>NC_064236.1:1260726-1891089 GCF_023101765.2 Spodoptera frugiperda | reverse complement strand
CCTACACATCTAGTTTACATAAATACCTATGAATGTACTGCTACTAACGTACCTAGAGGAAAATACTTAAAAGGTTAACTCATTCGCCGTTAGAATCCATAATAAAAGATGTTAAGTAATGTTATCGATGATAGATGTTTATATAGGTAAATGAAATAATAGGAGCACCGAGCCACCAACACTACTATTTACACGCGACTTAACTCGCGTTCGTTTTAGCAATACGAGGAGATAATTGGGCACGTTACACAACGTAAGCAAACGCTGTCAAACTGCATGGAAAAATAAATTGAAGAATTACGATAACTATTTATTATTTGAACATTGTTTGATGACGTAAGTCAACAGTGTGTAGCTAGAACATCTGACTTCCTCAAACGTGACGTAGAAGACGGGCCGCTACCCAAATGTGAGTAACTACGAACTACGGAGGCAATGAGTCGGTAATGGTCAATAATATTGCACCAAAACAACTGCATAGGACGCTTCAAAACTCATTTCACTAATATTTATATTGCGGTCAATACAAATCAATCTAATTGAACTAAATCAACTCAAATCTTCAACAAAATAACGAAATCTGCTCCGTATTATTGGTATTCAAACAAAACATTACTCTATAAACAGTTTAGTTTCGTGGAAGTGTTTTCAAACAAGCAATATGAATTATAAAACCTAGACCTAGGTGCTAGGCACATTGTATCGGACTACACGGCTGTTATCGAGACAAATTGTTAGGTAGATAGATCATTTATTGAGATCTGACACAAAGGTCAGACGAGCTAATTAAACGCTTCTCAAGTAGCTAAGAACGTCGAAGAAATTAATCTTAAACCTTAAACCAACCAAAATTCAGAACATTTCCAAAATTATGCTGCTCTTTGTTATCCTAAAGTAATATACAATTTCCACGTTTAATTTACGTAGGTAAGTCAAATCCCTTAAGCCAATCAATATTTCGAAAAATTACCATGAGTCAATTTGGTTCGTATATCGGCAGGCTAGAATATTTCGTGTAAAATATTCAACCGCTTTGATATACTACAAGCCAACAGCCAAAATATGAGAGAAGGGTTGGCAGGTGACAACAAAGTTGAATCCAAATTTTAATTAACTCCTTACCCGGAAAATTTTTGATAATATTTGTAGAAGCGGGCCCACATTATATATACCTACGTTATGAAAACTCCCTGAGCCTAAGTTTAGTAACAAAACACTCGCGAACGGTTTATTCCGGCTGCAGTTTGTTTGGGAGACGGTTATCGTTAAATCTGGCTTATGTATGTCCTAAGCTTTGTTGATTTTGTCCCTTCTATGTGTTCAAGCCGATTAGCTTTATCCGTGATCCATAGAACTCCAACACCACGGGACGCGCCTAACACTTGGGGCTGACGAAACAAACCATTTGGTTTTCACATAGACGCGTTTCCAACAAAATTTGAACGAATAGTCAATACGCCAGCTCATTGATTACAGTGTTAGTCCAAAGTATACAATATTTCGTTACTAACTAGTTACAATTTGATCTTAATACACCAGTATTTAAAGAAAAGACAAATAAACATTTTACTGTAAAAACATAAATACTTTTGTTTGCGTTTAAAAATATATGTAACTAATTATTGCCGATGAACCGCTAAAACTAGTCATTTTCTATCGGGACTGCTTTTGATAGACTTTCGTTGACCCAGACATAGTTATCTCGGGCCCAGTACGGCTGATGCCTGATCCGGAGCTGCGGACTACCTAGCGGGTTTACCGGAGCGTTTGAAAAGCAGGAGTAGGATCGGGGTGGTTTTTAGTAAGTAATAGTCTGACACTCCCATCGCTTCGCCCAAGGTGAGAGAAGCCATTGGATTACTTCTCTCGCTTTGATTTCCTCCCCAAAGAAAGACTTATTTGTCAAATTAAATAACTTATAATGTAACTTTTCGTTGGGATATAAAGATTACGATACACTAACAGTATTATTCATGCAACATGTTATTGTATTCTCTAACGTAACAATAAAACAACAAGTGGTATATGTCTAAAACGTCTCCGAGACTAATTTATATGAAGATTCCTAATTAATTTATTGATTGCGGCCCTGTTAGTCTATTACGACACAATATTAGCGTAACAGCGTATCTTGAATAGTATTAACATGAGTATTTAGAACTATTGTGAGATACTGTTGTATAATTAAGAAAAAATCAGTAAGCATTTCTTGACACCATTTAAAAATTATCATTTTGTGTCCAGTGTTATAACATTTGAAGTGCAAGAAGGCAAATTAAAAACAATGTTTGAAAATAAAATGTCAGATCAATCAATCAGATAATAACTCGTACAGTAATAAAATAAATCTAGTCATACTTATATATCTGCCTGCCTGATCCTGCCCGCCAGCCTTATCCAGAGCTGCAGACTACCTAGTGGGTTTACCGGTGCTCCGTCTCGAAAAGCAAGAGTAGGAACGGGGTGGTTTTACAGCAATAATCAGACACGCCCAAGGCGAGGGAAGTCATTATATGATTTCCCCCCTTAAAAAAATATACTGATCTAAAAAATAACAGTTTTATTTAACTGCCTATAATTGTAGTCATAAATATACAAAACACAACAGATGCAGCGGTTACATGTACATGCTATGGGATGCGATGCGAAATACATTTGAAAGTGCAATCCCACAGAGGCTATCATAAAACACGTCTTGCTTGCCAACTTTTTTTCAAATTCTCCTGTAATAGTAGTTGTCTTACTATTGAAAGCAGTAAAGATTACACGGTGTGGGGAAATCAGTTGCTAGAGACCTAAATTAGGTAATTAAGAATCTACGGCTTACACACGCATCTTACTGTTTAGTTTGCGCGAGTCACTGCGTGTGTATAATATTAATTTAATGTCGTTAATTATGATTAATTTAATGTTGCACGAGACTTGTAATACAAAAAAGAAAGACCTACCTCAACACTGTAATGATTGCCATATTTGCCATAAAATGTTTGCTGCATAACTACTATTTCAAGTTCATTTCCACCGCTAAATGGCGACCATATAAATAAAATTGAAGCGCAATCAAGATTTACTTCTCTTTCGGATTTAAACACGTCGGTTCTAATTGTTCTTTTTACGACGTTGCAAATAAACATACCTAATTAATATTCCGTATTACAATTGAATCATGGGTTAGTCTCCAGAGGCCTCCGTGTCGCAATCGCAAACTTCACGTGGTATGTATAAAGGTATTAACATTGATTGTGAGGCGGGAAAATCACCGAACAACTTTTCCCGCCTTGGCTGAGGCGAGAGGGAGTGTCAGACTCTTACTGACTAAAAACACCCCGTTTCTTCTCCTGCTTAACGGGAGCTCCGGTAACCTGTTACATTGTCCGTGGACAGGAATAGACAGTAACTAACTTAATATCATTATTTTAACTAAGTCTATTTAGTTCAAAGATGTTGTACCAAGCATTGTTGAATTTTATTCGGCAACTTAAACAATTTAATGTTTACGCTCTATCTTAAATTTAAACACGCTTATCTAGACACACGGCAGTGTGTCCGCCAAGTTCGAGCAAAAAAACCGACACACCGGCCGTGGGTTATATTACACGAACCATTTCGGGCCAAGTTCGACCCACCTATAACTCAAAATCTATTTTATCTTGCGCATATGAAATTTCTAGTATCTGTCGAGACCTACTTACTTATCTAAAATACAAAATTTCATTAATGTACCTATTGTAGGTCTTGAGATATTGACGTCAGAAAATCGCTATTTTTACTATACACTCACTGACTGACTCACTCATCAAAAACCTAGACCACTTCCAATGGTCGTATTGACTTGAAATTTGGCATGGAGGTAGGTCTTTGGGTCAAGGTAAAGGAAAAAATCTGAAAATGGCCAAGTGTGAGTCGGTTTTAAAAATAATGAAGGTGTAAATTCATACCCCTAAGGAACTAAAACAAAAAAATTATCTATATCTTCCAATGGTCGTACCGACCTAAAATTCGTTACGAAGGTTTGTATTTAGCAAAGTAAAGTAAAATAAGAAAAAAAGAAAATAAACCTTACAAAAATAAATGAAATCCCACCCAAAACATAAATGTGAAAGGCTGCCAAGTTCGATAATATTGGAATGCTTCGCCTATAAAAGAAGTGAGATCTAAATAAGTACCAAGTTCCATACACAGACCTCATGGCTAAAAATGATATAACTTGGCAAGTTTTAATAGAAAATTATATACTTGACTCATTGCGTTTAGTAGGTTTTATAACAAAGTGTGTGAAAACTTGCCAACTTGTTATATCATTTTTAACTGAGGTCTGTGTATGGAACTTGGTACTTATTTAGATCTCACTTCTTTTATAGGCGAAGCATTCAATATTATCGAACTTGGCAGCCTTTCACATTTATGTTTTGGGTGGGATTAAATAGTGATTCATATAGTATAGAATAGTTCAGTAATAATAAGGATAACCATCCGGCTAAATTTAATTTTAATGTTCATCTGGTAATTACATTGATTTGAAATATCGTGTGTCGTCACAATTTACTATATTTTATAGGGAGTGGTGAAGTACCTCGCATTCCTGAACTTAAGTCTTTTTTCTCTAAGTATTATAGTACTTACCTACTAGCATCATGCGGTCTCATCGCTGCATTGTGGGTACTGCTTAAAATGATCTGTACCCTTAATATGAGTTTGCTATACGTTTAAAGTAATCGAATCGCTTGATCGGCGCTCTGATTGGTCGACTAGGGTGAACCAACCAATCAGAGCGCTAAACGCGCTCTCGTTTCGATTACTTTAAACTTAAAAGCAAACTTGTACAAGGGTTCTGTAGCTCACAGACTTTTGAGTTGGATATTAAACTATGAGTTTATTAAAATTTTCATAGGCTAATATTATAAATATGTCCTTAGTTGCGTCTTATTAATGTTATAAATCAACAATATTACCCACATCGTTACGTGGGTACTTCGAATATAGGTTGGAAATATTTCATACCGTTAGCAGTGCCCAATGCGGTAGGTCACCTAATTTTATTCGTTGTACCGGACGTACTGACTTTACGTGAGTTTATTTAAAAGCAACCTTATAAACTATGAAATAAAATATAATCCTACAGTCGTTATTATGAACAGATTACTGTAAACACCAATGTTTGTTATTTTATCGCCAGTAGCAGTAGCCCACTCCAATTCTGGAACAAAATGGCTAATAATACGACTCTCTGATGACGTATTTAAAAGTTCCGATTTTGGTTTCGTAATTTGTTACGTAGGCATTCGCGCCCTGTGTTCGCGCGAGTAACTTCTACGTCACTCCCATCACGGGATTTATTATAGGTATTATAAATACAAACTTAACCTTTTCAAATACCAATGATGTTTCCAATAACAAATATTCTGGTTCTTCCTTATACAATTAGTAGATGCTTAAACAATGATTCCGTGTAAGGATACACGTCTGTATTGTACGTATCATCCACAATAAATGCTCTTATTTGGTGATTCCCATTTTCCACGGTTTTAGTTTAGGACAATAAAATACCCGATTGTTATGGAAACGGTCCAAAAATAAAGCATCAATCGTCAGCATTGTTTTCGTGGGACATAGGGAAACTTCGCTATAGTATGTATAGTATATGTTGCGTATTTAATATTTATATGTATATGTATAATGGTAATAATTTATACCAATCGTGCTGCTGTTTTGATTTTCCTTTGCCTTTGAGTCGCTGTTAAATTTAAGTAGTTAGGTAGTTATCTACTCGTGTTTGAGAAACCTCTTTACTCTCTCTAAATCTTCAGGTTTTTTTCTATCGCCCACCGATTGGCTCCTATTGCTAATAGCGTAATGTTTTATGACACAAATAGTTCGGATACCAATTTTTTGCTTACTAAGTTTAAAAATTGAAAAACCTCCATACAAACTTCTACCGCCCTTAGAGGTGGGTGGTTCGAAAAACACGAACAAAAGTCTAAGTGACAAACCTTCTCTTCAAATATTTGCACTTAAAAAATCACGATTATTTATCGCTCTGTATTGCCATGAAAGACAGACAAATATACAGGCTCTTTACCATTTGTAATGTTAGCATAACATTTTTATTTCACCCTTTCTCCCCAATCGAATACGTTCACTACTGCTAACAACAATACTACAGTCAACAGTTCAGAAACAATGGACGTGCCATGACTAACACTATTAATGTTAATTACTGTATATCGAATTTGCCTACATTAATTAAAAAAAAATAAGGAAATACCGAAGACATCACGTGTGATGTGGGGGAGGTTCGAACGCGTTTCTGTATCCATAAATAGAAGACAAATGTAAGCTTTTCAAACAAGGACTAATGAGTTCCTTCATTGTTTTTTAGGGTTCCGTTTCCCAATGAGTAAAAGCGTGTATTTAATAGGGCTCCCATACAACAAAACTTATTTTAATGTCTTTCATTGGCTCGAAAGAATAAAGGAACGCATGGTACCCTTCGTGCGCGAGTCCGACTCGAGCTTTACCAGTTTTCAAATCTTGTGACCTAACACTTACTTCAATTCGTGTATTGAAGAAATAATTATTCAAGACTAAATGTTGTAGATTATTAACCATTTGATACCGCAAAACAATTAACATTTTTATTGTCCTTATAAGTAGTCGTCACATTGATTAATTTATTATTGTAAGTACGAGTACGTCTTTAGAATGACTTTTGATTTTAGAACAGACGCGAGAGAGTTGCTTAACACTCGCTACTCGACTTAAATACTAATGCGAACAAGGCATAAGCTGTGTGTGGTAGCGACAAGCGAATTGTAAATATGTATTGTGTCTTACCATACACGCGGCACACACGTCTCTCGTCCTGAGCCACCGCAGCCTTATTTCATCTACCGGAAAATTACCTAAAGATTTTCGACCCCCGATTACCTTTCCTTCTGATCCGAAGCTGCGAGAATTAACAAAAACATTATTATCTATTCATCCGTTTAAAATAATTTATCTGTCTGAATCACACAGACAAAAGGCGTTGTTTTCTTATCGCAACCATGAGACTGTATGTCTCCACGTTTATCAGATACTGTCTAGTCTACAGTGCATGTATTATCCACCATTATGCCTAAACAATGTGGCGACGTAAGGCATCCTAAAATAATAATCAAGATAAAAATTTGACACGTGTAGTCAGAGCACTCAGGCTAAACTAATACCTATATTTATTTTTGAGAACACTGCCGGAGCTGCCATTTGAAGTCAACTAGAAAACAAGATTTTAATGGAGAAATTTAATATTAACTACTGTAGTTCGTCGTCTGAAATTTATACCTACGCACAACTTAATATCGTTTAAAAATAATTTTGATTAATGAATTTAACAAATATTTTAAATCGTTTCAGTTTCCTCTGATTTAAATTTTTACGTTTAAAGATTTTGCACATTACGATTCTGATTTGTACGAATCAAACGTGTATTAGTAGTGTATCAGATCCTAATTTTATTGAACTCTATACAATCTCAGATTAATAAGGAAAATTCGCTGGAGGTAGTTTTCAAAACAAACGACTCCTATTTACTTAAACGTTAAAAAAATGAGCAGTTATAATATCTTTTTGCTCATATCTAAATATGAGCAAAAAGATATTATTGTGAAACTGTTATTCGATACCAGCGGGGTTTTAGTTCTAAGTGGACTGAAGCTGAGCTCCTAAACAGCTTTATTAAATTAATCGCGCCATTAAGTACAACTATGTATTTTATATCAACATCGGCTCTATTATTTGATCTCTCAATTGATTTAACGCAATTTGTGCGATGGAAGAATCGCATGGGGTTTGAGCGGTTTTGACTGGCTTAAACTGATAATTGTAATGAGGTAGAGTGTAAACGAGTAGCCGCGATTGCAACGGGTTAATAACAACGTAGGCCGCGGCGGCACGTAATAGCGGTGACCTGTGTAAGATGGACAACGTGATAAAAAGCCGCAACGTCGCGCGGTAAAGCGGTGCGGTATTGTTATGATTCCACTTATAATATTAAACCACTTGTCGCGCATCGCCACGGTTTGTGGCATCGCTTAACTAAGAGTTATTTTCCAAAAAAAAAACTCGTTATAAATAGGAACCCGATATAATTCACAGAGGGCTTTGTTGATTATTTAATTTAACTTTTTCTCGTTTCTCGGCGTCTAGAGCCCTTTACTGCTCTTGTGGTCGGTGTTGAGTTCCATCGACTGTAAAACGAAAAAAAGCTTGACGATTTATAAATGAGAAATATTTTCTGAAATGTCAACGAACAAACGTGTAACTTTTGCTGCTACTAGTACCGTTGTACGCTGTTCACAAGTTCTGAAGTGGAGTTCTCTACTATTTGGTTTTAAGAATAATAATGCTTTCCCAGTCTTACTTTTAAGGAATCTAAGCCCGCACTAGGCTCACTACTCAAGGAAATCATGTCTGATGTTTGGATTCCTGTACCTGCATGCATTTGTATTTCAATAGAAAGCAATATTTCTTTATTTTTGTGCCTGTATCTAGTGTAAATGTTTATTTTATTGATGAGTTATTTTTATATGTTTGCAGAAAATCGAGGACAAGTCCTCAGACTTGTCAGATGAAGCAGAGGAGGAGACCAGTAAGTACAATTATTATTTTTATCTTATTTTTTAAGTTCGAGACGTGTAAAGCAGGAACGGTGGAACTGGTTAACATCATACACTTTCCTACTAACAGCTTAGGAGTCTAATTCACATCACATTCAGTTTGTATGTGCTCGCTGTTTAGCTCTAGGCCTCTTGTCTCACGTAGAAGGTTTGAGCTTTAATCACCACGATTGCCCAAAGATAGGTGTACGATTTCAAATTTATAATTAGAAATTATTAGTTTTGATTTTCTCACAATGTTTTCCTTCGCCGTAAGTCACTGGTGTCTAATAATCTTCGAAATGGATTATTATTACTTATTAAAAAAGAACGATAATGTTTTTGATAGGTATTGTTATGAAACAATAGTTGTGCAAAGCATAGTTTAGTAATCTTCTCTTTGTATCACCACCAGACAAGCGTCACGGACGTGACAAAACGGAAGTACCTAACGAAAGATCATTATTCATTATTCTTGAAGACCTTAGATAGGTAAATTATGCATTAAGTACTTTAACAAACGGTGAACTTAGTAACCTAGTAACTTAGCAAACCTGAGATTTTCCAGGTAACTAACCATGTGTGAACTATATATTAAGTTAGTAAAGTAGATGGGCTTAAGCTAAATATGAAGTCAAATAAGATAACGTGAATTTCCATCAGTAAAAGGAGTTTAACAAGTTCCTTTTGGCTTAAAGTTTGACTGCCTCTTTGAACTAGAAGGAAGACGCGACTTTTAAACGTTTGCGGGTTTCATAAGTTCAAAGCATGATATAATTACTGCCTGTGCCAACCCGCTCCGGCTTCGTACAGGTATTCGTATTTATTTTTTTCAATTTTCCGGTGTACTTCTCATGGCTTTTCTTTTGGTTGAAATCCCTTTTAAAATCTTTATTTATTTAGGGATTTATATAAACTATTCATGACAATCCCATCGTACCTTTTAACTTACGCCGTAGGTTACAATCAAATCCGGGGCGCGTGACCAGATCTATACTATAATCTAGCTTCTATCTTTGTATTTAGGTAATATACCTGAGATATTGTTCAACTACTGTTTCCACGACTAGAGCAATACCTAATGAGAAAGCTGTGGAAATTGCAAATAGTAATAGTTACATTCCCTAATGTAAGTTTAATAACTTTTCTCCCGCCTTGGGCAAGGCGAGAGCGAGTCTCTTACTGACTAAAAACCACGCCGTTCCTACTCCTGCTTTTCGAGCCGGAGCTCCGATAGACCGCTAGGCAGCCCGCTACTAATATTTTTCAGTAACACATTGATTATAGTATCTACGGATTACCCTCCCAAATAAAATATACATAACATTCAACCAAGAAGGATGTATGATGGTGCTATTTTCAAATCCTCGGCGCTCCTTTTGCCTTTGCTTTCATTTGCAGAACATTGGCCGTCCTAGCTTAATGGCCTATTCATACCAACATGCGTTACCATCACTGAACCTGCCTACCGAAAATATGTGTTAATTAAGGCTTTCATTATGAAAAGCTAAACGAGCTATGTTATGTCGCATTGGACATATCCACAGCTATCTAACCCGACAGCCGTTATTCTGTTAATAATTTTATTTTCCTCACTTTTTCTATTTTTAACCATTTGTGGTAAATGAACCAATGAACATTTACTAGTCTGCCCGCGGATTCATCTGTGACATTTGTGCTAAAGAAAAAAACTAACTAACGAAGGTACAGCAGTATTATTTGAGTCGTGAAAGAAAGACAAAACAAGGATTGATTCCTGCCAGTTTTCTACTATTCGATGTTACTCTACGTCCATTATTTCTGTCTTTTCCATGTTTTACAAAATGGCATTCAATAGAAAATTGCATTCTTGGTCCAACTGTTTTGCGTGATGAGGGAATACACGTTTAGTTCTATTCCGTTCCCAATCGTTTCAACATTGCGTGTGCAATAGACGTACTCTTATTAATTTTCTGTTCTATTGCAGCAACGTTATGGGGATTTAAATCGTATTCATGGATAGGCGTGTTCACCCGGCCGAGTTGAATGAAACAATTCCCTGCATGTGTTAGTTCGCATGTATGTAATATTGCGCCTGAATTCCCAAGGACTAGATTGAGATGCAACTATATTTCTGCGAATCGTCTCCAATGTTGTAGCGAGAAGCCTTTGTCATCAACTCAACTCTGAGTATTGACAACGTTTGTTTTGAACTAAATACGGTTCGATTCAGAACTTAGTATGTTTCTAAACTCTAATCAAAAGTCACCAATTTGCATCTTATTTGAGTGTAAGTAGTTTCACTCAAAAGCATTGTTTCTTGGGTTTTCGCAGTAAAATCTTATTAATTTTGCTTAGAACTAGCAAACTGGTCTTACAAGTCCCATGTTAAGTACTTAGTTCACCAAATCGAATCAAGTTTCAAATTGTATGACTAAATGGTACGAAGTCCCTGGCTGCACGTTTCACTCGTGACTAATACTATTAATTTGCGTTATTTACATTAGACGGTAAGTGCAGTCAAGTGATGTGGACCTCATCATAATAAATGGAATATAATTGCAATAGGTCTAACGTTCAGTGCCAAGTTCAGAACAATATTTATTGATCATTGAATTGATGATTATAATCGATAGATCTTGCAGATGGCCGAATTAGACGTTTGTGGCTTATATGGGAGACAATTGGATTGTTGACTGACGAAAATTGACTTTGTTTAATTAAAAAAACCGTCTTTAAAAACAAATAAACTGTAAAACTAAAAACCATTTATTATTTGGTTGACTGTTGACTAACAAAGTGGTTCGCTCTATAAGTCCAATACATTTTTGTGTGTTGGTGTTTTATTAAACCCGATGATGATCAATACCAGGCGTCAACAACAATTTAATATAATACATACCTACGTATATGATATAGATAGGTCAATATGTAACCTATATTTAGAGCGTTGCTCTCTATTTTCCGAAATTCTTATTATCAGATCCCGACTTGGTGACAATAGGTAGGACAGGTAGGTCCTATACAGATTAATGGAACACCTATCAAAGAAAAATAAGATCAGTCAAATAGAATACACAACCTACTTCTTTAATAGAGGTCTATTAAAAATAACACTTAATAACAGTTTTTTGTTCGAAGATTTATGTACGTATACATAATAATAACTTACGTTTGTGGATAATATATGTTGGAAACAGAACATTGACTTACAAGGCTCCTACGAATCTATCGTGCAACAAGTACCTAGTCCTAACAATCAAAGACGTGACCTCCAATGTAGGTTCTGGGATCGCGTGGTGGATCAATTACGGTCTGTTCCCTTGATGTGAGGAATTGCTCAGTTGCTCTCAGCAATTGTGGACAATCAGAGTCCATATTAACCACTTTGTCGAATTAAATCATACTACAATGCGTAATACGTTTAGCTTCTTATGGCGTTTAAATAGATATTGTGATTTGTTAAGGATTGACGAGAACGTCTTGTTGAGCATTTGATTTGAAATGACTTTTAAGACTCAGAAGGGAGATAGAAATGTACAAAATCCATTCCTTTGTACTGTCCGCTGATGAATCACCAAATAAATTCTTAATTAGTGAAATACAAATGCCATGAACCTATTCATGTCAACAAACACGATAAAAATTCTACATTTCCATTTAGTGTAGTACCTATTCTATACAATAAGTGTTGAATGCATTGAATTTAGACAAATGGTTCTAGTTTCCTAACGGAGCCATTTGTGACGTCTAACGCAACACTTATCCAATGTATCATTGCCAGGCATGTAAACACGGTGCTCAAGTACACCGTCAAGTACAACCAGCGACTCGTCACCGCGAAAATTTTACTACTGCGAATAAAGATATCAAACCGACACTATTGTCTTACTGGACTATTATCTATTGTAATCGTAATGCACCGGTAGTAAAACATCCGTACCGTTCGATAATGGCTCTTACCGGATTTACAAAAAGTTCACTTTTAATCAGTCGATGTCAACATACCTGCTGCCATAACTGTACAGGAAAATATTAAACAAATAACACACAACAAGTATACGACGTTTCCGTTAGCTATCTATTAATTTATCGAGTTACTATGTTAATGTAATGTTTTAGCTATCACCTACATATTTATGCGTTGTTATCTAGTGTCGGGGCAAGTGGGGTTCACAATGAATCTATGAAATTGTCGGTACAAGCAAACTGCAGCGAATTAATTGTTAATTGGCGGCCGGTGTGATATAGTAGCGGATAGCGCGTGGCGTTGCGTGCTGGTTACTTAATGGCTACTTTATTTATTTATGCGTTCAGCGATTGAGCTATTAGGTACACGGTATGTTTGGGCCTCTCTCGGTATAATGGTCGGTAACCAGAGGTGCTTGGGATAATACGAGTACGTACCACGTACGAGAAATAACAGTGGATAAAGTAATCAGTGGACATTATATCAGTAGGTAATACCTACTAAAATATTTAAAATTTTACCAGTAGCAGTAACAGCTTTAGACTAAATCACTTTAAACATGAAAACCAAATAGTTCAGTTCTAGCTCTACGAAGTTTACAATCCGATTGGTCGACATTTTTATTGCAGGACTATTGACTCGACACGCTTCGACCTTTTCATTTTTCTATGGCACTTATTCCGATGTTCTTCTCCATGAAAAATCTGTATGTTAACCAAATTAGTCTTTTTCGAGTTTTATGCTTAAGCATTATTATTCTAGGAAAATATGTGATACCTTAATGATAACCCCGATTAATAATTGTAACCTTACAAATATATATTTCTAAGGACACACACATAAAAATCTTCGTATGTAATTTAAAACAACAATCCGCTATCGCTTGTCTTTTAACCCATAATCTAGAGGTCATTTTATACGTGTGAGTTGCAGCTGCAGTGAACATGTTATACATGCATTTATGTGCTTAAAGAAATATCTATTCATTACGTTCCTCATCATATCAGCCACAAGACTGCTGAACGTACGCCCCCTCAGATAAGTTGGGACCCGACCTGCATCCAGCAGCTCCCTCCGATCTTAATTAGGTCTGTCCACCTTGTGTGGAAGGCCTGCGCTGCACTTGCTTGAATGTGGTTTCCACTCGACAAATTTCCTGTTTTAGCCGCTGTCCTTTCTCCCAGTTATATATGTCCTGTCCACTGCTACTTCAGCTTGCTAATCCTCTGGAATCCCCTGGGCCATATCAACGACTTTAGTTCGTTTGCGGATCTCCTCAATTTTGATTCCATCTCGCAAACAAACCCCGAGCATAGCCCTTTTCATAGCATTCCTTGACATCCTTCTCAAAATAATGTACTCACCTACCCAACCAAATTGCTTGTCCCAGGTATACATACATATTCGTCGATAATTTCGAAGGTATTTGAATTTCCCAACTAATAATTATGTTGTTAAGCCATAACTTTGTCTATAAATAAGTAAAGGCGTCCCATTGTGGTCAGGTCAGGGGTTTTTTGAGGGGGAAAATCATCCAATGACTTCTTCCGCCTTGATCAATTATTCATGCAGCAAATGTACGTAGTTGCTATTATAGAAACTTATTTTAAAACTGTCTATGTAAAATGCAGCTGCTAGCAATTACTTGACTCATCAGCTGAATTAAAATAAGCACCACATGTCGGTTTTTTGCGTCTCTGTCAAATGTAGTGCAGAAACAAAAAATAATCAGTATTTTGTCTCAAATACTATTTATTATATACTATGTATGCTATGTATGACTGCTTGATACTTTCATCTAGTTGTAGGACAACAAAAACCAGAATAAAAAAGGTCTTATAAATACAGCAGCAATTTTTAAGCAAAGACGGAGAAGTTGATACCTCTAGTGAGATCTTTACCCGTGAGATAGGCAACCACCACTAAGTTACTTGTAACTTGATTCCGTCTTAATGTAAAACAGCCAACTGACAGGTACAGTGTAAAGTTTTCCTCTCTACTACGTTGCACTTTTCAAACAACTGAAGTCTTGGCACGCCATCTCTCGCATTACTACTGGCTGTACTTTACGAGCTTCGTGTTTGCATTTATCTTCTCTGGTAGAATTTAATAAATCTACTCCTTGTCATACAAGCTTGGAGATACCGACGAAGCTTGGCAACGCTGCGGACAGATAAAAAAGTGGATTGCTTTAATAAACTATATTGCAGTGGAAATTGTAATGTTTTACTACCGATGAAGTAATTTACATTGATGCAGTAAATGGTATTTATGGATATAGTCGTTTTACTTTAATTACTCAGTATGGATCGCACCTTCGGCTTCGCTGTAAACGGTGTACTCTGTGACCTAGTATTTAAAGCCATTTGAGGCTACGTACTTACTTTGTAAAATCCGTTGTATTTATTAACTAATCGCTTCTCGCTCGCAACATGACCTCGTCCTATAAATTATAGTTTTATCTTTAACTTACCTCATAAGGCCAACCACTTAGTTTCATACTCCTCGGTAAGCTGGCTTCTATAAACTACGATACTTTTACGACCGGAAGAAATACTTAATCACCAGTAATGTGGACAATCAACTAATCACTTTATCGTGGCTCGATATAATTATCCTTATCGATGACACGAACATTTCGGAACTAGAACTGCGCCATCACTATCATCTCCGCGGATTATTATTTGCTCATATTTTTAGTTAGATCAATAATAATCATCGCGTTAAAAATAAAGCGTGTTTCAATACTGATAAAGTGACAATCTAAATCTGCTGTTGTTCATTACATCCCTCTCTTTTCCTGTTTCAGTCACGTATTCCATACAACGCAATGCATTATATGTATTTATTACGAATACTATAAATCAAATAATGTTCAACGAACGGTATTATATCTGCTAGTCTGTATTTTCACATGTCTGAGTGGCTCATCAATTGTTCACTACGCCACTACGAATTTCGTACAACAATCTTAATGATAACACCCATCAAATGATAAGAGATACGAACAAAAAATTGTTACACGGTTTTAGCGTAACGTTCCTAAAATTGCCTGTTAAAGTATTATGTTATTAGCTGACAACTGTGACGCGTCGATGTTCCGTATCATTTTCAAGGTACCTATCTTAAATCTTTATTCGAGTATATAAATGTATTAAGATAAAATAATAGTATAGTGAAATCTCTGTGTCGACATGTGGGAAGATTTGTGTTGTGTTGAGGTGAATTAAAAAAAAATCGATAGTGAAACCGACATACGTGTGTGTATGTTCATAACTTTTGAATGGTTCCAGTTCCCCTCTATCGCAGTCTGTCAGTCACAGGCTACAGGTCACCCTGCGTCTGACGTCGCTATCTCTAAATGCGGAACTCTAAACCGCTGCGTTATTTATGTACAGATTGAACAAAATATGGAATCCTAAAAGTAGTGTGCACCGATTACGTATCAGCTGGTTGATAACAATCGTTATCAGCAACATTTATCGATACAAATCAGCCTTGCTTTACTAAGTCTATGGGCTGTTACACTTGTTACGATTTAGCATGATAGCGCCATGTATAGATAGCAGTACAAAATGGTAGCGATTGATTAAATCTTGACTGTATCGTGTTGTGTACTAATTGGGTAATGATTCATCGATTGTTAATAAATGTTGAAGAATCTCTCTATTATTTATTTATTTATTATACGGCAACAACTACTCATTACCATTTTTATGATCATGGTTTCACTAATACAAATTCTTGGTACTTTAGTACGTCAAATACTACTTACGATATTAAATATCGTAGAGAGAGAGTTCTGAGAGGAGGTTATCGTGCGGTTCTCTAGCCAGGTGTGCTAAAGTTTCATAAATAAGTAAACAGGCGTTATCGTCGTGTAGGTACGCACATTTGTTGCAAGGCTGTGAATTAATTATTATTATTAGCTAAGGTACTTGTTCCTTATATGTGCGAACTGCGACAGTGTTAGCTGTCTTTGACCTGATATTTCTAGATTGTATGTAAGAGTATGTATTCTATATAGAAACCTTTTGTCAATACTTAAGTCATAATTAGTGATCAAACTATACGCAATATACAACAGAAGCGGTTGAAATATGACCAAAAAACCCAAAAATATGCACAAGAAGTCTATCCCTGCGTTATAGTCCAGTCCCTAGTTCTTGGTCTTATCTCCACTTTATCTGCTTTAGAAGCTCCTCTAAACACTAAGAGTCATACGAACACATTTTAATACATTGTGAAATTACATGTTTGTAAACGCAACCACAACAAAGAAAAAAATCCTAGTGTAGGGCAACATTAAAAAAAATTACGAGTACTTATATAGATCTTTTAAGAATTCCGTAATATATCAAAAGTTTACGGTGCACTTAGTGTAAATGAACAACTGGAACTATTTTCAGCTCAAGACTCGAGGAATTAGCTTGAAATGTCACCGAACAACATAAACATAGTACTTAGTATGATCTATGTATATGTGTGCTAATTAATGGTACGGCCGTGTTTGCAGAATGACCGGCAAGGATGTGCCTCACTCCCGAAATTAAAAACAATAGTTAATGAGTCGTGTCAGTGTACCTACTTGTTGGTTGACATGATACCTTCTATATAAAAAAATTAAGATAAATTGAGGATAATTTAATTATGTACCTTAGTCCGGAGTTGTTTTTTCCGGAGCTGCGGACGTTTTAACGGGTTAAGTTTTCTGTTAGTTGTAGTAGAAACGTGGTGGTCTTTAGTCAGTACGAGTTGAGACTCTCTTTCTCGCCTCAACCAATGCGAGAGAAGTCATTGGATGATTTTTTCCCCTCAAAAAAGTCAGCACTTTTGAGTTACCTTACTTGAGATTTCATTGATAAAAAAATTAACTAAAAATCACGGTTTTCTCAAGTACATTAATGGAGAAAAGCACTACTACATTCGAGTCACAGAGGGACTCTTCATTATGAGCAGCGTGCGCAGACGAGGCAACGGCCTACTGTAGGCTGGGCGACGATTAATGTAAAGCGTGATTTTTAGTTAATTTAGTATGTCTCACAATAGTTATAATAAAGCTATGATAAGTAAATCATTAATATTTCTAACGTATTTTTGTTTAGCTATAATAATTAAACCTCTCCAACAGAAATACCTAATTGCGAAGTTCGTTGGAAGTTGGAACACAGTTTGACGTCAACGCCGCTAGTTCGGCTTCAGCTTAGTTATCTTAGCTCATCATAATAACTATCTTGTTAATAAATTGATCTTAGCTAAACTATTTTCATAGGCTATCAAGTCGACGAAGGATCTATTATAAGACAATGAATTTTGAATATTTATTTTAATTTGTTTCTATGGGAACATAGCTAAATACATAAGACTACAGATATTATACATATATATGTGTGTACATTGTACAATGTCAAATCACTCTAAGACAAAAATATAAAAACCTAATGCCTACTATTCAATCGACATGTTTTACTAGTATTTTGTACTAGCTTCCGCCCGCGACTCCGTCCGCGCGGATGTCGGTCTTCCCGTGGAAGTTTTATTTCTCCATTTTGAGTAACTCTGACAATGACATCTTATAATATCTATTGGACCCAAATACGGCTAGGCCCATAATAATTAAGGAGATACCTCTATTGAACTACTGCTCTTGAACTCACGTTCTATAGTATAAACCTGAATTTTTTTTCTACGTATTTTTCCAGAATAAAAAGTATCCTATTTTATGCCCAGGTCAATAAGGTATAATTATACTAACTTTCATCGAAATCGAACCGTTAGTTTTCACGTGATGCCTGAACATACATACAGACAGACAAAATTTTTTTTATCACATATTTGGGTTTGGTATCGATCGAGTAACACCCCTGCTTTTTATTTTTTCAATATTTTCAATGTACAGAATTTACCCTTCTACAGATTTATTATAAGTATAGATAAAGATTCGGCATATCCGTAATGTATGTGAGAATCGTTGATCGATGGTATGGTACAAGGTAATGTCGTAGAAATGGCTAATAACGTCGTTTAAACAATCCACGTATAAGTATATGAGTATATCTTCATGGCTATACAATTCGATTGACATTAAAATAATGATAAAATGAGTTGGCGAATTACAAACTTTGAAAGGCCACTCATCATGCATATAAAATGATGCATGATCGGGTCGCGGAAAATCAATAGTAATTGCAAAGAAAATAATCGTATAATGACTAAATTAGTAACGGAGTCGTATGTCTTTCATATGACTTTACAATTTTGCAAAGTATAAAAGAAATTGTCTGAACAATGCATTGGAAAATGCAAGCAAACTTTGTGTTATTAAAATAATCGATACGATACTATGCCAATAATAAACCCTACGCTTTATACTGAAGGGGGAAAATAGCACTGTACTATTCTAGAATGATTAGGAATTCATAAAATTACTCTGCAAATATGGCTCATTACTGATGGCCACGTACGTAGATAAATGAATCAATTTACTTAAACGTCTGTCATTGAGGCTTTCTTTAGAAACCTACTTTCTGTTTTAATGCTACTTTGTATTGATAAAAGGCAAAAAGTTTTTGCAATTTACCTGAAAAAAATGTTTTGATCAAATTAAAGAATTGCGATCTACAAACAAATTAATCCAATTACGTTCAATTAATCAATTCAATAACACATCTGCAGTTAGTTTATTAATACGCGAGGTTAACTAATGTTAACATTTGTGACGTGGCTTCAATTAATTCAATTTATCTCTTTCCTTAATTTTACTGTAAATAGCAAAAGTGTTTATACAAATAGTTAGACATGTAATGCACTTTACGTGTATCCTGTCACTAATGATTAAAATCCTCGTTCTGATCCTCTATTGGTATGTGGAAGAAATAGTATTGTTAGTCTTTACACTGGAAAACATTTTTTTTTTCTGCAGACCAGCGGCAAATACCAACCGGTACTAAAATGATTTCGGCATGACTCTTGCGCCTCAACTCGTGGATACAGGAAGCGTGTCCACAAAATAAAACTTTCATAGAATACAAATATCTTCTTTGTAGTCTAAGTTTTAGAAGGAATTTAATATACATATATCAATACAAGGAAATGTACAAAGAAAACTCGGCGCGTGACTCTTCAAACACAAACATAGATTTTTAATTCAACTCCATTTTAATGTAAGGTCGCGACCTCACGTTTTTAAAAGACAACTTGCATAAAAGGAAAATCTTCAAAGATAAATATTTAAGTTTGTTGCTTTATGTAACGAATAGATTGGCTTTTGTGTTCCTTTGCTATAGATAAACCTGTTGCTAACCGCCACAGGTTGTTATAAGTTTCTGGACGGTTATAAAGACTAGATAGACGGTACGATAACTAGGGCTGTCAGCACGCTTTTACAGTGTCACTATAAAACGTTTAAACATAATTAAAGCGAGCTCGTGGCTTTATATGTCACCGAGATCAGTGCCCACTACGTATCGTAATGAAGGTGAGATTTGTCCCACTAACAACTGGGTTATGTTAAAAATAAGATAAGATATAAAGATAAGGTATTTGTGTACCTTTTAAATTACACAATGAATGAGTTAGCTCGGGTCATTCCCGCTGTGACGCAATTTTTAACTCCGTAACAGAGTAGGATGAAAAATAAAATAACTTTGCATTACTATGATTTCAACTCTATGATGTATTAAGCTGGGAAACAGAAAGCCCTATCTCTTAAAACATAGTTAAATTGAACCAGCCTTTCGGTTTGAGAGTTATCAGTGCAAAACGAATGAAGTTGTCAAAAAGTGAGATAATCTTACGCTTTTACAAGCTTGAGAGTCTATGTAAGCTTGCAAGCCGACTCTAGCTGATTTATACCACCGATATTGCAGCGAGATCTAATAACATTCCTTTTATTAAATCAGCTCAACTGCCTGAGAACGTCCGCAGGCTTCTAAACCGTTAATTGAGACGCAAATTAAAATACTTCGTGATCTTTTAGCACGTTTTGTTTGGAATATTCATATAAGTATTAAATTTTTAGGAAGCAGGGGTTAGGAATTTAAGGATTGTTGCTGAATCGGGGATTGGGAAGATTAGGAAGAGGGAATTGGGCCTCCGGTAACCTCACTCACACATCGAAACACAAGGCAACCGTTGTTTCACGTCGGTTTTCGGTGACTCTCTTTGTCATTGTACCTTCGATAATTAAACGATTACAACAATACTGATACCGTAGAAAAACAAAGAAATGTCAGTTAGTCGCAAAGCTCATAATTTTGGAGGACACAATAACTTCCCAAACAAAAAGTCGTAGTAAGTACTTAAGTAGATTAAGGCAATGGCTTTAAAAATAAACTTGTCTGTTTATTAAAATTCTTATTTTCAACCTTATACTAAGTAACTAAGGGTTGAATTAATATCGTCCGTTATTGTCCGTTCGTCTTTCACTAGGCTGTGTCTCTAGATTCACCGATAATAACACTAAAATCAAAACATTTGTTGCATCAAATGTATTGCCGCCCAAATGGGACTTTAGCCAAACAGAAACAGCTTAACAGTCTAACTACTTACGTTAGCAAATAACTAATAGCAATTATGAAGTATATAAATACAAAAGATCACTTTCACATGTCGCGTCGCTACGATAGTAACAGCACACACGTACATATAGCAATACATATATTTCAATAGCTAAGTAATTACTGAACAAGTAAACAACAAAGCGCCGTATATGTGCGCAGTAATGGAATAGATACATATTTAGTCAATCTACTTAATTGATATTTAGCCAATCAAACAGTGATGATAGATAGTAACCAATTAATCTTATTACTTGTGTTTCTTCTGCGTAGAGTTAAAACTCCGACAAGGTTACGGCGAGGGCTTCCATTGGCTTTTGTTGACATCTATACTTAACTATAACAATGTAACCATTCAGTATACTTGTTATAACATAAAAGCTATCTGTGAGGTGACAGCAGAGTAGAATACATTTATTAGTAGGTACCCCTAGTCTTTCTGCGGGTGTTATATGAGTCGACTTAGCAATTACATATCTGAGAGAAATCGAACATCAGTATTCTTTCATGAGCTAAATTATTTTTTACTAGTATCTCCATGGCTGCCAAACCAAACCTGAAGATTACGGCACCTCTCATGTTCAATATCCTTGCTCTGATTGATTGGTTCATTCGAGCCGGCCAATCAGAGTTTCGATTACTTTAAACGTAAAGCAAACTCGTACTAAGGATACAGGTGGTTCATACTCGAGCAGTGAACTGTTAAATAGGCACTGGAGATGATTTTATCAAAAGCAGTGGCTGTGAGCTGTGTCTCAAAGGCTTCACAAATAAGACGCCCAGTAAGCTTTCCAACTCCGTTTTCTTTTCAATTTTGACAAAACCTGGAAAAGAAACCTTCGTTTAACTAAACCAAAACACGGAATTCTGTATGAAAGAGATTCATTATACACCAGAAACGTGTCGAGCAAAATATTTGAGTTCAAAACAAAGAATTCATTAGTTGTCCTTGTGTCCATTGTTAATAAACACATACACAGTCCACTACAAAACGTAAAACAACAAACGTGACTGTACAACCACTATCTCTTTTGTGAAGTAAAAATGTAATTATTTACATAGCAAATTCAACCTTATCTTGACTGCATTGTGCACATTTTACTTCGGAGATTTAAAGGCTCGCGCGAATACGCACGATTACGCACGCTCCAATGAGCTGAAGTTGGATGGATTTTTGGTCTGATTTTTCCATCTCTGTGCGAATACATTAATTCTATTTGCGAGATTCGTGTGTCTAGCTCGATACCTAACTCTTTGGTACAAAATTGATAACTTTTTAACAATAATTTTAACTAGTATGACAGAGCATGTTTAATTGATCTGTCCTCAGTAGAATGACTTTATATTTTATCGAAGTGAGTAGAAATTAAATGCACTTGGTTTCCTATTTACTTAATTTATTGCCTTAAAATATAAGGAAAACCATGTTGCATAGGTACCTATAATAACTTAAAACTCTTGTTTTCAGCTACAGCGTCAAAGTAATATAATAAATAAATAAATAAATAAATGTTTTATAAAAATGTAATCTTATTTTGCAGTAAAAGAAAATTGTGATACAAAAGTATTTATTACGCGTGGTATATACCTAGTTGGTTCAATTATTTCACAATGCGATAACGAGAACCATAATGTATTTTGATTGAATAAAAAACTAGTAAATTGTGTAGAATGTACCTAGTATATAAGTGTGGCCACTGCTGAGCAAATGCCTCTTTTCACACGGAGAAGGTTTAAACATTAATCTATCAAGGCGGGTTAGCGATTTCGTTCGTTTCAAGATAGTTCAGAGGCTCAAAAGTATGATGTAAGCTCAATTTTCCTTCGACCACATGAGCAGGAAAGCTAGTAAGTTAAAAACTACCCAAAAACCCAATCCCAAAGCAATAGTTATCTTAACATGGACATTCTAATATCCGCCACTAGAAAATATCGTTATAAAAACAGAACAACCAAATCTATACATTAGAACATAAATAAGTTCACGATGAATCATTCGCGAAAAAATAGTAGAGACTCGGGACAAAATAGTTATAACTGTAAGATGTGTATTTTATATTACGACGGTGCTTTACGATACACCCACGTGCAGACGACACTCGCGGACGGCCGCGTGCAATTATTAGATCGAGATGAACTTGAAACATTAACTGAGTGCTATTATAAGTAGGTGGAGTGCTTCAAAATATAAATGACCCTCCGAAATAGCAAATAGATGCATTGTATTTTTATCAGTATATTTTTAACCGACTTCAAAATGAGGAGGTTCTTAGGTTGATCTGTTTTCGTAGGTTAGTGTTCGGTTTTCAGAAAAGTGGTTACTCTTATGTTTTATATGTTATGTATATGTATAGGTTTTAGTATGTTAACCGACATTGATATTTACCTACCTTAAAAAAAGAAGGCTTAGCATTAAGTAGGATTTTTCAGCGTAAATTATTAAAAAATAATTTTATTTATAGATGGCACTTAAAATTATTATACTAGGTAATTTTGTGCAATCATAGCTGATGCTTAATCTTACTTACGTTTAAGCTATTTAAAATAGCCTATTAACGCTCCGACTAAGGAGTCATAACAGAAGAAAAAGTATCCATTAAAATGTTTTGTGTCGAAAGTAGCTTTTCTCCAAATATTAACTAGAACTTAGATAACATCTTGTAATGAGACCAATCTTGTTTTGCGTGTTAAAGGTAAATCAATTACCTATCTTATAAAAATAAGTCGGGTTTTCCCTCCTGACGCTATCACTCCAGAACGCACGAACCGATTTCCACAGTTTTACATTCGTTAGAAAGGTTTCGGGTATATAGCAAAGAAAATTCGGAAAAAAATCAAAAGAAAAGCAGGAAAACAGGGATCATTGGTGGAGGCAGCGGAGTTCTCCGGGTTTGTTAGTTTCGTTATAAAAGTTAACCGGACAGTTCCATAAGATTACGTCGCTCATATTTGCGATGTATAAAGTCGGGAATACATGTATGGAGTGAGGAACATGTGATTTGAAAGTAGAAATAAACATAATAACGTGGGCGACTCAATGAAAAATGTTTGAGCAACTATTTTAGTGGCTACGCGTGCGACACGACTCGCGACTCCGCGACATATCTATCAATGCTGTTTCACTACGAAAATATGATTTTTTTCATCATCACCATTTATTTTTAATAATCCTTGACTGGAGTATGCAAACTCGATTTGTTTTCGACGATTCGACCTCAGAAATCAGGAAATTCGTTTCGCTCTACTAATATTTCTTGCCAATTTTTTTCCTCTTACCTGGATCAACAATGTAATCATCAATGCATGTAGGTGATAGACTAAAACACTTGAAGCATTGCAATCGAAACTTACTAACTCAAAAAGCTTAGCTTTCTATGTATAAATATGCATATGGGCGTTTTCGTTCATGCATGGATGCTATATTAAAAAAGCATATGTCTACCAACATCATCTCTTTATCTACGTATTAAAAATCATAATGAAAATAAGCCATAGTAAAATTCCAACTACTAAAGACAAAAGGCCAGCCCCCATGAGCTTAATTAAATATTTCATATCATATTTTACATTTGTACATTCTCCTTTTGACTCAGTCAAACAAAGAAACTACAAATTAATTTCATAAAAGAGAAGATTCGCAGTACAAGATAAATCCCGCCTTGCAATTGTAAAATACCGCGCACCGCAGTGAACAACACAAGACCAAATTATTTTAAAAGCATCTGCTCAGGTGATGTAGTCACCCTTTGTTTGCTCAAAATAAGCCACATTTGTGTTTATACTCATGCTCTATCCTATTATTTAAGTAAGCAATTTTTTTATTATAATGGGTTTAAAATTGTAGTCTTTCTGAGATATACTTACATTGTTAAAAATTTTGTTCATTGGTTTTGTGGGGCTTAGTATATTAAAATGTAATCTATATGGAAATGGAATAAATGAAAAAAGATTTAGCTTACGAGGTCTCGGCTTAAAGTAAAACAACGGAACCCCTCCACGCCATTATGAAATAAATAACTAAAGTTAATATTCATTCGACTGTATAAAACTAAACGTTTCTGAGAATAAAGAGATTGTTACTTCACAGGGAAATCGTAATTGATTGATACTAGCACAATCCTAACCTAAGAAAAGATTTTAGGCTTATCTTTCTTAACTGTATTCTAAAAATATACGAATAAAATATAATCACGAAAATGTCAAAATGGATTTGCCATAAACTAGAAAAGAAAATTCGAAGCCATGTAGGCCCGCGTCGTGGATTACCGCCCACTCTTCTATACAAAGAAAAATTTTCAAACCCAACAAAAGGGGATTAACCTGATTATGGTGAAAAATCTTGTTCCTTCCTTAGATATACCTCATTGTGTACATTGTTGACGGGGCTTAAATCCTATTGATGTGTATTTAAACATGTTTACGGGTCCGGTTTTTATGAAATCGGTGCGGGTACGAGTATACGAACCCCGAACTCGTGCATGCAACGTGATGACGTGGATTGCACCGAAACCATTAAAACAGGAGCACGCCGTCGACGCGTATAATTGTTTGTGACAAATCTGTACTAGGTCACTGCTGACATTTATATTGCATTGTTTGGGTATACCTTTTGTGTTCCGATGTGGGGTGGGCTGAAATCATGTAGCTTCTGCACTCATGGTTACGAGAATTGAAAAAGCTAGCTCATTCATCTTTCATACTCATTGTTTAATACGGCGAATGTTCGTAAGAGCCGTAATTTACAAAGAATTTGAAAAGCCTATTATTTCAATTTTAAAGTAAAATACTGGTCTCGGTTTTTTGTTTCATTTAAATCTACGAAACTTTAATCAAGCGTAATGGCAATGAAACTGCTTTGGTATTATTTGAAGACTTTTATTTTAAACATTAACTTAAAGTATCCAAGTTTATAGAGTTTCAACCGAGGTGTTTTATTACCTGTTTCAAAATGATTGAAACATTTCGATACTGAAAAATACCTATCTACCAATAAAAGTGCGATAGACAAGAAAGAAAATCACTTGAGTACTAAATATAACAACCATAAATACATTTTGTGATCTAATTATTCTAAGCAACTTGCACAAGAAATTCTAGATTGCATCTTCACAACAAATCATTAACGTTCAACTTCATCACACCAGAGTTTAGTTGCAGAGTATTTTATGAAAGTGCATAGATACATCTACTGCGAGCCACATTTTAATTAGGCGAAGGCAACGGTCGCTTCATTATTCAGTGTAACACGAGCCCTGGGTTAAGATTACTCCAAAGAACCCTCAGTAAATGAAAGTAAAAGAACACTATTAATGTAAAAGGTTGTTTCATAATTACGCGATGTGGTCAAACCTTAATCCACACTTTACTTCGAGTTGGTCTCCATTCAACAAATAAATAAAGTCCCGGTTTCCATTGCTTCGGGCAATCTGCAAAGTAACCCTTTTCATTCGCAATTACTACTTATTCGCTTCAAAGGTTAAATACCTACATACAAAGCTCTCAAACTGTAACTCTGTAATGATATACTCTTTTTGGTTATTGCAATCTCCATTAATTATTTTAAAAACTATACTTATATATCTCCAGTAGGGCTGATGCCGACCCGGAGTTATGGACTGCCTAGCGGATTACCGGAACTCCAACGCGAAAAGCAGGAGTGGGAACGGGGTAGTTTTTAGCCAGTAAGAGTCTGACACTCCCTCTCGCCTCGCCCAAGGCGAGAGAGGTCATAAAATGCCTATATTCCCTCAAAAAAAAAATGCATATACATGTACTTCTCATCCAAAGATAGGGTAGGATATCTCATAAGATCTAATATGCAACGTATCCAATATCCTAGGAACTCATCAGGAAGTTTTCCGAGTCACCTTTGATCGTCTTCACGACTCAAAGGAAAACTTTACACATACGTATTGATGAACGGTACGTATTTTTCATATCGATAAGTGATACTGCAAATTTTTAATGGGTCATACTTAAATTTATATATCATTTAAAAATGATTATTCATATCGCATAGACATACCTAAGTTTAAGTAGGAGATTAGGAATCCAAAATCTGACAACGCTACGAGGGTTCTTTAAAAAAGATTGTAAAAAGTTATACATTTTTTGTTTCATTTATGCTACTCGTATGATGTTAATGCCTACCTTTCATTCGTGACACGAATATTTGAGGCATTCGGAATTAAGTTCCGAAAAGTAATTAAAAAACTAATTTAGTCGGCTTCGAGAGTCCATATATCATCGATGAGTCCAGTGAATCGTTCAATATGCGAAATATTATTAAGCTACGCGTCTCTCGCTGTCAAAGCTAGCACGTACGTATCGTACGTTCCACTGCTGAATGCACTTTCAATATTTATTAATCAAGGATGCTGGGATAAAGCCCACGTCTTGAACCCCTGAGAGTGCATTCCAATTTGAAGCTTCACACGTTCATATCCTGAGAAATTGGTGAAGGAATTTCAATGATGTTAATGAAGTATTACTGCAGCTCAGATACTGAATAGTCGCAATTAACTCAACTAAATGCACTATCTCTTTAAATTTCAACTCGTCTCCCCGGAGATCACAAACTCTCATTAGCTCCTTCTTCGTCATTTGAAATCAAATCTTTTTACAATCATGTTAAATTAGTAATTCCTCTAAATAAACATCGCTGTTATCAGTTTACACGAAATTATCTGTAAGATTGGAATGACTCGCCAATTAACGATAATTAGAGATATAAATACGATACAACTTCTTACAATCCCACTTTGGCTTACAATCATCTAATTAGATAATAATCTTAAAATATAAATAGTATTAGATAAAGCATTAAGGTCTAATATAGGTCACGATAGGATTTCTGTCCTTCTCGAATTTAATTTTAAATCCGAAGAACTGTTGAACGAAACAGATCTGTAATTTAAAGCTCTTCTCCCGAAATCCTTTTAATGAAATTTAAATCAAAGGCACTGATTTTCGATACCATTGTCAATATTGGTTTTCAACAGCTGGTCGCTGATCTCGAACAGTCTAGCTGCCATACTCAGTACAGTCCGTTCGCAATCAGATTTATCCATTGTGTACGGTTGGCAACCCGCCTACAAGATAACGCATTTGTTTTATGCAGCTGCTTGGTCCGCACATGCATATTTGTCTCTTTTTTAATTTCTGTGTGCAATATTTTTCACGTTTCATAATAACTTGATAAAAGTAAATGACGAAGAAATTATAAATGACCTACAATCTCGCAGCAAAATGTTACGCGCACCGATATTGCAAAGGTTCTTAAGTCTTAAAACAAGTACTGCTTCGAGGTATATTTTCTTTGTGACCTTTGTGGAAAATTACAAAGAGGATATAAATTAATTGTGAGGAGAGGTTCGCAATTCCTATCATGCTGCTGCAATTGTATCTAGCTGTTCCTTGTCTGTCTGTTACACAAAAGCTTAACCATAACAATTGAAACTTGAGGCATTCGAGTCGAGTTGTGCATTGTGAAATGTTCGACATGAATTCAGTTTACTAAAATTATTGCAACATGAAGTTTTTAGCTTTGTAGCTATGCCCCATTTTCCATTCATTGCTGGCCCTATTCTAACACCAATTAACTTTAGTATGTGCTACTAACATTTAAATCGTTTATTTGTTTTTATATCGTAAAAAATAAGCAAATAAAGATCGAAGTCCTGGTGAAACGATTACACTGCATAGATATCGAATATGTGTGCACATCGACGCGGAATATACAAGACTGACAACCAAAATAAACGTTGTAGACTCGAAAAAAATGCAATCAACGTGACTAGTTTATTTTCAATTCAATATTGAAAAAAAGCGAAGTAAAAAATTTTTGATGGTAACTGACAGGCCGACGCTAGAATTTTCACATATTTCCTGTTAGAATGTGTTTTGGAGCTTTTAATTTTCAGCTTTTAATCCGTGCGCGAAAAATATTAGATATGAATTTCATGCGTACCATTTTCCTGTAGGCAAATATAAGATTAGTTCGTTGACTTTTCATTTTTCATTATCAAACACAGCAGCGTTAGCTGAACGTTTTTTTTGTTTTTTTTTACAAAAAGTGATAACAATTACAGACCTGACGTAACCACAAACTATAACTCTTTGATCAACCTAAGCCTTTGCAGTCGTAAAACATTTACTTTACAAAGGAACCCAACTATTTCTTTTGTTAGATTAAAAAATGAGATAGAATTGAAAACGCCAGGTGCATTACATTTAGCTCTGGTATCGCGCAAGCTTTACAGGAATATTAATTAACTCACGTCGTGGCACAGAGATTAGATAGTCTGCAGGTAACATTAAAGCAAATAAGAGTTTTCTCTGTTTATCCTGCTATAACTATAATAAGGTTGCAAAATACATAATAAATCCCTCCGTAAGACACACGCAGATGCAGATGTGTGTTCGAAACCAAAGGATGATTTTATTGTCTATTCATTTACTGTTGCCGCTAAAGGCAGACATTGTGGCGTACACTGCGCGCACTCATGTTAGTAGGTATACTTTTTAAACTTACACCACTTTAGTACTTCATCATCATCATCATCATCATCAACAGCCTATAAGTGGCAACTGCTGACCAAAACTTTGAGCTAGGTTTGAGCATAAATCACCACGCTTGCTCTATGGGGATTGGCTAATTATGAGTCAAACTCATAATTAGATATTATAAGCCCAGGTTTCCTCACGATATTTTCCTTCACCATTTGTCAGTGGTGTCTAAATAATCTTAGGAAGTATATAGAACTATGATATAGTTACATTGGTACTTGCCGTGGTAGGTTTTCTAACTCGCACTCTCATGCATGAGAGTGTCTTAATCCTCCGGGCCACCAAGACATCTCAATATCTTAGGTATAGTACCTGTCTACATAAAAAAGTGTCTTTAAGTATACCTTACCTCACTTAAACTATGTACACGAGTGGACTTAAAAAGAAAAAATGAAGTTGGTATCTAAAATGTACTCAAACAAAAATATTTATTTTTATTGCTCGCGAATAATAAAGAAAGAAACGGCGTGGCGTGGGTTTATTTACTGGTAATACTTAAAAGGTGGAATGGTCAACAATGGGCTTCAATATAGAGAAAGCTTCATTCTATTACTGAGTATGAATTTCGTATTATTTGAACCTTTATTCTTGGTAGCGGTCTTTGATATTATAATTTTTGTACCAAATAGTACCTAGTACCCTTTGGTACTTAAGGAGCAACATGTTGTATTGGTCTGTTGACGTAACGATAACCAGTATGTGACCATAGGTTCTTGTAAAAGCAATTAAACCACAACTTCGTTAGCAGGACGGCCCAGACAAATAACCTTGCTATATTATGTTATTCAAAGTTGTTAAGTGTCATATTCAAAATTGTTTAGATATATCACTTAAAAATATTAACAGCTACAATAGAAAACAAATACAAGAGCTTCATTCGCTTAGTCGCCATATCAAAGGACAACTGAACAGATTTCATGGAAGGTTTCATCGTTTTAATGGATTTTATGATATTTTTGTAATAAGTTGTAATTATTTGTAGTAATTACCTAAAGAGGTTCCGCTTACGTCCCCTAATCAGCGTTGACTAGTCTGTCCCTCGCATTAAGAGTTATCCAACGGTCTCCGTACTTTCCTTTGTTCGTATTTCTTGAGCATACCTCGTCAATCGTTTCCTCCTCAGCATTTTTTTTTTACCAGTGCCACTTTGGAATTGCCTCAAGTTCCAATAAAATTAACTTTGATCCCGCACCAAGGATTCATATTCCTCCGTCGAATTGCTCAAACAGAGAATAAATTCTTACAATATTGCGTCTCTGCTGCAAATTGAAAAATTAATTTTGTTTCTGCTGCTTTTCTTAAATCCTTTTTCTTCTACTGCTTTGTATATTAACTTTTTTATTTCCTATAATCAGTTGTTAATAACCTTATTCGGATCAAAGAGTTGACTTGCCCTTTGTTTGTCAATCATCAAGTTTAATTTCAGTGTGGAAGTTTACATTGATTACAAAATGTACTACTTTGTGTCTTGTACTGAGGGTGCCTAATTACCTTTCGAGTTCTCCTTCCATTGTTCCGTCTACATCAGACGAGGTCCTACATATGCCCACGTTGTCGGTCTCCCATAATTATGTTAAGCTCTAAACAATATCACGGACATACCGAGGTGTAACCGTGTAACTTATGTTTGTGTTCCCGTAAGTTTACGGGGCCTCCTAAACTTTATAGCATTAGCGAGGCGTACCCAGATCCTGCTCCACAAAGGCATTAGTTTGAGAAGACGCTGACATATTAAGTGTTTATCAATCCGAGAATGTAGCTGCACTAACTTCTGTTTGGATGAAATTGAGTTGTCGTCTTCCTTATGAATTCCAAACATTTACATAAACGAACTACGTACTGAGTATCTATTTGTTATGGTATGCTGTAGGTACTGATATAATATTACGGTTTTAATTGATGTGATAATTCATACTATAATGTTAGCACATATGTTTAGATTTTAAGAAATAATTTTGTATTTTAATGTGCACTTTGTTAAATGAATAAATGATTATAAATGATTATGATTATACTACCTTTTTCATATGATGCTTTTCGATATAATGCTGTAAAATATTTTTTTGAAAGAACTACTATGTTATTATTTCAACAAAGCCTGCATTGGCTGTGTCCTTTCCCATTTTAATGCTCTTTTTGGGGGATTATAGGAAAATATTTTTACACAATGAATACGGGCTTTCCGCATTCGAACTGATTCGCTTGCCGATGGCAACTTTAATTATACTTTTTGGAAATATTCATTCAACGGAAATTTTAATTACGTGGCTATAATAGCCACGTAATTAAAATACTTACTGACATATTACCTTGTAAAATATTCGTATCCCCCTTGTTATATACATATGTTATACTTATTTAATAATGAAACATCATAATACGTGCCAGTAGTTGAGCACAAGTTGCCACAAAGTGGATTACGCTCCATTGGAGAAGACTGAGGCAGCCTACGTTAGATATTGTTTATTACATTCCAGTTCCACTGTCAACTCTCATATACGAGTTGTATTTCGCAAAGAAGGACACTCTAGTATCGTGTGCAGCTCGCTTCACATTTTCTAGTCGTCAGTTCATAAATGTATTACAATAGTTTTATTGGTTATATTTTATCGATGCGTTTATAGTCCAACATGAATATTTGAAAATACACCAGCATTTTCCTAGGAACCTATTAATAAATAATGACCATAAAATTTAGTTTGTGGAAATTTGTAGAAGTGAGGTAATAATTATTATGCATGGTGTGAATTCCACCAAGTGTTTAAGTTGCCGACAACCAGTGTTTAGGATTTTAATTGATTTTTAGGCGTCATTTCCATGTAGGTAAACACTTACTTTTTGTAAAAAAATAATTATTTCTCATAGTATTCCAACTTCAAGTCGTGGCAGCCGGGTACCTAGATGCAATTGTATAGGAAACATTATTGTTATAGGTCTTTGCAACCAGAACAGCCCAAGGGCAAGCCCGCGGTCTTCACCGCGGGTCAGCCCGCGGACATCACCGCGGGTTTCCCCGCGGACATCACCCGGACCTTCACAGAAAATTTCACCGCGAACGTCCCCGAGACCTTCCCGGCGAATGTCCCCGAAGACCTCCCCCCGGTCAACTCGGCGGACGTCACCGCGACCATCTACGCGGCCGTTCCGGAGGACCTCCCCGCCAACATATTCGCGCGTTTTTAGGTGGACCTCTCCGAGGATATCACCTCAGTCAACCCCAAGAACGTCTCCGCGGACGTCCCGAAGGGCGTCCCGGCTTTCACGTGAGTAACTCAAGGATGAATATGTGTTACTCACCAGTGTGTTTCTTGTAGTTCTTTTTCTATTCTGTTCCTCGTAGCAACTGGCATCGTAAAGTCATGCATGTATTTGTTTCTCGTGTGGAATGAATGTGCCAGCCAAGTCGTTAAAGGCATCTGGTTTTATGACTTTATAATATCGAAGCTTTCGGTGTCATAAAGCCAGAAACATGACCTTTTTGACATAGTTGCTGTAACTTACTCAATGCGTAGCTGTAGAAATGTAGCATTTTCTTCTGTTGTAGTGGTCCAATATGCACGTTTTTTTGTTTGAAGTAGAATATAGACTTATTTAAAGTAGTATATTTTGCTTCGTGTGCTAGTTACTGTATAAATAAAAAATGAGTACCACGTCAAGCGGCCTGATCAAACATATGTGTCGATCGAGAATGTAAATCCCTACAATGCTTCGGTATAACTTGCTTCGGCTTATCCACAAAATATCATTTATCTGATCCGTAAGTCAAATATCAAGTTACTATTGATAATAACGTCAACTTAATCAATGGAATTTAATTTAAACATGGCACAAGACAGTTTCAATTTGGACTGTGATTTTGTGCAGCAAAGTTACTGTGATTTTAGTTATAAATACAGGTACTTTTAATTGGATCTCTTCTTAGTATTGGAACTAGGAAACGATGGTAAATTCGAAATACAGAATCGATCTAGTCAGTAAACAATTGGAACGTCCACCGAAATTGGACGTTGCGCTTCAACCCTTAACAACCTAATTAAGAATGACAGGAAAGGACAATGGCAGAAACTGTATAGAACTCTGAACCACTAAATAAAAAATAGTGAACAGAAATGGCAAAAGAAATATTCGATTTGTCCACAAAAGTAAAAGTTTATTTGCATTGAAAGAAAGAAAAGAAAGAAAAACAGTTTATTTGCTATCAACAATATTAATTTCTTTAAAGCGAATCCACTTACATTATTATAGCTACCAGAATTGAATCCCATTCGGGATTAGATTTTAAAGCGAGCGTTGTGAGAGCGCACACAGAGAAACTATTAAAGTTGCTTTGCTGCAGAAGCCTTCTGACATCCCACTAATATGATTAAAACCACATACATGTGCGTTTTATCAGGATTTCTCTTTGTCGGACGTCTAAAATATCCCTGTTACCTCATTTCAAAGAAGAATCAAGAAGGATAGGTGAAGCTCATACATTTTTAACTTGTATGAAAAGTTACTTTTTGAATGACCATACCCTATTTTTTCTAAACACATTAAAGACGTTTACGGCACTTATTTTGACGCAACGAGTTGAATGTAATTATAAAACATACTCCTATGAAATATTATGTAGTGAGACGACGTGCACCAAACAAAAGAAATGTCGAGTTTATTACTATAGATAACTTTATAGTAAGAGTGCCGAGCGTAGAGGGACATCGCACATACATCGACGTCAGGAAATCCCTAGGCACTATCTCATAGGTTTACATACAGGTAAGAAGAAGTCTCCTTATCTACTTCCATAAACAAACTAACTTCTCCCGGTGTTCACAACCGCTGCTCGGCTCGTTCTGCGATGTTTATCGCGACGATAAATAGACCATTCAATACAAAAATAATTATTCAATCCAAACCAGTAGTTCCGGAGATTAGCGCGTTCAAAACATTACGCTATGATCAACAGAAGCCGAGCAGTAAATGAAACCTCGCGGGAGTAGCCAGTAGTAGAATAAATTGCTCTCACGACACGCTATCCACGCCAGACATTGAACGAAAACGCTAGAAAGCACACGCCGTCAAAAAAAGGAGTAAAATATGTGCGACTGGAAAGCAAATATATTTTTCTTTGTGTGAAGATTTTGTTTTGTATTACGTAAGAAAAACTTAAGTCGACACTGCGAAAAACTGGAAACGTCACGTTTCACTGGTCCAATAGTCTGTAGATGGATATTACTTACAATGCCATGTGCTATCGCTTAGTATTTATTATTATCCTTACCAGTAAGTACCACTTCAGTACTTCTTCACTTCTCGTCGTTACTCCGTTTTGCTTAAATTATTGCAATAAAACATACTAGATGTTGTTCAGTCTAATCATGATGGAAATCGAAAATAAACTTTGTTGGTCGAATTGAGATTACGACGCGACGGTTTAATTAAAAAACTTTAACACGCGATGGCACTTTGACACATTTTATTTACCAAACAGTTAATGAGATTAACTTTGATAATACGAGTAATAGATCCTTGTGAAAATTTGTGCCAGATAGGCTCTACACGTGTCTCTTGGTTGTCTCTTCAGTTGAAGAATCTAGGCTACACCAGCCGGGGTGAATAACAATGCTTTCGGGGAAGTGAATAAAACACCATAAAACATTCCTCGTAAGAAAGATCACTCATAATAATATAATGAGTCACGTACTACGCTATGAGTTTATGGAAGGTCAAGGGAATGCTTTGAAAATATTCGAGAGCTTCAGTATCCCATCCTTGAAGCAAAGTGAAAGGAAGAAAGATGGGAGATTCGATTAATGATCTTGTTTTGTTTCTTTGGTTTAACTTTGTCGTGAGGAATACATGGTCACCGTAACTCGAAGATATGTGCCATCAAAGGTATCTTTGCGTCTCTCCAGTTCAGCCTGAAGAAATCCATTGAAAGCTTCCTTATAAAAAATGTTCCTTTTGGCATTGCTTCGTAACGTAAGTGTCCAAGTGTATTATGTGTGCTAAGGGTTCCGTCTTTTTGCTCATCGCATAAAATTGGACTCAACAAATTGGCTAAATAGTGATTGGTTCTTACGTTGATAGATTTCTAAACTCATTTACAACAGATAATTCTCTCATTAAAGGAATATTTTAGACATAAACTGTTTATGACATATTCAATCAATATATAAAATTAACTAATCAAAACATTGATATTACAATCGATTTAGTCTCAAAAGTTTCTAAACCTTTCGATATCACATACTGTTAACAAAGCCATATTTATAGCGTCTTACTCGCAGTACAGTACTGCAAATCTCTCTCTAGTCAGACTTAGTGAATAACAGATACTTTAAAGGCTTCTTTCTACGTCTGCGGAATCCCGAAGTTGTAAGCAAAGGAAATAAAATCCGATCTTAGCTGCATGGCTGCATATCGTACGGCGCTGGCATCGATTGTGAGTATTTGTGAAATATTTGAATCTATCGCTGACCAATTTCAATGGTCCTTTACAAGTATGTTCTAGTAAGTAAAATATACTACAGTCCTTCAAATATACAGTACAATACAGTAAAAAGAAAATAAGGACTGCTTCGTATTTTCGGTTGTGTTATTATTTACTTAAATTATGAATTTACTTCTCTTAACTTGTTTATTAACTAATTCATTACCTGTATCAATCACATAAAACCGTTTCATGTTTGATTGTGAATTTTAAACCATTCGGATTTATCCTTATACGTTGATTTTTAAGTTCAATTCGTGTGTCGATTTCGTGGTTAGCAGTTTAAACATTGGTTGATTACTAACGAGTCTGCCGAACCTTTGTGAATGTATAAATCTTTAGCTTTTTATTTCGTTAAAGCAAAAATACAGAAACAGATGAGAATTAGTAGATTTTTTAAAATTACGGTGGCTCTGTTTTGGACTATCAAGTATGTATTCTGATGGCTTACATTACATACAAGCAGGTTTTTTTTCATGATTGGTGTAGTCGTAAAACATATACCTACCTTCAAAGAACGTACATGTTTTCTTTAATCTGGATGTCCGCTTGGGGCCTCGAAATAATTGTCTCGATACAGCCTATTACATACACCGTAATGTTTGAGTTACGTATTTCCTTGAACACTAATTAATGTACTGGTTTGTTTTGTCGAAGATTCTAGAAACGGTAATATAACAAAATATGAAATTTAACTGCTGTAAGTCTATTCGTATCGTGTCTATTACTAATTTATTCTTGCTAATCTGCCAATGGACATGATTTTCATGGTGATGATAAACGTCAATTTAGCGCAGAACATCATAAATCTTTCCCTAACCAGTCTTGGCTGTCAAGTCCCTAATCTTGTTGGCACTTTAAATACGCATATTCTCTTCCTACGATGCAGCGCAAGCGTTAAATGATAAGAATCTTGGCAGCCAGCTGACATTTCGTTTTCCTGTTACCCGACTACCCGTATCAAACTTGAATTTGATGCATTCGTATTTCTACTCATACGAGAAAAAATTTAGAAGTGACAGTTAACGAATGGACGAGTACTTTCTAGACCAATCGATTATACAATGTTTTAATTTCGTCTAACTCCGAAAATATCGTACAACACGGCTATTGTATTCATATTACCGCATGTATTATCGAAGCAGATAATACGAGGCGTAGTTTATCAACGCGGTACTGTATCAATACCGCATTTTGTATTTATTTTGCCATCACCAAACGTTCGAACTTGGGTTTCATGTTATCAGACGAGCTTTTTCACATAAATAACAACACAATTGTTGATACTTCAACTTTTGTAAAAAAATATGTGAAAATAGTACTTATCGCGTTGAAAGTTTTACTTTGTGTTGTATTTTTATACCATTGCCAGACTTGTTAAATCTGCTCGTTGTATTGTATTCGCAGCCAACTACATTTGTTAGCACAACTTAGTTCGCGATTGTGTTGGTGTTTATCAAATGTTAACTGAATGAAATTCGTAGATACAAAACTCCAAAAAACTTTTATATCTGCCTGAATTGAAATACGAAATAGAAAACATTCCAAATAGAAGTAGAACTTATGGAACCTAATATCTATAACGGTGCGAGGCTGGGATCCAAATGAAACGAAACAGTAAGATAACCGCAGTTTCCAGACTCCAGTTTGGAATCACAGCTGGTATTCGAAGCGGATTCAATTCTGGCACAATGTTTGAACTTAGTGAAGCAACTGAAGCTGCAACAACAACAGTAGCTGACATGAATATTGTTGCTACTATACTAAGCCACCTGGGGGCAGAATAGACAAGATTTATCCTATGAATAAGGAGACGGTCCAATGATATTGTAACATAAAGCCACACTCGACCTCAGACCCAGTCAAAGCTTTACTATAGCTCGAGTTTACACGTCTTGTACAATTGTAAAGGTACGAATAGACTACGACACTATACATTCTGTATACAATGTGATAAGGGTGGGACTTCTAACCCGTTAGGGCTGAGTACCTACTACATCTAAGTGTATCGACAAAAAAAATATCGGGGGTTGAACCCCCTCCTCCTAAAAAATATGGCTATTTTAATAATTTTTTTACTTTATGTGATATCAAAGGATGTATGCGTCGTAGAAACAAAAAAAAAAAACACAAAAGTTGGCTAACGGTGACAAACGGTGGCTAATAACCTTGGCTAACTAATTCATTACTCTTTTCATATGTTTGATAATGTTTTGGTGAGAAAAAAATCATTTCTGAATTATTTTTACCGAAAAAATCGCTATTTTTCAATATTTTCAATTGGTGTTTCAACACCCCATATTATTATTTTTTTTGTCGATAAAATTAGATGCAGTACTCAGCCTTAACGGGTTAGAAGTCCCACCCCTATCACATTGTATAAATCAAATGTCTTTGTTTGAACGCGAGTGTCTGTAATTGTTACACGATAATTAGTGTCGCATGAGCCGCTGGCTTATGATTCGATTTATATCACAACTAGCTTCTGCTTGCGGCTTTGTCCGCGGTCTAGGGGGTAAAAAGTGTCTTATGTGAAATGCAATGCCGATCCTCTCAGCTATTTTTACGTGATTTAACAACAAACATACACAAAAACTCACAAACAGTCGCATTTATAACACATATTCGTTCGTACCTTTAAGATTCACTATAAAAATTTGTATATTTGAGTCTCATGGCACAAGCTACAATTCAACTCTACATTTCGTTGGCTGTCCCGAGCGTCACACTAAACTTCGTTATGTAGACAAGGGCGCAATGAATACAGAGATTTCCAAATAAAAAGCGTTTTACCGCGATTAACACAACGCCGGGACATAACCACGAAATACGATATTTTTCATTCATTTTACTTTGTTACCCGACGCTAAATGTGTTTTATTTTTTAGATTTTTGGTCTGTGTGTGATAAACCCATATAAACCTGTTAAATGTTGGCGTAAAATTGTATTATTAAACAAATATTAGTTTATTTAAATATCAACTCCAAATAAAAAAACTATTATGGCCAGGTAAAGGTTTATTCAACACAATTTAGTTCCTTATAGAACGCCTGCGTAAAGGTTGATACATCTATAGCATCTATCAATCTAATGATTTGCACTTTTATAAAGTTATATGTATCGACGCATGCGCAAAATGACACACGTAGGAACGGACCGCCAGTAACTGATAAAAGACGGTTTCAAATATCTTATAGAAAAGCAGAGATAGCTAAGTGTAATGCCATAGAAAACTGAATTTGAGAACAAACTAACACATTATAATTAACTTAAGTCGAATTGAAAAAAATCCTCCTTTTTCAAGTTGGTTAATGAAGCAAGATGTTTCAACAATTCTACTACCTTTCACGAGCAATTGGCACTGTCCTTCATTTCAACCATCTGTGGAAGATTTACCTATATACCTATTTGGAAAGATTTCAGTACAATAAAGAGAAATTCGTCAAGCCAACCTTCAATAACAATACTGTAACTGAAGCTTAAAGTGCCTATAATAGATCTTTTTATCGTAGCTACCATAGAAGTCAGAATTCTACTCGGTCCCAATATTGCTCCTCTAAATAATACCGATTATAACTTCTATCGATCGTTTGTTACCAACCTATATCCGATTTATACCTAATTTCGGGCTCAATATTACGTTTTCTTGACTTAAATATGAATATTTTCTATAATAGTGTATTAGTAAGTCATCTTTAAAGTCGATTTTCATTGACATCACAGGAATGTTGAAAGTTTTCTAAGATTGATTAATTAAACGCGCTCGGTATTATGATAACGGTACGGCCACGCCCTTTGTAACAACAGCGTCGTCTAAAGTGCTGCCGAGGGTCGCCACTCCGTCAACACTTTCTGACTCGTAATTAGAACATTGGCTTGATTTTACTAAGATTTGTAACCCAAATCTAAATAAGAATAAGAATAAATTTATTAATGAACTTCACAATTATCATGGCCTTATACTATATCACAATCATTTGTTTAATTTTGGTGTTGTCATCAAGTGTATCGTTAGCCCCCAAACTAGGATAATCCTGTATCTTGGGGACTTGAGTTGAGAAATCTTGAAATAGTTGTTAGCTAAATAGGTATATAATTGCCGTTGATCTGTTTGAAATGATGTCTTATTTTATCTCATCTATTCAACATTTTCAAGAACATAAGTATCGGATGAGTTCTCATCCGAGTACTGTCCGAGTGCTATCTGAAAAATTACTTAGAATACCTACTGAATTATGCGAACTACGGAGTACGGATCCAAGTTTGCAAGTGTTCATTAAAGAACTGAGCAATATTGAGTTGAGACCACTTAAAACTTGCACAGTTTGATCTGGAAACTTGGCATAGTTCTACATTTCACTTGTTTTTTCACTCGGATGAGTTTTTGCATGTATTTTCATTACCTATATAAAGACGATAGTTTTAAAGATTTAGGGTATTCGGCAGCGTTTCCGAGTGCAGTCGCTGCCCAGAATATTTCGTCTCGTTTCTTATTCGGACGAGAGGTTATCCCAATCAAGGTGGTGGTTGGAGAATGTTGAGTACCCTCGAGCGGCCGGCGCTGTTGCTGGGAGAGGTGACTTTTATTATATACCGCCCCTCATTTTGTAATAAAGGGTTCTCTTTTTAGACCTCGTTTTTTTACGAAAAACAAACTTTAATAGCTTTTAGGGGAGGATTGAGTGAATAATCGAGAGTACTTATCGTCTGCTCACTTGAATGTATGCACGCTCCAATTCGCTGACGTCGGCGTCGGCCTAAACATGATATGATGTCAGATGAGTTGAGAGTTTCTTCGATTTTTCAGCCTAGAAACTAGTGCCTATCGGGCTTTTTCCAGAGCAACTGAAGCAAATATTTTAGAAAGAACTACGATATAAATATAATATATTTTGTTAAAGAAATATTTTTTCTTAATACTTCCCTACTAAGTTACTCCACACTCTTTATAAATGTCAGTTTTACTTTATATGCTGCAAATAAGAATTACGAAAGCGTAAGTAGGTATTCAACATTCTGAAATCTACATTAATCATGTTTTGGGTTAATGAGTAATTAGTAATCTTATGGTACTAGAAGATTATCAAATCTAAATGTGTCTCGTACATAACTCAATGTTGGGTGACCCGCCTGTATAGAGTTGTGTGTTAAAAAAGTACTTTTCGACATAAAGAGCTTCGCAGGATTCTGTAATCGATTGCCGTGGTGGTACTCACAAACGAAACATTATTTAGAGCGTAAACGTCGTAAACGCTTTTACTGGATTTTATCAATGCTTTAGTAAACAATGTGTTTGATAAACTGCTATGTACCCCGATATACATTCGTGTTGATATTATTATCATCATTCATTGTCGCGCACCTCCTCGGCCGTTCGGGTTATCCACATTGTACTGTCGTCTTCATTACGCATACGGCAAACCTCGCTCAGGCCGAGGTGCGGATAATATACCTTGTGACCTGTGTATTGCATTTAAGTGACCATATACTAAATACTCTTGTTGTTTACAGAGTCGGACAGTCAACAGGACGAAGAAAAGGCTCCAGATTCGAACAACAAATTTAAGAATATTTCTGCGGGCCGCTTCTTAACAATGCACAAAAGACGAAAGAAACGTTTAATTACACGTTCTCTGTATATCGAAAAGGCCCTGTTAGATGATCTTTCGATCGGCCAGGTACAGGTGAGTACCTGCACAGTTTGTGACGCGCCCTGCGCGGAAGATTGAGGACTGACCTACGTTACTAACAGACCAGCAAGCCGAACTCGTTACTTATTTGTGTTGTTCAGATATAACTACTGGGTATCGGTTTATCTGATTTATAAACTCGATAAAAAGTCATTCGACGCGTGGGAATCCAAAGCTGGATACATGGCAGGCGGAGAGCGGAACGTCCGCCCCTGCTCAGCTGTTGGCCGAAGTGTTGCGACAGAGTTAAGTATGCGCGGTGAAGTATACACGACGCATAGTTAATCTGAACCATAATGGCCATGTTTAACGCGGCGGCGTCACTCATTGTTTCTCCCATCATGGTCATTCCGCAGTCCTTCGCTACAGCGGCACTCGTATTGTCTCTGGCTCTGCCGTAAATTTAAATGTCGTTTGTTTGTATTCAAGAATCGTCCACACGCACTAATAGTAGGTACATATATTCTTGTGACATATTGTTGGATGTTGTTCTGCTTCTAAAGTAGTCGAAGCAAGGACGTCGCAATGTGAGTAAAAACTAACAAATGTCAGCGCCTGATTTCTACGGTGTTCATCCAGTACCGATGCAAATTGTTGGCGTTTTGGTACGATTATGTCGCTCTTGATTTTATTAGCTTTTGTTATAGCTAACGCCTTATACGGCATGATAAAAACATTATTATTAAGTCTAAAAAGACTTGTTCAATAACCACCTACGGAACTAAAGAATAAACTAGTACCATAAAATTGGACGCTAGCGCATACTTTCGATTTAACTGCGAATTGTATTTTCATTGCGAAAGAAATCAGTTATTCCTCAGATTGTGGGTTGTAAGAAGTGACGTCACATGTATAGCAATTCTTTTTTGAATCTGTAGTTAGGGAAGTTACCTGCTTCAAATTAAACTTGTCAGTCAAAAGGTCATCACAGACTTAAACAGTACGGTTCCGGCACAACGTTTTATTTTTTGCTTTGGAAACAGTATAAAAAGGCTGTAAGTGCGCTGCCAACGCGCGGACCGCGTGTTTACAGCTCTTTTGTATTGACGTTATAAAATATATCATAGGACATAAGATTTAATGTTCAAATTTAATTGTCAAGTTCAATGCTAGGTTGGAGCGGTGCCGTTTAAATGTGATATGTCCTTATATCCAACTTCGTAACGTAAATAACTGATATTATTAATGAATTTATGTCAATCGTTATGAATATTAGGAAGTATTGAATAAAATGTGTTATAGATAAATACATGCATATGTACGTGTGACGTTGACAAGTATTAACATTCCTAAAGAATGCAATGCAGTTTGACAATGGGCCAAGAACCCGCGGAACAAACATGCATCTTTATTAATCCAAGTTTACATTTGTATGTTTTGCTAAATGGGAATACCTAATTATGCGACTTTTTAATACATTTCTCGGCTCGCGAGCGTTAGCTAAGGTTCTGCTAGCGGTGAGATGGTGCGATTTTTAGAGAAGCGATTTTGTAGGTGACAATAATCTTTCTGCTATTGTTACAGTGTATCCTCAACAACTCTTATAAGTGGAAGTTCAACGCTTTCACCCTGGAAAACGTGTCTGGAGGTAATGTATATTTCTTTTCGTCTTTATGATATGTTACTTCTATTTTTTTACATTGCATGGGAACTATGAACATGGAAACCAACCACCAAGATAATGATACTTTACTATTTAGAATAGTTTTGGATGTTAAACTAAATAAACTAAAAGTCTCAATATTCGAAATGCAGTTTTTAATGTAAGGGAAGTATTAAGATCGTTCGTTAGGCGCGTCATTGTAAAATTATTGATTCCAAAGACAAAATGTTAGTTACTCCTTTTTATAAAAATATCTGCATCATAACATTGGAAAATACATAATCGAATATACATACTACATAGATACCGCACGCAAACATTAAAAAAAAGCGTATGTAAGAAACTATCTAATGAAAAAACCGAACCGTAAAGCCAGACATTGATTCGAAACTGCAGCACAAACAATTCATTGGCCGCGACGTTCAATCAATGTATGGAATGGGTTCACAAGCGATCCTGCGAACACAGGGTAATCAGCCAACTTGCTGACTGGCTGGTAACCATGGCAACGTCAGCCATTCGAGAGCACACACGTGCCTCGATTCCCAAATGTCGATTTCAATTTATAATCGCCAAATCATCGGTACATCAGTACAAACAAGTTGCCGATTACGAGACAAAGCCATCCAGCTATTAATGACTAATTGATTGCTGTATTAACGTAATTGGAAGACAATTGGTATCAGGTCTCTAGTAATAAATACTTTATTAGCGAATTGACGCTATGATAGAATAAGATATAATCGATCTGCTTGATAACAAACTTGTTAAAAGAATTGATAGTTTGTTGTCAAGTTCACTTCTTGTTGTGTTTCTATTTAGGTACGGTAGGCTTTCCTGGACAATTCTAAATGTTAGTTTATTATAATGAAGACATCACAATTAGCGAGATCATTCATACTATTGTGTTCGAAACAAGTAATACAAGTTAATTTATGTTAAACGGTTTTAGGTCATCAAGAATAAGACTGTGTACCTAAATCAGATAGATCTGTCGTCTGGAAGAAGGAGTAATACCAATCACTAAATTTGACCCAAACACACAAACAGTTCAAGCAATAATATCGAGAAAAATCACACTAACTTAAAGTTAAGTTACCAAATAAATGCATTTATTTATACCGGGCACAATTCCAGACTCCACGCTTCAAATTTAAATATTACCTAACAACAATACTAATATAATAAAATCTAACCAATATAATATTGTTTAGGACACGTTAATCTTCCTAATTTCCTGTGTATGTGGTTGTTACAAGGAGATATTATATAGACGATTTTAATTTTAACACTAAAGCTACGCTACTTTAGACGGTGAACACGCGGGAGTAATCGTGGATTAGGCCTCTCCACAGAAACCTTTGATCGTCAAAGCAGAATTGCTCGTCGTATATACGTATTTACTTCATAAATGTTAGTTGTACGTTATATCAATACATACAAGTCAATGGAGCAGCCAGATAGTTAGTTTACTGGAATAAGTCACATCACAACCAATTATTATGATTAGGTGCTTCATCGCTTCCGTCAGTCTAAAGAATATGTGTTCAATTTTTTTTACAACTAGACTGTGACTGATCTAGTTTTTTATCAACATTGATCCTTAGCGGTTCGGCCTAGAGATATTTTTCATACTGTGTATATAAAATTACTTTTACAAAAAAAAAATACATTCATAATTTTGTTTACTCTAAAAACTAACGCAACTGTTTGCCAACGGACTAAAAGATGTTAACAAAACGAAACTAAAACAATGTACATAGCTAAGTGAAACATAAATAATACATCTTCTAAAGATAAATGGCTCGGTAATATCCAATGGCTAAATATTGTAAAGCTATTGTCTTAAAACGGCAGAAAAATACAAACTACTAAAGTCTTCTAAACAGTGTTTGCATAATAATTGTGCATGGTTGTTTGAAATTAACATGGTAGGTTGTTAGTGTCGGCGTGTGTTTGCGACACATACGAGTAGATGACGCCTTGCCTGCCATAGTCACGGGCACGTCTCGGTAATCGCGGTTATGTCAAACTAACAATGGAGCAACACTTGTAACATACACACATTCATACATACATATACATCTTTAAATCGTCTTGAATATTTCACGAAAATCTGCCTTAAACTAGTCTGTTTACGAAAAACGTTTTCGATTTTCAATGTTTAGTTCTAGTACTGCGTTTTTGTCATTATATTGTGTAATGTTTATTAATAATATCTATATCTATGACTATATTAAACAGTAGACAATTCCTATTGTCATTTTACACGAACACGTATTCAAAGAAGTCTTTTGTATATGGAAGAATCAGAACCTTATTAGTCACGATATCGACAGTCAATACGTTAATGTGGGTATTCTGAAATCGTATGATTTCATGTTTCATGTTTGTGTACATTGAGACCTAGGGCTATAAAAATCCAGGTCTTGTTCGCGACAGTCATCGAGAACGATAAAGTTGTTCAATTCATATAACAACCTGTTGACTTGGCTCTTTCACCGATAATATCTCACTCTCGAAATGGAAGTTCAGAATTTACTTCTTTTACTACTAGTATACATTTTGAAATTAAAATAAATGTAAGTCTTACTGTTTGAAAGAATAAATAGAATAATCTAAAATGTTTCTAAGCTCATGCTTTGCTTTAATCAGCTACAACAACACAGAGTGGTCAAAGAACAGGTAATAAAAAGCAAACAAACGATCACTTTGATACGACATAAATTCTATGGAAATGCATCGGAGTAACATGCACTCAAAAGGATTAAAAACATATAAGACGAATAAAAACTCCGTCCAATTATTCCGATGTACTACTGTTTGATCGTCAATAAAAAATAAGGTTCACGAGAACCGATGTTTCAGAAAGCTACTGTTTGACGAAGGAAAATTCAATTTGTTCAATTACTCAATATCACAACATCGAGATTGCACTACTCTATCCTATTAATACCGTTACTGCAAAATAAACCTATTTGTTATCCTTTTGAGCTTTTAACAAACAATATTGTTCTTAATGGATTTGTCCATTTTTCGTTGGAAACAATACGGTTTGACAATTAGTGCTGGTATATTTGCATATTCCTCTTTAACATGACAAAAAACAGTACCTTTTTGTTTGAAGGGGGAAAATCATCCAATTACTTCTCCCACCTTGGGCGAGGCGAGAGGGAGTGTCAGTCTCTTACTGACCAAAACCCACCCCGTTTCTACTCCTGCTTTTCGAACTGGAGCCCCGGTAAGGCCTGATCCATTAGCTCTTCTGGACCTCATCTGTGGTGGTCTGATGGCACTTTGAGGCGAGCGCGGAACACTTCGCGCCGTACGTACGAATCTGGTTCTGGTCTAGCGGCGAGCTACCCTTGCTCGCCATCCGCAGACCCGCAAAAGCAGTATCTCTAGATAAATAAATTCTTACTTACAAGAAACTCTGAATCAAGCTCATTCTAATTCCAATCGTGTCCTAACATTTTAATCAAGCCGCTGTTTGGGAGCAGACATTGAAATATAGAATACGGAGTTGCTATTTATTTTTGGTTGGTCCAAAGTTATTCTGTCCCGTTGTCCGTCGGTCCTCATTTATCTAAGGCCGTGTCTCCATGCAGCTTGTCCCCGTCGACATTAATTTAAACTTTGACCAGACCTTCCGCCATATTTAGAGACCGAGACCCGAACTTCAGTCAATGTCGTACGTTGTTATTTTTGTCAGCTCCCACTGGTACTTCTAATTTGAAGTTTTATTCTCAGAAATGGAATCCTAAGGAAACGAAGTACTATTTACTCGCACTGTTTTCAGGAAGAAAAGTTAACAGTGACTAAGTCCAGAACCCTTGTAATTAAACGGAGCCGTTCTTCATTTGTTTGGTGGACAAACAAGATGATGCTGTTTATTTTTGGCGTGAATGGCACAAATGATGAACTGTATTATTTAGCTTGATCCGATTGTTTGGTTTTTTTTTTCTGGGTAAAATTTTGTGATTGAAATTTCGCCCCTTTTCTGAAGAGTGACGACAGTTTTGGTACACATTCTTAATCTTGATGACCATACAATTTTATTCTAACCTTTTCCACAACTACCTCTAGTATGGATATCAAAAGAAATGGCTTAATTATACATTGCTCAACAAAATTGAAAAGATTATAGCAATTCGACTACCAATTTTAAGTAAAAAATTCATACTAGCCACTCACGCGCAGTTTCACTCGCTACCGAAAAGTTGTTAGTTAGGTGATAGCAATTTTAGCCAAATAGTGTTTGATAGAAGATTAGATGGCAATGCAAAATGCGTATTTACTTCTGTATAATTGAATGTATTATTTCAGAAGGTACTAATAATTTCCTTTTTCCCCACAGGGAGATGTCTGCCGGTATTATGCGTGCATCTCTTCCAGATGTACGGCCTCCTGGCTCATTTCAACCTGGACGCGGCTAAGGCTTGGAAGCTGTTCAGTTTGATCGAGGAGGGGTATCACAGCACGAACCCCTATCACAACTCGATTCACGCAGCCGATGTCACACAGGCGATGCACTGCTTCCTGCAACAGAAACGGGTAAGTGATTTTTATAGAGTTTCCATTGCTATCAACGTCATCAACCTGTATTGCTGGGGAAAGCCCACGTGGAGAGCATTAATCACCACGTTTGGTCAAGACGGATTGGCGATTTAACAGTGCAAATAATGTATGAGTTAAATATGAGACTTGACACACTTTGTATGAAGTTAATATGAAAAATCTATATCTATTTGATATTGAAACCAGCTGTGAGTACGTAATAATCCAGGTTGAAATACAGTAGTCCTAAAAAACAGTTTAAAGTTCCGTACAAGTCTACTTATCTAACTATAAGGTCCTTATATTGACAGTTTCATACAAGATCACGTCCAAGTCAATGACGTCCTCAAACGAAACAACAAATGACGCGTCGTGGTTCTAGGCCTTCGATTAAATTGAAAAAAATAAAGCAGTAGGTAAATTAATTCGTTGAAGTTTGTCATGTCATGCATGACACAAAACATTTCAATAAACTAAAAGTTGATACCTTTAAGAATTAGTCTTATTTGTAAGGTATTTTTGTGCAGAATATACTTACCGTGCATCACACTGATGACTTAATTTGTATACCTATTTATCCTTGTTGTTGTAAAGAATTCCATTACGATTTTTTCAATGTAAGTTTCATTTTAAAATTCATTGGATATAATGTGATTACCATCGACCTTTTGAGATACACAGGTCTATAAAAATAACTTCAAGCACTTATTTTCTTAAAAACTTAACTACAAATTTAAACATGATCACCACTTTGAATTCAACCATGATAGTTTCACCCAATTACCTGGTAATAAGTAAATAAAGTTATAACTACTTTTCCTGCTACAGAAGAAATTCCAACAGGAATACCTATGTAGTAGCAACCTTTGTACTTCAATTTTATATAAGTAAATTACCTGTTGTCTTTAATTATAAGTATGGGTGTACATAAAATAATAAATAAATAAATATATACGGATTTTAAACAATAACCGTTGTTTTCAACGGAAAGTTCAGTCACTCAAGTTTATTTATAAAGCGGAACAACAAAACAATGTGTGTACTATACTTGCGTACGATCGTACGACGTGTTGCACCAAATTACGCGTCACTATTTATTTCTGTGAAAATCACATAAACAGATGCGGCACATGAAACTGCATTTACGCCAAAATAACAAGTTTATGAATAAACAGTTGTGGAACAAAAGATATTTTTTTTTTATAATTGCTCAACACTAGGGATTATCGCAATTGTCGTGGGTGCGTTAACAAAAATACACATGACACCCAGAACTAAAGCTACGATTTGTGGATAATAAAAACCGACTTCCATAAACTAAAAACCAAAAACTAACTATTATTCATTGTACTACCTGTGTCTACCCACTCCTAGTTTAGAAGTCAGTGTTACAAGTAGGTACTATACAAAATTATAATAAAACCTAAGTAGATACGTCCTCCTTTTTGGGAAGTCGGTTAACAAAGAGTGCGGGAATTGAACCGAACCGCTACCCGTTCCACGACAATCCAAAGTTATACCCACACACAATTGTGTTTCCTGATGGGTATAACTTGGGTGTCTTCAAGGCCCGAGTGAATAGGTTGCTTATGGGCAGACGTGCTCCACCGTAGGCCGCATCATCACTTACCATCAGGTGAGATAGCGGCCAAACGTCGACCCATTAAATGTAAAAAAAAAACAACCAGTTTTCCAACCACTGCACAGTTGACGCAGATAAGTTTCTAACTAGAAATTATATAGTTCACAGAAGTTAATATGTCAATACTTAAGTCGGCATTCGACGGTTAAGACGCCCGAATATTACTATCGGCGGCAATCCTTGCCACGTTAATACCGTTAATCGTATTTATAATAATCATAATCACATGTTTCAACGTGGTATGCAGTCTCGCCTTCTATTAATTTACGTTCCTCAAGATTCACAGATTTACTGCCGCCACTCTTTCGGCAGTTGGGCACATGCGTCTCGCCTAGTTTTCCTGGCGTCCTAGGCACTTGTCTAGTTAGCCTTAGCAGGGATAATACGACTCGAGTCTTATTGAGTATAGACAAGATACCAATGGATTATCCCATCACTGCCTCTGGACCATTAATAGAAACTTTACCGTGAAGGAAGGTTTGTATGACAATACTAGATTCGATCGCCTTTATCACTGTTAAAACCTAACTATCTCCAAACACAAAAATTATGCCTATAATGGCTCCATCGCGAAACAAAAGAAAGAAAAAATTAATTCACTTTTTTTATATTAGTAAGGTTATTGAAACAACTACGAAACATGTGGTGTATATGGGTGTTACATAAAGTGTGAAATTCAATAAGTTATCGTATCGACACACCGCAGCCGTGACAGCTGACAGCAGGATTTATGCTCGCCGTACTATACTGGAAATAACTGGTGATTGCCACCTGAATATGTGCAGGCATTTTACACTGACAGTGTGTTGCTTTTGTGAACGTAGAGGTGGTATGATTGGCCCTTCCCTTTAAAATTTATGTCGTCATCTTATGTCTTGTACCTACTATTCGGAATTAAGGCATTATGCTGTAATCGTATTACCTATCTATTATAAAACGTCTCCCACAAGGATTTTCTTCTTGAGCTTACGCTTTCGGTTTCTTGAGTTTTGACGTTCAAAAGTGCCTTCCCGGTCTATTTGAAATAAATAATTTTGACTTTGACTTATATTTTCTTTTCCTATATATATCAAACTACACTCGTATCATTCGTATGAATAAATTGTATTACCCGTTCCTTTTTCCACTTTAAGTTGATGAATTAATTACCTTCAGTTGTACAACACAACTTTACTCATACAATGAATTCCGGCACTAAAATGTCCTGCGCGTCCGCCTCCACCTTCGCAGATTAAATTAAAAGCATAAACTATTTAAGCGTTCCCGTTGTGGACGTCCGTTGCAGCCAGAATAATCAATCCTCATGCAGAATGCACGGCAAATGAGTGCCACTTTAGTGCTGTCGTGACCGTTTACAATTTCACATAACCAACTATTTTTTATATAACTTACCCATTAAAATAGGACTTGACATAATAATGAAGTGTACGGGACCTGTACGTAATATCCAGTTGTTTTCCGGCAGTCAAATAAGAATGTCTTCGATCCAAAAATCGTGACTCGAACATAGAAAAAAAAAGGTCCTTATCCCGATAATCGACGGAGACTAACAAACACACATGTGGCCGAGAAAACACATTAACGTCACCTTTATTTCATTTTGGGCTGTCCACTGTAAACACATCTGGCCAATGATGGCCGCTCGGATGAACGGCGCATACGATCAAGCATACGGAGCGTAAAACTTCGGATGACAGGGCAATTCACCCAATCCACGTGCCCATTAATTACAGGGCACGCTGCTCAGCTCGCAGTGCAGATTGTAATTCGGTTATCAGCGTCGGTCAGACATTGATCGCTCTCCAGCACTAGAAAATCAAAACCCTTATACATAAACTCCAGACTACCAAATATAGTATAACACAGTTATTTACAGAAATTATTATTACTCCACTTAAATACCTTTCTATTTCGACCTTTCTTTACAGCTAGGTAATATTCCAGCACTATATAATAGTTCGGTTATATTATTGATAAACTTGAAATAACTTTAGAGGCTTCGAAAGATTTTTCTCAGCCCAAATCTGGTTATACAACGTTATTTCAAAGGTCAAAGTCGCATGAAAGGTGTGAAGTACACCGCGTTACTTGCTCTTTATTGTTTCAAAGGAATCTTGTGTGGAAAACTTTGCCTTACACTTTAGGGTATTCGTGTATTCAATAAGTTGAGAAGTAAAGCTTTTATAAACTTAAACACAATCTCAGTCACTTAACACTAAATGGGTATAGAAATTGTTGATTGATTATTATTATTACCTTATTGTCGGAGTACTTTCGACGAAATCTCTATTCTATAGTTGAATAAAACGAAGTATGAATACGTGTGTAATCGCCATCGTGCACAATTCGTAACGGCAGCCCACGACCAAACAATACAACCAAATTGTGGACAATACGAAATATTGTTGAATAAAAATATGTATTTAAATGTGGCACGCATACAAAATGAATTGAGGTTGGCTCTGATTCCAACAGTTGAAAATTCGAAAATATCAGAATGCAAATTCACTGTGTTCATACACCATTCCTAACCTGATTTAAAGCAAATAATATTAAAGCAGTTATATTAAATTTCACATCATACCGAACGAATTTAAAATTAGGTAAAGTAGTGCTCGTAGTAGCATTAAGCAAAAGTAATTAAACTGAGAGGAAACTTGGAAACTACGGGAATCTACAAATATTCATCAGAAATAGTGAATCGCAACAGCCTTTTGATCTTAAGTTGCAATTAACTTTGACTTTGTTGCTCAGCTATTTATGCTAGCTTCTGTATTAATATACGGTCGTTAAGTCTTTGAAATACATTTAAAGTGTGAATTTTCTGTCTTGTGTAAGGGTTGTACGAGTACTTAAATGTGTTTCTGTAATTTAAGTAGGTAGAAACTGTTAAGTTAACAATTATTGATTGGAAAAATGTATCAGAGAAATTGTAAACATGTATTTTTTAAAAGAGTAACGATTGTAGTTTCTTGCTCGTTCTTCTCCATTCGAAGCTACACTTTGAAACGAGCACCTAGCTTCACTGTTAGACATACTGACATGACAGAATACTATAATATTACCTATTTCTTGACATTTCAAAAGCAATTGGAATAAAATGATTTGACTTTGAAAGTAAAATACATCATTTTAAATGTGGCGTCCCATAACGAAATCAGACGTTCTAATAAGCGCCTGATTCGTCATCTTCATCTGACAGATATTTCATACAAATTACATAGTTTATTCATCTGGCATATAGCGGCTATCTGGACATTGTGAATTAGGCCCATAATCTATTTGAAAGATCTGGGACGGCTTACCTTCCAACCCAGTACATATAACTACGTGTACATTATTCTGATTTTCCAAGGCACTGATCAATGATCAAGAAACGGTTGTAATGTAAATGGTCGAAGGGATGTGGACGTGCGGCTTCGTACCGTTTTAATAGGTCACAGACAATGTCTGTCCCACTTGCCAGTCGGTCGAGGCAGAACAGATTATATCAGTCGGATGGACAGCATCCGCTACTTCAGAAACCTATGTCACCTTCCACCTCTCAGCTCACGGTCGCCGGTCGCCTCGTGCCCGACGTCTCTCCGAATTTGAATCGAGACGGGAATCGAGTCACTCCCAATTTCATGCTTATTTGTATCCATCGATTTAAGTCGATTTGAGATTCATTCGATTGCGATACGAGCCGTTCTGAACGTGTTTCGTGTTTGAACATGGATTTTAGGTTTGGGTTTTATAATCTTTGTAAACTATTTAGTTTAGTGAAAATGTTAAGTAAATGTCGGGGCGCCAAGTTTTAAACTACTTAATATGTGAATTTGAACTACAAAGTTTATAAGTTCAAAAACTTTGGAAAGTAAATAATGTGGAAAATTTTGGCTTAGGATACAAGTTACGTAATATAAGATAGGGTAACATTTTATTGAACTACGAAATATACAATGTGATAGGGGTGGGACTTCTAACCCATTAAGGCTGAGTACTGCAACTAATTTTATCGACAAAAAAATATGGGGGGTTGAACCCCCTCCCCCTAAAAATTAAGGCTATTTTAATATTTTTTTACTTTATGTGATATCAAAGGTTGTATGCGTCGTAGAAACAAAAACAAAACGACAAACAGTAGCTAATTACCTTGGCTAACTAATTCATTACTTTTTTCATATGTTTGATAATGTTTTGGTGAGAAAAAATATCATTTCTGAATAATTTTTACCAAATAAATCGCTATTTTTTAATATTTTCAATAGGGGGTTCAACCCCCATATTATTTTTTGTCGATAAAATTAGTTGTAGTACTCAGCATTAACAGGTTAGAAGTCGTACCCCTATCACATTGTACATTCTCCATAGGCAAATCGCATTAGTAAACTGAAATTTTGTTTCCCTTCCTTCTAATCTCTAACACTCGAACCACAGAAATATTTCCAAATACGCAAAATCCACAACATTTCACCTTAATATTCGTTTCGTTGACCCTCTGTTTATTGATGTTTCAAATTAGATAATCTAAAATGTCTATATTTGCAGGTGACTTTACATTCTTTGCATATGCTTAAATGCCCACATTTATCGTTACCTTGTTACTCCAGCCGGGTTTCACGCTGCTCGGCTCCTAATAATCGTAGCGCCTTCCTTGATATATGGACTATCCAACACGAAAATAATTATATAATAGACATATTATAGGCATGTAGTGACGGTAGTATAGAATATACATCTATCAGCACCCCTATTTTTCTCGCATCTTCATCGATAGGACGCTCCCATCAAAGTAGCCTTAAACCCAACAATTATCAGGGACTTTATTTTTATCCACTCTGTAAACTGTATCGGTACACAAAGACAGGGGGCACTCACAATAATTTTCATCGTTTCTACACCAAAACCTTAAAATAAATACCTTTCGTCGAAACCTTTAAGCAACAAAACAAATAACCAAATAGGTACGGTACAAGAATTGTCACTACACAAACCGAGTACGAATTGAGGTCTTAAATAAATTTCTCTGATTCCGAGAGAGCGCGGTAAAAGAAGAATATAAACGAAGCATGGTTGCTAACAAAACAATGTTTACACTTGTTAATTTGTGTATCTGTAAAATATTTATTTATTTTTTAACCGACTTCAAAAAAATGGAGGAGGTTCTCAATTCGACCGTATTTTTTTTTTTTTATGTATGTTAATCGATATCTCCGGCAGTTATAGACCGATTTGAGAAATTCTTTTTGTGTTTGAAAGAGTACGATGTCAGTGTGGTCCCATATATTTTTTTTTAAAGTCTAACCATAAATGTGGAAGATAATCCAGGGAACTCCTCAAAAATGAACAGAATTTGCTCTGCGTTTGAGTTTAAGTGATGTATATTAGCTAATCTTTCTCAGTAACCATAAAATTCAGGACAGATAGTAGCATATCTGGTATAGAATGAGGGGTAGCTTGATGTGCTGTCTGAGTTACATGTGTATGTAGGCATAATCTGTTTTGTGTTTGACAAATGCATATATCTGGCAGTTATAGTCCGATATGAGAAATTCTTTTTGTGTTTGAAAGAGTACAATGGCAGTGTGGTTCCATATGATTGTTTTTAAAGTCTGACCATAAATGTGGAAGATAATCCAGGGAACTCCTTAAAAATAAGCAGAATGAGCTCTGCGTTTACGTTGAAGTAATGCATACTAGCTTATCTTTCTCAGTAGCCATAAAATTCAGGACAGATATATCATATAGCATATCTGGTATAGAATGATGGGTAGCTTGATGTGCTGTCTGAGTTACATGACTGTATACCTATGTGGGTATCTAATCTGTTAGTGTGTTTGACAACTGACTATGTATGTAGCTTATGAACAGGTTACTGTTAGCTGTCGGCTCAGCAGATCATAAGTAAGGGTATCAGGTTAATATACATTTGAAAATAAAGTAATTATGCGTCAATATGGATAGATATTAATATTATTCATTTAAACGGCGCTGTCTCATATGAGCAGCGCGTTTAATAGGTCGACCCATACTCAAATAAGTTATTCACTAAAAATCAAGAAATAAAAAACAATTTTAACAAAAAAAAACCGACTTCAAAAAATAAATATTCCAAAACAAATTAATATGCACTAAAAAGTAAAAGAAATAATTGCGTATTTTTCAACACCTTAATAGATCAACTAACTTTACTAACTCATCACTAATGTAAGTAGGTACAATTATTGTTATTATTGGAGTCGGTGTCAGCCTAGGAACCACCAACAACTAGCATGGCACGGGCACGGCACGGGCGGAGTGGTGGTTAAGTAAGTACCTACTTACAACTGGTGTAAAACTGTTTGTTGTTATAATAGGTAAATAACAAACCTATCTTAGTTGGCTGACACCGACTCCAGAAATAACAATAATTGTACCTACTTACATTATAATGTGTGTGATGAGTTAGTAAAGTTAGTTGATCTATTAAGGTGTTGAAAAATACGCAATTATTTCTTTTACTTTTTAGTGCATATTAATTTGTTTTGGAATATTTATTTTTTGAAGTCGGTTTTTTTTTTGTTAAAATTGTTTTTTATTACTTCTACTGTATTGTGTTTGTTTTATGAACTTCTTCCTGGATTTAAGTTGGCGTTCCACCAAAGATGTGCTATGCTACGTTTCTGTGTTGACGCGGACTCAGCTAAGATATATATTTTATATGAAAAGATTATTTCCCCACTGTCCATAAATTGCATACTCGAACTACATACCTTCTTCTCTCAGCTACACAGCTTAACTTCAGTGGAAACGGTCACAAAGTTTCACAGCTTAACTGTTACATCTTCGCAGCATAGCTACATAGCACATCTTTAGTGGAAAAGCACCCTAATATTGACGACCATATTTTATTTTTTCTTTAATCGTCTACATTTTCAAACCTTTACCTTCAAGAAAAGAGCGTATTCCTTTTTAAAAGGCCGGCAAAGCACCCGTGTTTCCTCAGGCGGGTCCAGATCGTATTTATTTAAAAAAAATAGTAAAATACTTACTTATTTCAATTAATTCAAACCGTATAAATATTTTACAGCCACTTTTGAATCGTCAAAATATAATTGGCTGCCAATCAGTACGTCAATGAAACTAATTAAAACTTATTACAGTTAATTCAATTAATTCTACTGATGCAACTGCACTCAAAGCATAAATTATTATTTTAAAAATCCATGTTACATTTTCGTTTCCAAAAGATTCAGTATTCCGATGATAATCAAATTAATTTGCTCTCGCACATGTAGCAATATTAATACCAAATATTTCAGATTCATGTTTGTATATTAAAATGCAGAATAAATTGTATTAAGCTTGTTAGTCTGCATCAAAGGTATGCTGCAAACGTTATTTTTTTTATTGCATAGTATATTATGCTCCCTTACATATTTCTACTGACCAAAGGCCTCTTCTCGCATGGAGAAGGTTTGAGCGTTAATCACCACGCTTGTTCTATGTGGGTTGGCGATTTCAAACTTATAATTAGGAATATAAGCTCAGATTTCCACACGATGATTTCCTTTACACTTTTATGATAATTTAAATAATTTTCGAAAGTGCATATGGCTTGGAAAATGTCATATTGGTACTTGCCGTTGGTAGGTTTCGATCTCACGCTCTCATGCATTAGAGGCTTAGGCCTATGGGCCACCACGAGTTAGTAGGTCCCACGTAAGTTCAGTCCAACCACGCTCCAATCAATAGACGTACTTAACGTGAATCCAATCTATCGCCCCGTATCTTCACTGACTAATGGAATTACCTGGTGTGCCTACACTAATACCTTTAACAATATCTATGGTATAGGAATATAGAGTATGGAGATCACTCTTACGATTTAAATGAAACTACAAGTAGTTCTCGTTCACAGATGCATAATATAAATAAATATTTCAACGAAAACAGAAAACTAAAAAAATTAAAATTTCAAACAAAATAAATAATTAAATCAATCAAGTATTCAATTCTGTGTTCACACACCTACATGTATCTTGACTACAGAAGCGCTGTAATGTTGTAGGTTGTCTAGGAATGTTACGGACACGCGGCGCTGCTGTTATTATGCTGTATTTGTAAAGAGTGTTCAAATTAGCCTGTAAAGGATAATGCCCTTTTTTGGCTTAACTACTGGGCTGATTTCGCTCATTTTTCGTATATCGTCACCTAAGATGATAACAAAATAAATATGTGGTTTAAACTAAGTCATAAGTCACAGTGATGTTTAGTTACCTTATCTGTTTAGAATACTCAGTATTTCAAGCTTTTCTTAAAACGCGGTCCTTTTGCGTTGCATAATATTATTTATTTTTATAATAATCCAAACCTCAATCCAGGTCCAATTAAGAATACGCTTTCTACATTTTAAATGCAAAGTCGAATAAAAAAACTGAACGATCAAAGTGCCTTTAAGTGTTTACTTTATTGAAGTGAACACACATTTCTTTCATTCGTAGTTAAACAATATTTTAACCAAGGCTAATAATGTAGTGATGCTTAGGGGTTTTCTATGCACTTTCCAAGATTATTAAAATACTACTTACATAGAGTAAAGTGAAACATAAGGGAAACTTCGTGAGGAAACCTTAACTAAGTTGGAAATGACCAATCCACCTTGAGCAAGTGTGGTGATTTTGCTCAGCAGAACTTACGGGCTGATGATAATGATGGGGAACCTGATACCAAGTACCAAGTACCAAGTCAAACTAAATATTATACTGACTATATCTATACATATAATAAAATCGTAGAAAAGTGCTGTCTGTACATTGAAAATAAAAATAAAAAAAATAGCAGGGGTTATTGTTATGTCGATGTCGAACCCAAAAATGTAATTAACTTTTTTTTGTCTGTTTGTCTGTTTGTCTGTTTGTCTGTTTGTCTGTTCGTCTGTGCGCGCTAATCTCAGAAACGGCTGATCCGAGTTGGATGCGGTTTTCACGAATATATTGTGGGATGCTTAAATTTACATTTAGTGTTTGTTTCATGTCAATCGGTTCATAAATAAAAAAGTTATGTCAAATTAAAGAATCACGTCGAACATTCTATGCTTATACCATTAATCTCCGCAACTATTTGACGGATTTGGTTGAAATTTGGTACAGATATAGTTTAGAACCTTAGAAAGGACATAGATATATTTTTATTTCAAAAATCAAAAAATAAAAATAAGAAATAAATTATTTATAAATAATTCTATGTCGATCGTTACACGACTTCGGTTCATGTTATTGTTTTAATTCATCGAAAAAAAGTAAATAAATAGTAAAAAGGTATGAAAAAAATAATATCAATATAATAAAACATTTAGTACAAAGAAAATGCTCTAACGGAGTATAGATAATTCTATGTCGATCGTTACACGACTTCGGTTCATGTTATTGTTTTAATTCATCGAAAAAAGTAAATAAATAGTAAAAAGGTATGAAAAAAATAATATCAATATAATTAAACTTTTAGTACAAAGAAAATGCCCGAACGGAGTATAAATAAATAATCCAAGTTGTCTTTATCCTCGATAGATCGAAATAGATCGCGCTATGGTTTCGTTACATTCATTTGGTTGGGTATCGGCCGAGCGCTTCGGTACTATCGTAGAAAAAGTGTATTATCAGTCGTATGATTATTTGTCTGTAGTGGTCCTGCTGTTTCGTATATTCTAAATTGGTTTCGTTGTATTTGTCAATTAATAAGTTTATTTGTTGGGTTTTCCTGGTTTTTTGGTTAAACTATTTAACGTAGGTTTAGTTTGATATCGATTATTAGTAGTTACTGTAGTTAGTTTTTTTAATAAAATTGTAAGTCTAATTTATAAATTAATTAGATTAGATTTAAGTCGTTTCTTTTAAATTATTTAGTTGAAGCTTGGTTATTATAGCATAGAGGATAGGTTGTAATATAGTTTCTTTTTTAATTGTTATAAATTCGTAATTCGTAGCTTTCTTTAGTTTTAAGTTAGTTTAAGTCCGTTTTTAAACTATTTTTTCAATGCCCTAAGTGAGTATACATCTATTAAATTCAAACGCAGAGCTCATTATGTTGATTTTTGAAGAGTTCCCTGGAATATCTTCCACATCTCATTTTTGAAGAGATCCCGCGAGATCGGGAACTATGTGGTTAAAACCAAAAATTTGCCGGAAGACACTATTCCACGCGAACGAAGTCGCGGGCAAAAGCTATCTTTAAACGTAAAATGAAAATAACGTTGTGTGTATTAATATCAGGTTTGGCACAGATTAATTAAAAGCTGAACCTATATTAATTAAGTTATTTTGGTGACAATAGCTCTCGCTCCATTGAATCGTCAGGGCTATCAAGCAACATATAAAAAGATCGCTTAATATGGTAGAACATGATATACAGTGTGTTAACGATCGGGATTCTGATACACCGAATGTATTGAAGTAGAGATCACTAAATAAGAATACAACTAGTAACTACCAACGTACCAATCGTCAAATTGGTGCAATAATCGTGATTAGGAGATAATTTATTCCAATTTATGCTCATCCGTACAGGAATAAGGCATTTATTGCAAACCACTGTAATTGCATAATGGAGGCCTGCGCTATTCTGTACAAAAGAGGTCTTATTGTATTGTCTGCTCATCTGCCCTTCATCTTAGCCGCAGCATAACTATGCCCCAAGTATTTGGGTTGAGCAAAATTAAATTTTCACGTTATAATACCAACTTTTCTGACGCCAGTGTGGACTACATTTTATTAAAAACTGGGCGCCGGGATAATGTCATCTGTTCTTTGCTGTGTTTGTATAGAACAATGGTTTGCACTGTAAGCTCGTAAATGTACTTTAGCTGATTAAGTGGTAATAATTATTGAGGATTCAATAAAAATGTACTTATAGGTACTCCAGTTTTGGGGCAGTAATTTTAAGACAAAAATTTCGTTAATATTAAAATATTGTGCTTTCCAAATTATACAGTGCGTGGCAATGTCAACAAATTCAAAACACCACTAAAATGAAAATTTCTATATACGAAAATAGCATCGAAAATTCTACGTTTATAATATTTTCGTGTAAAATGTTTGCAACCACATGTCGCGAGTGCAGACGACGCACTGTCTAGTTCTTGCTATCGATTTGGTGCGGGGCAATAACCCATATCATCGAATGTGCTTATTATTTAATACACAGACAGACACCTTTAGCCCCCCTACCCCCTTTCCCCTCCAAGACGTAGTTGGCAAGTGATTACAAACTTGTGAATATATTATAACATGCAAAACGTTGGTTTTAGAATTGACCTGACATGACTCAATGAGGGTTACATTGTTGTTTTTTGTTTGACCTTTTATTACTGTCACTTTAACAACTACTTCTTTATTATTTTGTTCATATAGGAATGGGACTTGTATCGAAACTGATATTTGCGAATAATATTTCAATCGATGGTGTAGCACTACGAGTATATAAAGTCAATGTTAAATTATAGCTTGTTGGAGATGAAGTAAATATTTCCAATTATTAATTAAAAATAACCAGTAGGGCAATAAAATTTTAAGTATTCGAGAAATGCTCTACTATTTTCGCTACCTCTGCAATAAGGGCCCCTATGTAACTTGAATCTAGTAGACCCTTTCTAAAATGGTTCCTGCGAATAAATCGCTGTTTGTCTGAAAATTTTCAAATTATTTTGTTTTGTCCTTAGATTCGTGACCACTTGACTCCATTGGAAATAATGGGGTCGTTACTGGCGGCCATAGCCCACGATTTGGACCACCCGGGAGTGAACCAACCATTCCTCATTGCGACCTCTAACCATCTCGCCGCATTATACAAGGTAAGTTTTGTTACATCAGACTAAGTCTACCTTTTTTGTGGGGGGGGGGATATCATCCAATGACTTCTTTTGCCGTGGGTAAGGCGGAAGAGACTTATACTGACTAAAAAAAGTAGGAACAGGGTGGCCGTTCCTACTCTTGCATCGAGCCAAAACCCCGCTAGGTCGTCCGCAGCTCCGAGTCAGGCATCAGCCCTACTTAGTCGCATTTGTGGTGGTTTAATGGCAAGCATAAGTACCTACGACAAAATATCATACAAACCGTTAACATTTTTTAAATATAAAATACTTCATTGCTCTTCTAAGCTTTCAACTCACACCTTTACTTATTATAAACCTTTATATTGTACCTGTTTTACGGTTTTATTTAGCCTGCCCTGTTTATGTGTTTTGGGTCAGATTTAGTAATTGGAACATTATCCCTTTCCTAATTATAGATCGATGTGATATTTCGTATACATTATAAGTATATCGGTATATTTGTGTATTACACCGACATATATCTATTATCTACACAGTTATATACATTGCAATTATTTCTCAGAACCGCACTACATATTTAAGCTCGTCTGTCATAAAGACCTTCCAAGCTGGCATTAATTTTTACCTTCCTTTGGCTTTAAACCGGCTTAATGATGGTTCGTGCAGCAGTCTTTGCATCCGGCACTACTTTCTTATTTTCTTTCAAAGCCGCATCGTGCCTCCATACATTAAACAACAGCGAACCAAAAATAACAACACTCAAATAACAAAGCTTAAAAAATAATTATTTCTTTGTCCAAAGAACAAATCCAATTTGAGATGTGTCAATATTATCTGTCCCAGAAAAACATAATACCTTTGTTTCCGAAGCCGTCATTTCACCGGCTCCACGGTATTTCAATGAACCAAAAATACGCCCACGCTTCGCGGACTAAGTGCTTCCCTGAATTCTCTGCGCGCTGTGGTCAGGCTTTAATTTTTGAATTATTTCCAACGCCGAAAGCCAATTGACAGGCTAGTTCAAATGCGGCTGCGTCAACTGTCCCTTGTAACTCAACCTGTAATTCGCAACTGAGTAAACACAAGGAAAGCTCAACAAATGATGGTAGGTACATTAAATTTGACGAGCATAATAACTGATAGGTTGAAGTTTGTTCTAGAGAGCTCGCTGTTGTAGTATCAATAATTAATACTGTTTCATTTCAGAATGTTTAAGTATTTTAGTGGATTGTCACTCTTCATTGTATTTACTCTTAGCTTTAAGAGTGCTTATCAGTCACCTGTCTAATTTCCGCCTTACAAAACAGTGAGCACTTAGTATCAAATCTTCTGACGAGTGTTAATGCTGTGTACTGTAGTACAGAGCTTCATATAACTTGTTTAGATTTAGATGCAATGGAATAATTGCGTAAAGATAATCCTATTTTCAATTCCCTTTATATTTACAGAATTCTGAACTATTTCCACAATTAAATTATTCTTGATTACAATTAATTTCGAATTTGTCTTCGTTTTATTTTGTTTCTTAAATTGAAGTAGTAGCTCTTATGCCATTAAAGCGGCCTGATCTAACCAAATTGCGACTCTTTTCCATTCTTTTCACAACACTATTGAATTATTGCGTCAAGCTAGGAGCTAAGAGTTACGAATCTAATCCTAATCTTGTTTATAGTACCTTATTTCACAGTGATTTTAGGTGCAAAATGTGACTGTGTCGTGCAAAAGCCATTTTCTAAACACTTATTATTCAGTTTTTTATTTTATATGTGGTTCCTTCAAAAAGTACACCTAATTGTATCAACATTTATATTATACCCAATATTTTTAATATTATACCAAATGATATTTATTGTATGGACATTTTCTTACACACATTTTCTGAACACTTTGTGAAGTATTTAACAATCAACAAAATTACATTGCGCTCGCTGGACATAATTTTGAGAACGACAATATTAATTTTCCGTTCTTGGTCGAGGTGCAAAGCCGGATATTTGATGTCCGGATCTCCGCGATGCGGTGGACCAAATCACCGACCGCTTTATCCGCAGCATTTCGGCATAACATGTACACTAGTACCCGTGTTCTATTAATACTCTGTATTTGAGTGAAATATTTCCTCTTCTATTTACTTTTACCACTACAAATATTAATGTTCGATAGAATTTAGTTTTTGGTTGAGCCGCCTATTTTTATTACGTTTTTCTGCCTGGCTTGCTCCCGGCGATATTGAAACGTGTGCCTTTTTTTCAAACGTGAGCTACAATTTTTATATTTTTGCTATTCCTCTATGTTTTCCTTTAGGACTGCACATCGAAACGCAAATATAAAAAAGTAAAATATAAAGCTACGTTTTAACTAAAGAGCAACGGTATTTACATTTCGATATTTTGTTATTTGTTATTTAAAAATGTTTTACTTACTGTTAGGAGTTTGTTGCCTATTCAAACAGAAGAGCTATTTAAGTACCTCGAGTGAAATGTTAGAGCATCCTACGCAGAACCAATAAATTAAATTAAAATTGAGAGAAAATGCTCAACTATTAAATTGTTAACATGAAACTCCTAACATCGTTAAGTATGTACTCATAAAATAAAAGTAACTATAACTACACAATTAATTGATCGGATAAGAATATTGTGTGTCATATTTCTGGAAGATCGTAAAATATTAACTCAAACAGAGTCTAATGATATTTACAGCGAAAACTGTATCTTTCCCGAGTACTCAAAATAGGGAAAAACGTAGAAATCCGATTAGTATGGATCAAACCGTACTATAATTTTGGGGGGGATCATCAAATTAAGCTTCCAACGTGGTTGATCAAAGCCAAGTCCTTTAGAGAAACATGTCAAATGCGGTTTTAATTCATCTATTCTGCATATAGTTTCAAATCAGTTGCGATTTAAAATCTATTTAAATCTCTAGCGATTTAAATCATTAAAATCAATTAGCTTGTTAAAACATTTTCATAAAGTTGAAACTAAGGCTTAATAACGAGTAAGTTTCAATGCTAAATGACCCCCATTTACGATTACGACTTAAGTAATCGTGTTTAGGTTTTTTTTTTCGATCTTCGGAAAATATTGAGCTTCGTATGATTTATGAGCCCTTCGACATTTTAAGTTGTTTACAATTTTTTAATAAACTTTTACTGCTAATTATCTGTCGGGTTTTAATATAATAATCTATTTTCACCATAAAAATAAGCTCAAGATTATACATATACGTAAGCAATATAGCTCCATGGCTTCCGTGCGAGATTTATTCAATTACCAGCACCTTACCTGTAAAAATAAACTATGAAGGATAAAATTCACGCCAGCCAACGTAAATTTAACGCCATACGTGCATGTTAATTTCAAAAAAGTCTGAGTTTGACGTTTCAAAAAGGTGGAAAAAGAAATTGTTTTGGTGGACGCGTCGCTGTTAGCGCAACATGTCAAAGCAGAGGCTTACACGGACCACATGACAAGCGTTTCGCCACTAAACACCGCCGACGTCAACAAATGTTTTTTATCTGCACCAGGAAGTTAGCGAGCGCACCGTGAGCGTACTAGCTATACTATCTAATTCGATTCGAGATGCAATTTTAGATCCCTATATCATCGAGATAGCCGAGCCGTAATAGGAATGATGATTACAAACTATAATCCCCATTGACGATTGGTAGAGCATTGGAACTAGTTCCATCATCATTCAGTGTATCTTCGAAATACTCGGACGTAATTCTAGACATGTCATTTGGCTTAGGGTAATAGGTACACAGGGCGATACAAAGCCGTCCTTTGACAGCGCAACGTCGGTATCCACCATTAATATGTATGAATTTGTTCACTTAACGTGATAATTGGTTTAATTTAAGCTCTTGTGCTTCTGCAACAAACTATATGTTACGCTTCGTCGCCTTACTTACCTTAACTTAATAGTCTTACTTGCATTCCACTTTGAAGTTTTGGAACTCAAGTGTCATAGCATTCCCTAATTCTTGGAAAGTGTATAGAGTTCTGGGAACGTGTCGAATCAAGAAGTCATGTAACTGAACTCGCTAACCGTTTCTCTTTGATCACCGATGCGCACCTTAATTGCGGGAGCTCGCCGTCGCCAAAATATTCAGTGCTCTATAGGGTAATATGAGTTTACAGATGCAGATATAATAAACTCCAATTGAACGTAACCATTCACTGGATAAATTGTTGCTATTTACAGATACTGTGTAGCTATTGTACAAGAATCTCTTGTAAATACTTAGAAATGTAGAAAACCGTCGCCGGAGCTAAATCTCGACACGTGCTACCGAATGCTTGGGTAATTTGGGATACGCATCCTTTGTACTTAAACGGTAACCTGTCCTTGAATGATAGGCGCGCTGAAAAGGTGCGATGGAAAAATATAAATATATTTATGGAATACTTTATTAATAGTTAACTCAGTATACATTAAGCTGGGAGGGATTATTGGGACTTGACAAATGGCTTAGCAACGAATCGATTAGTTTCTTCTCACGGGTTCTCTGTATATAATAACAATTTAATCCTAACCATTGAATAGGACATCAGATTTCAGGCTGTTACATTTACATTACACAAATATTTTTGTCTGTACAGAACACTTCGGTGTTAGAGAACCACCACTGGCGCTCGGCGATGAGCTGCCTCATTGAGAGCGGCCTCCTGGACCAGCTGCCATCCAGCCTCGGACTCCGCGCCGCGCTGGAGAAACAGATCAGCTCCCTGATCCTTGCCACCGATATAACAAGACAACAAGAGTATTTGAACCACTTTAAGGTAAGTTTTTACTTTTATTTCGTGGGAATCTTGAAAAATGTGCCAAGTTTACGTTATTCAAAGTTACCTTGCCTCGCCATTGCCTCGCTAGCGTTGATAGGCAGCTTTAATCTGTGGGAAGCCAGTCGCATCAGCTCGATATCTGCGAATATCAAATCTTCTAATATAATTTCAAGAATCATCTTCTGTGACATCTCATGAGCTCAGTCCTGTATCTGTATTGTTGATACTTTGTGCTATGCGTCATATTTCAAGTTATTGTGGAACGTTCAATACGTGGCAGTTACAAATTTTAAACTGCCTTCTACGGTACTGCAGAAAGACTTACGGAAAGAGACAAAAACAGAGAGACAAAACTTCGAGATATAGTTATGAATATATTCTATTATATGTATTAATAGAAAATAAAAAGTTAAAAAAGCAACCATGTAAGTAGATCTCTCAGTGCTCGCCAGTATACTCGTAGGTACGAAATCCTCGGTCAACTCCTCAATTCTCAACAAATTACAATAACACAAAGTTTTACATTAAACCCGGAATTAGGCAATCAATACATAAGCCTAAGAAAATAACTGCAGCGTAAAATAACAGTTTCCCCTCTGTCTGTACCCTCAGGGAGGAGTATACATAATGCTATGTTGTTGTGTACTTATAACCGGGTAAGCTTCGCCGGAGGGCATCGATATTATTTCGGGATGTGCTCTATACACCGTGCTGCTCGGGGTCTCAGTGAGGTGGGGTCGAGTTGTCTTCAATTGACCTGCGCCCTTCTAGCTTCCATTATCGTATGTGGCAAACATGCGGTTTCCTTTATTGATTGCTTTCCTTGCTGACAATATTCAGTAAAAACTCCGAAAATGTGTCTTTGATATTGGTAATATGATTACCTACTCCATCATTTTACTAAACCCCATAGACTTACAAACAACGTATTAGGTACCACTGACTGATTATTTAAAAATCCAGACACCTGGTTTAGTTTACCTATTAATTGATTAGGTATATGATGAATATGATGATAGTAGATTGTGCTCAGAATTAATAAACTCGCCATTGAGTTACCTGAATCATAATCAACATAAAATATAAACTCGAAAGTACTAATTAAGCTATAGAAACTTCTTCATAAAATTTACAACAGCATACTACATTGTATTCGCAATGGTAACTATTAAAAGTTCACTAACAACATGTATTTTTCGAGATTCCCACGTTACTTTTACTCTCAACGCCTACTCGTGCCTTCGTCTGCCAGGATACAACTGTTCTCGCACTTTCCTCAAGTACGGAAAAAACTCAACGATAAACTTCGACGTCTGTTCAGAGAATGCTGATGTTTTTTTACTATTACTAGCTTTTGATTAGAGTACTAATTACGGACTTCCAGACTAACCTACATATATACGAAATGACCCTTAATTCACCCCTTGATATTTTACCAAACTTTCAACCCTTATTCTATTTAAAATTTTCAAAATTCCTGATAACCAGAATACAAAACTATTTATTAAAAAATTACGAAGTAATATACATGTTATCATCACCCATTTTGATCCTTATTTACAAAACATATACTTGACAATATAAATGCTGTAAATCTTGTCTGGAAGATAGAACTAGTCAGTTTGGAACTGACGTGGAGATGGCAGAATATTACGTCGTAAGCAGGTGGGTGCAACATCAATAGGAACACATAAAAATAAGGAAAGACTCGAATTATAAACAAATGTTCATTAACATGGTTTTTTTACCCGAAAATAAAGCAGGATAAATTGTGTTTATTTACAGATTTTAACGTTAATTATACCGTACCCTAGGCAACCTGATACTGTTTTTAAGATAGGAAAAACAAACTCCTTGCTAACGTAAACATCAACAATTTTAAAATCAGGCCTAAGCTCTACACAAACACGAAATCAACAATCCGACGATTATCATGAGGCGACAAGTGAATTCAAAAGAAAAGCTAATTTCCCTAAAATGGGCGCCATGAACAAACGTACCGGAAAAATTTTCGCTATTTATAATCGAAATGTATGGAAAGGAGAACTCATTAAAACAAGTATTTTGAGTACGAAATCTAATATTTCTTATTTGGTTCTCGGATCTCGATGTACGAGTAGGTACCCGATTCGTTTGACGGTGATTTTCCCCGAATTGTTATCTGAGAACACTCATTACAGGGATAACGTTTCTAATTATATTTTAATAATGATGTATTGGTAAGCAATTGGTTGATTGATTTGAATCTAATTAATATGATTGTAATTATTGTGTGATGTGAACTGTGCTTCCTATTGCTAGACTGCCCACATCCCGGTGTCTAATCTAAGTAGATTGGAATCTAGTGAGCAGGACATATGCCTGATTGCATTCATTGTCCTATGTTGGGCCTATTATTAGTGTTATTGTATTACGTTAGTAATTACATTCTGGCTTCCATCGATTTGTCTATATCTTTATCTAAGTAGTAGGTAGATTCATATCTGTTTGCTTAATTGTATTTACATACATAAGTATTAATTAGAGATTAGAGATGATAGGCACTTGCAATTCGTTGACATGTACAAAATAATTAACGAGCCCTTAGTAACAGTGCTGTATTAAACTATGAACAAGTGCGCACTCTCTCCCGTAAGGAACAAAATCTTGTTGTCGGATTCGACCTCGAGGAAAAACTGACAATGTAAGTTCGGAGGCTCAGTAACTCCAGGAAGAGGTCGCTCGGAGCTATTCAAATAACGACCAAGCACCATGGACCGTGACCCTCTTCGCGACCCCTGAACACAAGATAGATTAATAGGGAACTTGGAGTACTTACCGCTGCCGAATGACGTCACTGCGCAGCCCGCAGATAAATTGGTCGCGTAAGTTTTCGTTCAAATTGGTGTTGAACTTACAATTCCGCGACAATTTCTTCAGTTCCGCTACGTATGTGGCCACATCCTCCGTAGCACCTTGCCGTTTCTGTCGAAATCGGTATCTTTCCGCTAACGAAGATGGCGGCGGTTGTAAGTGTTGTTGCATCAAATCACCAGCTTGTACGAAAGATAATTCCGAAGGCTTGTTTGGACTAGCGAGATTAACCAGCAACTCGTAAGCTTCATCCCCCATACTAGCAATCATCGTCGGTAACTTCATTTCGTCCGAGACCTTGTTCACCTTGAAGTACATCTCAAGTCTGTCCATATAAGACGTCCATAACCCCGACCGCATGTCGAACTCTTTGATTTTACCAATCGACATTGTGACACACTGTAGATTGAATGCGCACGCAAAACCGTAACTAATTGTCCTCGTCGCCACTATAGTATTTAGTACTGGGGAAGCTCACAATAAAACACACAGCCCATTTGTAGCTCGGTATAATTAAAACTGCCCTTGACAATTCACGTTGACAACTGACATAGACAACTGATGTTGTACACAGATTATGCGCTTACACTACAGAGTTTAAAATGTATTACAGTATATTATAATTATAATTAAATAAGCGATGAACTGGGTGTTGTAATAAAGCAAGCTTCTGATTCCATCATCCACTATGAAGAGTGCTCAAAATACATGGGAAACTGTAATGCAATTAGTGTCCATCCAATTAATTAATCTAAAGTTTGAAGTAGTAAAACAACTGGTAGACGCGACGCTCCGAACGTCCATGTCGCTCCCAAACATCGCAATAGTTTGACGATGAGTTTAAACTGTGACAAAGTTGGACAGTTGGTGCACCCGCTAAGTGAGTAGTTCAATTCCTGCAGATGTTACGCCATTATAAATTAAATACGGTTAGACATAGAGTCCATGTTTAAATAATGAACAAAACATACTTACCTAAGTGCCTATATATTGTGTTACTTCATTTAAACTGGTTGCGGATTTGTTTTCTATAGCCTCTATTACAACATTATCTTGAGTGTGGAGTGTAGAATTCAATGAACATGGTCAATAGCAGTCCTTTGTAGCACAAGCCAAAAGCAAAAAGTAACTTCTCTCGGCGTCGGTGCCTCAAGGACTTTCCTCTCGCCTGATCCCACGATCCTTTGGCTCTCGTATCTTTGAGGGGATTTCGAGAGGTTTTATTTAAAAGCAGTATAGATTCATCATTAGAGATTCTGTATACTGCCTCTTATACAAAGAAAAGTAAAATATCGTGAATGACGTGAAATATCGGTTGTGTTATGTTTCGTTGTGTGTGAAAGAAAGAACTAAGATCGGATACTTGTCTATTAATAATATGTAATGTCAATTAATTAATTTTCAATGTTCCTCGAACATTCACTTCGGATTTAATTGCATTAAGAATTACTCAATTAATTATTATTAATCGTAATTCGTTATTCTCCGATTAGTGTAATCAGTACCTACTTAAGTAACTACTGTTTTTCTGATTCACATAAGAAAAACAAAAATGATTTTATGTCCACTTTATTCAATGGCGCGAAATATCTGTGCGCGTGAGGTTACCGGAGGGAAAATTAACCCCCTTCCCAATCTTCCCAAACCCCCGATTCCCCAACATTCCTTAAATTCCTAACCCCCAAAAGGTCGGTAACGCACTTGTAAAGCGTCTGGTGTTTCAAATGGCGGCGGCGATTGCTTACGAGTACCATCAGGTGAACCGTCAGCTCGTTTACCGGCTTATACCATAAAAATAAACTTTTTGCTAAATAGGTTTAAAACAATAAATTAACATGGAAGCCTTATTAGAAATTCAGTAAAACGCGACGCGAGTAAGCACTACCAGACTGAGGAGGTATTTTTTTTTTTTACTTTTAAAACAGTAAAATGCTTTTATCTCCGGCGCTGCCCAACAGGCTTAGACTAACTGAATAGAACTATCTAGGCAGAAGTCACACTGTAGGGATCGTGCATTGTAAAGTCTGTTACAAAGTTTGGTGTATCCTTGGCTTATGAATCAGTTATAAGATGCAATTGCACCGTGGAATTGAATATTCATGTTCTTAGCTGAGATCTACGGAACTGGATAATTAGTACGGCGATCTACGGATACTCCACCTGACTGAGTTTCGTGAACTATACAATTGAAAATGTTGCCTTACAAACAACATACTAAGTATGAAATTTCAATAGCGCGCTGAATTTTTCGTATTTTCTCAATTTCCGAACAATTATTTATCACGAATTACTAGAGATATCATTTTGACTTAAACCTACATACCTATTATATCTGATCCGAAGCTGCGGATTACCTAGCGGGTTTACCGGGGCTTCGGCTCGCAAAGCAGGTGTAGAAACATTGTGGTTTTTAGTCAGTAAGAGTCTGATACCTCCCCTCGCCTTGCCCAAGGCGGGGAAAGAATAAATTTTCTCCCTTAAAAAACCTACATAAAAATTTTAATAAAAAAAACCCCCTTTACAATTCTAAAATCTTTAGTAACCAAATCTACATAAAGATATATAAGTTACTGTGTATACCCATTAATGCAGTTTCGTGTTTATAAAATGGATCGTTTACGCAATCAGTATTATTGAGATGGTATACAGTTCGCTACTTAATAACGATATTGAATGTGAAAAGCTTAACCTCAGTAATCTCATGAGCCAATCACTCAATGCCTGTGTATCGGAATGGATTGATATGATCGCGGTATAATTGCATTGGTTCCTTTAATACCTTTTAACGAATCGCTTTATTTTGTGTCGGCTTTTAGCTGTATTACGTACACGATAGATTTTTTAAATTGAATTATACTATCATACGAGGACATACTGATATATATTTCATTTGTTAGGTATATCGTCAGATATTAGTCATGTTTTTTCAACATCTAAGTGAAAATTAATAAGCTATCGATAGGTAACTAACTAGACGTGGTTATTACAAAGCTAATAAATGATTAAATTAAATATATATAGGACTAAGTATTAACTTACCTCTATGCATATTTTAAATTCACCTTCAAAGTATGTTTACATACAAACAGAAACACTATCACTCTCAGATTTACTTAAAAGTACACAAAGCTGTCGGTGACGGATGATATGATCGATTGACTGCACAGCGTAACAACCCACCCTATTACAGAATTGACAACGCACCCCATTATTATAGAAATGGATACGGCCAAGAAAATAACAGATAATTCTACAATGCACATACATTTGCTAGTCTCTGCAATGTTTTATTTGAATAAATAATGATACTATATTTTATGCTGACTAATGAGTGTCTGCGAAATATTGTTCAAGTCAAGTCTACGTATTATCCAGATCTTTTGTTACCTGTCTTTTGTCGTCGCCATGTCTAGTCTGGCTCTCCGTCAAGTAGCAATTCCAGCGACCCCTTATTTGGCTAAGGGTGTGCCACATGCACGGAACATGAGTGCCTACTTGTACGAACACCGTTTTGTAACAGTTTTAATTTTATATAAAACATTTTTTTATTTACATTTACTTGTTTCACGGTTCGTTTGCACGGAAATTGTGTTTGAAAACGAATTTTATTGTAAAACAAGGCAGTTTTAACAGTTTTAAATTCGCATCATTAATTCAGCGTAAATGGATGATACATTGTCTTATTTTATGATATGTAAATTAAAGATAAACATTTAATTAATTCATATTATTGTATGTGTGAAGGTTTGAGAAAATGGTAAATTTTCAATTCGAAAATACACCTGTATTCGACCACAAGGCTGCGGTCATAATTAGACTGTCCGCAAAAGGCCATTTGCAGGACGTAAGGAATCAAACTCAGGGAATCGCACACTGATAAACACATTAGTTTAAAATACACCTTCAATTCAATTTTTATTAAGTTTTATCTATTACTAGCTCTAGCTCTCAGCTTCGCTCACGCTCTAACAAAGAATGTGTACCATTTTTTATCTCCCTACCTCGATTCTGCAAAAAATCCCATATAAAATTTCAACCCTTATTTTCAGAGCTTCGAGGTAGATTTACAAAAACAGAGATGCACAATTTTTTTGTTAGTCGGAAATACTCCGCATATCAATTTTTAGGTTTCGGCCTGGAAAATTACGGAATAAAAATCCATATACCGTCGTACGTACGTCCACCCGCGTTTTATGGAAGCGGGTGGTTAGAGAGAGACAAAAAGTGGCCTATGTCTGGCCTCTCCATCCCTTCAACTATCAAACAAGTGGTGATATATCAATTTGTTGTTGCGTTTTGCTGTGATCGTCAAACAAGCACAAACGCATACACTTTCACATTTATATCGAATTGGCGGTTAGCGGTAGTATTGATTACATAGTGGTCTTTTTTCAAATATTAGTCTAGAAGTAAATAACCGAAATATAACAAACCTAAACAGTGGTTTTGCTGTCACATATGAAATAAGGATTCACAAAACACAAGGAATTTACTCTTTAGCGTATTTTTTTTCTATTAATACCATTTTCTAGGTATTTTTTTCTGTTAGAATTTTATATTTTTAAAGGCTTAAGAAATTCTTAAAATTTCCCAAATAACCCGCCGTCGCTCCGCCATCTTGTCAATCACATTTTTAACATTCCTGTCATCGTTTTAGTAAATATTATTGTAAATAACAAAAAATATTGCTATAACCTAACAATCAAGATTTTCTATAAGAATAACATTTTTCACATAACTTATCACAAATTATTTTCAAATAAATCCCAACATGAATCAATATTCTTTCAAATATTATTTCTTAACTTCACAAGCTGGAATGTTGCCACTATTTAAGAAATTTATTTGTCCAAATAACTCGAGAGATTTTGGGTACTTCTGTCAAAAGATAGTCATCTATGATATATGCGACCATGCATTTGGCACTAGTACGAAAACAATCCCAATTAGATTGGACTCTTCCAACAGTTATCTAAATTAAAATCTCTAAATTAAGAAAGAAATTAAAACATAACTCAGCTTTAATTACCCTGGTTTACCTGCATATGGTATTGTGTTAAAACTCCGGCTCCTAGTTTAGACTTTAAGGGTACCTGTGTATCTAGAACTACGCAGAAGTTAGTCGATAGTTTTGCCTACAAATCGTATCGGGAACTCTAAGATAGTTGTGTGATAGGAAACTTAGATGTGTGTTCTGGCCTGGCCCTCAGCTTGAGTTAGTAAGTTGGTTTAAATCTTTAGATGCTCGGGAACTCGCACAAGACTTCCTAACAACAAAACATAGTTTAAAGTTTAAAATATGGTCGTCTTCTTTAATCGTTAGTTCGCTTTTTACCCGACTGCGCCAGAAGCAGGGTTATGTTTTTCGAGTGTATGTATGTATTTTTCTTGGCTTTTACGTTTGGAGATTTTTCTTATTCTTAACCCTTTAAGGAAGTAGTAAATTTCTCTTGTTTAACGAATTTAATTATGTATTTACAGCTGTTTATTTGTTAAGTAATAGTATCTTCGTCGCCGCGTTTGCGTCTATGACTCGAAACTAGTAGAGCTTTTCTGCATTTATTTAGTCCCACGATAGTTAATATAAGTCCAAATATTGATAAAATGATTTTCTTTTACTCACAAAGTTGCAAAGAAAATTGAACCTTACCGCGAGTAAAATCACTAACGCCAACATATACGTTTAACGCCAAGGTACACAGACATGTTGCCTATGTACATATGTATAAACAGGTAACACGCCGGTATCCATCTAAGAGCGACCGCGAAAAACCAGCTGATCCCTCGCTACACTGTTTTAAAGCCAATAACTCCTTTCATCGTAACCTTAGTAAAGTGGCTTTACCGCCCGTCCGTGTAACCTGAAGAAACTTAAGAAACCCGATTATGGGGATCAATGTACCAGTAAATATACTTATCTACATAATTCAGTTCGTGTTTAATTTCAGGTATTTGTTCAAAAATAATGTTGTTTCTATTAAAAAAATTACAATAAGCTATAAAAATCAAATCTACTACTAGCTACTACTAATGGTCTAAACAGTATAGTCTACAAACTTTTGGTCTACATATCAATTTGTCCAGAGCTGCGGAATGCCCAGCGGGTTACCGAAGTTCCGGCTCGAAAAATCAAATCTACTACTAGCTACTACTAATGGTCTAAACAGTATAGTCTACAAACTTTTGGTCTACATATCAATTTGTCCAGAGCTACGGAATGCCCAGCGGGTTACCGAAGCTCCGGCTCGAAAAACAGAAGTAGGAATGGAATCCTAAGAAACCCCTTTCAAAAACCATTTTTTATATTTTGTATAGCAATATTGTTCCATCACAAATTGGGAAAGCAATATAACGTTGAAGCGAACGTTTCATTTTATTACAATAAAAACACATATGTCAGTTAACTTTGTAAACTTGTAAACTGGCTTCCATAAAATACTGCGATGAATCAAAATGCTTTTAATAAATATCCATGTAGTCGATCCGTTTTGTTTCGCTAAAGGGATTGGAAACATATTGGATTGATATGTGTACCTCTGCTATTCCTTTATCCACCTCCCCTTTGACATATTCGTACTTCCAATCACAGCGGGTTGGTTAGTCCATCAATCCAAATTATGTGGACAAATATTTCTATTTAAACGGACTGAATGCAGCTTTGCAGAACGTGGCTTTAATATGCCGCGTATTAGTATTTTGAAATAGGGATCATTTAAAAAACATGATTGACTTAAAAAAGTAGATTACCAGAACAGCACTAAAGAAAAGTAAGTAAACCTACAAAAAAAAATTAAAGGCTAGTCAATAAGAGTGAATAGAATATTTAAAGTGTGGGTTTGACACATGTGACTCTTACATCAAAAGTTGTGTCTACGTCGTTCAAATAAAGTCTTTATTTATTACATTACAAGCAATTACTTAGTCTAGGGCAGTTGTGAGTTGAACCCTACATCGATTTCCCCAACAACTGTGGGAACTTGCTTATAAAAATGACATCTTAAAACCATTTTTTTTACAAGTGACTTCATCGATAAAAGCCCGTACCGCACCGACACAGATTTTGCGTAACCATATATTTCACATTGCATAAATTCGCTCCAAAATAATTTGTATAACTGTAGTAATTACAAATAAATGATCGACATTCATTATCAGATCATTACCAGTATCAATACATTTTCACTAGTGTCCGAATATTAAAATTAATTGAAATGTTCTCCATTTACAAATACATAATTATGTGCGGCAGCTGCGGCGTAAATTCATATCACAGGCGAGATTTATCAGTTTCACTATTATAAATTATTAAATACCTTTCATTTGAATAGTAGGCTATTAATGGAACTATTGTGCACATTTATGTAGGTATTCTACAAAGCGGTTTTACCAATAACTGCATATTATTCAATTGTTCAAATCTTTTGTTGCCGTTAAATATTTTCTCGTTTACGCCTAAATCGCTTCGTTCCATACTTTGATGTCCTAATACAATAAATATCCTATTCCTATATCCAGACCAATAAAGTGATTCACTTACGAATCGTTTTGTACCATTTCAAAAGCCTCGCACGTCACACGTTCGCAGACGAAAGAATACTACATTTTATAAAATCTCGCATTTCGAAATATAAAGCTGAAACTAGAATGTTGAAATTTCACCGCAATAAAAGAAATCTTGTTAACTTTAATGTGGCGATGGAAAATGAGTTAAACTGTTACGTTTTTTAATCTAAATGTTTTTAAAAAATACTTTTGGCTTAACTTAGAGAATGACTTTTATGAATTTAATAATTTATGCAAGACCTCTGTTGCTTTCAGTTGGTTAACTCGGTAAAGCAATGAAAAGTTCATCTTGTTGAATGCGCGGGCACAATTTTTATTACATCTCTAGAAAAAATCAAGAGGCTCCGAATTTGTTTGTATGTTTATTTTTATGATACTTTAAATGAAAGCATTGAGATTAGTTTGAGCAACCTTCTTAATGACAATTGAAGTGTACAAGTAAAGGACACGTACACATAGTCTCGATCGTCTGAATATCCTTCCCCAACTTTTTCAAAAACCAATTCAAATTTATTTTTCAATTAATAAAGAACGCTCGGTATTTGCTGTGCATCATACTCGTATGAACGCACCTAAACGTTGTCGGCCGAAACTTATAAAAAATCAATCAAAGCCTCGCTCGTTCACCGAGAATTTCGGTTATTGGAAAATTCTTTACAACAGGTCTCGTTAACATCGCATAATGCTTCACTGGATATGGTAGGATACAGACTGCATGCAATAACATAAAGAGTCCATTCACGACCTATTCATTGGGGTTTAAACTACCTAAATATATTGATTGACACTCAATTAGCAGTTGATTTGAAAGGCCTGACTGTACAAAACTTTATATCTACTAAAGTCGTTATTCAATTCCATGTAACCTTACAAAATATTAATGCAACTTGCACTGCTTTAGTAAATTTTCAATGAGTGAGTTCATAGGACGGAAGCTTCCTAAATATTTAACTCAGAGCCATTTAATGATTACTTAAACTATTCCCTAGTAACGATTTGTATAGAAAACAATTGCTACGACTGGTTAAGTAATCTTTAAATGATTCTGAGTACGGCGGTTAGAATGTCAGGTTCCATCCGCTAAAGCCACTTATTTGGTATTACGGAGCTATTGACGTATGAAATCGTCATGATTTCGTGTCTAGGTATCGCCCTCCACGCCAGTTACTTCGACTTAACCTGTCGAGCCGGGCCTTAATGGCGAAATTCGTTTGAAAAGCCTCGCCTATACAAGTTATTCACGTCTACCTAATTCCCTGTACTCGCGTGACCCACCTCCTACCACCACAAGGAAAATAATCTTCTCAGAAAGCGATACAAAATATATAAATTGGCTTTACAAGGATTCCCAGATTTTAAGGCAAAATGATCTTCCCTCGAAATATAATAAGTAGTTAATATAATAAGGAATGAGGATAATTAATTTTCTTGGGGAAAACACTTGGCATTGAACGAATTTTTTTGGGTATCACGACTTAAATAAAAGCCATTTCTTAACGTTGAAAGAAAATTATGGTTGTTTAGGCTGTTCCTTAGTGATAAAATAATAAGGATAAAATTCCTTGTACTCTGAATGCTTTGAATAACTAATACAGATTCAAAGATAATTACTCAATTTGAACATCAGCATATTTTGAACGTTCTGAAATATAAAAATGATAAATGTAATTTGCACTCCACATAAATAATTATAAACTGTTTTTGAGTGCACAGTGTGAATAATGTTATAATCGTTGGCAGAAAATTCTCAACAACTTATAGCTGCTCGATGTAGACCACACAGCTAACTAACAATTATGACGTACTTTCTATTGGCTGCCGTTAGCGGCGCCCGCGCAATGTGTTGATCTAATGGCTACGTTCAATCAATCAAACGCGTTCCTCGATCGATCACTTAAACTAAATTACGCAGCTACACTAAACAACTTTTTTATAAAATAAAAAAATCTTTTGAATACATACTATAATTTATTATTTTCAAATTTTAAATAGGTCATATTTCATATACTTAGTACTCATTGTTGGTGTTTAGCTAAAGCCTCAAATATCTCTTATCATAAAGAATTGAATATAAGTCGTTGACCCGCTACCCAGAAGGAAATGTGTCGCTTTACATAATCCTAATCTGATCTCAAGAAGTCGGTCTGTTTGTTTGCTCGTACTCAATCCGCGGATAATTCTCGCGCTAATCTATTTAAGATAGACGCCAGTGGGTCACCAACTCACCGTATGTATTAACCATTACTCGTTTGGTACAAATCGCAACCTAATTCCGTGCCACAAATGTATTCATCGTGTGTGTATTTTTAGTTTTCTCCATATATGTGACGTCACGCGTTTGTCTACGCGCTTCTACGGAACTGTGGCGTCTAACTTTAGTATTGAATGATTCTACTTGTTATACTTATATACCACGACAGTATTTAGTGTTAGCAAATAGTATAAGTAGTTATCATAACACAAGAACATGGATAGAATTATCATTAAGTAAAATAGTTTTTTTTTAATCTTTATTAAATAAATTGAAGGATTTAATCACATAGTGATTATGTCACCTTCATAGGACCCTTAACAAAATAGACCGCATGGTTGGTGCGGTGGCTGGGCAACTGAACGCCGCGCAAGGTGTCGCGAGTTCGATTCCCGCACGGAGCAACATTTTGTGTGATCCACAAACTGTTTTTCCGGGTATGGGTGTGAAGTGTATGTGAACTTGTATGTTTGTAAACGCACCCACGACACAGGAGAAAAACCTAAAGTGGGGCAACGGTTTAAAAAAAAAGAAAATGTCCATGTTCTCATTTCATCTGGACATCTCAGGGTCCGTCGTCAACTGTTATGTAGTCGTAGTAAAACAACACTGCTGTCAATAAGTGAGTTCTCGCTGTCGCAGCGTTAAACAAGTCCCAGGGGAAGTAAGCGACACGCGACACGGCTTGTGTTCCCTCGACGACAATGACTGAACCAATACTGATCGACGGAAATTATTGAGTAACAGACACACGTTAGTGAATGGCACAGAAAAATACGAACGCTTTTCCTTAACGAGAAAAGAATAGAGGTGTTTTAATTGGCTTATTTTCTTATAGACAACGAAAAAAAAAATATTATGACCAGAGATACTTGTATTGCGATGAGGTGCTACCAATGCATGATTATGAGCCCCCAGCGTGATTTGAAACTAGTTGGAACTATCTCGTTTTCGACGAATTCTCACGTGAGTAAGCCGGGAAATATGATTTACATAAAAAAGCAGTTTGTCATATTTAATCTGCTTAAAAAATATTTATCCTTCAACTATACCTACATTAAAACCTGACTGAAAAATATTTTCTCATTTTATCTTCTATGTAATTACAAATCGTTGCCGTGTGGTTGCCACATTTCCAGGAGTCGTGGGGGTATCTGTTCGCAGATTTAATTGTTGGAACCATTCTTGTGAGATTCCATACAATTTTTACAATAAAAGTCTTAAGGTATGTTCACACAGATCGAATCGGAGAGCATTGGTGCGCGTTTTTCTTTTCACTTTGACCGCGTCTCACCGTACCGAGCCGAATGGTGGTGTAAAAGAGAAAAAGAGCGAGATCGGAGTCAGTCAGTTCCTCTTATTATCTCACACCAAGCACGTTCAAGCATTGTTAGAGACAAAAGCAGTACTTGCAAATATAAACCTTATAAGTTTTTAAACTGACATGGTCACTAACACTATTATTAGAACTTATGACGGGATATTTACCTCACTCACCAAATTGAATAAACATGGTAAATATCCCGTCATAAGTTCTAATAATAATATAAACCTTACTAAAAACGACAAGAATCTGTGAATCTGCTTTCCTCTCCGTACCGATCTGTGTGAACAGACCCTTACAGATTACTTCTTAGATTTTTCTTTGCAACAATAACAAAATGAAATTGTACCTAAATAGAATTTAATTTCAACCTATTGCTATTATCCTGATGTTTTCTTTAAACACTAATAGGTTGTGATAGTACTAAGTTAGTACTATTCTATTAAACACACACACACGTAGTTTTCAACAATTTAATTCTTCAACGTGTGTATAGTTGTCTATTTATATACCACTTGTGCCAAATGAATGCGTTTTAGAGTGCTATGACATTAATCGCACTTCTGTTTAACACCCTTAAGAATTATCAGACAGTTATGTATTACTTAGGTAATGAGCGCCCTGGAGTATAAACATTTATACATAGGCACATACATGTGCAACGTAACTCTGTATTTCCTTTGTTCGTCAGTCACTTTTCATGGAATATGGGGAGTATAGATCATCCAATAGTATGCGATCATCTTTACCTATAGCCACCAGCCACATCAGTGGACTAATATGAGTGTGTAACCAACCTTTTAAAATCTCGTCAGTATTGGTAACGAAGTCTTAAAGAAATGTAGTAAGAAACAAACTTACTGTCACGACATTGCGGTAAAAATAACTGCCATTTAACTGGATCGAAACTAAATTGAGTTGCAGCTTTGCATTCACACCGACCCTACTTATTATCCACAGTGACCAGCATATTAGTCCGTCCAGTAAAATCGATCGCGTCATTCAAATCACTGTATTAAATCAAACGATCGTTACTCTTTCCTATAAACAAAGTTTCTTTTAACGTCTATTTTTGTTTAGTTCTCGATACGAAGAATATGGTTATAATTATAACCGCGGTTGTAACTAAACATTCAACGTTTTAATCACAAAACTAATTATTCTATGAACCTAGCGTCGTGTCACGTACGGAACGATGTTATTGCTATTATAATGCAAACTGGATGAATGACGACCTCCAAACCTTTAAGAAAAGAGCGTATTCCTTTTTAAAAGGTCGCCAACACCAAAGGGGGTCCTTTGGTGTTGCGGGTGTTCATGGGCGACGCTGATCGCTTACCATCAGGTGACCCGTCTGCTCGTTTGCCCCAAAAGTTAAACATTATTTATTTCAAATAGACCAGGAAGGCACTTTTGAACGCCAAAGCAAATATTAAAATATTCTGTCGGTCAGTTCTCTAGTGAAGCTATTTGTTCGTTCCAAAGCGTAGATTTCTATGGAGAGGAACAAGCAAATTCCCCCAATTCCATAAAAAAAAAACAAATAGAAATATGAAAACTATAGATGTCAGTCAGGAGTTGTGTACAAAGGCTTCACTGGCAGAAACAAAGGGAGAATTTAGTAAAATACGTCCACGGTAAAAAGTTTTACATGCAAGCAGATTTTAATCTAACTGTACTTATTATTTACACACGATCTAACTATTGTCACACAGTTTGTTTACAACACAACAGTCGCCCAGCTTCGCATTGTGTGCGCCTGATTGTTGGTTCACAACAAACTCAGTTACATTTTAAAGCTTAAATACTTGTTCAGAACTCATACGACACCTGCCTCACTATTGAAGCGGGATTTTAAACTTTAAAACCAGTGGGCGCTTATGGCGACTACTTATAGCTTATTCTCAAACTAAGAGCCATAAGGTACTTAAAATTGTGCAACACTGATAAGCTCTTTTTGAAATGCAGTGACAAATAGAATTTAATACCTTTTATTAATCCCCGAAGGGGTAGGCAAAGGTGTACATTATGGCACATAATGACAATGTACACCCATATTTCACAATTTATGTTGTAAGTCCCATGTAATAGGTAGTGAGCCTATTTCCATATACCGGGCACATTTCCAGACTCCGTGCTACCACTGAGAAATTTTCGAAAAACCGAAAAATGCCCAGTAATACATGCCTGGCAGTCGCACTTGCAACTACTCGGCCAACGAGGCAGAGGCGGTAATACCTTTTAGTAAATACGTATTGGTTGGTTGTGTTGACATACGTACGTATAGTACTATTAATATTCCATTCCGATACACAGACATCAAAAAGACCGCGTGGAAATGGACATGGACGCAATCATGTCGTGTAATTAGCGATTCGACTGTAATTTCAGCCGAAATATTAGTTTTCAGAGTTCAATATAAAATATATGGCTTTGCGGTAACATTATACGTAAATAGTAATAAGTAATAAAATACACGTACGTTTAATGGCGTCGATATTAAAATCCCACCCAAAACATAAATGTGAAAGGATGCCAAGTTCGATAATATTGGAATGCTTCGCCTATAAAAGAAGTGAGATCTAAATAAGTACCAAGTTCCATACACAGACCTCAGTTAAAATGATATAACAAGTTGGCAAGTTTTCACACACTTTGTTATAAACCTACTAAACGCAATGAGTCAAGTATATAATTTTCTATTAAAACTTGCCAAGTTATATCATTTTTAACTGAGGTCTGTGTATGGAACTTGGTACTTATTTAGATCTCACTTCTTTTATAGGCGAAGCATTCCAATATTATCGAACTTGGCATCCTTTCACATTTATGTTTTGGGTGGGATTTCATTTATTTTTGTAAGGTTTATTTTCTTTTTTTCTTATTTTACTTTACTTTGACTAAATACAAACCTTCGTAACGAATTTTAGGTCGGTACGACCATTGGAAGATATAATATAAATTTTTTGTTTTAGTTCCTTAGGGGTATGAATTTACACCTTCATTATTTTTAAAACCGACTCACACTTGGCCATTTTCAGATTTTTTCCTTTACCTTGACCTAAAGACCTACCTCCATGCCAAATTTCAAGTCAATACGACCATTGGAAGTGGTCTAGGTTTTTGATGAGTGAGTCAGTCAGTGAGTGTATAGTAAAAATAGCGATTTTCTGACGTCAATATCTCAAGACCTACAATAGGTACATTAATGAAATTTTGTATTTTAGATAAGTAAGTAGATCTCGACAGATACTAGAAATTTCATATGCGTAGATAAAATAGATTTTGAGTTATAGGTGGGTCGAACTTGGCCCGAAATGGTTCGTGTAATATAACCCACGGCCGGTGTGTCGGTTTTTTTGCTCGAACTTGGCGGACACACTGCCGTGTGTCTAGATACTGGTTGATTGATTTTGGTACTCGGCTTACGTTTTGTTTTGTTCAATACTTACTTAACATTACCAACAAGTGTGGTAATGACTGCTTTTTGCTTGAAGGGGAAAATCATCCGATGTTTTCTGAGGTGAGAGGGAGTGTCAGACTCTTACTAACTAAAAACCACCCCGTTCCTTCTCCTGCTTTTTGAGCCGGAGCCACGGTAAGCCCGCTAGGTAGTCCGCAGCTCCGGATGGTAATGACAGCTAGACGGCCATAATCTCCACGCTTGATCAGTATATTGATTATTATTGCAGTTTGAAAGGTTCAAGTCTATCAGAAAGCACTGCTACCCGACTTTCTGTTAGTTATTAAATGTGTAGTCCGTTAATCGGCTCCTATAATACCCCTGGGAAGAAAAGGAGTGATCGAAAGTACTTAATGACATTGCAAGCTTTTATTTTATCTATATTTGTATGGTTTAACTTGACTACATAGGTACTTTCAAATATTCCATCTTTATATGTAGTTACTTTTCAAAACAGTTTTGCGATAATAATAATACAATTTTACCTACGTTAAACCTTTTTATGCTAGCCGAAGCAAAGTAATCCAGGCACAGACTTACGGACAGACACAAATCCTTAACCTAGACACTTCTTTATCGAACCGAGAACTCCTAAGCCGACAAAGGCAACGCTCAAAGGATGAAAAAACAAAACATAACATGTGTACATCAAAATTGACGCTCACAACGCCACGCCTTCTTATCCCCGAAGGGGTAGGCAAAGGTGCACATTACGACATGTAATGCCGCTATACAATGTACACCCACATTTCACCATTTGTGTTATAAGTCCCATGTAATAGGGGGTGAGCCTATTGCCATATAGTAGGCACAATTCCAGACTCCGTGTTACTAGTGAGATTTTTTTCGAACAATCGAAAAATTCCTAGCAATACTTTACCCGACCTAGGAATCGAACCACTCCACCAACCAGGCAGTCGATGAGTCGAATTTGTACGTAATTACAAAATTCAATTCAAAACGTTCGGTCACTCGAATTCAGCATTGTAAGCTTAACTCTTATTTAGAGAGCTCAGTAAACCACAATAGCATCGAATAGCGGATGATACATTAATCTGGAACACATTATTGGTACTAGTTGCTGAATACTGTGGCCGATTAGGGCTGTTTCATGGAATTGACAGAGGCATGTAAAGCTTAGGCGCTTAGGCGTATCATGTAACAGGTATTGCTCAGATAATTGTATTAAGTGTTCTCGAAAATCAGCTCAAATAACTAATAATAATACCCTTACACTCTTGCCTTCGAGTTACACCCTCTTACAACCACACTTCTCCGAAAAACAGTTATATTAAACAAAAGGAAGTTTTTGTCCATAGATAAAAAATCTTCTAATTCACTCCCAAGGTTGCTTTGACCAAAAATCTGCAACTTCGGTGTATTTTCCCAGAAATGGGCGAGGTTCTAACCTAAACACGATGTAACAATAATCTATTTTGATTCTAATCATGGTAGCCAGTCGTCTGTCTAACTAGACAAATTAACCACGGTGTTATAGTGCACAAATGTATGCACAAACACCCTATTGCCTTGCTCTCTGAATTCTATAAGACGGGTCAGCGTGACCGGAGGGAGGTTAAATGTAGGACCAACGGGTTCACGTGATTTCAGATTAACAGGTATACCAAAGGGTGTACTGTTGTATGTATGAATAGTATATCTCAATACATAACAGGTATTGAAATAGTTATTTTTGCGGAACAGTAGCAGTGCGTCGTTGGTCGAGTGGTCATAACTGCAAAGGGGTCTCGGGTTTGATTCCCGGGTCGGACATTATAATACTGGGTTTTGTAAAATTTCTCAATAGTACTGGAATTGTGCCTAGTATATGACAATGGATTCACCCCTTATTACATGGGACTTATAACACAAATGGTGAAAAGTGGGTGTACATTGTATAGCGGCATTACGTACCGTAATGTGCACTTCTGCCTACCCCTTCGGGGGTAAAAGGTGTGACATTGTATTTATTTATTTATATAGTAGCAGAGAAATAAGGTATATTGGTAAACTTATTAGCTATTTACGACCCAATTGTAGGCTTGATCAACGTGCAGTTTGTTATGCCAATTTCTGCCGTCAATTGCACTGTGCAGCTATAAACCATTGAAAGGTCGACCGTTGTTCGCTTAGTATTCCTGTTGACGTTCGCAACGTGTGCTGTCAGAATGCCATCTCATTTATGCGTAGACAGACACGGAAATTGATTCGCTGTTCAATTCAAAATTCTATGTAGTGTATAATAAACATGATTTTTGAAATACATCCTGTACGTAGGTAGGTTCTCCGATCCGGAGCTGCGGACAAGGTAAAAGGTTACCGGGGCTCCGGCTCAAAGCAGGAGAAGGAACGGGGTGGTTTTTAGTCAGTAAGAGTCTGACACTCCCTCCCGCCTCGCCCAAGGCGGGAGAAGTAATTGGATGAATTTGCCCCCTCAAAAAAAAAGGTAGGTAGGTTCTAAATAAGTGCACCTGGTGTGAAATTCTGTGGAATGAAAGCTGGAAATGTATACTGACAGCCTTTAGGGAGTCTATCGTCCAGACAGACGCCGATTTAGAACTGTATTTCAAACAAGTCTAACTCATTGGGGAGTTCTGCTGAAGCAGTGCCGGTCCAATGGAGTAGCCAAATATAGTTTGCATTTTGTATTGATGTGTAGACAGAGATAAGATTTTACTGGGTATAGGTAACGCAGTCCCAGTGCCAAAGCACCACTTGAATGTATGTTGGCGTAAATATACATTAGCTACCAGTGCTCTGCATTAGTCTTTGATGACATGCCAATGTACCATCAAACACCCATAATACAGTAAATATAGAAAAGTAACATTCATCATTTTTCCAACATTGATGTTCATTTTAACCCCGTATTTATTTTTCTTTTACAAGTTACCTAAAACAATATTATTATATCAAACAACCAACAGTTCGTGGCTAATTTGTTTTTATAATAATTGTTTTACGCTTTGCGTTACATTTCCATTTTGTTCGACAAGTTTGGAGTTCCGACACGGTAGAACAAGTTAATATCTCGAAAGCTGGAGATATTATAATAAAAAAACCAGTAAACAAATTCGCTTTGGCCCCGTGTGGCAAATTACGAGTCTCGGCCTCTTAAGGAGTGGATCTCAGTCCCAACGGGACAATTACATCTTGACGAGGATGGAAGCGTCGTCAGAGCTTATTGGTTACTTTTTTAGATAAAATAAATTTGATTAATACCTCGTAAACCATTTAATTATAAATTATGTTAAGGTTATTAATTACACTGGTATATAAAAATATACATATAGACACGTACGTTGTACCGTCCCTCAAACACATTTTCCATAAAAATTAACGTAGCTAATATCCTGCAGCTATAATGAAATTTACCGTAACGAAGACTAAATAGACAGCAAAAAATCCATGCACATCCACCAAGAAAATACGTGGAAAAAATCTAAAATGTGCGATGAAACTTGCTTATTAAGTAACCATTTGCTGCACGTCAAAATGTATACGTTAATTACCCTCAAAGTTATCAGAGTGACTTATTTACAAGAACATGCTTTTAAGTGGAGTGGCTTCGTCTCTGAGTAGTTACCAGGGACTTGTCAATAACGGTGGAAACTATCGGCAACTTGACGCATCCATTAATTTGTCACACGGTAACATATTAGATTGGACGGAATGCACGCGAGCACTGATGAAATATCATTACGTGTCTATGGACATGACATGGAGGACAGGCTTCAACTTATGGAACTATTATGGTGGAGCTTTCAGTTTAAGATTTTTTTTTTTTTTTTTTGAGTGTGGTAAATCATCCAATTAGCCACTTCTCCTGCCTTGGGCGAGGTGACAGGGAGTGTCAGACTCTTATTGACTAAAAACCTCCTGCTTTTCGAGCCGGAGCCCCGGTAAACCCGCTAGTTAGACCGCAGCTCCCCAAGATGCATCAAGATTTTCAAAAAATTTCTTAAAATTTCTTATAATACCGTCACAAGCAAGCTCAGATTTTCAGTTCACAAATAGAAGCCGGAAATCAAACCAGCGCGGGCGACAGGAAGCGCAGCAGCTATTCGTTTGGCCACTTCAGAAAGCGTTCCAACACAATCGCTGCAATATTGGAGCAATCTATTAGGTTATGAATATCATATAAAAGGGACTGATAGCTGGAAGCTGCAAACGACGACTGACGATATCATAACTATTATAATTTTCTCTCTAACTCTTTACTGTAGGTACTATCAATTAAAATGTAGAAAAAGATCTTTGAAGGACTTAAAGCAAAAACGGAAAGTAAAGATTATCCGTTTCAATTCATTCAGAACTGCTACATTTCACAGTTCATAGAAAACAGGTCGCATAATAACATCATTATAAATATCGCGAACTGAGACCTCTACAAACTAGTGAAAAGTGAAAAGAAATGCATTTCAAAAGACTTCAAGGAACTTAAAGAAATACTCATATAATAAGATGTTTTTGAAAGACACTTCTACTCGACCTCGCCGCGAGATATAAATATATAGGAAGATATTTAAAGCTTGAAGAAAATAAAAATTAAGTATGGTTTGAAAAATAAAAATGTATTTGTATACTTATCTATCAATTTTAGTGAAAGTCCTGCATGACGAACTCGTTGCTTGATTGTGACATCATTTTTGGGCAGCCAATAGCCGCGAATATTCCCTTTAAAAAAAAAAACGCAGCAAATACGATCATCGATACATCATGTTGATAATTCATGCAGTAATTTATATCCACGATGCGTTTCACAGCTCCAACTTCGTCCCAACAACCACTTTTCTTTTTTTTTATTTATTTAAAGATTTTGTCTGTTGGCGACAACATCACCCAGTGTCTTAACTCTCAACTTAAAAAAACACAAAACTTAATAGCTACTAATATTTCTTTTCACTTATTTCCTAAACATTACGATAATAAACAATAAATAAAGTTGAGGTATTTGAAAAAAATTTTTGTGATAAAAATAGTAAATTGTGTCACACAAACTGCCAGTTTTCATTTATAGGTTCATTCTAACATCAATACGCTCTCCCCCTTTTACATGGGACTTATAACACAAAAAGGTGAAAAGTGGGTGTACATTGTACAGCGACATTACTTACCGTAATGTGCACTTATGCCTACCCCTCTGGGGATAAAAAGAAAAGGCGACATTACATCTAACATCTCAATTCGACGTGGAGTGTACAATAATTATAATGTACTCGTGGCTCTGCCTTTACACCAGCCTAGCTGCGATACAGATGGGGCCCAGTAGGGCTGATGCCTAATCCGGAGCTGCGGACAACCTAGCGGGTTTACCGGGGCTCCGGCTCGAAAGGCAGGAGAAGGAACGGGGTGGTTTTTAGTCAGTAAGAGTCTGACACTCCCTCTCGCCTCGCCCAAGGCGAGAAAAGTCATTGGATGATTTTCCCCCCTCAAAAAATAAAATAAAAAAAAAGCCTAGCTGCGATGACAATCGACATCATACGAGCTCCAATTCTACATGTACTTAAGGAAACAATCCGATTCCTCCAATTCTCTACACGTGGCGAGTATCATGTTTTGTTTTTTCATTTTCCTACCCTGTACTTAACATCAAGTGGGCTTAGGTGAATTGGTTATTTACAAACCCACCCAAAACATAAATGTGAAAGGCTGCCAAGTTCGATAATATTGGAATGCTTCGCCTATAAAAGAAGTGAGATCTAAATAAGTACCAAGTTCCATACACAGACCTCAGTTAAAAATGATATAACAAGTTGGCAAGTTTTCACACACTTTGTTATAAACCTACTAAACGCAATGAGTCAAGTATATAATTTTCTATTAAAACTTGCCAAGTTATATCATTTTTAACTGAGGTCTGTGTATGGAACTTGGTACTTATTTAGATCTCACTTCTTTTATAGGCGAAGCATTCCAATATTATCGAACTTGGCAGCCTTTCACATTTATGTTTTGGGTGGGATTTCATTTATTTTTGTTAAGTTTTATTTTTATTTTTTCTTATTTTACTTTACTTTGACTAAATACAAAACTTCGTAACGAATTTTAGGTCGGTACGACCATTGGAAGATATAGATAAATTTTTTGTTTTAGTTCCTTAGGGGTATGAATTTACACCTTCATTATTTTTAAAACCGACTCACACTTGGCCATTTTCAGATTGTTTCCTTTACCTTGACCCAAAGACCTACCTCCATGCCAAATTTCAAGTCAATACGACCATTGGAAGTGGTCTAGGTTTTTGATGAGTGAGTGAGTGAGTGAGTGAGTGAGTCAGTCAGTGAGTGTATAGTAAAAATAGCGATTTTCTGACGTCAATATCTCAAGACCTACAATAGGTACATTAATGAAATTTTGTATTTTAGATAAGTAAGTAGATCTCGACAGATACTAGAAATTTCATATGCGTAGATAAAATAGATTTTGAGTTATAGGTGGGTCGAACTTGGCTCGAAATGGTTCGTGTAATATAACCCACGGCCGGTGTGTCGGTTTTTTGCTCGAACTTGGCGGACACACTGCCGTGTGTCTAGATTAAGAATCATATTCTCTTTTTTGTCGAGATGGTATTTACTATCTCACGCATATTAATGCGTATTCGGTCAAAATTACACAATGTTTTTATATTGTAATGTTTATAGGTACTAGTATTATATTGTAAAGGAAAATATATTTAACATTTTTGATTGATTTATCAATAGTTTTTCATGATTTTCATATTGAATAACGCCTAAATTAAGATATCCAAGTATTCACATTCAAAGTTTAAAATTAATAATCAAATACTAAACGTAAGGACGTACAACAAAGCTGCAAATAATATTCGTATATTTACAATTTATTTCCAAAACAAAGAAAAAACAATCATCAAACAAAAATATGTATATGGGGTTGTACATCAGATTATTGCTCGGAGCAAAACACATCGACCGTACTGGCGAAGGATATGTATTAAAAAAGAAGCAACTGAAGGTACTAATAACCAGAGAGTTTGAAAAAAGAGGACTTCGTGTGACCATCGGCGTAGCTCGTGAACAGTCTAGGAGACTAGGGGACTAGGTGTGCTATCATGCATCTGCTAACCTAATTAAATGCTGTAATAAATAACACTTTTTTATTCTCTAGTGATAATTAATACATTAGATAAAACATTAAAAGTCCTCTGCCTTGTCAAAGTTACGACGTTGCTAAATTAAAGAACAAAGATATATTTTTAATAGATATCTGTACATCCAATTATATGAAACTGAAACATGACGCAGGTATTGACTACAGTACCTCTACCATGAGTTGACGTAGTTATGACATCTAACTCTACTACAGTAGTAAATGTGACAACGCAACTACAATAGATGGCTTCAATGTTCGTACCATGAGATGTTTTAACGTTAACTACCCTCGCTATAGTTGAATCTATATCGTTCGTAGTATCGTTCATTATGTATCTAACTTTAAGCATCATAGTTCTAACTCTTTTTATTCACATCACTTAGAAAGAGAGAAAAAGCTGTTTATGTTTCAAATCTAAATGGTGATATTAACCAACAAAAAAATATAATACATCGGTTACACATAATTTCGTATTATTGTGAGCATTTTAATTTATTAGTATTGCTTTGACATTGTTTGTCAGCTGGACATTTTTGTAACATGTGTGTTTCCGTGACAACCCGGGAGTGCGAAAACATATTATTTGTTAAATTATTTAAAAAAATGCCTAAGAGAAGTGCAACTCAATTTGAGACGATGGTACATTTTTTGGAAAGGTAAGTTTTCCATTAGATAATAATAATTCATACATTTATTTACTTAGTTTAATTATCAAAGAAGTTTGTTTTTTTGCGCCAGGGAATTCTTGAGCCTTTTTTACCAAAGGAACATTGTGATATGACCCTTTGCTTCCTCTTAGATGAGGAATATAGAAGACTGTAGTAGTTAGGTTGATTAATAGGTATTTCTTGTATAGTGTTGTGTACAAAATATGATTTTGTTTATACAGAAATGGAGACCTAAGCAAAACCTAAGTCCGCTACATGCCCAAGAGTAGGCATCAGCGCAGTCTGAAGCAGCCTTCAAGGACTGCTACATGGTGGGACCTGTCGTAAATATAGCAGTAAGTGCGGTGAATCTGCGAGGGCAACCATCCCCAGAGAAGCTTGTGAGTTCAAATAAAATTATACAAACGTAACATAATTATATGGCACAAGTAGGAATTACTAAGCGTACGCCCTGCATAACTTCAACTTATATTATAGATATTCTTTAAAAACAACAAAAGGGCGTCTAAAGAATATCGGCTATAATATGTAACTATTTTTTGTAAATACTAGCAAGTCATCCTATGAAATTAGTAATGATTGTGACTATTAATTTTCAGCATTCCAGTGGAATACCTCTACACAGCCTGACAACGTGACATGTGGTGATGTAAATTCTGCAACAAGCTCGATGGCAAGACTTGTTGCAGCAACTTCTGTTAAATAAATAAATAAACATATTTTTTCAATGTGTCTACTTTATTATTATTAATTTATCCCACTAATTACACCTAGACCCCTATTTAGACCCCTTGCCCGGCAGTGGCACTTGCAACCACTCGGCCAACGAAGCAGTCAAAAACAAATATACAATCATATTACATAATAATATAATTGTCGAATTGATTTCCAAGGATTTCGCGCATTTTTTTTAGTTAGGTACTTTGAAATTTCCTTTGTTCTTGTTGGCCATCTTCTAATGCAGCAGTTTCTAACATATGGTATGCAAAATATGTTGTAGCAAACATAGTTAAATCAAAAATATTAGTTATGGTTTTTATTTTCGTTTAATATAACAAAACAGTAACAATTATTAATCTAAACTAACACATTATTTACAACTTAAAAATACCAAAAAAATAAGGAATAAAAACTAACTTAAAACTAAAATAAAGGCAATAGGCGTGGTTAGGTGTGGTTAGGCGTCGAAGTACTCGTCCGCATCGCTGTCACTGGGGAACGTTCCCAGAAGACTGGCCGCATTGCCACGTTGTATGGCAATGCTTATCTTTTGACCGAAGAAATAGCCAGCCTTCTGGTCACGCGTAGAGTCGAATAGCTTATGTGCAATTTCTTTATATAGAGAATGTGCACCAGGACCCCATGGCCCAAGTGTTTCGACCCCAAACGGCTCAAAACAATAATTGCCAACTAAGTTAGAATATTTGCGCCGCTTGAGGTCCTCTGCCGCGGAAGCAGCCGCACCAGCGCATGCAGCAGTACTTAGAAGGTGAGATGGCGCAAGGGTGTCTACACACGTAGCGTCCCACACCAAAGGCCTACCCATCTTCCAAGGCAGCAACGACATACCATCTGGTCTCTTGCCATCATCACGTACCAAACCATTAGGTTCTAATACGGCTGGTACGCCGGCTGAGGCGAGAGCACGACGAATAATGTCGTTGATGCTGGCATGACGACTTATGCGGCCTGCACTTCTACGACATGAAAGACCATGGTGTCCCGAGCCATCGACTCTTTCTCCACAGTGGCAACAATGCGGAGAGACACAGGGAGCACCCAACCGTAAGCACACAGCTAGCCGGAACGTAATGTCATCCAACATAGTTCCTATGTAGGGTGACGGGAGCGCCTGAAGCCACAAACCTGATTCCCACTCTCCCACAGCCAATAAGCGAGCTCGCTCTGCAGCATTAGAAGAAGAGTTGATTAATGACTCACGAATAATACTGCACAGCGGCACGTCCCATTGTCTCTGAGAAGAAGGGTGAACAGGTAAATCAGTAAGTGGACAGGCCATTTTCCAAGCTTCCACTGCATCAGTCAAACACGGCACCTCAAAACTAGCCAGTGATGGAGAAAGAATTTTCCTGACTAATTCAGAGGTACTGTGGACCGATGAGAGAAATGCTGGTAAGCTAATACTTGAAATTTTGCGGACGCCGAGCCCACCCATGCGAATGGGAAGGGTAGCTTGTTGCCAAGCACGGTCATCCAAAGCCACATTAAGTATGGATGATAATGTGTGTCTGATAATTTTGTCTACATTTTCCAAAATATGTGAATTTTTCCATATATGAGATGCGCGGAGAATATAAGTAAATTTTGGTCCAAAACAACAATACCGAATCAGAGTGAAAGCCGAATGTGAGTTGATTTTGTGTAGTCTATCCGAAATATTATTGAAATTTTCTATTTTGTCTTCGATGAATGAAGGAAAACATTCATCGAATATTGGAGAACCTAGGAGGTGAAGTGAATTTTTATCTTTAATTTTGATATTGGGAGCTATTTCCTGAAATTTGATAAAATCGTTTGTCGGTCAGTAGAGTTAGGTATGTAAATTTCACATTTAGATAAATTTAGGTCAAGGCCAATGGAATTTAGTCTTTCTTTTAATATGGTAAAATCTTTTAAAACAGTGTCGACGTCACCTCCTAGAGTTCCGTCATCTAAATACCATACGTTAAATTTGGAATTTAGTTCCCGAATAATAGGATTTATGGCTAAACTAAAAATGGCAGGTCCAAGAGGGTCTCCTTGTTGACAACCGACGGCCGATTCTATTAAATTGTCCTTATATAGTAATTTCGAAGGGTTTCGGTAACATTGCCAAAGAAAACTGTAAATTTTAGGGGTTTCTTTTTGTATTTCTGTCAACAAGGCGTCCCTGCTTACTGAATTAAAAGCGTTTTTTATGTCAACCTTTAAAATGACCTCACTTTGATTGCTATTTATAAAGGTAGAAAGGGCATGTACCGCAGCCTCGCAGCCCCTTTGGAACCAAAGCCTAATTGTGAGGGCTGGAATTTGCTGGCCAACGACTCATTGTAAAATGCACAGCAAATTTTGGCTGCGATACGCCTATAGGTGCAACCTACGGCAATGGGACGAATACCGCCATCCCTCTTCCGCAGGGCACATAAATTAGCCCCGTACAAGACGTCGATGACGGATTCGTTCACATTGCCGGAGAGCATTAAATTAATTAGGGCCGTCAACTCCCTCAAAAGGGAGTTGACGGCCCCCCCGTATTAGTTATTGAAAAATATAAATAGATGCTTTCACGTACGTCAAAGTCGGTGAGTGCCGCAACTACGGTAGTAATAGTTTGTCGCTATAGCAACGGCTAAACTTGTAACTCATGGTACCAATATTGTTTGAAAAGAATGAACGATCATGGCTAAACTACAGTCATTGTAGTATAGTAAACTACGACATTGATGACAGTGATAGTTAGAGCAACTCATACTACCAATTTTGGTACTTAAACTATCCGCTAGAGGCGCTGTTCCAGTTTGCATACATTTTTTCAACTACAGTGTCTGCGGAAATTTTACAAGGCAAACTCATGGTAGAGGTACAGGTAGATTTTCTATATATTTTGATACGATTACTTGGAACAGTATTGATGCTGTCAAATTACGTAAATTATCGCACGTTTTCAAAAAGATCAAATGCAGATACAAAAATATGGCGCCGGCGACTGTTCAATACAAATATATCGTTAGCTAGAAATAGAATTACTTTTTCCCTTTTAACTGCCAGGGTGACCAGCTTTTGTGCAACGTGTCGTGGTTTCGCTTCCCGCGCCTACCAAAAAGTGATAATGGCATTTTCTGAGTAAAATTACCATTATCAACTCGAAGTCAGGAAGTTCGGCGCTGTTTTAGCCCATTCATCATCGGAAAGCACGTAAAGCCGTTGTTTCTGCGCCTGCCCTCTCTCAGGTCGTTTCAGTCTGCCGTCCCATCGGGTTTAAGAGCGTGGGCTAACAGATAATGCACCTGTATTTGTACACTACAATATTTCATGCTTAGTGGGCTAGTCTAGTTAGACAGATTGACCACCATGATCGAAATCGATCGGGACATGTTATTTATATGTTTTCCCTTATACATATAATAAATCGGCAGCGCTTCTGATATACATGGTCCTTTTCAAGTGCAACCTCCACCTCCAACCCACCTGCCAAGCCTGGCGATTAAGGTAAACCCCTCTATATGGATGAAATCCATTACTCCAGGAGTAGACTGTCATATGCTTTTGTTTGTTTCAGTCAACGTCAACGCTATTCTGATTAATCAAGGCTAGATATATATGTGACCTAGATCTAGTAATCCAGCTAGAATACAATACAGAACCAGTCTCTGAGCCTCACAATAATTATTCAGTACTAATTATTCTGATTCTAATATGAATATTCCTCATGTAATAGTTATTGTTAGTTGTTGTATCTCTTGTTGTTAAGTTTTCGATAGAGCTGTTTATTACGCTGTTGTTAGGGGCCTTTCCACCAGAGATGTGCTATGTTACGTTGTTGTGGATGCGTTTGGCTTCTACCAATCGTGTTCATTGGTAGACATGGACTGATGGAATTTTTTTATATGGAATATGCGTGCTATCGATGTGTGCTATGGTGGCTTCACTAATATCGATACATCGCATACTCGACCTGCGCATCTCCCTCGCACAGTTACATAGCTTAGTATCAGTGGAAACGGTCACATAGTTTCGCAGCTTAACTATTACATCTTCGTAGCATAGCTATATACTACATAGCACATCTCTGGTGGAAAGGCACCCTTTTACCCGTCGTGTGCTGAACCGCAGATGCACGCGAGGTTTAATTATAGACAACCAAGTGTTAATGAAAACCTTTATTTAAAAAAATACAACCTAAGTCCATAAGTCTTTTGCACTAATGCTGAATTAATGAAACACTAATGCCCTAAGAATTTTACAATGCTTTCACAAATTCTAAAAAATAAACCATTTGCCACATCCTACTTTTTGCAATAAACTTAGAATTGCAATTCATTGCGAATGTTAACAACTAAATATGTTATATTGAATAATTATTATCATTAGATTTCTGGATAAACCACTTTACTAATGAATAACCTACTTATAAATATTTTGCTAGGTACAAATTTACGATGCTTGTGAAAAAATACGAATAACTCTTCTCGGGGTGTTTAAGGATAACAAACTGCTTTGATAAAAGCTATAATGACCAGGCTAACTTATATATAAAAAAAAACTGCATCGAAATTATTAGTTGATGGACGGAGGATGACCTATTCATCCGTGATCATGACACTTGCAACATTGCCGAAATATCGGAAACTCATAGATATAAAATAAACATGATAAATATCCCTCAAGTTCTAATGATAGTATCGTGTTAGTGACCAAATCAGTTTAAAAACTTATACATCGAAATTAGGTTACATGGCAAAGAACTAATACAAAAATATCTTCAAAAATACTTGGTACATGTTGAAATGGCCTCCATTTAACGGAAGACAATAAAAACTATAAGTACAATAAACATTGCGAGGGATCCCATACGTTGGCAATAAAGTTGTGTACCGGGCCGATAGAGGGCGCCGCGGTGCTCGTATATCATTGTGACCTAAACTGAGTGAAACTGTCCAGGGCGTCGGTGAAGCTGCTGTCCATCAAATTGCAGAATACAGGATATAGGATATTTCAATGGGTTATATTTTAAAACTACAAAGAAATTTTGGAAAAACATACAGTCATATATTTGGGAAAACAAACAGTTACATGGTTTATGAATGACAACCTATAACACTTTCCACAATATTTGACACGTAATATTTAAATAAAATACATTTTTTATGAGAAAGGCTATGTCTAAACATACGTATAGTCCCGAAACTTAATTATACCAAAAACATGAGTGTATAATGAATAGAAAATGTCGAACATTTTAATCCTTGTCAAATTCCAGAACAAAGAATTACACAGAATTTATAAAGAAACGTAGCTCTTCTAAACACAATGTCTACTAATAGCTCAGTCATTAGTTAGCTTTCTTGGAATGTGTTCCAGGAATTTAGGAAATTCGTAATATTACCTAGGTAGACATAGCGCAAACGAAATTTTGTGAAATGAAAATTCTCAGTGTATAAAACTCTCGGAAAACATTACAGTCTAATGCGGAAAAAACTTAAAAAAAAAATGCTTACATGACGTAGAAAAAGAAGCAAATAACCACGTTCATATTCAGTAGATAAGAGAGTAAAATCCGGAATGAAACCGAACGAGAAAACCTAGAAACTCCGATGACACATTAGTAATTAATACCTAAAAATGGTTGAAAGCTGAAAAAAGATCAGCGAATTTTCAACTTCTTTTTACTATCGATAAAAAAAAACTTCATACTGTATGCTCAGATTCCGTCCAACGGTAAAATAAAGTTATCAAAACCTAACCAAACGAGGCACAGAAATAATATGAAAAATGGTAAAGGAAACGAATTTTGTTTGTGCTTTTCATCCATCGCCCAGCTCATGGATATGTGGATTATTTGTAATCCCCCCAGTCTAGTGATGCCTAATTAGGTCTATGTCGTATCATACTTTTTAACGCAGTTTTTGCTGAAAATGGTGGTTAGATTATTATATTTACTTTCCCACATTTTCTATGTAGGTAATGTATCTCTGAATTTATACTACTTTTTTTTAGTTGACAAAATCAATAGATACAACTTATACTTACTTTTTACTAATTATTTAACTACTAATAAAATGCCGTAAGTATCCGACCGACATCAAAGAATTGCTTAAATTCTTGTAAAAATATAATGCCGCTAACGAAAACTCGACCCCGAAACAGTTGTTTGCACTCCATGACCGTGTTACTCAGATATTCGGCACATCAATGAGTCAAATACTGTAGACGCATCTCCACACAGCCGAGCTCTTGTTCACTACTATTTTCGTGTTATCGCTTGAGATCAGGAAGTGTACAACTTATTATAATATTAGGTCGTCAATACTATAGGAAAATGTCCTCTAAATATTGCTCGGAGATATTTCCCGCTATTGTATCGTTTAGGCGCCTTAACTATGGAAAACGTCACGTGATCCAGTACCTACTATGTTTATTTTAGATACGACAAAAGCTTCAATTACTAACCTAGCATTAGGTATGTAGAAACACGAAAGTGACATAAAAAGTTAGTCAACAATGTCAGCGTGCATTCTATTGATTTATAAAACCCCGCTATACTATGGCTGACACATGCTAATTAGTGTAAACAACAAAGTATTTATCGGTGGGGTATCTGGCGACGTGAACTACATGTTATGTAGCACATTATTTGCGCCAGTGGCGACATCGCTCGGGCAAGAGGGATTAAAGTCGGAGCACTAACAGCTTACCTTCGAAGTCCACGCTACAGTATCGGCGACACACACTCACGTTGCAGGTATACTAAGCCTATATAGAGATTAATAGGATTGCCTGCACATTGAAAAATCTTATACAAAGCTAAGACAAACTTGACACTCGAAAGCAGCAAAGGGAATTCATATTATTTGAATTTATTCCGTGATATTATAATCCCCTTATTGTCATTTCTTTATTTCATTGTACTACAATATGCTATAATAAGTTTACAGCATCTGCAGCCTACCAAAGCTCGCTTCAATTCCTGCTACATAGAGTTGAAACAATTCAACACCGAGAATACACCACCTCGTCTGAACCGTAGGATTATAAAGCCTTTGCTATGTCGTTGTGAGAATTCATCCGTAGCTGCAAGCCTTGAACCCACTTACTATAATTAAAAACTGTTCACAACTCGCATTTTTATACCAGCCTTTATTTTAAACGTAAAAACAGATTTTATTCTTTGTTTACCGTTAGTTATTACACATAAACCAACAGTAAATTTAGAAGAGTATCTATGGACCAACAAATATTTGTTCTAGTCGGGATTGGACCCTCCGTCAAAGCGGTCGCAGTCGACGGTATCAAATACGTATGCAACTACCTCCAGAGCAAATACGCTTGTTTGCCTTGGATGCATGGAAACCAAGAATATTGCGCTAAAAGTAAAACGAAGTAGACAGCACAGACGATTCGGATTTAAATGACCAAATATTTAATCAGCGACCAAAAGCTTTAACGTCACTGCTGCACATTGTAATTAAAAGCACATATAAAAGGCTCGTTACATTTCTTTTTTCACGAATATTTTATCTGTGCGACGTAGCCATCAAAGTAATATTCGCTGCACAGTTGGAGAGCCTGGGCACGACACTTGTCATCAATAACTGAGAGCAACAGATGCGGTCCATTTCTCCTTTGTCCCTTCGACTACATAATCGCCTTACTTCGCAAAAAACAAAACTCAAATAGTTTCGTTTTACCTTCATCTCATTTCACCTTTCAGAAGCATACATCAAATCTACATCAATTATGTATATTCAAATCGTTTTGTTCGAGGTCTTTCGTGTGGGTATAAACGGCTAAACAAGTTAAACAACCTTCGAAGTGCATTTTCTATCTATGACAAACTGTAAGTGTACCCAGCAAATTGTAGAAAATTGCCGCAATCAAATGAACTCACCTTTACATATGAGATGTGATTTATTCTCGTCTTTTTCTATATCGGGCTTCCTACGATACGATTCAATGAATGTTTTAGTAACAAACCCTGGTCTACCACTTAGTGCCACTTACTTAGGTAATGGTTTACAGTTTAACTAAACAGACTTCAGTTTAACTTAAAACGTAAGTAGGCGCTTAGTGTAAGAAGAACCTACGAGTAATTGCTTTAATCGTAAGTGATTGTTCGACAAGACACTCGACACTAGTACTTAGTTTGCTTAATCTACTATGTTAACCATGTGATACGATTAGTAGGTATTAAGGTTTATCACACCGTACAGTTCGACAGTCGTTAATTAGCATGGAATCGGGCCAATTGGCGTGTTTCAGGTTTACAATTAGTTCAATCTTGACTCGACGTGATTTGAAACTGAAGAGCAATAATTGCTGTGTTGTGTAGGTACTTGTGTATTGAAACTGTTGCTGCTCGTACATAAAGGATGTAATTATTTGCACAAAGCTAAAATTCTTTGGATTTTTCCAAGCTTTGCAGTGTTTGTGTGAAGAGTGCTCGGTGCGCACTAGGGGCTCCGCCGCCAGGCGCCGCGGAGTTCAGTGTGTGAGCAGACTGAGCACCCTCTACATTAAGCACACATCTGTGGGCATCAGTACAGCGTTCGCGATTTAATATCGTGAAAACATTGTTGACTCACAACGATGGTCCCTAGTCCCTATATAGAAATTTAAATAAACATTGTTTGTTTGCTGGCTATATTAGAAACAGGAAAGTTGCTTTTTTGATGTTTAATAAAATATCCAATGTTGGACTCTTGTTTGACTTTTAGAATTTATTCCGATACGAACTTCATAATAAGTTTACTATGGTTTTGGACTGTCTAATAACATACTGTTTTTAATGCTTGATGGACTTTTTATTATGAGTGGAATAAATGGACGTACAAATAAATTTCGAGTTGGCAGTGCTTTAAATAATGCCGGATATTATCTTTGCGAAACCTTTTTCAAAGATGAAAGATAGTCAAAGAAAATTCATTTTTTAAATAATTAACACCACATCGCTGTGCAGAGTGGGTAATAACTAACAATCGTTTGAGGGCTAAAATTAGTGGCCACTTAAAGCCTGTTGATATATATAACCAATTATAATATAATATTCCCGAGCTTACAAGATCATACCTAAGAGGGCTTTCAATCAATTATGACCTAACCTAACCAATTATAACTAATTATAACAATTATATTCCAGAACACACTAGAACTTACCTTAGAGGGCTATCAATTACTTATGACCTAACCTAACCTAACCAATAATATACATTCCAGGGCATACTACAATAGGTACCTAAGAGGGCTCTTAATTCATGGTGTCGTCTCAGAACACACTAGTAACGTTTCATCACATTAGGTTTGCGGCGACCGACCGGACACTTAATGTATTGCACAGCAATGATAAGCCTATACCAACCAACTATGCATGACACTCAAACACAATCTGACCCCAAGCATATCGTATTAATTAACTGACGTTTACAAGAAGTTTTCATTAAAATCTGACGTAAAATCTGATGAAAGTAGACTTTATCGACATATCTGCGGTGATGTGTTAATTAAATTGTGATGCTTCATGACACATCACATCGACAGCCTATAAGTGGTTACTGCTGACCAAAGGCCTCTTCTCGCACGGAGAAGGTTTGAGCATTAATCACCACGCTTGCTCAATGCGGGTTGGCGATTTAAAACTAATAATTAAAACAGAATTGTAAAAGCTTAATAGAAATGTGCTCCAATGATTTTTTTATGGTTTGTTCATCAGATTCTGTAAACCAAAATTGTCATTTTCAACTATCCAAAAAAGTGATAATATAAATTCAAGAAAGAAATAAATGCAAACTAAATTTCTTAACTATCGCCTCTTAATTTATCTCAAACAAGTGTTCGTTTTTGCTGGTTTTTTCAAAAGATAATCTTTTCTGCTCGGAAAACTGAAAAGGCTGCGCTCTAGAGCCCTCAGCGATGCTAAAGACTTCCCGGCTTTTTGAACTGAAAGTTACCGACATTAGTATTTAACTTGTTCGAATAACAAGAGAAGTTAGTTTAGCAAACACGAATTATAAGCGGTTCAGTTCTGGTTACGTACATCTTTTGATATGTTAATATCTTTTCCTTGATTCTTGTACATGATGGATGCTGGTACAAATCTTTAGTAAAATGGGTGCGGCGTTAAATAAAATACGAAGTGTTTCAACCGTATAAGTTAGATTGTAAAATTTTGTATTACAAATGCTGAATACATTGTGCAATGATAGTTCAGGATTACACAATTTCTCGCAGTCCTTTAAGAAAACATAGTTATGGTGTTGAAAGAATATTTCCATATTATTTCCTACAAGTACCTTTGTCACGCATATCAATTACGTCACGTTGCAGTTGCGTCGTGCCCTAAATACTTAATAATAAATATTTCATATTACCACCATCAATAATGTACACACTTATCACCATACATCTATCAATATTCTAGAAAAGTACCAGTTCGTTGCATTTTGATCGGTTACTTTACAATTTTTAATATTAATAGACTAATGTTCATGAATAAAACAGGTCGGTGTGTGAGTGTGAGATTTGCTGCACCTATTGCAAATGAGAGGATTTCGAAATATTTAGATGAGTTACATACATTTAAGGAGATAGTGTTTACTATATAACTGAATCTAATTGTTCCATAATTTATAAATGCTTGCAACATCGTAAACAAACAGTAGTAGCGACACTTATAACTACATTCGAGGTACATGCAAGGGGTAATTTTTGATTTGCAAGGCTCGAAGGAAACACCAGCCTAATTATCGTAGATTGTACAGGCATGCATGAAAACATGCCACTTACAATGTAATTGGCACAAGCAGACTGCAATTCGACTCAACCTAACATTTGTAAGCAAAGAGTTGCGAATTAGTGTTTAAAACAGCAGTTGAAACGTGGTATTACAATATAGGTGAGCTAATAGTACTAGATTACGTACGTCCCTTCAAGCTGTCCTTGTTGTAAATTATTTGTAACTAGCTTACTGGACATGAAGGCTTTCAGTCTCTGTTCAGTGGCCACTGATAGCATTCACTCGTCCATCATCATTAGTCAGCCGTCTCTCGGACTTGTTACACGTTTGATGCAATTTTGTAGCTGACAGCTGTGCGCTACCTACAATGTATAGTGTCCACACAGTTTGAATATTTATGGCGGTGGCCATACTGCAGTTTTTGTTCAAATTCTTATTACAAGAATTTAAAACGATCGCTCTTGTAATCGAATCTCATCGTCTCTACTCCACGCTTCGTCGTTCTAATTATGTAGTTCTCAACTTCAACTTACTACTACTCAAGCGCACCTTGCTAAAGTTACAAAATGAAGTATTTATCGTACATCACCTACTTCGCAAACAGTCTACGACTTCAATAAAACAGACTCTCTAAGAAAGGCGGAACACTTTGAGGAGAACTTACTTATTAATAGGCGCTTAAGATTTAAGTTTAGAGACTAAAGTAGCGCGCAGGTTGCAAGTATTAAAGTGAATATTGGCATAAGATATGTTTGACATGCAAGTCGGTGCTGCGGCTACTAAAGTATTAACCGCCTCAGCGGGAACATTAAGTGCTCTCCCCTACTTTGTAGCTACTGCTTTTATGCTTAATATATTATGTGGCAAAAGACTAAGTGAATACGAGAGAGAAATCATAGAAATGTTTGTACCGACTGAGTCCTCAGCTTGCCACGGCCAAGTTGTTAGTTAGCAAGTTAGTTCGTGGAATACAATATATAGCCAATAGCCAGGAACATGTCTTTGTCTAGAGACGTGTTTCTCTTAGTACGAGATTGGACAAAGCAAATATCTGATATGCTCACTTGCCTTTGACGGGATTTGATGACTTGTGTGCAAACATTACTATTGTATAGGTACTTGTACTAATTGACCTGTGTCCACTTCCTTAGGCGGTATACATAGGTTAGGGCCTGCGATGTTCTCACATTTTGGCCGTATAAGCTTAGCGTGCCGTTACAGCAATAGGTGTTCTTTTTCTGCGTAATATAATATTTGAACATTTTCTGCTAATTATTCATCTTAGTAGCCACAAGTAATCCACTGCTGATCGTGACCTCCCCCATTGCCTTGCAAGCAGGTTGATTGGAAGTAAATTAATTATTACTGCTTCGTTATTTTTATTCGCTTTTACTTTTTCTAGGCGATGACTTTGAAAACCACACGTGCGATTATTAGCTGTAATGGAATCTAGCGACCACTAGACCGAGGGAGGCATCGGGGATAATAATAGCACTTTATAATTTCTTACACGCGTAACCTTAGCCTTACATATATATAGTCCTAGGACGAACCTGAAATAATACACATTTTATCTAGTCTACTGCTTACCTTTACCGCACGAGGGCTACCGGCCGATATAATATTTTAAAAATAGTGCATTGTAGTATTATAATAATATAGGCTACAGAACTTTTAAATGCAGTAGTTAACGTTGCGTGGTTTAGAAATATTATTATTATTTCGTTGTTGAATGGCTGTGATATTATGTCCGCCTTTGTACTACAATATTGTGCAATAAGTTTTAATAGATAAATAAACAAATGTGTAGGTAATTAGGTATTCATCTATCAATAATAACTTTGTGATTTTGAAAATAAAACTTGAGCTACACCTATCAGCTAGCCTATCACAATATACTGAGGACCTTAATCGGGATTCCAGATAATTTTGTGTCGGTTTATGACAAGTCAAGCGTTACATCGATGCCTGATACTATTCATTCAATTTAAACAATTTATCATCGTAAATTCATCTGCAATAGTAACATAAATACATACATTAAACTTAATGATATCTATATATTATTATTATTAGCTAATCATATCTATTTCAATGGAAATTTTCATGGACTTCGTGGGGACGACGACAAGGCGTTACTCGAGGCGAGACTCTTACCTGTAATAAAACCTGTGAGTGACACGACCAAACATAACGCAAGCGTTGTTTCACTTCGGTTTTTCACTTTGTGAGGCCGTGGTATCACCCCGGTCAAGCCGACCCATTCTTGTCGAAGCATATGGCTTTCCCACACTCTTGTTATATACATATATCAATACATGTTTCTAATCGGGATTCCAGATAATTTTGTGTCGGTTTATGACAAGTCAAGCGTTACATCGATGCCCGATACTATTAGATGTTCATTCAATTGTAAACAATTTATCATCGTAAATTCATCTGCAATAGTAACATAACACTACATACATTAAACTTAATGATATTCTGTACAATATATTATTATTATTAGCTAATCATATCTAACAGTTCGATTTCGATGAAACTTGGTATAAGTATACCTTATTATCCTGGGCATAAAATATGATACATTTTATCCTGGAAAAATACGTAGAAAAAAGCTTTATTTTTCAGTTTTATTCTACAGAACGCGAGCTCAACAGCAGTATCTCAATAGCCCTCTATTCTCTATCTCCTTAATTATTATGGGCCTCGCCGTATTTGGGTCCAATAGATATTTATAAGATGTCATTGTCAGAGTTACTCAAAATCTATACTTATAATAAATCTGTAGAGAGGTCAATTCTGTACATGAAATATATTTCCAAAATAACTATCAGCGGGTGATTAGTGATCGATACTGACGCCAAAAATGCAATCAGAAAAAATTTTGTCTGTCTGTCTGTCTGTCTGTCTGTCTGTCTGTCTGTCTGTCTGTCTGTCTGTATGTTCTTTATAGAAATAAAAACCACTCGACAGATTTCAACGAAACTTGGTACAATTGTTCTTCATACTCCTGGGCAGGTTATAGTATACTTTTCATCACGCTACGATCAATAGGAGCAGAGCAGTGAAGGGAAATGTTGGGAAAACAGGAGAACTTACTCCATTTGTTAAGCTTCCGTCGCGTGTGAAGCCTTAATGGTTAAATCTACACAGAAATCATATATGGCGGAAATGTTCTCCTTAAAATTGTTTAAAAAATATTCCACGACAACAAATGTCTATCTTTTATGGTTGATTCACAATAACACGTTTTCGATATTTCCGGGATTAAGTTAGCAAATTTAGTATAAGTAATAACGTTCGTTTGCGACGGAATAGTAAGTAGGTATCCAACCTAAATGATATCTAATTATTATAAATCTGTAGAAGGGTCAATTCTGTACATTGAAAATATTGAAAAAATAAATAGCAGGGGGTGTTACTGGATCGATACCAAACCTAAATATGTGATTAAAATTTATTTTGTCTGTCTGTCTGTATGTTCATGCATTACGTGAAAACTAACAGTTCGATTTCGATGAAACTTGGTATAATTATACCTTATTATCCTGGGCATAAAATAGGATTATATATGGGCATACAATAGATATTTATAAGATGTCATTGTCAGAGTTACTCAAAATGGAGAAATAAAACATCCACGCGAAGGCCGACATCCGCGCGGACGGAGTCGCGGGCGGAAGCTAGTATGTAATAAATTTTCTGTTTGTTCTCCTTGAAAGTAAAATTATAATTCTTACACGAGTAGTAGTAAGTATTTGTGACTTCTATTTTCTGCTATAATGCTGTCATGTAATTGCTGTAAGTTAACGTAAAACCGTTCGTTCAATGAAGTTTCGCGGTAACTGGTAAGACTTTCGGTAACAAAACAATCTTCTAATGAAATGTACCTTGTTAAATAAATTACGCAAAAGAAAATATTTTATCTCTATGTATTTTACTTGTATTTCTACAGCGTAGAAAACGTGATTTCGGTTCTAAAAACTTCCATAAGCAGCTTACATACATATATATGTATATACCTTTTACTTATTACAACGATACAAAAGACGTGACAGACACATCTGTATTCTATATATACTTATACTTACTACTATATAAAGCTGACCATTTTGTTTGTTTGAACACACTAATCGTCGAAACTACTGGTCCGATTTTAATGATTATTTTGGTATTGGATAGTTATCGAGGGAAGCCTATAGGCTTTCGAACCTTACGCTACCATCAATAGCAGCCGAGTATTGCGAGTGAAACCGCGCCACAATCCTACTTGGCTTCAATAAAATAAGATAATTAAAAATTCAAAATGTCTCAATTCCGTGTCACATTGTCAATCATTCCTCTTATTTATACAATGCAAGGCTGCTTATCGAAACGTCAGCTAACATTAGAATTAAATAAACTCATGTAAGGCTAATCGAATTATTTATCGAATTGGCACAACTCGATTGTATTATCGATTACGTGTGTAGGTAAAATGTCGCACAATTTTATGCACTATGCAAATCCGATATCAATTATTCAGTGTTATCTTTCAGATTAGTACCGAGTTTATTTAAATCTTTTCAGGGCTTTAATTTTATTGCTGCACTTTGCTTCGTTAAATATGGGTCGAATATTTTATTGAATGATAATCATCATTATGTGCTTCGATTAGTGCGGCCTGCCCATTACCACTTCTCGTAGACTTGTAGTTCTTTTCGCATCTCTACTACACTCTATGTTTTTTTTATGGTCATACCTAAGCCGGTCAACGAGCAGACGGATCATCTGATAGTAAGCAATTGCAACCGCCCATGGACACCCGAAACGCCAGACGGGTTACAAGTGCGTTACCAGCCTTATGGGCATTAGGAATTTAAAGATTTTTGGAGATTCTGGGATTGGGAATGGGGATAATTGGGCCTCCGGTTAACTCGTTCACACAACGAAATACAACGCAAGCGTTGTTTCACGTCGGTTATCTGTGAGACGGTGGTATCACTCCGGTCGAACCGGTTCATTCGTGCCGAAGCATGGCTCTCCCACACTTATATGTATAGTTCGACGTTTCATATCACTTTTTTTTACTATAATTACAATGCCCTATTAGATAACAACACCTATGTACCCAAAAACTTCACCCGTTACAAATTATACAACATACAAGCCTTGTAAGAACATTATGGAATATCCAGCAACCGCTTTGTTTCCGAAGAGTTTAACAATAAATGTGACAGATAAACTTGTATACATATACACGAACGAAATGACATACTCTACGGTGAAATTTTCATCAAATAAACTTCTTAATTAAATACCTACGAACATAAACTCATATCTTTATTCCATGGCGTAAGGAAACCACAGCGCCATCTTGAGTTCAACGACGTCGTCAGCTTAATTACTTCTTGTGTGGTTTAATATCTTTCTAAATGTTTACATATTTTTATGACCTAATTAATTTCAATTTCCGATCATCTTCCTAAGATCTATCCAATCGCTTTTTGCAAGACAGGTAATTAAATTTGACGTATCATTTACATCGATTTAATTGCTTCGGAGAACCTACAAAATCTCACACACACATCATCAGCCTATAAATGGCTAAATGCCTCTTCTCACACGGAGAAGATTTGAGCATTAACCACCATGCTTGCTCAATGCGGGTTAGCGATTCCAAACTTATGATTAGATATTGTAAACCCAGGTTTCCAAACAATGTTTTCCTTCACCGTCTGTCAGTGGTGTCTGAATAATCTTAGAAAGTACAAATAACTCGGAAACAATCACATTGGTACTTGCCTTTGCTAGGTTTCAATCCGCAGTCACATGCATAAGAAGCGGGCGTTTAAACCATCATATTTTACGTGGAACCACCACGACACCCCTACAAAATATTTATACTGTAACACTTTACTTTCACCTCTTCTGCATACTGGGCTAACTTGGCTGCATTTCAGGAGCTTAGCAAAGATATCGCCATCTTCACTTTAATTGAAAATCAAAGCCCACAGAGGCTGCAGTTTCAATATTAATTGATTTACGTGCTTCCACCGAAAATTCCCAAGAGGTAGCTCTGCCTGCAGACTGCTTCCATCGGTTTTGTAATCCGTCACGCCAAGCTCCAACGTGGAAAACAATGGACGTTGTTTATAGCCAATATGACGGAGGGTAGTTTCGAGACTAAAATTACACACGAAGCCTAGGTGTAAGGTACATGTGTACATATATTTCCTTGTCAGTGTAAATGGGAGTATCTGCAGCTGACAGTATGCCGATACTGCCGATACTCTCGTATGACCACCCACATTGATAAATACAGTCCTGCTCAGAAACAGATAGTTACCAACGGGTTTAAAAGCAACTTAAGCTATACCATACATACATACATAACGTCACGCCTTTTTATCCCCGAAGGGGTAGGCAGAGGTGTACATTACGGCACGTAATGCCGCTATACAATGTACACCCACTTTTCACCATTTCTGTTATAAGTCCCATGTAATAGGGGGTGAGCCTATTGCCATATCCTGGACACAATTCCAGACTCCGTGCTACTACCGAGAAATTTTCGAAAATCCGAAAAAAGCCCAGTAATACTTTGCCCGACCCGGGAATCGAACCCGAGACCCCTTGTTCGGCAGTCGCACTTGCGACCACTCGACCAACGAGGCAGTCAAGCTATACCAGTAGGTTAACTACCTTTAATCCAAAATCTATATTTTAAAAATGTAAAGCTGAAAAGTTTGTCTCTCTGTTCGCTTGCTCGTTTTGTTGGTTGAACGCGCTTATCTCCAGAATTGCTCGGCAGTTTGAATTGAAAATTTATTTTTGTATACTTTCATTTATCGAGGAAAGCTATAGTCCATAAAACGGTATACTGGTACCGATAAGAGACTAACAGCGGTTGTTAGAGTACCTAGTACTTACGATCATATTTGAATGGCTAAGCAGTGGTGGTTTAATTAATGTAACGTGTGCGTATGGTATGTGTTGCTATATCGGCTGTGTAATAACAGCTCGTACGTCATACTCACGTACTCCGTCAGGACGGACTCGTAGTAAAATATATTTAAATGCGTTACGCAACGCTACTTTGTACAAACGCTAAAATTAATGCCCGGTAGGACCACTGCGTTTGATGTTGGTACGAGTTACGTGTTGGAGAAACGCTGATAATTTTGTATCGTGACGTTGAATTAGACCCTCGGATTCCTTTACTAGAGATCGACAAATATTTTCCTAACTATATCATGGAATTAAACTAGATCCAATTAGTACTTCCCTACACTTCATCCTATATTTCTTACCATCTGTACTGTATTTTCATCCCTACAACAGTATGGAGTATCATTCTAATTTATTTAATAACAAAGGTATCAATGCACCTTCTCCTATAACATATTAAGTGGCGCAAGTGATGCTTAAACGAAAGTGGATAACGTACGATATACGATGTTCCTATATACCGATACACGTTCCCGGATCACTACGTCTTTAGGAAGCGTTCCGCCTTTAAATGCTATTTAGTTGATTCGATTCCCAACTACACGTAAACAACCTGCAAGTTGTTTGCATCGTCGCGTCGTCGGCGTCATTCAGCTGCAAATCGTGGTTCGATGCATTTCAATGCTATTTCAGAAATGAGAGCATTATATCATACCGATACTGTTGAGCATCGCCCGTCTCCGCCTGTTTCCAATCCTCTTAGCGAAACTTTATTTTCTTCAGTTTCGAAGCAGAACTTTAAATTCATAAAGGAACAAAGGCAACAATATTTAATATTACTTTACATTGAAACTTGGTCCACTAAAGAAAATGTAAAAAATTGTCTGATGCGAGGTGAGGTGTTAGATCTCTCCCGCGCAGTGGGTCAGAACGTGAGCATTTCATTCACATGTCGTTAAATAAAGATAACAATTTTGCAAGTGTTGAGTAACGCTTGCTGTGCGCTAACGACGCCGTGAACATATTGATAAGGGGCTTAAGTTGTTGTTATCATACTGATGATTTAGGCACAGGTGTAGTGTGGTCGACCGCAATTTCGTGGCCACATCCAAACTCTGTTGTCCCTTGCATGCATTGTCTCACACGCTTGGACACGTTCCGTATTATGCAGCCCGAAATTAGGTAAACATTTTGTTAGGCTACACCAGTAAAACTGGTCTTAGTATGTGGTTCAACTAGCCACCCATCCAATCATTATATTTATACTGGTATTATACGTAAGGATAGTACTGAAATAAACCATTTATATCGAGAAATATTTTATGGTAATTAAAAAGTACACTTATCCGACTAGCATGCATGAAAAAATAATGACTATTGATGAATCGAAAGAGGTATATAAGAATCGTAGCAATTTGCGTTCCATAGTCTCTGCCTACCCCCATAGGAGAGAGAGAGGCGTGAGATTATGCACGTATGTAAATATTTCCATTCATTGTATACGAACCATCGCGTCACACAGTTTGAGCGCAAGCCACACTTCCATAATTAAACAAAATAAACAGAAAGCTCAACAAAATAAACTATAAATAAATAAACCTCCTATTTTAAGATATTGAAGTTGCTAAATGCAACACGTGCGCTCTAGACCACAGGCAATGACTATATTTAAATTTGGTTCATTGACAGACCTGACTGAATTAGTTTGGCCAGATGCGACGCACTAAATATATCATATTGGACTCGTATTAGTGATCTAAATAACCAATGGCTCAATGCTATGAAATATACGAATGCACCTGTTGCTTGTTTATTAGTGAACCCTAATTTTTGTCAAGCATATATTGACTTGTACCATAAAACACACATTATATAGTTACGTCATAAACAGCCGAGCAAAAAGACCTCGTGCCTTCCTACGCATGTGTGCACTTTGCGAAAGTATTATTTACGATTATTAGCTACACTTATATTGAAATATTGATACATTAAAAAAGAAAGACTTCTTAATGGGGATTGACACTTTAGAATGGTACTCATAAGACTAAGACTAACAGGCAGAATGAGGACTTTAATATGGGGCAATGTGTTTTAAAAGCTTTCGAGTCGGGAATCGCTTTAGTCATTTTAAAACTGAACGCGTACAATTAGTAATAGTTACATTGTACACAATACATTGTATACAACCTAATTTACATTGTATCCTAGTAATTAGTAAACTGAGACGATAATAATCCATGTATCATAATTATCGTTTATTACATAGTAATTACAACCCTGTTTATAACTACCACACGTATATTTAATTTTATATATTTTAATCTGATGCACTACGTTTCAAATGTTACTAAAATAATTGTGATCTTCAACAGAAATGTAAACAAACAATAATATAGACAATATTTTAGCATAAAATTGCTACTCAAACATATTAACGGTTAGTACTCGTAATGTAGTTTCAATCAAGGACCTTCGCTTGTGCCTCGTAAATAATACTAAACTAAATGTTTACTCGCTCCACAAGTGTGTGGACTAACAATCTTACTAATATTATTATAGTAAGGTACCTTGGAATTATAATAGACGAAACACTTTCATTTAAACATCATATAGAAGCTGTAAATATTAGAATTCGTAAATTGATATTTGTTTTCAGAAAATTACGAAACATTGCAGACCCAAAATTAATTAGACAAGTGTACTTTGCTCTATGCCAATCGATACTAACATACTGCATTACCACATGGGGTGGAGCAGGTAAAACATTGTTACTAACTACCGAAAGAGCCCAGAGGGCAATTCTCAAAGTGTCTACTTTCCGGCCTTTCCTTTTTCCCACTAACCTACTATACAAGAAATGTGAAGTACTAACCGTCCGACAGTTATTCATAATGAGTATTGCATTAAAGCAGCACTCAGATCTAATATATAGCACGGATGTCACTAACAAAAGACGTAAAGATCAAGTCTGTCCTCAAAATCACACCAAACATGCTTTCACATCGAAATTTTACCTGTTTCTTGGTCCTCTACTTTACAATAGATTGAACGCGAAGGCAAACATATATTGCTTAAATAATGTTAACTGTAAGAGAATTCTTAAGGAAACTCTTCAAAAAATGTCCTACGATGATACAGAGAAGTTACTACTTGTGCTAAAGTGATTTTGTTTTTATTTTGCTTTTTTTAACATTTTTGGATTTTTTTGTGTTTTTAGACAATTTTTAATTAAAAAATATTGTTAATTAAGAATGTAGAAGTTAAGATTTGGTAATAATATTATAATATAATAGTATAAGATATCTTGTCCTCGTTTACAGATCATTTAATTTATTGTATTTTAGAATCCTTTTGATTATTTGTTAATTTTAAATTATTTTAGCTCTTCTCGCCTGAAACACAGGATTTCCTAGTTCAGGCATGTAAGACTCGGATTTAAGTTTAATATTTAAGACTATATGTAATTCATCCTGTAAAGAAATTTTTGAATAAAATATTTATTTAATTTATTTATATTATAAATGCTAAAGTTTGTATGTTTGTTACTCACTTACGTGAAAACGGCTGGAGGGATTGGGTTGAAATTTGGATCAGAGGTGGATTATGGTCAATTTTGTTTCAAAGGGAACGCATGTTAGTGATATTATAAGTAAAAAGATATACGTAGGTTATTAGCGCTTGCCAAATGTCACGTGAAAATATGGCTAACTAGCCACATTTGACCTCAGCGTCGCGTTACACCGTCAACGTATTCATGTGTGCGCGTTGGTATGCCGTTTTTGAAGATCGAATGTTTTTAAATAGTTTATCTACACCTTTTACTTATAATTTCGTTGCAAAAACATATAATTTCATTGCAAAAAAAAAATCGTAAATTCAGGGTCATATCGTTAATTTTTTAAAACCTTGCCCCCCTTTTTGATTTTTTCCAGTGTCATAGGTGCGTTTACAAACATACATATAAGTTCACATACACATCACGCCCAAAGTCGAAACAATTTGTGTGATCCACAAAGAGTAGTTTCTTGCGGGAATTGAACCTGTTACACGTTGAGGCACGGCCCAGTCACCGCACAAACCACCGTGCAGTCAATTATTAATAAACAATTAACAGTTAAAGCGCAATAAGTAGGAAGAAGCGTCTATTGAAATATCGCAATGAAAACCTTTATAAAAATAAAAATTCTGCAAGTAGCGTAATAAAATGTTAAGCTCCCACTCAGCGGCGGTGCAGTAAAATGGCACAATATTGCATGCCCCCAGTAAACTAATAACCCCCACTTACTACTTATTCCGCCATCTTCAAAGGTTTACTTAATAAAACTTGTCTCTATTTCATTCATTTCATTTTATTGCCAACGTACCTTTCTGAGAGATACCGTGCTTGGTTGATTAATTCAGTATTAAGATAGCAGAGTTTCATCAGAACATAATTTTACGAGTAAGTAATTTAATATCTTCAACCTGTTTGTTTACAGAGGCACCTAGACATGAACACTTTGGACATGAGGAAGAGTGAGCATCGGCACCTTGTCCTACAAATTGCCCTGAAGTGCGCAGACATTTCTAATCCCTGTCGTCCATGGGAAATTAGTAGGAAATGGAGCCTCAAAGTATGTGAAGAATTCTTCCGCCAAGGGGATTATGAAAGAAAACTGAACCTGCCGGTAACGGCTCTATGTGATAGACACACCACGTCTATACCGAAAATTCAAACTGGTAGGTAACATAAAGTTAAAAATTAAAATCTACACTAATTTGCAACCACTAATTATACACTTTTCTTTAATTTCAGGCTTTTTCAAGTTCGTCGTGACCCCGCTAATAAGCGAGTGGCACCGATTTTTACAGAACGAGCTGTCTTCTCAAATGCTGAATAATCTCACGTATAATCAAAAGAAATGGGAGACACTGGTTTTGGAAGAACAAGCACAGGAAACCCGCACTGAAATATCGGACGCAGACGCTGCAGATGATGACCTAGACTCCAGTTCAGATACTAACATGTCGGACAGCTCCGAGTTACTCCTGCCGCCGCGCAGGTGCTCCCTTAATCCCATCAGACAAAACACATTCAAAGACCAGCTGCGGCGGTTCTCAGTGCCTCTAAATGTATTTCAAGACAGCAAATTTAGGAACCGCGAAAGAGAAAAAAGTCGCGCTTCGTCACTGGCTGAACCTCGTCCCCGCTGCAGCCGCAGCCCCGCGCCCAGCGAGCCATCCTTACACTCGCAGCTCAGCGTGCGCGGACATTGCGAACCGTCACAGGAACCAACAGAGAGGGTTTTAAGCTCCGAAAAGCTCCTCCCGGACTCTTCCATAGCATCTATCACCACGCCGGTGCAGGCCACTCGCCTCAACACAGTGCTCAAAGAAGGTGGCTCCTGGAAGTTGGTTCGCCAGCAAACTTTTCCACCCATCGAGTCAACATCTCGAGAATATTCTCTCGCGTCGCGACCTATCTGCACCAGTAATGAGGATAGTATATTTTTGAATCGGGTAAGACCTGACTTTCTTCAATTTGATCAAGGACCATCGCAGAGAGACTCAAAAGGGCACCAATTAGTTGTGAGAGAAAGTAAGACTGAGGACAGTTCCGAATCCAGTGCAGAAGCATTAGAACCTCCGCGTTTACAGAAAGAGAATTCGGAACCCCAGAAGCCAAGCAAGAAAGAATCCGCCACGGTAGGCAGTCAACTACGTGACAACCTGGCGTCGATGCCACTGCCGCCGCTTGAGTCAGACCCGCTGCTGCAGCGGCGGAGGAAATCTATGCCGGCTGATGTGTTTCCATTTAGTGAGTTATTTGTGACAATATTTTATAACCATTTTCAAGTTAGGTATTTCCCATAATACTTTTCTAGGTCTAGAAAGCGCCATAAGCAAGCACCATCGCCAAAGGAAACCTTAATTTCTTTCCACTCTTTTATTTAAATGTAATACGGCTCTGCCTTGTCTATAATATTATAAAGGTATGTATCAAACTATAACTACAGGTAATCTTTATAAATGTTACAGCGCCAAAGGAAAGGAAAACACGCGAAGTGCCAGCAGCCTTTCCTCAATACATGCACCGTACGTTCTCGGAAAAGGAGTCCTGGACGAGACGCCGAGGGTCTGCTCCGTTGCCAGTGGCGCCATCGGAACTGCGGGGGCTGGCGTCACTGGGGTCGCCGCGGCACAGCGTGAATGGGGGTCGCAGGAAACCGAACCCCATAGTGAGTTGTCAGCAGTGGCTCGCAAAAGCCACAGTCAGTATACAGGAACGCCGGCTCCAAAAGTTTCCCCGGCGGAGCTCACTTCCAGTCGAGGTGATGACAGGTGCTCAATAGCTTAGCGGCTTTTTATATTTATTTTTGCATGTCCGTTTCACGTTACTTTAGCAGGCGTAGGTATTTTTTCAATTATTGGGAACAAATATTACTTACAAGCATTAATTACTTACAATATGATTTGGTCCACCATTGTTACTCAGAGAATCAATTTAAAAGTAGAAAAGTCGCGTCCACTTGCACGCGCGACTTGTACGCACATAAACACTCATGAGTTACGTAGTTATGTTACAAGAATTAGCTGGATAGAAACACTTTGACTAAAATTCCTCTTTTAGAGCACAGTGACACGCTGCCTCGCCTCGTGTAATAACATTGATGCAATGTTTCCAGGTATTTCATCTCACTGACAACACATAGTATTCGCTTGAGCCCAGAGGGGCTCATTCACAAGATTCATTCGAGGACGATATTTCGGACCTTACATTCAACAACTATGATGCCGATGACGAGGAACTGGACGACGACAGTTCCTTCGACAATGACTATACTAGCCAATTCCACGAGAATTTAATTTTTGAGAATTCTGATGATCTAAACGATGATTTAGATGAGGATGGCGATGACGATGAGGACGACGATACGAATGAACTGATCAACCTGCCATTCGTGTCACGCCATCGTGCGTCTTCTATATAGACGATCTCTGCAGCTCTATCCGTCTTGTGTGGTTCAATCGTACATAGCAACGTGAGTGTGGCCGCAGCAGACTGTAGTCACCGGACTGTGATTTAAAGTGAAGTGTGTGAAGTTAGGAGTGTGTCGGTCACACCCCCGCGTACTGAGTGTACTCAAGTTGAACTTATTAACCCACAGATGGCGCTAAACTACTGAATATATTTGTAAGCATTGTCTATACGCTTAGTAGTTATAATATCTTGGACATAAAAAAGAATACGAATTACATATATAAAAAAATAGTTTTAATAATTTTACAAAATATCTATAGAGTAAGTGAAAAATATCTTAAAAATACAATTTTAAATGTTCTAATAATATTGTTAAGAAATTGATAATTTCCCCTTCCATTGCGCCTTTCAATCAACATTATAAATATACGACTAAACAATTCGCGCAATGGAAAGTGAACATTTCAAATAGATGTCTCATAGCTCAAATACGGTATTCGTAACATTTCATCTTAGATTTGTTGCAGTTATTGTAATAGATAGATATTGTAAATAGAATCAGATCACTTTTACTTTAAGTGTTATTTGAAGTAGCTACATTTGGTTCTTTATGCCACCGAATGCAGAATACCCAATCATAACTACATATACTATCGCTGTCCCATGCTATGTATGTCTAAATACGAACATTGTTTTGCAAACCCGCAGTACAAATAATTTCTATAGAATAATATTGTTATTTTTAAAACATAGTTGTATAATAGATAGATTTCGATATGGTAATCGTCTCATAGCTTAATTTAAACTACTATCTTGCTTTAAATTATAACAGAATTTATGTTTCGCCTAATTTATAAAAGTACACACATTATTATTGTTATTATACCAAAAATATAATTATCCTATTTTATGAAATGATTGGGAATATAAATCTTATATTTGAAGGATTAGAGTCTCATTAACAATAACTTTTATTATTTCAAAAGTTATATAGTCATAGTATTTAAGTACTTAGTAGTTTTTAAGATGGAAATGAAAAGTGGTAGTCGCTCTTTTTGGGCGTGACACGCGCGGGAGTCGGGGGTAGTGTGGATAGCAAATGTTCAGTATTATAAGGAGACGGCGTTGGATTCGTTTCTGGTGGTCACAATCTATGTAGCTAGTGTCAGATCCTCCAGGGGCCTTAGTCTGCTATTACAATTGTGTTACAATAGTCAATCATTGAGCAATGCAAGAGGGATGGAGTTATACAACCTACATAGCTGCGTCCCTCTTGCACTGCTCAGTGATCGACCATTCTGACACAATTGTAATAGCAGACTAAGGCCCCAGCTTGCAGTTAGTCAATACACTATACTTAGTAACATTGCAAAATGCTTCATGTAAATTGTTCTATGTTTGATCCTTGATCATCAGAAACGGGGCGTGGTGTGGACAATTCGTGAAATATATTTTATTACTAAAGTATTCGATACTTTTATTACTTATGTACGTTGATTTGTATATTATGTTACTTTAAAGATATTATTGTTAAGTCAGATTTAGGTTAAATTCGACGGTGAATTTTATTTGTTCGGAATTATTTTTAGAAAATATATTTTTTGTGTATAGTTCTATTTGTTCCAAAGATCTTTCATGGTTGTCCACGTGTAATTTGGCGCAGAAGCGTGTGCTGTCACAAATCGGGCCTGTAAGTGAGCGTTACAGATTTATAATAGATTGTAAAATATTTGAACAACAGCAGATTACAACATATGTTATGTTGAAACAGTGTCATAATTATTTCAGTAAATTGATTGATGTTTGTGTGTAGCGGCAGGCCCGTACATCTTGTGGTCGCTAGAGGTCGTGGTATATGCGTGATTTAATATTTATTTTGCTAATATTCAATTGGAGGCAGACACGAGCGAGCTTATTATCAACAAACTATAAACAAGCAGTAATGCAGCGATGCTACGTTGCACTGCAAGATTATATATTCGTACTATAGGAGCAGGCATTATAAGGTATGCTAGGAAAATGAGCCTAGGGTTAGAGGTTGAAGGTACGAATTAAGATCAGAGGACTCTGTACATATTTCAGAGCTTAGCTCGCGAAGGATAGTTTTTTTTATTATTATTGTCTTTTGGATGATTTGGACGATATAAGGACTTGATCATCACAGTACACACATACGTGTGTGTCAGTAAATCATCAAGGAATGTTCCTTTATGTTTCTGTAGTAGACCTCTAGTGTATAAAGGCGATGTAGTTCCATTGTACATGTTAAATGACGTTTCGCTAAATGTTAATCTGTTAATTTATTACGTGGTTATTGTCCCGGGTAGATGTATCGATGGAGTGGTGCGTTCTACGTGCAATGTGGAGAAGCCAGGATCCAACTGTGAAATGACGAAATACGATCATACTTAATGTGTAGTTTTAGTGGCCATATGAGATCCTACATTAATTCTTTCGTCATTTCATGTACATGTTAGGTGTTAAGATGTGTTAGCGTTACATACGAGTTGGTCTTATTTCGTTCAATAGTTACTGCCACGCCCGCTGTGACACGTCTGTCTGTCGTATCTATAATAATATGTAATATGTATTATGGAGCATAATATTAGGCAGAGTACCTACAAACATAAGTACAACAATGGTAGTTAAAACTTTTAATAAAAACATGACACGTGTAATATATAAATAATTGTGTACCTAGGTAATAATTCGTAATGATCGGCTGCCCTCGTCACTGAGGAGCATATTTCACATTGTTCCACATTTCTTAAATTAAGTAGTAGTTAGAATATGTCCGTAACGAGTCGACAGCGGGGACATGCTTCTGGTCTTGTTTCTCAATGGTTCTGTAGCTAAACTGTGTAAATAGATTGAAAGTATGTGCTCAATAATAACTTCACTAGTATTATCCTGGGGGGATTTTCCTTGGAATTTTGGTTGCACAACACTATCTACTATATGTAATATAAGGACATGATAATATATATTGCCCCGAGTCTGCTGTGTAAGCGGCTGTAGGTAACTTGTAACTAGTCTTGTATTTCTCGTTGATGTCGGGCGGACGCCTGTATAATATGTGTATAGTAGTGGCCATCGAGGTCTGCCGCGGCGCCTGGTAAGGGCGACCCATTGCCTATCTCTCACAGTTCTGTCTCAAATTTGGTGTTTAGATAATTTAAAAAATGAGAAGGTTACCGTTTTTCTTTCACCAATGGCCTAATGGGGGGAAAAACAAAATTTTGACATTAGTGCCATCTGGTGAGGAAAAATACAGTAGCCCCCATTGTATCGAGTTATACAGCTACGGCTATGACGTCACAATATCTTAGTTAATAATGTTTTAAAGTTATCTGATGTATGTACAATAGATGAATGTCCTGTTTCCCTTTAGGCCGGTGTCGTGGACCTGCTTTACCCGACCCTCGACAGGTTTATAGTTCAACCACAGTAATCAGCTGCTCATTATATTTATAAAAAAGGAAATGAGTTTGTTAGTCCTCATAAAACTCAAGAAATTGGATGTTGGAATGTCAAGTCTTGAATATGAAGTTTGGAAACATGAGAGAAGTTTTAAAATTGAGGTAATAAGAATGAAAATTGAGGGTATACACAGATTTATTGCTCTGTCGTGAAATTCCGAACAATAACAACAGTTGTACAAGTTGCATTCTGTGGTCTAATTATAAACAAATTATATATATTTCTTCACTGTAAAGTAGGGTTCCATTAGGCGACAATATCTTGTATGTAGCGTATACAATATCAAATACATCACAATATTATTATAATAATCACAAATATATGTATTTAAGTGTGATGTTAGTAGTAAACTTCTCAATTGTGATGTTTCTTGTATCTTTTACAAAATAATATATCGTAATGTTAGCGAGTAAACGTTTTTTAGTATTATAAATAACAAAAAAATGTAAAAGTAGGTGTCAATATGTCAGTAGTCACAATTATAATAATTATCCTGTCTTACTTATTAGTCGCGTTCGCTGGAAACCCTGCTTTATGCTGTCTCTGTCTTGTATTAAGACGTAATTTGTTCCCACGATAATTTCGAATGTAGCTCAATATTACATGTTTATGCATATATGTATAATATTATACTAACACAAATAATTAAGTAGACAAATAATTTTAATTTTTGCTGACTTGTTTAGCACGTCAGTATACTACAGCAGCACCCAATGATAGCGTTTGGCTAAATAGTATTAACAACAACATTAACGATGCACAATACGCTGCGCAAACAAATGTAACAATCTTAAGTTAAAACTATATTTTCAAATATGGATGTTGTACTTAAAAATGTTTTCGAAATAAATGTTTTTTTTTTTTAATTTGTTTTCTTTTTATTTTCTTCTTTTCTTTATCTCATTTATAGCTTGCTAAAAATGAGCTTTAAATTTTATAAAACAGTTATGGAAAGCAGGAGTAAGCCTTTTCGAATTTACAACTTTTACAATATATATGTGTAAGGGAAGAGTAACTAACGACTTGTATTGTAGGTACGATTGAAAACATAATGAAGACTGTGAAATTAATTTGATATTAATATTCGGTAGAAGGTACCTGTATGTATGAGGTATATATATATATGTATATCTATCTATATAATATGTATGTATGTAATGGAAAATTGGTAGCGTTTCAGTACTATACTGTTGTAACTCTGTGTACTATCACTAAACCTAATATTTTGTCGAGGTTCGATGTATACCTACTAAATGTGACCTACCCTTTTATGTGAAATAAAATTCTATGTGACAGATCATTGTGTTTTTTTCTGCACCCCTTTACCAAAAATATTATTAAAGTAGGTACCTAAATAATTCTGCTACTGACGGCTAAGAACAAGCTTATCCCGAAACTGCGGACTACCTAGTGGGTTTAGCGGAGCTGGTTTTTAGTCAGTAAGAGATGAGTAAGAGCCTGACACCATAGGCTGACTCTCCCCCGCCTCGCACAAGGCTAGAGAAGACATAGGATGATTTTCCCCTCTTAAAAAAGGGCCTATATCCTAATCTTAATATTTTTTACATGTCCTTTTTTCCCGGCGTGTTTACTAAAAGTTTACATACTAAGAAATAGAGTCTTTCAAATGATATACATATGCACACTGCTGGTTCAACGTCCAATGCGCCCATTATCCTGAAAACTATGATATTTCTTGATAGGTAGATATTGGAGACAGCACTAGTCTGTGTTGACCTGATCTCGCGCCACTGCATTACACCAAGCCACATGGTAAGCGTGCGGTAGCCATAAGACACGAAATATCTAAATTATAATAGCCCTAAAGTTTTTGAACTTTAAAAAATACAACTCATCATCAACTCCATGGTTAGGTCGGTAGCTTGGAAATCGGCTCCCGCACATCAAGTGGGTTCGATTCCCGCAAGGACCTTCCGGACTCGGAGTGTAATCCAAAAATTGTTGTTCCGAGTCCGGATGTCATGTATGTGAAATTGTATGACATAAGACAAAATAACAGGTAGGCCAAAATAAAAAATAAAGGTTATTTATATAGATTAACCTACTTCTAAATAGAATCATAGTCAAGAATGTTCGAAGAATAGTTAGAGATTAATGATGAAGCACTCGTATTTGCTATCAGTAAACACTTACGCTTTCGCTGATCAACGTAGATATGGATACTGCTAGCAAATTACCATAGTCGCAAAAAAATGTGGGATCCTACTATTAATTAAGTGTTAAAAATAAAAGAAAGAGCAATAAATAATAATATACATTCAAATTATTTATTTACATTCCTTAAAACCTGTACATACGAGTATTGTAGATATTCATTATGCGCTTTAAAAGTCAAAGTCAAATAATTTTATTTCAAATAGACCGAGAAGGCACTTTTGTACGGTAAGGCAAATATTACAATACAAAAAAAAACAAATACATAAGTCTGTCTGTCGGTCCGTCCTCTAGTGAAGCTATTTGCTAGTTCCAAAATGTAGATTCCTGTGGTCAATTGATCTACAAAACAGACATTAAAATAAATCTTTGCTCTCTTATCTTGCCAAAAATATTTTCAAGTGAGTATTGATAATTGGCAAATTAAATAGGCATAGGGCCTATTATAGCTTAAAATACTTTAAATCATATTTTTAAAAAAAGCATGTTGGATATCCTCTAAGCAAAACTATATAGAGTTGTAATACAACCATCTACAGAGGGAACTGCATCATATGGTACTCTTTTTTTTTAATTATTCTAACTCTTACTGTCTGAAGGCACAAATGTTATAATTTTTAACCTCTTCAACGGTTATTTTAGTAGCTTAAATTAAATAGCCAATAGGTAGAGACGCCACCAACAGCTAAAGTTATTTACAAATTATAAAATAAATAATACTTATTGAAAATGTCCTATCACTAAAGTAAAGGATCTCTAAAGTGAAAATTAAAAAGAATGTTGTTAGAGTTAAAGATGTAGATTATTATTGTTTTTGGAGCGAGCGCCTAGCCTAGCGCCGACACTGACGGACAGACTGACGGACAATTCAATTTGACGTTTCAAAAGTGCCTAATTTAGGATTATAAAGGATCTCTAAAGTCAAAATTTAAAAAAATGTTGTTAGAGTTAAAGATGTAGATTATTATTGTTTTTGGAACGAGCGCCTAGCTTCACTGACGGACAATTCAATTTGACGTTTCAAAAGTGCCTAATTTAGGATTAATTGAAATAAATGCTTTGACTTTGACTTTGTTTTCAGTTTTTATCTTTTTATTATTTTATAACAAGGACTTAATAATGTCAGTATTATTTTATTTGATTGAGTTGAAATTTTAAGATTAATACGGTATGTCCTGTAGTCATACAGACTTAGTTATAAGTGTGTGTAATTTATTTGTTTAAATTGTTTAATGAGCGCTACTCGCCAACAAACGTTACAGTTTGGCGAGTCTAGATTGAAGTCCACAATGGATGTAAAAAAAAAATTACATATAAACTAACGAAAATGTGTTTCACGCAGTATTTTGAATAAGCTTGGCGTCAAGGTAGAAGAAGCAACCTTTAAAATTGCTGGCGTCATTGCGCCAAAATTCTAAGTGTTTTGAATTCGGCGTATCCGGTCGCTTCAGCTTCCCTTTTTTTGGTGTTTAGTCTTGCTCCTTTGACGCTATTGAATAATCAATAAATTCCATGGTGTCACCTGTAGTTTTTATTGTTAAATTTACTTGTCCATCGCCAATGGTAGAGTCTGAAAACAGGTGATGAAACTTTATTGTTGCTGTAATAAGTTATTCAACATTTGGGCATAAAATCTTCTTTCAATCATTAATATCAAAGTATTTAAATTTCAACAATAATTTATTTGTGGCCAATATTTTCTCTGTCGATTAGCAAATTTTATAGGTGTATGTAGAGAAAAATACAAAACTTAGGTGGGTACTTAAAACTGTAGATATTGGTAAAACGTGGTTAATAGCACAACTGGGGTGAGTAGACACAATATTAAACAGGATTTTTATTGTTCATGTCTTTTTCCATTTTTGATAGATAAACCTAACAAAAGCTCAAGACCGAAAGAGATGGTAGAAAATGAAGAAGCTCTACACCCTAGCGGAAGAAAAAGGCTGGAGAAGAAGAAAAGGAAACCTTTTTTTTATGGAATAGGTAGAAGTTTTTAAGAAATTAAATACTTTCGTATTAAATACAATACATTTTACTACATTTTTTTCTCAAAAAAACTTTTTATTATTGTATCTATTCACCTCAGCATCAATAGTATAAATGCCAAGCTGTTTTTTGAAGAACTTACCAAAAAAATTATGCAGTTTATTTTAGTATGGGGCTTCTTTGCACATTGAGTACTTGTGCAGCAAACATGTTCTTTAATTTTTTTTTATTTTGACTGGTATTGAATGGTTGTCTGTAGTTCTTTATTCATCCTGCTGTGTCTCAGAGTACAATCAGCCTTATAAAGAGTGAGCATATCATCCCATATCACAATTAACCATTAAAAAACTTGTTTTGTTTAATAAATTGTTTCTCAACCCTTTCAGCCAGTGCACAGCATCAAACACCATATTTAACCAATATCCGGACTTCAATTGCTCCACCTGAAAATATTAAAATAATTACAATACATTAATTTGTTTCATTATTTTGATCACTTTTCTTTAACTTTGTGTTAATCTTTCAGATTTATTGTCGGTTCCATGAAGCAAGTATAAAGAGGAGATGGCATAATATGATTGTGCACTGTGACAAAACAAATCGGCCCTGCCCAATGATATTATAAATAAAAAAGGTGTAGATAGGTTATAAACACTCAAAAAGTGACACATTAAAATGTGGACATTTGGCAATGTGTTTGTAGTATGGGACTGCATGTTGGAAAATTTCAATATCTTCATGCATACTTTTTAAAGCACATTTAAATGTAATACCTTGGTCACAACACAAACAAGTTTTTAAATTTTCTTGCAACTTCTTTCAACTTTGGCAGTAGAAGTTGTAACCTCAACTAAAGATTTTGTGGCAATCGTCTTTCAGACATTTCTTCTTGATATTGTTGCTATTTCTGAAATCGGCCATATAATAAACATTAATAAAAGGTATTACAAAACAGCATTTTAACTACTAACAGCATAAACTAAGACCAACTGATAAATAAACAAATGTGCAAAATATCCATAGTTACATTAGATATCCAAAAGGTGAATAGAATTCAAGGGGTGAATTAATGTTGGGCAAATGCTGTGAAATGTTTGAATTCTATTCACCTAGCTTTACTGTAGATAATATGGTTACATTGCCTACTTGGGTTTTAGTTACCTCTGGTGTCTGCAAAACTTGATCAGAACTTGTGGTGTCTTTGAGTTCCACATCATTAGGGCCATATCCTGAAAATTAATTAATATTGTTATTTTACTATCAATTAATTATTAGTTTTATTTAAGAACCAGCTTCTGTCTATAACTTTCTCACTAGAATATTAACTTTTTCGGCATAGAATACAGATTTCTTTTTGTCAAAATAAAATATAGTCTAGTCTTGCCCATGCCTATTAGCTCTACAACTGTAAAGTTTCATTCAAATTTGTCCATTACTTCCGGAGATTAGCCTGGGAAAAAAATTGTTTATATAAAAAAATTATGATTACAAACCTTGATTGAGCCATTGCTTCATTTGCTGCACTTTCTGGTGCATTGGACAAGTAGTAGTTATACTCTTCATCAACTGAAAATATACAATATAGTTTCTTAGTTATGTTATCACATCTAAGAGAAAAAACATTATTATATGTATTTGATGACAGAGTTATTACAACTCTCAAATTAAATTTCATTTAGTCTCGTTCTACGGTAAACGGTAAACGTTCTACGGTAAACACTTACAAATAATTAGATAAAATTATATTATAATGATTTAATTATGTTTTGATTTAAATAGGTAATCATCAGGTAAACAAACACAGATACTTTCTAACACTTCAATACCAACCTTCAATGTGTGAATAGCTAGAACAGCGTGGTACCCATGTGCAGATTATTGGGATCACTTGAATAGTCACTTACTGAAACGAAACAAACACTGTTTTTAAAACAAACCTCGAAAAACAGCTAACCAAGAATTTGTTTAAAAAGTTCAACAGACAGCTGTCAGTGAAACAACATCTGTCAATGTCACACTTTATGGTCACGGCATGTGTTTTTTTATACAATTATACCAAAGAGTATAATAAGTATAAGGGAAGTGTACGTGTTTTATGGTTCAACGTGTCTCGCATGTCGACATCATAATTATGTCGAGCTATTTAGTGAAGAAAGAGAGATGAATCGAAAGAACTACTAAATCAATATTAATCGACGTCTTACTCTTAGCGAAGTTTGATTCCAATGTCAGAACCATATCACAGTCATTGTAGTCGTCATTATAGAGCAGAAAATAACACGAAATTGATAAAAATTCCTTATCACGACATGAAAGTTTAATTAGTATTTGTTTAGCTCCTATGGCGACAACAATAAAATATAATGTACCCGACCCGTAAGAGTAGGTCTCTGGATAAAACTACTGTCGTGTTGCTTTGTTTGCACCTCTACCTATAACCATAGCCCAATTTACGCTTGCGGATTCGCCGCACCTGGTACACTTCGACCTTTCGCTATATTTGTGATTCAGGCTCGCTCCGTTTGATGAAAAAAAACTCTATGAAGTCTTATTAGGTCCTTGATTATTAGTCAAAAAAGGATTCAACAAGATTAAAACAATCCTGTCCATTGATATTAAAAAAAATGACAATAAATGCCATCAATTTTTGCCAGCAATCAATAAAAAATATTACATTTTAAACGGTAGTCAGTAAAAATAAGAAAAATTTTAGTAATAAATCTGAAATAATAAAATACTTTTAAATCAATCAATTTTATAATAAAAATTGCTTAAGTAATCACGATGACTGAAAAACAATTGTCTAAACTAGCAGACATGTAAGTATTTCGTCATGATTTTATTTAGTGACCTATATAAGTACCTTTTTTGATGGTGGAAAATTATCCAATGACTTCTTTCACCTTGAGCGAGGTGAGAGGGAGTGCCAGGCTCTTACTGACAAAAAAACCATCCCGTTCCAAATCCTGCTTTTCAAGCCGGAGCCCCCGTAAACTCGTTAAGTAGTTCGCAGCTCCGGATCAGGCATCAGCCCTACTGGCTATTTGAGCCGTACGCACGGTTCTGGTCGGGCGGCGACAGTGGTACCCTTGCTCACCGTCCACAAAACCTATACGTACCTGCATTACTTTTCTTTAACCCTTTTCTAACTTCCAAATAAAATGGAAAGAATTAAATTTAAATCAAATTGTAAAAATGAAATCGATAGCGAACAAGAGATATTTTTAATTTTTAGACCACTAGCACAACCGGGATTCGACGCTTTGAACATGTCAGCCCCTTTCATCGTTCAGATGAACAATGAGGGAAAATGGGAAAGCAAGACACCAGAAAATCTGGACGAGGAACGCCTTAAAGCTATTGTTCAACATTTAGTTAATTCCAAGGCAATATCTGCGGCACAGAGTTACTGCTGTCAGTGTGCTGCAGAAAATCAGGTAAAAACTTGGTATCCTGTCAATAGTAATGTATCGGTATAATCAGTAAAACGAGACTATGAAATAAAATACGCAGTAATTGGTACTAAATTATATATACACAGGTAATTAGTAAGTGTTTAGTGGTAAACTCAAAACATTGCCCCATTTGCTTTAAATCTCGTAATTTTACGTTTTCTACTTTGATTACAGTTGCCAAAAATGCGACCCCAGTATGTGCCTGTAGTTATGATGCCAATTTTTCCAAGTAACCAATGTCCTTTTGATATGGAGAGCGAAGTAAAGAAAATGTCTGATGCCGATAAGCCAAAGACTAAACCTACTAAAAAAGCAAAAGCTATAGAATCAAAAGACGGAAAAGAGAAGGATCGCGCTGCGAAACCAAAGAAGCGAGGCTTTGTTATGCAGCGGCTTACAGACTTCGATTTACTGTCCCAATGGTGAAACATAGTATTGTGAGAAATGTAAAAGTTATGTAAATGTAAACTACTGTTTTCAATAATAAGTAATAAATTAATTTGATTAAATTTATTGATGTGTTTTTTTCACTACAATAACGGTTAGTGATAAGCTTGTATATCGTCGCGTATCGCATGCGGGTCGTGTCAGCGGCATTGCAGTCGGGAGACTACATACGCATGTACGGTACATACGTGCATAAATTCTCTGTAAAAAATGGAAACTTACAAAGACTCTGCTGATCATCTGTCTTTGACCAAGCTAGAAATCTATTATGGTGCTCCCACACAGCAGTTATATAACGTTATACAACATTGTGTAACATTTATAACAGCATGTAACATACTCTACAACCTCTGTTTTTGTTTAAACACAAATGTTATTGTTACACATTGTTGTATAACGTTATATAACCGCTTGTGTGGGAGCACCATTAAATATAAAATAATAAGTTATAATACGAAAAATGTACGTTTATCTTACAAACATATATTCTATTTACCCAAATTCTGGGTTATGAAAATGGTTATTAACTTGCAACACCGATGCAAAATAATTGTATTTGAGAAGATAATCAAAATATACTGCTTGCTAATTTGTAATAAGTGATCCCCTGACTTTTTTATAGCCACGTTGGTTTTTACAGCTTTTTACCACACACGACATCTTTTATATAATTTTAAACTCAATGTCTTTGTAGTAGGAATCACACACTACAAGCTACACACAATAAAATTCAAGTGTACTTGAGTGTAGTCTAACCCTAATCCTGGTGCGCCAAGACCACGAACAAAATACAGGGTGACTTTGAATTCGACGTATTCCTCTCGGGAGGTGATAATACAACTAATTTCCTACAAAATTAGCCCTGAGGTCCTTGGGCGGAAAGTGGCTAGTTTCTGAGATATTCAACATTTTTGGTTTTGGTAAAAAAATCCCGAATTGATTACAAAAACATCAATAAATAAAAAAATACTGGTTGGATTTTAGTAGTTTTAGTTTTAATCAGTTGCCAATAGATCAGTTATCATTTATAAATACTAATAATGGCACAAATATCATTCGTTTTAAAATAGCAAGTAATTTCCTATCAAATTTTGTTTTGTGTCACTAATTTGGTCGATAGAAAACTGGATTTATTTCAAAAAAAATATATGACACTAAGCGTACAAACTATTAGAAAAACTTCCTTGGTTTATTAGCTATCCAGAAACATAAAATTATTGACAACATTCTCAAAAATAAATGAATTAATTGATGATAAGTAGAGTGTAAAGAGAAAAGGGCAATTTCAAAAACATCTTTATTTGCAAAAAAAATGTTCAAAGTAACCTTCCCTACGATGAATACATAGCCGAACACGCTTCCTTATCTCTATGACGGTCACTCTTGGACCGAATATGCGTCTAATTTCGTCATTATCTTCAAATACGTTTTGGAGAAGAATTTCGATACACGGCCTATTCCGTCTGTATAAACAAGGGACTTCATGTAAAAATCAACCGGCGTTAGGTTCTGGTCATTGTGCATGCCATGTAGTCATGTAGTGGGACCGCCCTGTCAATCCAACGCCTGAAAACCGATGTATCCAACCACTGCCGCACAGTAGTTCGATAGTGCACTAAACAATCGTCGTGTTCGAATAAACTCATAATCTTGTTTCTAAATTCAAATTTAAAAGCTCATTCCTTAAAAAATAATTGTAATTCTCACCATTTAAATTATTGGGTAAAAAGGAGAGCCCAATCAAGTCATTATTAATGATACCTATCCAAACATTTGAATCAAAACCGTATCTGTGGACCTGTTGGTTTTGCTTTTTTAGATTTCGTTTACTTTTTGGGGCTAATAATGGATATTGTGATAGTTTGATCAGAGCACTATCGATCTACTGTGCGGCAATGGTAGGATGTCTCGGTTCCCACGTGTTATATGGACAGGGCGGTCCCACTACATGACTACATGGCATGCACAATGACCAGAACCTAACGCCGGTTGATTTTTACATGAAGACCCTTGTTTATACAGACGGAATAGGCCGTGTATCGAAATTCTTCTCCAAAACGTATTTGAAGATAATGACGAAATTAGACGCATATTCGGTCCAAAAGTGACCGTCATAGAGATAAGGAAGCGTGTTCGGCTATGTATTCATCGTAGGGAAGGTTACTTTGAACATTTTTTTTGCAAATAAAGATGTTTTTGAAATTGCCCTTTTCTCTTTACACTCTACTTATCATCAATTAATTCATTTATTTTTGAGAATGTTGTCAATAATTTTATGTTTCTGGATAGCTAATAAACCAAGGAAGTTTTTCTAATAGTTTGTACGCTTAGTGTCATATATTTTTTTTAAAATAATTCCAGTTTTCTCTTGACCAAATTAGTGACCCAAAACAAATTTTGATAAGAAATTACTTGCTATTTTAAAACGAATGATATTTCTGGCAATTTTAGTATTTATAAATGATAACGAATGTATTGACAACTGATTAAAACTAAAACTACTAAAATCCAACCAGTATTTTTTTATTTATTGATGTTTTTGTGATCAATTCGGGATTTTTTTACCAAAACCAAAAATGTTGAATATCTCAGAAACTAGCCACTTTCCGCCCAAGGACCTCAGGGCTAATTTTGTAGGAAATTAGTTGTATTATCACCTCCCGAGAGGAATACGTCGAATTCAAAGTCACCCTGTATAAGTCCACGCAAGTATATTTCCGGCATGAATAGTATGAAACCCATTCTGCTATTGTGACTGTAATGTATTTCCGCCTTTATTTATGATCAGCACGTAAGGTCTAATTTCTACCATTTTCTACCAAATATTTCTTTACATTTTTTTCTATTATATTTTCGTTAACGTTATTATTTGGGATATGAATGTTTAGGCTGTATATTATTAGTTTCTATTATTTACAAATAAATCTAAATATATTTAATTTACTCCGACTGGTGAATAAAAGTTTTCTTATTTTACTCGATATCCAAGGTGCTCCAGGGTAACCCGCAAAATTAAAATTTTTGTTAGTATATTGCAATTTACAGCTTGATATCGGATACTATTGTGATACAATATATATTCACGGTAGTGAAATGTATGTGTTTATACAACAATACTTGTTAAAATCATCCACATAATTCTGCAATTTAGTGGTGTTCTATAATGTACCATTTTAGTAACAACTTTACGTTTAGTACAAGTTCTCACAGTTATAGAGTAATGTCGATTAGTTTAATGACTATAGATGTGTAAATACATACATTTTACTACAGCTAACATATAGTTTATCATCCTACTATTCGATATCGACCTGTAAAACCCAAAAAACTGACGATAATTTAAATTTCGCGGGCTACTTTGGAACATTCAAATGTGTTCAAGTGTTTGTAATCAGACATTTTGTTACAAAAGTTTGTGGATCCGCAGTTCTTTTAACCTTTTGAACGCCAGAGCGTAAACACATCGGCGCCCCTTCTACGCCAAGCCACAAATTCAGTACAAAAACCTACAAAAAAAATAGTGATTCCAACATCTTAACGAAAAGTTATCGATAACCAATGAATCCGTGCTTTTCGTTCTATATTTTTTAAATAAATATTATTCGTTGCATTGGTCTTTTATTTAACTTGACCCTATTTGGTATCATACTATCATTAAACAGCAGTTACTAAGTTCTAAGCAACCTAAAAGCAAACATTAGAACTACAAACGAATAAATCAATAATATAATAAGGTACATCACTAATCTGGTTCGTGACGTCATCCGCCGACGTGAAGACACGTCTCTGGCGTGGCTGGCACGACTTTTGACAACTTTCTCGCATGCGAGTAGGGATTGATCATGTGATATTGTGGTACATAAAAAATAATAATATTTTATTATTTAAAACAATTTAATCATCACTATCACTACATAGTATAAAACAAAGTCGCTTTTTCTGTCATGTTGTTTGTCCCTATGAACGCTTAAATCTTTAAAACTACGCAACGGATTTTGATGCGGTTTTTTTTAATAGATAGAGTAACTCATGAGGAAGGTTTTTATGTATAATACAGGTATAATATATCACCATTGCACCCATGCGAAGCTGGGGCGGGTCGCTAGTTTTACATATAATTATTAGTCGGATTCTTCGAAACTTGGCAAACTTATGTCATCCAAGTCCTTTTGCTGTTCAAATTTTAATATTACCACCGATCATAATAATAAATGTAGTAAAGCACTAGCAGACTCCCGTAGCGCTAATGACGTCACCGCTTGACGTCCATTCCCGTCTGTGGCGTACAGGTAACTGTCTATGAGCTCTTACATAGGGATGCGCGAGAGTGGACAGTAAACTATCGATTTAAGGATATCAATTATAAGTTCTTTTCCACATTTTTTTAAATATTATACATTAGGAATATTCAGATACGAATATTTGTCAGTAAAAAGTAATTGTCAAAGTAATAGTAAGCTACTTTCAATAAAATATTTCATAAATTGGGAATATAAGTTACCTTACCTACCCATCACTAGCTGACGTGTCTTGACGTCTGTGGCGTGGGGAAATACACAATTTTACGGATTTCGATTAGCAATATTTGACGATTGTTTTTTCTTGTGAATTCAAATAATGAATATATCTTTGTGTCAATTTACAATATTTCACTAAAGTAGTTTGAAATAATAGGAAAAAGAAACACAGAAAACTTAATTTAGTATATTTATTTTGTATTTAAAAAATGTCGTTTTCTTGACGTCTATAGACGTCGGTGGCGTGTTTGGCACGATTTCGTTAGACGTCTATAAACGTCCGTGGCGTTCAAAAGGTTAACAATAAAATTGGTCTGTGGTCTTCAGTTTGTCTATGGTCGATGGCCGACCACCGTGTTTGAAGTTAAATGTTATAGATTGGTGCACATTGCCATATATTATTTTTTAATTCAGTGAATTTTTCAAACTATGATTCTATAACAAACATAATGCAAAAGTAATGAAACAATTATAGCTGCAGGCCGCCAAACAGGTAAGCAACGAAATTTAAACTTTATTGCAGCAGATGTGAGGCACGTAATAGGTTCCCCATGCCACTTTTTATGTATTCACGCCTTTCAAAATCCCAGGTACTACTATTGAACTCGCGATGCGTTTCTGCGCATCCCTCTATAACTCATAACTAACTATAGGTCAACATTGATCTGTTCGCGTCAGTCTGAAGTTGTAATTATGCAAAGCCAGTCAGTTTCGCCATAAATAGTGAGAAATTTTACCCATGTATTTTTTTTGTTGAGACGGATGCAAGAGAATCCTGCGTTTTGGTGATAAAAAAGAAGATTCTCACGGTCGTAGCCGTGATCGCGTGGTGTTTTTTTTAATATGGGATAATGTCGCATGTGATTATACTTCCTGTAGAGATGCAAGTAGGAGCTCTACCAGGGGCCCGCGTTCGCAGTTTCGATCGTATTTCGCGTCAGTGCATGAAGTCGTATCTTTGTATTGCGGTTATTAATATGGTGTGGTCTTTTGTTGTGTGTAACTAAGAAACATTATTGTTGAACATATGATTGTAATGGCCTTGATTATGACATTGCTTACAGTTGTAGAGCCAAAGAAACAATCCAACACAATGGCCTTGTGAACTTGTTGTTCCTTGTTACCTTCTGTCTTATCATTAAAATGTGCTCTAAACACAGTATAAGACATATTTAGGGGCTTTCAGCACTTTACAAAAAATTGCAATTATATGATTGCACTTTGATGTACCTATAGTATGTATGCATAGGTACATAGGTGGGTGCAGCCCTGCCCATTGAGTATTGATTGATTTTCACTCACTAGTCAGTCCATTTTGGATACTTAGGATTTAAAAGTGCTATTCTCATTTAATCTTCATTTTCATAAGCATTGATAGTGATCCATGATTAAATAAAAGTTAAGTTTAAGTAATAAAGATAGTTATTAGTCTTTGTGAAATGGATTGGTGTAAGATTTTGTGAGAGAGTCCAAAGGATTGGTCTAAGTTCATGCCAGACTTTAAGGTGGTATACTAATCTTTGTCAGGGGACGAGATCCTCCTCTTTCTTCAAGATCTCAGAGTTAAATACAGACTCACATGTCGCGATGTAAGGCAAAACATAAATTTCTTATTCAGATGTTGGATTTTACATTATATATGATTTCAAACTAAAGTGGATAATAGTAGAGTCTTGTATTTTTATAACATTTTTGTTTTCAGATTGGTAATGCTTAGCAATTCAACAAAGAAGATTGTAATAACCACTTGTGTTTTATCTTGTATGACTATGATACATGTGTGTGGCTTGATTTTTGACATTGTTCATGAACATTTTTTTATATAGAAGTGTAAAACTGAAATAGTAAAATAAATTTTAATTAATTTCATAAAGTATAATAAAGGTGGGATAATATCAACATATTTTTGCCCACATGGTGTGTAATAAATAACAATATCACCAAAAATATATCCTGATATTTTGCTCAACCTTATATTTGGACAACATTAAATGCCATTCTATTATGGAAGCAATGTGTAGAGTTGTTTGCTCAGGGAAATAAAAAAAAATACAGTTTTTCTATTATTATTGAATATTGCCACACATATGTAGAGTATTGTTATAAATGATCAATCTTCATGATAAAATGTAACACTTTCTTATTGTTTTCGTAGTTTATGTTATTATTTTGTCTCAACACCATATTTAATAGTTACAATTGGGTATTTCTTTTTGTTAAAGTGAAATTCATGTTCTTTTCTTGTCTCAAAATTTCTTCAGTTTACCGACTTGGTTTGGATTGGCTATTTATCGTTTTTCATTTATAACTAATAAAAGGTATTTGTATAACAGCATTGTCAGCCAATATGGGTTGCCAGTGAGGAGGTCTGGACTTGTGAATGAGGGAGAGGTCATAGTATATGGGTGTGGTTACACTATGGCTTGGTGGATACCATGATATTGACCTCTTGGCTCCCTCATAAGATAATACTTGATAATATTTTTCTCCACAGTTGTGGTTTGGTGATAACAATGATGAAACATATAAAGTGTAATCTGTTTTGACATGGACCTGTAAGTGGAAACTGTTACCTGTGCCCCTGCTTGCCAAGTTATTCTTAAACTTATACCAATGAAACTAAGCTTTATTTTTTATTATTTTATTATCTTCTCAGTTAATCTGTGCCTCCTTGTAGTGTGCTTTTGTGACAGTCATTGTTTTAAGGACACTCTTCATGGCAAGTTGCCATCACCATTCATTGTTACTATGAGAACAGTGATTGTTTTGTAATCTTTGTTTTTACTCTGTTTTCCTTCAACTGATTGCAATACACAACATTGGAAACATTGTGGTGTAAACTGTGAGAACTGTCTTATTTCTTGATGTGTGGGTTCACAGAATTGGGGTTTATATCCTGACAATGTCTTGAGTGATCCCATTTATGTAAATATTACTGTTTACTTGATGGTTTATGTGTAGTTGCATTCATTTGTGGTTGTGTATGAATTATTAAAGCAACAAATGTTTCTCATAAGTAGAGTCACTCAACTTTGATACACATTGCATAATTAATGATAGTTCATTTCATAACCACTTATTGAAGACCTTTTTTTATTGATTTCCGACATTCAAATATAGAAATACTCGATGAATCATGCTTCTGCATTGTGTTGTCTAATTACTCCATGTAATGTATAAATGTGTTCTGTATCAACTTGTGCCCATCACATGCTGTCATTAAACAATATATTCACTATTTCTGGTGCCAGATGCTTTAGTATTTTCTTGTTTCATACAGCCATAACTGTCTAGCTGGTGTTGATATAAAAGTGTGTTGAAAACTATCTATACAAGTATAATGCCATAACTCTATCAAATATTGGTTGGTGCAATAGTAGTTTGTATGTGATTGGAGAAAAGAGTGCGAAGATACAATGTTGCGAAACAACATGCACGTTGTTTCTACCAAAAAGGTTCACTATGCAATTAACCTGAATGCTAGGTAAAGTGTAAATGTTCCAAGATCAGCACAAAATATTGATAAATTTGTATATACATGTAGGTCTGTGGCAAATACTTATACATTTGTGTATTTCAGGAATCCTGCTCATGCACACCTGATAACAAAAGTTTACCAAGTACTTGTAAGTATGAGTTAACATTTTATTGAAATATATTAGTTACAACATCTGTTTAAGTCTCATTAATATGTTGTTCATATTATTTGTGACAGTTCGAACTTGCACAAATAAAGTTTGTTGTTGCAGGACGAACCACCCAATAGTATGGATCCATCATGCTCCGGAAAGAGGTGGGAGACTTATGATGGGACAAACGCTACCTTCCATGTTTTACAAGAGATTAAGACTGAGAATGATCCAGGGGCCTCGCACAGCAATGGTAGGCAGCAAATCGACGATATTGAAAGAGAAGATTTTGATGAAGAAAATAGAATCTTGAAACATTGTTCAGGAATGATTGTCGAAGGTCAAATAGAGCCAGCTTCACATTATTCAGGAAATCTCTCCAGTGCTAATTCCAGCCTGGCATCCAGTTCGGAGACTATATCTAATTTGTCCAATTTAGTACCTCAGGATTATAGTCTCCCTGGTTGTAGCAAAGATGGAGATGATTCCAATACTACTATTAAGAATATGATTCAGTCAAAACAAAATGTAGTGCATGAGCAAAAAGAGGATTTCATGCAGAAGCTGTTGAATAGTAATATACAAGAAAAGAAAGTTTTCCCTAAGGGGAAACTTTATAAGGGTGACAATTTGGGTTGCGATAATGATGAGGGTTGTGATATAGATGGTGTGAGCGGGCCTTCAGGGAGGACCAGCTCGAACGCGTCGAGTATAGGAAGCTCTAGTTCAGATAGCACCAAGGGGTTCAATGTGCCGTCCACCTCCAATGCCGAGAAGCTGCTCGGCCTCGACGAGATAAAGGTTGAGCCGGGAATAAAGATCGAGCCGGATATAAAGATTGAGCCGGGTATAGAGATTGAGCCGGGTAGTTCTAAATCTTCGGTAAGTTGGAATATACTCTGTACTCTCTATACTTATCTTTCTTCTCTATCTTGCTATACTTGTTTGTTAAAAGCTAGCAAGCAGGCACTATTTGTGTTCATTATTGATTTTATTGGTCCTCATACCAATATAACCAATGAATTATGTTGTGAGTTATGTACCGACTGATTAACAATCAATGTGCTTGTTTCAGAACTACAACTACTGTGATGGTGATGAAGATTCGGACGACGACAACGTAGAAGAGTCTTGGTGTACGTGCCTGTCATCCCATGAGGTAACTACTTAGTACTTAATCATTACTCTGTGGAATGAAAGTGATGAATGATCCTATCTATTTTTTCCTCTCTCTTTTTATTTCATTCTATTTCTTGAAACTTCGAGGGGACCACTATTGTAAAGTGAATATTTGTTTATTTAGACTGTAAGAACATTGCTTTTGTGGCATAGTCTGAACATTTTGTACTACATAATACCTATCATTGAGACATGATGCGGGCGTGACGTCAGCAGCCTAATAGCGGTCGTACAGTCCGATTGCCATCATTGTAGTAAATTACATGTTTTATTCAGCAAAGAAACTTCACTTTTCTTTAGTCAAACTTCACATTCCATTTTAATATAACCTTCAAAGTATGACTGATTGTCGTTCTCCAAGACTGCGTGACGTACAATTTGTTGGGCAACACTTGTTTGGCCTCATCTACATATTGGAGAAAAGGCTTCGATGTAAACAAACTTGGAACTTTTAACTAACTGTAGCGCAAACACAACTAATAGGTTTAAGTAAAAGCAACATGTCTCTATAGATCTGTTTATGTATGTGCAGATGTTCAGCCTTTTTCAGTATTACTAAAATACTTATTATGTGCCACGTCGTTCAGCGTCGGACGTTCAATTTGTCGCGTCGCCTGCGATCAAACATTCACTTCGTGTCTAACTGCCGAAACATCCATGTATTATTTTAATGTGTGTAAAACAATGCGTATTTCAGGATGACGACGACGATGATGACCCAGAACCAGAACCGGAAAGACTTTGGGTAATATAAAATAGCCAGAAAGTATAAAGTAAACCACATAATTAATTCCTTTAGTCAGACGGACGCCGCGCCGTCTAGAATGTTTAGATCCCGACCTAAACATTGCATTCCATTCAACTGATATTAATGTTTCATACACACTGTTAACATTAACTACATTTTGCGGGTCGGTACACGACGTTGTTAGTTTGCTCGGTTTTTACTAAAACAGGATTTAGGAAAAGGAATTATTGCTTATGCTTATGTTTATGTTTATAACTGCAAGGAAAGCCTTCCTAACACGTCACTAATTTGTGTTCTGTATTCCTTTTGTTTTAACAAAGAAATAAGCAATATTTCTATTTTCATTAGCTTGCAGTAAATAATATGGTGGTTGGATATTTATTATAAAGCTTAATAACGTTAACCTTGTAGATATCATTCAAATGTAGGGGCAAGTTGAATAAAAATTCATCTACATAGGTAGATATCGTTGGTTATTAGTATAGAATCGTCATTTATTTGGTAGATGCTGGCTCAAATGAATGAATACATATTACAAACGATGTACTTTTCAAACTAACTCAGCAATTTAGTTTTGTGAGTAATTTCTTTAAACACATGTGTAACGGAAGTCCTGATTTGCAAATAATCGAATGATTGACACTAATTACGACATCTTACATAGCACATCTCAGTACATGCTCAATTTACGCTTAGTTTTATTGTAAATAATAAAACGGTGAGGTCAGTAAACATTTAATGAATCGAGTCATCGTGTTTAGTCGGCAAACGTGTGAAACCTGAGGAAATTAAATAATAACTTTTCTTCGTACTCGAAAACAGACTCGGATCGCTACCAATGTCACGGGAACGTGCTCACTCATACTTTTTCTTTGTTATATTCTAGTTAATCTTTAACTGCAGGGGGTCCTTCGATCTAGCTATCTATAATGCTAATTTTAATGTCTCAGGCATGAGTTTATTATAACATCTCGACCGATTTAACTAGTAGTAGTAACGTCCGAGTAAAACACCCACTCCTTACTTATAATGTTTCGGGTCGGCAGGTCAACAGGGAGACAATTTGTTCGATTGAATCGGAATTACTGGCCATTCAACTATGAACCGTTTACCTCTGAACACTATACTAGAGTCGGTTTTACAGGACCCTTGCTAAATCATCTAAAACACAAGTTTTATTCTCCAAATGTATCTGGTGAATAGGAATAGGCCCAGGTCTGCTACATCGGCCGTAAGTCTCTTTATATCCATATTTTGTAAATCTGGAAGGTAAAAGAATATATTAGATGAACTTATATTTGAAAATAGCTTCTGTCTGCTCCTATCGTGAAATGTTGTAAGATGCGTTAGACCGATATGAATCTTAATAAAGTATACATTATTGAACGTCGCGGCGTAACTAATAGCTGCTAAGGTATTCAGAAAACCACTCTCGATAATGTATTATTCATTTGACGATAAATGCGTAAAAACATTGATCTATAGTGTTGTCCTAATATTTGTACACTTTTTATTATATAAAAGTGTAAAATATTTTTAAACAAATTTACAACACTATAAATTGAGAAAATTTTCCTGACTTAATGAAGGAAAATGTTAGATTTTCTTAAACATATAAACAATTTACACATATACACATTTTACACAGATTTTGACCACTGGTTAAGTACAGGTTTGCAGCTTCAGCACTTGCATAATATATCATATCAAATAGATTGATGACATTATATCATTTAGTTATATATTCCACAAGCCACGCAAGGAACGCATAAATACCAATAACCTAATGAATTAGCTGCATGAAATTTTGAATCTTATTCGCCATAAAATTGGTTGGTTGATTGCAAAATTCGTTTGTAGGTTTTAGTTTAGATCTGAAGGGATGTGTGTGTGTTTAATACAGAGTCGGGAGGTAAATCTGGCTTCGACTATTTGACTTTGTCAACACTATGTCTCTGTTGTATTCATCTAACATTATCAAACGGTCTATTTTTCAAAGTGGTGGTGTTGTTTGTTCCATTCTGTGTTTATAGCATCCCAAGGAATATTTGTGGTTTGTTGATAAATGGTAACAATCCTGGTTTTCACGGGTAAAAGTGTATTGTTTTGTACTTGAAAATTTCACTGTTTGGGGCGATAGGTTTTGTTTATTTTATGTAAGCTTCTATATAACATTTATTTTATTTATTTAAATTATGATATACATGTACTGATATCGGTTTTGGTTTGTGTGTCAAGTATTTTTCAACACGCTTAGCTTGCTGTTTTTGTCTAATCAGAAATTTAATGCCTTTGTCAGTTGGTAGAGATTATTATACTTTTTAAATAGGTATTATTTTCACATTAAAGATCTCTACAGAAAATCATACGAGATGGGTGCTATTAGGTCCACTTAACCCAGTTGGCATGTAATTTTATCTACTTGAAAATTGAATGAAAATTGCAATGTTTATAATACTCAGTCAACGTAAATGTACATAAATATTAGACGAGGCTTCTTAGTCAAGTCCTTGTCACATGCATGCACGCACAAAATGCAAAAGAATGCACGTGAGAGCTCACCTTAGCTTTTCTTACGTAATGAAATATTAAATGAAAATCACTTGGTCTTTGTATGAATACATACGTTGTCACAAGCTGTTATAAAATGCAAATTTTGTAAAAAAAACCCTGTAACAAATGTGACAAAAAAAAATATAAGGCTGTTTGGCACCAATGTCACTTGTTAAAGTCACAAAAAATACCATACCAGGAAAATACATAAACGATTTGGCGGATAGCGTTTCTTTTCTATGGGCAAGGGCAAGTGTGTTGAAGATTGTAATAAAAATCGTGTGAGCTTTGTGTACATAAGCATATTGAAAGTATTAAGTTGCTATCAAATGTTGTTTTTGCACTATAACTTCACCGTATTTGCAACATTGTCTACTTGTAACATACCTTGTATTCCTACAAGGTATGTTACAGTATTAAGTATCATTTGCTAGCATTTCATTATAGTTGAGTTGTTTGCTTGAGGGACTGGGATATGTGTGAGTTTCATTACTAGACTTCTTTTAATTATGATTTGTGTTGTTTTCGTTACTTATATTATTATTTTCTATGCTAAAAGATCATCATAATAAAAATAATATGTGGCATCTAATCTCTACTGAAATGGTGCTTACAAACTCAAGTCCTTACTAAAATTCTAGTTTTTTAAACATGAGTTGTAGGCAAGGTGAGGTCGGCGACTCTAGCCTGAACGGGGATATACAGTTTATCTTATTGACAATTCAAATGTAATTCAGAATTGATTGTGCGGCGCGTACACTCACACTGACATACATCTCATGTTTTGCCTCAAATAGTCTACAAACAATGGAGTCTCGATCATTTGAACTCAGCATAATCTGATGGTAATGTGTCCCAGTCTGAGTATTTCAAATTAGATCTTGATAGAGTGTACAGCCCAAAGTTGGCGCGCCCATTTTAGAAGCAACTGAAATAATATTTTGTTCATATTAAACCCAACTAATGATCAAGTGTTCAAATTAACGGCGCTCCAGGTTTTGCTATTGTACTTATGGTATTTATAATTAACAAAAGGAAGTTAATTGGTGCATTTATATGTCATGTATGTCTAAGGCTATGTCTACGTTTACAGCGGAAGCGCCGTCATGATCAACATCCACCGCATAGCGGTAAGAAGTTCTGCGCGGAGTGTCCGTCACCATCGCCCTACACGACCGAAAGATGGCCATCTCCCACTCCTCTCCCCTCCGTCATAGTGCCCAACACTAGTGTCATCGCCGCGCAAGCACCGCCGGATCTCAAGTCCTGGTTGGGCAGGTTAGTAGATATAAGACTCAAATTGTTTTTGTATTAAAGACTGTCGCTATTATCAGCTGGAAGATGTGCACTACTGAACAAGAGTCTCCAACAAAAAATGCTTCTTGCAACCCACAGCTGCTAAAATAATTACTCCAATAAAATAACTTTATTATCAATAGTTATAAGTAGTTTTCCAATAATAGTTTAATTACAATATAGTAGTAAACAATAACCTCGTAATATTTTCTAGATTCAATAACTGGACCAACGTGGAGAAGATCCAGGCTATTGATGAGCTCATAGGCTGCTGTGCCCCGAGCCAGGTCCGGCACATGATGAAGTCTATTGAGCCTCTGTTCCAGCGGGACTTCATATCCCTTCTGCCCAAGGAGCTTGCTCTTACTGTGCTCGGGTACTTGCAACCCAAGGATCTGCTGAGGGCTGCCCAAACTTGTCGGTACTGGAGGTAAGTGTTGTGTTATATTATTTTATAGAGATTCTAAATCCTATTTCACTAAATCATCTACTGTAATTGGTACAGCTTTCTTTCAAATGTATTGAAAATATTTCACACTTAATAATTATAACCTCAAAATACAGGTTCCTTGCGGATGACAATCTCTTATGGAAGGAGCAATGCCGTCGCATTGGTATCACCACCTTGAAGAAGGTGCCTCGTTCTTTGCCCCGCTGCGCCAGTCCTTGGAAGGCAGCGTACATGCGGCAGTATCTGATCGAGAGCAACTGGCTGCACAAGCCTGTGGCCTCTCCTATCATCATGAGGGGTCATGATGACCACGTCATTACCTGCCTGCAGTTCTATGGCAATCGCATTCTCAGTGGCAGCGACGACACCACGCTCAAAGTGTGGTCGGCCGTCACCGGCAAGGTGAGCTGTGTAAAGTATAGCATTTAATATTGTTATCGCTGTTGTTCTAATGTTATCAGTCGAGTCACTCGTGGTGTTTCATTATATGTATTTTGCTCGATTTAATACATAAACAAAGATAACATTGGTTTTGACAATTTAATGCGCAGTTTTTTGAAGATGGGTAAGTTGGGCCTCGGAAAGATAGAAATTGATTTCTATCTTTCTATACAACATAGGCAATTTATTTCAAATAATTAACAAATATGTGTTATTTTCTCAGTGTTTACGCACGCTGGTTGGTCATTCCGGTGGCGTGTGGTCCTCCCAGATGGTAAACGACCTGGTGATCAGTGGCTCCACTGACCGTACCCTCCGTATATGGAATGCTAAGACTGGACACTGCCTGAAGGTCCTCGCGGGGCACACTTCTACCGTGCGTTGCATGCACCTCCACCAAAACAGGTACACAATATGTCTATTTAACCTTTATTATTGATACTAAGCAACCATGCAGCTCTAAATTTCACAAATAATTTGATATTAAGTTTTTCATATTTTTCACATTGGTCATGGATATTATAGTCACAATTTGAATTGGAAAATGGCTTGTGGGAAAATTGCCTATTATACTGCAGCTGTCCAATGTAAACGTCTAGAAATACCATTTTTGTATTGTTTGTGTAATTAAAAGAGTCAACTGGACACTGCTGATTACCATAATTATATATTTCCGCCATGCTCTGTTTCCATTAGTTTATTAAGTAGCGATAGTTATTATCTACTCGTATGCTTATTATGCGAACAAATAAAACGTTGAATGTGTCTCATGCCTACCATCATATTTTTTACTAAGTTAAAATATTTATTTTGTGTTTAATTTACATTTCTCTTAGTTTAGTGTACTTAACTAGAAATATAAAATACTAAGCGATAACATTTTTTTTGTTCATCGTCATCATAATTATCATTCACAAGTCATTCATTGCTGAACATAGGCAATTTTTTCCTTATTTTAGCTATTTGAAAAACGCTTATTCGCTTAATGTTGAAGCTACGTCGAAGTTACTTACGTATTTGAACAAAACTGCTTGCGACGCTTAACTGGAGTACAATTATAAGCGATTGCGTACTATTGAGATAATATTGCGATTGTTTGTGGTAATTCATAACAAAATATAGATAATTATGTTTATTATTGAATTACGAGCTAGCTCTTATCTATTTCTGTTTGTCGTGACAAACGTTTCGGAGCGAACTTTATCTTGTGTATCGCCTTGTAATCGTTAAACAAAGATAATAAGATCTTTCTCAGAAAAAAGTTATATTTGCTAGTGAAATAATAATAAATAACAAAAACAATGATTTGCTTGAGAATTTCACCGAAAAATGTATACGTACTTTTTTCTGACTAACGAACACAATAATTGGAACAGTTTGTCTAATATTCAGCTTTCTTTTAAGGACACAAGCTCCTGCTAGCGCGAATTCTAAGTTTTCTCAATTCTCCCTAACGATTATGTATGCTATTACAAAATATTAACAAAAATATCGCTTGCGTAAATAAAACGTAAAATGTGTTAATTTGTTTGTTCGTTACCACAAAGTAATCAATTGTACATATTCTCCTGTATTCATGAGTATCTATGATTCCACATTTTATTGATACAATTTTAAATAAAACAATGTAATAACGATACTGCCTGTACCTCATCATAAAATGGAATAGGTATTCATAGCTGCACGGTTGGTGCGGTGGCTGAGCTACCAGCTGCTTGGAACAACTCTTTGTGTGATCCACAATTTTTTTGTTTCGGGTCTGTGTGTCATGTGTGAAATTATATATTTGGAAACGTACCCGCGACACTCGAACGTCCTAGTGTGGCGTAACGTTTTACAAAGAGCAAACTGATGCTTGTCGCTGTATAAGCAGGCCGTTATTAGTTATGTTTTGATGGGCAATAGGTACGATGACACTGTCACAAATTGTCCCCATAAAACATCTTAAAAATAACAATACTCTCATTAATTGTCCGAGTAAAGAAAAAAATTACTTAATTCAATATCAAAAATTATAGCCATACCAAAAATAACAGACTAGACAGTTGTCAGCATTTCTATTATGCATCAATTATGCCATGATACAAGTGACAATTGATATTGTTTGACTAAATGTCCGGCATGACATTTGGTAAATAAAACTATTTGTGAATATTCGCAGTTATTCATTGGTTGTATTGGCGACATTATGGCCTTGAACATTATAAAAATAGCATCGTCACAAATTTTAATGTCACGCCACTAAAACTTGTGACTTGTTTAAGAATAGTAATGTTAAACTGCTAAATCTCAGAAACGAATCCTATTTCTCAATCAAAGAAAGTGCTTTTTAATTAATTTTAATTAAAAATACCTAACTTTCACATAATAATAATTTCCTATCAATTAAAACTTAGTTATCATCATTTATACTTAATTAGTTTCTACCAGCAGCATCGCCCGTGTTCCCATGGAATAAAAATTAGCCATGTGTTTTTCAAGATCGCAATCTATCCTTGTTCCAAATTTCATTTCGATGCCTTCAGCCGTTTTGACGTGGTTGAGTAACAAACATACACACAAACACAAACATTCGCATGTATGTATAATATAAGTAAGATTTAGGAAAAAGGAGTCTGTAATTGTATGCTAGCGAATCACAAACATCAATGTGGAATTTACTACAAAATCCGTATAAAGAATTGAATTTGACTAGCTTGATACACCCATTGCAATCTTTCTGTTAATATGATAGGCAAATTCATCAACAACATATAACTGTCCTACTGCTTAGACTAGATTGCTTACATTAGACTAGATCTCTTCTTGCCCAGAAAAGAGAGTTATTCACAATGCTTGGATTGCACAGGAGAACTAAACCCCTTTCTCTTTTGTTCACAGAGTGGTGTCTGGATCCCGCGACGCTACTCTGCGATTGTGGTCTGTACCTGAAGGTCGTTGCCTCCGTGTCCTGATCGGTCACTTGGCTGCTGTGCGGTGCGTGCAGTATGATGGCAAACTCATCGTGTCTGGAGCGTACGACTACTTCGTGAAAGTATGGAACCCGGATACCGGCGACTGCTTGCATACCCTCGCTGGACACACCAACAGGGTTTACAGCCTGCAGGTAATATATGTTTTACTATTTGATGTTATATTTTTATATGGTGATCGAAAAGAGTCTGTGTAATTCACATAAGTAAAAATTAAATTAGTCCATCAAATACTTACCGTCGATACTAAGTTAAAACAAATTAAAGAGTAAGAGGAAATGTATTCTAATCACTGAAATTATTGTAAGAAAGTAATAAATATGTTTAGATAAATGTAGTATTTTACATAAAAGACTGACATTAAAACAAAAAGTAGGCATCGTCGCTATTTATAAATAACTAGTTTCTGCTTGTGTCTTCATCCACATGGAATAGTCACCTGGGCAGTAGTTTTAAATGTTCTAAGTTGCTCAGTGAAGATGCAACTTTCTAAAGGCTTTTTGAAATCGATCTTGTAGATTTTGAGCCAAAATATTACAAAAATCATAAATGTTGGGTCTTTTTATAATATCAGTTTAGAAATTAAGGCAAAATCTCGGAATGTAAAATAGAATAGTGTCTACTATTGACATGACTTTTAAGTTTTGAGAACAGTTTCAAATTGATAAAACAAAGGATTTTACATTTTTAAAGTTGGCTATATCTCTGGGGTCTCTATGGTTGGGTATCTCTCACAACTGAGATTTTTACCTTAATATTTGACCGCTAATTAATTAACTCTGCCGATTCACATAAATAATCAATTAAGATAAATAAAACCATAAAATCTTTTTAGATGCTTTCATCAAACCCGACGAGTTCTAAGTTGTAAAATAAAAACATTTATAAGTTTTTAGCCGACTATCTCATATTCTATATAGTGAAACCCTAATTTTCCTGGGTAATTTTAGTTTCTATTCCTGGACTAAGCTATAATTTGGGTATTTCGATTTTAGAAATTCTCGGTAATAGCACGGCATTTGACATTAATAATTAGGCTTTGTATTTGATTAATTATGATCCGCATATTTTTAGGAATCTTATAAAATATTTTATTTTATTTATTTTATTTTATTTTCTTCGGAAAACTTACAGTTAGGATACAAATAGTTGAGAAATATTGAAAGAAGGCCAATTACAAGTTTCCACATGTAGAATTATAGTAGAACAAGAAACAGTAGACAGATAGAAAAAAAGAAAAAAGTAAAGGCGCTCAGAGCAAGTACATTGTAGCATTGAATAACATTTCAATGGTTTTCAAAAATCTCCTTTGTTTTACAAAATATCCTTTGTTTTACAGCCTAGAATTGACTGAAACTTTTAAAATCACTGCAAAATCGTTCTTTATTGTTTGTTAAGAGAAAACATTGCCCCACTCTAGGATTTGCTCCTGTACCGTGGGTGCGTTTACAAAGATACAAGTTGACATACACATCACACAAAGAGTTGCTCCGTGCGGGAATCGAACCCGTTACACGTTGCGCGGCAGCCGGTTGCCCAGCCACCACACTAAACGTGAATCTCTGATATTCAACTCGAAAATAATTAAATTTGTTGAATCGATCAATAACACTACGGAAACCGTCTTTAGAAATTCTAAGAAATTCGTCAGTCTTGAGGATAGTTTATTTCGAACTAAGATTAGAAAAGCTAGTGTGACGCTATAACCTGTTAAAACACCAGATGTTAGAACCTATGGTACTACTATAGGTCTACCTACATTTTTGTCATAAATCCCTCATATTTGTTTAGTTAAAATTTATATTTTCTCTTTTTATTTCAGTTTGATGGCGTCCATGTTGTAAGCGGCTCTTTGGATACTTCAATCCGGGTATGGGATGTAGAGTCCGGACAACTGAAGCATACCCTGACTGGCCACCAGTCTCTTACGTCTGGTATGGAACTGCATTCCAATATCCTGGTGTCTGGCAATGCTGACTCCACTGTCAAGGTCTGGGATATAACAACGGGCCACTGCCTCCACACCTTGTCTGGTAAGTGATGAATTTTTAATAATAAGTATAGAATATTTTGTTAGCAATAAGTAAAGCTTACTAAATCACCATTCTTGTTATACAGGCCCCAACAAGCACCAGTCAGCGGTCACCTGCCTTCAGTCGAGCAACCGGTTCGTTATCACCTCTTCGGATGATGGTACGGTCAAGCTATGGGATGTCCATACGGGCGAGTTCATCCGAAACCTGGTGGAATTAGGCTCTGGTGGTTCCGGTGGTGTTGTCTGGCGCATTCGTGCTTCTGCTACGAAACTCATCTGCGCCGTCGGCTCGCGTAATGGCACGGAGGAAACCAAACTTCTAGTGCTTGACTTCGATGTGCCCGGGGCTTGCCGTAAGTGCGACGAATAGCAACGACTGAACCGACGCCTCGTGCGTCGCTACGCAAACCTCTACGCGCCTTGGCACTGTTAAAGTGCATCTTAGTGTCTGTGTCGGTCCTTAACGTGGCTGCTTGCGTCCTATAGTTTGTCCCTTTTTTATAATCCCTTCTGGATTTGTTGGAAGGATAAGTGTGAATGTCTGCGCATGGTCCTGTGATGCTGTAGAAGTCATGGACCCCATTTGGATGTGATATGTAGCATAGAGTACCATGACTTATACAGCATGACAACGGCCTTAGTATTTAATACAAACTGACGCTATAACAGCGGCGTAATATAATTCCCCACCAGGCCATGGCGGTAACGGACAAATACATACTCGACCTGGAGAATGGTATATTTTAATCTAGTAGTTTGTGAAGTGGCTCACCCATAGCAGCCGAAAGTATCACATTATGTAAGATTAAATCGATTTTTTCGGGTCATCAGTCTGTTACCGTCATATAGCGCTGTAAAGCATCATTTGACAGGGATTATAAACTAGCTCTTTCATTGACATTCCATGACACCGACATACGTCACTTGCCATTAAAGGTCAATGGATGTCAAACAAAAGAAATAAATACAGCAATTTAGGAGTGTAAGCACTTTAGAATCTCATACCGAAGACCCCGTATTAGATGTTATCGGTACACAATGGTGCATATCATATTAGTAGTGTAGCCGATGACAGCACTCTGTCGAATGATGCGTTGCAACGCGCGACGGCCGACCAGCACAGCGACGACGAGGCGAGGTTCAGTCGGTTGCTGCGGCACTCGGTGCCGCGGAGTCATCGGTAGGGCGTGGAGGAGCGCGAGTGTGAATGTGCACCGTCGACGTGGCAAGGGGATCAGTTGTACCCACCGGACTGTTTTTGCGCAACGTGCAAATGGACTTATTTTACTTACTATAGTCTTGCGTAACTCAAGTATCCAGATGTACTCAAATAATAAATAATCAATTCAATACCATTACTTCTAGTTGTAGTTGTTAAAATGTTCAGTAGATAAAAATGGTGGCTAAACAACCATGTCGCATTGCCAAATTCCTTTATTTTTTACTCTGTGTTCCAAAGAGATGAAAATCGGAATTAGATGTTAAGTTTATTTTTTTATTTTAATTTTTAAGATGCTTCTCCGTGATGTGTGAACTCGACACAGTATATTTTTACATTGTTAATTTAACAATTATTTACCTTCCGACACTATTTAAGATTACTAATGAAATTATGTACTATAATTGTATTGTATTGATTTTTAGTTTGCAATAATGATGAAATGTATTCTATTATTTTATTTTTCTTTGACATTCGGCATCTGTTTGCCATATTGGAATTCATGTTAATTTTATTTCTTAATTATTTCTTTTAATTCAATTATTTGTTATTGTGTTGTCCCAAAATATGTCGTTATTTAATTTGTGAATTATTTATTTTGTGTAATTATTTTCTCTAATGAATACTGTGTCGTCCCCAAATATCTCATTTTAATGGCCAGCAGTTTTATCGCTTAACTTGTTTAATAGTCAGTTAAGATAATGTACGTTTCTAATATTATAAACATTATAAACATTTCAGACTTGTAATGATACCGAATTAAGATTTAAACAATCTAAATAATCATAATTCTCGATGGTGTTAGTATGTGCGTATGCAATTGAACTTTGCGATTTTAACGTAACGTGATGCAGCGGGTGGCTATAATACACCCGCGGTGCATGTATTTATTTGTTGTATATATATATATATATACAAATAATAATGTGGTCATTGAAGGTCGCGTTTGTGTAGCCACTACTCTTCATAAATGGCTGTAATATTAAATAATTAAACGAAGACTGAAGCATAGTTATAGTGTAATATTTAAAGTATTAAATTGTAGTTACTCCTGTACTACCGACCATCACACTCAGCTGTATGTCTTTGTTGTTTACCCTTCACCTCCGTTTTGTAAAACATTCGGTCTCTATTTGTTATTAGTTTTAAGATCAGACGCGAAACTGTTGCGGCAGTAATGGAAATGAAATTTAATTAGTTACGGCTTATTGTAGTTCTTTTTAGTTTTAAAATGTAATTATTACATTAAGTATTTTGTACAACCAAAATGTTTCCATAGCCGGGGCTAGAAATAATTAGTTGGTGTACCATGTTGGACCCGTGTAGTCTGTAACTTTGACAGTACGTGACCGAGTCCGCCGGTCGCACGGACCTCATACCTACATTTCCCACACTTTGCTCAAGTTTAATATAGTTGATACATATTTCTAGCCCCGATGTAACTACGGCATTTTCTATCGAATCTTATTAATTTTACTATGTAACTTTCAATTCACCAACGAATTCTGTCAAGTAAACGGGCGAGTGTGCGCCGTCTAATCGTAACGTGCTTGAAACATTGGGGAGATGAGAATTAAACGGGGCAGTTTTGATCACATACTTCGGTTATTTTATTGTAGCGATATACTACCGAGCGCGCGAGACGACACGCAACGTTACTGCTCTTCAGTATGTACTTACTTTTATGAAATTGTTGTTGTTTTGTTTCAAATCCCTTAAAACGGTCATTCACTTACTTATAGCAGGAGTTTCGCGTCTCCGCCGCGCGCTCGATATCGCCCGTTCGAACAAATTGACAGCACAACTGCATGTATGTATGGTGGTACTAGACGGCAATGTCGGGTTGTTATTATTTCACTTTTATTTCTTCAATTCCTTTTGCTTTTATGTATAATTATAATAAATTCAATTGTTTTCAAGTTTTTATTTTGTTTCTTTTCTGTTATGTTTTTTTTTGTTTTTTTTTTAGAAATTGTTTTAAAGGGCCGACTAGTTCCTGATTATAACTTATGGTTAGAACATATCCAGGTAGAGAAGGGGGGAGGGGCGTAAAGGTAGTAAAGGTTTTGTAAGGTTATTGTTATTTTATTAGTCTGTAGTTGATAGTCTAGATATTATACTATAGACTTAACAGCTTCGTACAATGTTTACCAATGGCCACAATGGCAATATATTTTCGTAGAAGCACAAGTAAAAATTAACGGGACAGAGTTTTTGACTCTCCGTCGAAAAACAATTTTAGTTGCTTCAGGGGTATCATCAAGACACCCAGTTAATATAAAAAAAATCATTCAAGTAATTTTAAAATCCACTATTTTTGAAATAGTATACAATAGTCATTCAGAAAAAAAAACATATTTTTACTCTCATTACATATTTTCAAGACTACAATTTTGTATTCGACTGCTAACTGGAACTTGTCCAGAGTCCAGACAATGACTGATGAACCGGCCCTGCTTTTAAAAATAGGCCTACGACTGGTTTTAATTAAAAGACAATACTCAAAGAAGTTAGTAAGGTAATTGTTTATCTAGAATTTTGTGACTACATACTTATTATGCTACTTAACGTTTCCGCGACTGGAGTTTGAACTACATAAAGTTTTTAAAATAGGAATTTTGCCAAAATTAGTTAACTTTCAATGCAGTTGTAGAACCCAATGCTGAAATTTGATTTTTGCGAACTCAACGTTAATTCTATTAACTGAATCGGTGTTCTCTAGGCTTGTTCTTCTTGATCTATCGTCCTAACGGTCTTTAAAGTGAAGATATTTGAGAGCATGTCTTTGCCTAAATGCTTTATTCGCTCGGTTCAGTTTCCTACCAACTTTCCACTCCATGTGCTGCTGCCACATTAACTATGGCTGCCACAGACACATTTACATTACAATGTACTACCTATAGCTTACAGAGACCTCTATTGAACATTCCAAGAAATTAAAATGGTATTGGTTTCACTGCGGCTAAAAGTAGTTCGTGTTCTAAGTAGGAGATGGCGCTTTCAACTTTGAGAGGTTTGTCGTGCGACCGCCATTTTTTTTAAGGGAACGAACATACAGTTAGATATTACGTAAGACCGGGCTATATACTTTTGGATTCGGATTGTTGAGTGCTTAGCATTTGGGCTACCGCGACGACCGCCACACAGAAAGTGAAAGAAAACAACACATTTTATGATAGATTTTATTATATTCTGTAGGTACCTAGGTACTTAGCTTCTATTCGATGTTGTAGGTGTAATAAATGACTGTTTTTTTAGCCACATTCGTCATAAGTATTACAGCAATGGGTTTTTATCATTGTCCTTAAAGTGTACAATGGGCTACAAGTATAAGAATTATTAGGTACTAACCACATTGGTAATTCGGCGCATATGCCTCAAACGCTGGAAGTGTTAGTAGGTTATGCAGGCTAAAAGTACCTGTAAACCGATAGATTTTCATAAAAAATATTTTTAGTGATAACCGTAACGTAGAAAGAGTGATAGGACTGAGGAGTTTCGGAATGTTGACCTAAGCTCGGCTTAGGACATTTAATTTAATCATCATGCGACACGCGAGCCTTTTAGGTACGACTTATGTATTTCAGTGTGTTAGGAACGTCAGTTTCTTCAATAAGACAGTAGATGGCGTTATTCAACTGTTCTTTGTGGAGGTTCTAATACCTTTCTAAGCATGATTTTATAAAATAGATTGGATCATCATTGATATAATATACTCACTATAAACTTTCATTATATATACCAATTAGGAAGTACTCTAAGCATCTACTCATATATTACATAATCCTATTAAAGGTTGTTAGTCTCGTAAGATACCTATGGACTATGAATAATAATAATAAACTACTTACATACCTACTATGCAGTTATCATATACATTATAATCGACTTATAGCGTTAAGACACATACCGTACCTAGATATAAGTACTCTATTTATTGTATTTTGCGTTCTGCCCTATTTAATTTACATACATATTTATGTGAAGTAAATAATTGTGTAAACGAAAATGTATACTACTCTCAATGTGAATGCCATGCAGGGCTGCATAATTATTAGTTTGAAAATTTTGCTAATCACAATATAATTTTTTTTCATTTATTCAATTCAATAACAAAATACATTGTGTTTGAATGTGTTACATAAAAAAAAAACGATATCGATACCTAATATAATATCGACTACCTACATAGGAGAACCTTTTCAAGAAAGAAAAATAGGAGACCAGTATTGAAAAAAATATTGTGATGACGCAAAATTTTCGTTTAAATTTCGACATTCAACAAAATAGCTAAGTGGGTTGGACATTCTAACGTGATGTAGATTTGTGTGGAATATGCTGTCCTCTATTTATTACTACATATTAAAATTTGTGTATCATGCAGTCTTTTGGCAAAGTGTTGTGATTTTTTACATTTTTGTGTAATTGTGTTTTACTAAATTATACTCATGTACTTACAACAATAAAAAGAAATGCAGTAAAAGCCGTCAAATTTATGTCAACCACTTTGTCATGTTAGGGTGGCAGGTACCCACATAACCCTATCGATTAACGACATCAACCCACATTGATTTTTAAAATTTCATTTATCTTCCAACTTTTTAATTAAACGGACTTGGTTAGGCTATTGATAAAATTGTGTAAAGTTTTAAACGCCCATAGATATCTACATTAAAACTAATCTCGAATATATGCAATGTTTATTTTTAGGCAGAGCTGTATCCCTAAGAAAAGCTTGGCAAGAGCTTAGGGCGCTAGGTTACAGAAGAGCGCCATGAAACATGCGTGCCCAACCAAAGAATACTAGCGCAACTGCTCATATATAGCTTCACGCTTCTGTTTTAGGGTTACTGGTTACCCAGTAAACACAGGTACCTAGATAAAATATCTAACAACTCTCGGTGTTTATATTACCAATCAAATATAAGAACTCATGTCAAAGTTCTATCCGTTTGACATTCATAATTAGGTACCACTAAAATAATAGTGCGAGGGAGTCTGACCACAAGCAACGGACTTGATGAGACATAGTCTTATTGATATAAATTTCAATTACCTACGTAGCTATACCTATGTGAGGTCAATCTCTTACTCATGACTTAGTCGACCAACAATGCTGTAGTTTTTTAAAACAGCATACACAATAATTATGGCTATTCTTGTATTGGTTAAACAGGATCTGTTACTAATGTTGCTGCCATCTGGCCAGCAAAAAATTTAAACTAATCACTACCGCCATCTATAAACAGTTTCCTACATTAAAAGGGACAGGGCAAAACAAAAAATACCAACTTTGAAATAAAACAACACGCTTGCTCTATTTTCATGTTATATTATTTATTCAGACAACGGTACACTGTGACAATAACAAACTTAAATTAATGAATTTAATGGAGACAGATATACTACATACAATGTATTTATTTACCGGCCATTATAGACCTGTGTTCACTTGGGTAACATCTAGACGAATACCAGCATGATTAAAAGATTACATCAATTTTCATAAATTGTACTTAAGATAAACACTGAATGTATCGATATTAGTGTGCCACTTGTACAATCATCGTTTACTAACTCTGTGCCTTTAAAGAGTAATCGTAACACCACTAAGAATATTGTAGCGAGTGTAGCGAAAGTTCTGCTCTCAGATTCCACTTGTACCGAAAAAGAGATGGGTTATGAAACGATGATTCTACTGAGATGGTGTAGACATAGCGTGGCAACTGCCTAAACATTTACTTACAGTTATTATAATAATACGTGTTTACCTACATACAAATAAAGTTACACCATTTCAGGAACACAGAATAACATAAGTTCGAAATTATCTTAATAATAAATAACTGAATTAAAGAAATAATCTGTGCTCACTGCGGTCTTGGCCGTGTTTTGTCTATTGCAAGTTACTAGACAGGTACATTGTATATGAGTACCTAAAGTTCTTTTCTTTATTACAAAACGCAGCCAAAACCAGGCAGTTTGATAGTGAAATCTAATTAATAACAATAGTTTTATCGCAGACTAACCAAGTTAACGTTTGTTTACAATATTGTAATAAAATTAAAATTACATTTTTTTGTAATAGCAAATACTTGTTTTATTTGATTTTGTCATCCCAATAATAAGACAGGTGGAAAGAGAGTTGTTTGACCAACTGATTTCATTCAAGCAGTTACCAGATACATAGGAGATTGACCAGTAAGTATAGGTTTCAGTGAAACTATTAACAAAACATCTGATAGTAGTAATAAAAGTAGTGGGGTGACAAAACCTAATCTGTGTAGTGATATGTACCTAGGTCATTACCTGATACCTACAAGTAGTAAAAAGCAAGAAGACAGTATATGTATAGGTATCGGTACGCGGATACCTAACGACAATGTCACTTAAAACTAAACAGTCGCACATTAAACACTGGAATTGTAAAAGTAAAATATTTTTGGTTACAATGGACATGCTACTAAAGTAAAGGTCAATTTGAGCCCAACAGCGGCAGTTGCGCTACATCAAATAAATATCCACATTATAATAATCCAAAAGAGCAATCATATCAGTAGATATATAATATCGTTCTTCAAATTATATATATTTATCACAAAAAAAGTTAAGATTTGTCATGCAGTATAACACATTGTAATGGTCGCCAGTAACGATTAGATTAACTAATATAAAAAAAAATTAACATCTATTCATGTAAATTACAAACCAACCAAAACCGCCTCTGTAGGTGTATTTATATACTACAAGTTTTTACTTATCTATCACGAAAATAACACATAGGTACTTATTTATGTAATCCGAAATGTATATGTTTTCCAATACAATAAATTAATGTTTAATTATAACTACAAAATCCACATTCTGATACAAAAAAATATGAACCATAAGTGATTCAGTTTAAAACAAATGGCACTTGCATGTCTGCATTGTTTAATTAATGGATTTTAGTGATCGTGTTATCGTTCACAAAGAAATAGAACCAATTTGGACATCGAATAGTTAGCTATCGCTTGCCTGTCAGGGTATTACCACATCGCCCAAATATATAATTTTATGTATATTTTTTTCTATATAATAGTCATATGTATTTATCTTTTATATAATAATTTTGAATTTTTATTTTATTCTAACTTTTTATATTTAAGCACGTTCGGGTGGCGGGCAGCAATAGTGCAGTGCTCTATAGCGACTGGCGTATACCGGCAGCATGCCGCGTCGTGCCGAGCCCGAGTCCTGCCCGGCTGCTGCCAGCCGCATCCCCCCAACACTTACTGTGGTCAAAAATTTGGAAGGCACTTTCTACTTTTCAAAAAATTTAAATTTTAATTTATTTTTTGAACACATTAGCCTAACCTTACACAATAGAAAATATGCGTAGTAAAATTTACCAAAATCTACGCAATTCGTCCGAAACGTTATAGGCCCAGTATATAATTTTTTAATTTTTTTACCTAGATTAAATTTATTTCCAAAAGGACAGCCAAATAGTTTTAACATTAATCTGAATTGCAGATGTAATAATTTTTTCACAAATTTAATAATTTGGTCTTTTTTATATTCTAGTTCCAAACTTTAACCGAACCGGATATTCCAAATACCAAATAATAATGAAGTATCAAGGCCACTTGGAGACTAATTATAAAACATGGTCACCATGTTTTGCGACGAGTCCTCGCCGGCGCGCAGCCGCACGCGCAGCGCGCACGCCGCGCGCGCCTCCCACGCGCCAGCCTCTCCCCACAACGCGATAAATGAATACGTGAACGCCAACAATTTCCGCCAACAATACCTAAATCGTGGATACCCCTGCGGCAAGAAGGTAACACTAGTAATTTTAATCCAAACTATGAAACGAAATTATGCGTCCAGGAAGTAGTTGTTGATAAAACAAATTTGTACATACACACCTTAAAGTCCTAGCGACGGCGACACGCGGGGCGAGGCGCGGGCGCACCCGCCCCGCGACCTATAGCGTCGAATAACACTGGATCTCGCTACGAGTAGTTACATAGCTAATATAAGCAAATTGAAATGTATAATACTAATCATGCATAGGTGGTACAGCAGACAAATGAATGATGAACATTCAGTAGGTACTTGGCGATTTCAGTGCACCTAAATCTAAGTGCGGCGGGCCACGCTTCTCGAAGTTAACGCTTTACAGAAGACTCACGGAGTTACGGATCAATGTCAATTGGGAAGAGGAAACCTGTATTACATTTTATAAAGTGATTCTGTAATCACGTGTGAAGGTAGCTCACACCCAGGTCGTACCAGCGTTGTGCCAGAAACCATACTCAGTCAAGTCATGAGATCATTGTGAGAAAGTATCAGCTGTGAGCCTTAAACTTGGTTCCGAAAGCTTCATTAAATAAAATAATCTTGCATTTATTCGTAGTTCTTAATTAAATAACACTATTTTATCAATAAGCTTTACAATCTCTTAGTGTAACAAAATTATTTCTTAATTATAATAAAAATAGGTCGTTGAAAGATGTGGTATCTTGTATTTATGTAGAGTGGCAACACATTTATTGACGTGAATTAAGTTTGTGTGTAGAGAGTCCATCTTGTGTGTCGTTTTAAATTATTTGTTCTGTCTTTTAACGTAGGTATGTTCACTCTCCTTTTTGTGCAAACAACAAACTTTAATTCCGTCACTTACATGTATAAACAATTAAATAATAATAATTATATAACGAGCCTTGAACGTTTAACAGAAGATAATATTAACTAAAGCATCGTAGTATTAAATATAACCACGTTTATAGGCGTTTTGAACGCCTGCACAACAATTCAAGAGTTGAATTGTTTAAAAAATATTTTAGAGTGTGAACACTAGGTTCTAAAATGTTGCCACGCTAGAAAAGTACAGTCAGAATCTGAGACTGTCCCTAGGGACAGGAAGGGGTGTTACTGTTAACAGGTAGAAGCGGGCACCGTCGCGTACACCTAACATAGCCTAACATTTGGAACAATCACTACTGACTAACGATACGAGTACATCTAAATTACATTTGGCGATCACTAATTCTACACGTATGTGAATCGCTGCACGAACAGTGAACAATGAGCTGAGAAGCGGGAGCCCCGCAAGCGACAACACACACTATTCACTATGACGGTTACTAGAGAAATTGACATCGACCTGACATGAAACGATAGGACAGCTACACTTTAAGAATTAAATCTAAAGATAATCCATCATTTCTTAAATATGTTTGTTGAATCATAATGAATAGGTATACCGAACAGTCTTTTGAATCGGGCCGAATAAATATACATATATTATATAATGTATACATACGTATATATAATATATTTTTTTTTAAATTTTGATAATCCCTACGTTCACAGATGGATCTAGATTGTAATGCATTAGTTTAAACTTACACGTATCTCGAAGTTCTACTTATGATAAGATAATAATAGTGTGTGGAAACCGGGCGGCGCCGGCGCACTGCGTGGCCGACCACGCGCCCGCGCCCATCAAAGGATATTAAAGAAAACTTAAAATATATCAATGGAACACAATACATAATGATAAAATTATAATAAATCCATAAAGTTACAAAAGTTAACTAATAACAAAGCATTGTATTGCACAGCGAGTCCACAATAATTTATTAAATATATGATCATAAATTAATGCCGATTTGAAATATTGATTAAAACAACTTAACCCGTCTCGGGCCCGTCACGTGATCGTCTCTAAACTCCGAGTGGTAAACAGCTCCAGTTCGTCCTTGGAATGTGCAACGGGCGCAACGATGTGTCTGCCTGCACCGACACACACTTCACACAATTATATTACTCTCTGCGTGCAATCCGCACCGAGGACTGCAACATTTGGCATCTCGCGGCTGGTCGCTTCGATCCGCCTGACGGTAGTGAGTACTATGCGACAGCGCTGTCGTGTCTCCTGATACCGCCAATATTGTTTGCTACGTCACCGCAGTTTCAACTGTCCCGCATAAAACGTAAAACACTTGTCAACAAAATACATACAGATTCACACAAATTCTTTGGGATACAAGGAAAGATCTTACTAGATCTGTTTTCACGAGGTTTCAGAAAGTTTCATAAATTTAAATCAATCATCTCATTTACACAGTCAGCACCATAACACGTGCTTCAAGCTCTTGTGTAAATGCAATAAATTCAAACATACCGCTGTTAGTGATGCTGACTGCACTGCGGTGATAAAAATTAATGACGTCGACTGTTATATCGGCTTTCAGTTTGAAAGAGAGACAATGTATCGGGCGTGGGGTCCACAGAGCATGGAGTGGCAGCACCCGGTCGGGTGGGGGAGCTCTGCAGGTGGTGGGGACCCCGCGTCGTTACGGTTTAATAATAGGTGGAGCTGTTTCCGTTCGGAACGAAGTACTTGTACGCGGGCATCGGGATCGGCGGCGGCGGCAGGCCCATGGGCGGCATCACCGGCACCATGCCCGCGGCCTCGCTTCAGATGTCCGCGCGCCCATCCACCGCGTCCAGCTCGGAGGGAGACGAGCCTTGGCCAGAGCTCTTCCTGGCGTGGCCTTGTCCATTCTTTGGGGGACCCATCAGCGTAATGTCAGAAGCGGTATCGCGGTCGCTGTAGCGGCTCTCAGTCGGTGAGGCGAAGGGGCGGAATGGATCTGGATGCTTGGCGGGCTCCAGCGCGTGGCCGGGTGGCGGGGGCGAGCACAGGGGCGACTCGAGCCCGGTGGACAGCGGCGAGGTGAGCTGCGGCGACGACTGCATGGGCGGGCCCATGTGCGGCGGGTGGTCGGGCGGGCGCTGGCCGGCCACCATGTTGCACATCTGCCGGCGCAGGCCGTGCGCCACGGCGGCCACGGCGGCGGCGGCGGCGGCGTTGGGCGACATGCGACCCTCGCGGCCGTTGCCACATCCGATGTACGCGTTTGGAACGGCCACACCGTCCTGAAACACGCACACCGCCACATACAATGCTTGCTCGACACTCTACAAGATCGCAAGTCGATGGTACATCAGTCCCGTGTAACGATGTTATCACACGGGACTCTATTGTTACAAACGTCGATATCTTAAGTAACCAAATGCATGGCAACCGCACAGCCATTTGTGCTAATTGACTATCGCAATGGCATTTTCGCATAGCTGCGGAGTTGTGGGGCCAAACATATAAACATGAATATAATAAATAAATAAGTTCGTAGAAAATTGTTAATGCTTCTTACTCGCAATCTTACGTCAGGAATCACGTGTGGCATTTTTAGATATAATAGTTGAATGTGCCAGATTGTGGGGTGACGTAAAACAGCGAGGAAAGAATACCGAGAGCAGCCGGCTGGGTGGTGTGATACTGACCGGTGCGATGGCGGGGTAGCCCGGCAGTTCGATCTCTTTAAGGTTCGTGGCCTGCGGGGCGCAGGGCGCGTGGGTGTCTCTGAACACTACCGCGCGGATTACTCCTCGAATGTGCTCGTCGGGCCAAACGCCCAGTAAGATCCTTTGTGGTCGGCCCCTTCCCTTTGGTCTTAAATCTGTAAAGTCGCATAATAGTAAAACGTGAACACGTAAGGAATATTGGCGTTCTGTTGTAATAGCTTATTCGAAACATTCATAATTAGCGAGGAATTAAATATAGAGCTAGATAGTGGAGGTATAAGGAGGTTGCATATTTCGAACAAGCTGTACGGGGATTGGGTGTAAAAAAATTAAGTAGTTACTTAAAGGGAGTATCGACTGTGCGAGGCTTTCATGGCGAGGCGGCTCGCATCGTCGATGTAAATGCTTGGGGCATTGCATTACATAAAGCGCACTCAGTATTGCTCGACAAACATATCATATGCTTCAAATATCTGCCACGAAGCTGTTAACACGACACAAGAAAACTACGCCAAATTAAAATAAAGTATCGACACATCGAACATGAAATGTTACAGGCCGGCCGCGGGGAACCAGCCACAGCGACAGCGGAGCGGCGCGCGCGACAGGCGGCAGAAACATTGTGTCGGGAGTGCTGAGCGTGCCGCCCGCCGCTGTCGCCGCCGCCGCAGCGACTTCCCCGCGGCCGGCGGTTAATGAAGTACACATCTAACTTACTTGCAATGGTGAGCTCTTTAGCCGCAGAGTAAAAAGAAAAAACAGCATTATTACTTCTACAACTCGGCGTAAAGAGGATCAATATTACTTACTGAAACTTAACTACTTGGCATTATGAGGGGAACGGGATTAGACTGAGTTCAGATGACGAAAACTAGGGATAGAGACGGGCTCGGACAGTAATTCGAAGCAATTTTTTATACTTATGCCAATCGAACAAATACGCGCCAGGGCACGCAAGGATGCACGTTAACAGTGTGCAAGTAAGTACACGTAAAAATCGTTAGCGCGCGCTGGTTAATATATTTTTATAGATATGTCTGGCGCGCGATAACGCTTTTTTCATTAGACGTTTTTGTGGGAAAAAACCAATGGGTAAGACTGCACACTGACCGTTAAAGCGCTTCAACGCTCGTCATCTGAACTCCGGAATGTACCACTTCTCGCTTGATACAATATTGCTGAAACTGGCACTGTGTATAATGCCAGTATTCTATACAATACCCAGGTAAAGTAAAATGTACTGGGGGGAATTTATATAATGTATGAAATATTACGAATATATTTTTTCATTACATATTTTAGCTATGTAATGTATTCCCAGGCATTGTACAGAATAGCTGCTGATCCATGAGCAACATGTAAAATAAATAGAATTTGCCCTTTATTTATCAATTTTTACGTGACTTGTCAATATTTTCACGTATAATACGAATATAATATAGAGATAGGGAAGTGTGCGGGAGACAGTAAACAGATTTTCATTCTACTATTGGCAGCAAAAAAGCTTACAGCCCGCTGATGGCAAGCGGTTACCATCAGGTGGCAAAAGGTTATCTCCCTCTGGTTTGAAAGCATATAAAATATAGTAGATTTACAAATAAATATACAATATATTTAAATTGCGTAACTATAGGTCTAATCTTTCTTTTTATTCCTAGGAAAGTCAGGGTTTGTACCAATTGAGACTGAACCGTACCGAGAGTATTCACTTTGCCCGGTAATATCAGTAAATACTATTTATTGAAAACCGTTTCTTCGGCAATAATTGGACAGGTTAGTCGTCGCGTGTGAAGACTTATATAGTATTATTTCAGTATTGTAATATCGTGATTTCGTTGGAACGTTATTCCGTGTGTTCAAAATACGTTTTCTTGTGTCGTTCTCTAGTTTAAGCCCAAATGAGGTTGGTTTCCAAGGTGCTTACTATAGATAACAAACGTGGTGATCTTCATGTATCGTACACACAATGTACAGGACATCAGAGCGCTCGCATAGCAGATAACTTCGCAATGCCAAATATATTCGCACACACCTTATATACGTATATTTATACACATACATACACGAACATTTTACATTTTACACTGATTAGTTCCTATTGCACGGTAGTTTTGGTTAGTGGCTTTTACAGAATGCCGTAGCACAGGTTACTTCCTTCGTTTCATCTGATTGAATTTAGGGCTAGTTCTTTAATTAAGACTTTGATCGACAGTATAGTACCTACAAGTTTTTGTTACATTGTAAACGAAAGATTCACTTGTTTCGCGATATTGGATATTTATTTTAAGTGCTGCATTTACGTTTATTTTATTCTCGGTTTGGATAGAAAAGTGCTGATACCAAATAATGAATAAACAAATAATTATAATTTTGTTGCATTATCATTATTTAATTGTGTTGCATAGTTGCTTTCAATACGTCGTCAACACGATTAATCGAGTACAGTTTTTAAGTTCCCCTTCATAACAACTTAAGACTCGAACTGTCAAACATAATCGATGTTTAATAATAAAAAAGAAAATATAAAGTAACCTGTGACAACATTCATGACAGGCGGAGATGGGGCGCTATTATAAAATTGCGCACATCTGCACTTGTCGTTAAGCCGGGATAAGACTGGCGGACGCGGCTTGCAGTGTAAAAAATATCTTGCGACGGAAAATTCTAATTAAATTAATGGTCAACATTATAGAGAATGGGATTTATGATAAACAATGGAGACTACAAGGGGCTTTCGCCAGTAATCCGAGCTTTGAAATAGAACAATGGTTGGACATACCTGCACCACCATCAGCGCTGGGCCCGAGCATGTTGTGGACCCGGTTGGCGTACAGCACGAAGGTCGGGTAGGGGATATCGTATTTGCGAGCGGCCTGCGACAGGGACAGGCCTTCCTTCAGCACGGAGAAGATGGCTTCGGCCATGGTCTCCGGCCGCCAGGACTTGAGTGGGCCGCGCTCGCGGAACCGCAAGTTGTGCACCAGCGTCTGCGTGTTCCAGCACTTCTGCCACATCGACTGGAGCTGGTATTGGTAGCTATCTGTCGAAGTGATATATTCGCGTGTTAGTATACATTCTTTTAACTCTATGCGGTGAACAGTTTAATGAGAAGAAATCTGAAAGTTGGGACAAATGTAAAAAGTTGTTTTCTTTTTCTCAAATAAAGATAACACTTGTAAGTTAATGTATGAAGTTCAAGTTATGATATTTTCTTAATAAGCCTTTTTAAATTGTTTTCACGTTAAATTACTGATTTTATAAAAAAACAATTAATCAAGTTGCCAATATTTTTTAACAGGGTGTTTCATATTTCACGTATTACTTATTTGTATTCACACCTCTTCTAAAAATTAATAGTTTAGAGGTATTTTATGAGGTATACATTTGTAGGACTCTTTTTGTAAGAGGATTAAAAAGTCACTATGTATACAAGGTGTCATTATATTAAATTATACTCGTTTAATATAATTTAATTGTACGACTTTAATACACCTGCCTCAATTTAAACTTATAAACAACAATTTACACCCTTGTAGATTGCTTATTGCATTTACACATTTTGTTAGCAAAATCCACTTAAATAAGTATTTTTAATTAGATATTTAATTAACATATAATTCTTGTTTGGCCAAGATTTACATAATAATTAAAAAAACGAATTACAAATTCTGTAATTTAGAAATGACATATTAAAAATGGATGTAACATCGTTAATGTTTGTATAATTAATTAATATTACAACTGGATATTATACAATCCTTTTAAGGTTGCAACTTCAATAAAAAGTAAAAAATAATAGCACAAAAACAGTAACAGTAATTATAATTACATAATTAGACCCGTCCTACATACTGACCTCATAAAGGAACCTGTTTCTAAGAAAAAAATAAAAATTAGTAAGAAAAAGAAACTACATATAATTTTGTGATATCGATTTTATATGACATAATAAAGTACAGTCTTCGACATAATGGCATTACAACTTGACATAAAATTAAATTTTAATGTACTTAAATTTAAAAACTACATCTTTGAGCATTTTTAAACAGAGAATACAGTCTATTTCTCTCTCGACTCTCAAATAAAATTAATTCATTTAAAATTACATATTGGCTACTTATAATTATGTATAGTTGATGCTGTAACTAATGCCCCCTTCCAATAATTTCACTAACCATTTTAAGGCACTCCTAAGCCAAAATAGGTGACATTTAACGACATTTGTATATCACTAAACTATAAATGACAAGTGACATCTACCAGTAGGTACAAGGAAGGCGTCAGTTTAGGTGCTACGTCAAAGTAACTCCCGCAATCAGAACCATTTAATGATTACTTAAACTATTACGATTTTGTATCGAAAACAATTGCTAAGGACTAAGTTAAGTTACCATTAAATGACTCTGAGTACGGCGGTTACTAACTTTTATTCAAGATATGGTTTTAGGGGTCGTTCTTGAAAGCGGGCATTAGTATCTTCAAAATATAAACGTAGGTATACGTAAATGTTCCGGAGCTGCGGACAACGTAAAAGGTTACCGGGCCTCCGGCTCAAAGCAGGAGAAGGAACGGGGTGGTTTTTAGTCAGTAAGAGTCTGACACTCCCTCCCGCCTCACCCAAGGCGGGAGAAGTCATTGGATGATTTTCCCCCCTCAAAAAAAAAAAAAAAAAAAAGGTATACGTAAATGTAAAAAATAATAATTACATACAGGATTAATACAGAATAGAAAATAATAGGATCTCAACTATAACTTTAAATCTTTAATTATTTGAATAACCATTTTTCTATTATTATGTGCATTGCATTCGCAAAACTTGTATATACTGTCGGTAACGGTGTAAACCTATACGCATTTGTATAGTACCTATGTCCTACTATTACAGCATAACATTATTATTTTCTATTCTGTATTCTATTTACAAAATGAAAAATCATAATATTGTCTAGCAAATCTTATTATAAACTAAAATAAAGGCACTTCGTTTACATAACAACAATTTTTACACTAGTGAGGTTCCAAGTTCCATTTAAACATTTTTACTGGAGATACAGTTAACTGCTCATGCAAATTTTGAAGTGACTGAAAGTAAAGTCGATCGGATTTTTAAAGTATTAATGATATGAACGTATGAAAGACAATATTTGACGAATTTACCCTTGATTTTTTTCGAAAATACCAGTACTCTTCACATGTACATGCAACATAAAAGTACTATATGTTTTTTATCTGGTTTCAAGTGCCTATCTAATAAATAAAAGATTTTTTCGATACACTGCACTGGGTGAGTAAAATATGGCAACACTACACTTGGTTTTTTCATAAATACACATACCTTTTTTAAAAAACTAGGTACTCAACCGAATAAATCATAAGTAAATATATTTATTATACTAACTGGATAACGAGCGCGGTTTTTATTATTGCAAAATAAATAAAAACCAACAATAATTACGAGACGATAAATAATTAGCTTGCAACAATAAAAATCGTGAAACCGTTTAGATTTCACTTGCCAATTAGTTCATAGTGAGTAGTAAATAAATGTATCACTCGGAATTCTTTGTAAGTCGCATTAATTGCTGTCTGAAAAGTCATGTTTGAGAACTCCATTTTAACACGGCTCATAAACAATAGTCTGTCCGTGAAACAATGGTATCCACTACAGACGTATTAACAATTCTATGTTATATGTCATAAAAAGATACTTTATTATATTCTTCTTAAAGGTAATCAATCAAAAGACGTTTGCAATGTATTGAACAGAACAGTGACATATGGGTGCAATTTATACATCAACTTATAAACTGTAGAGTAAAAACATAGAAGAGCGATGCCCAGACGCAGCGCAGGTGGGGTTGTGTGGAACAATGCAAGAAAAAGTGAGAATGCGAGCGTGCGTTTAATTTATATTTAGCGATAAAACATAATTGTGTATTTCAATGAAAAATATTTATGCGGTAAAAACATTCTTGTGTTTCCTGGCAGGAGTGGCATGCCGTAATTATAAAGAATATACAAATGTTGCCAACTTACGGCCGACAATTTGACCAGGAGGACGTATCGCCGGCGGCACTTAGCGCACAAACTTATTATATCGGAACAAAAACGTTTATAAATCAGCGCGAAACCATTTTCATATTGTGTGTAAATTACGGATTTTTATTACCATTTCATATTTATAGGAATTTCAATAAATACTTTTAGTGAACCGTTATTAATTAGAGTTTAATCGGCCTTTTACCGAGTTGTCGTTTTTGCGAGGCTCAGTTCCGAGACATTGCGCTCATTAATAAAGTAGAGTTATCTAAATCGTTATTTAATTTAAAATTACACGAACTCCATCTTAGTAGAAAGCATTTACTTTTTAGTCGGGTTTACTTAATTAACGTGATATTTCCGTTAAATAAGGTGTTGTTGTAACCAAGTTAAGTTGCGGTGTCGTGAAAAAATGCGAACGTAACCCGGTTTTACATTCCAACTATAATATAAAGTATTTGTTAAGAAAAACTGTTATTTACACAAAATAATTACGGAGGAACCATGGATATATCGAGTGAATAATACAATTAACGTTTTGAAGAGATTATTGCCTGTTTTTATAAATCTTTTCAAAATTTTAAGGAACGTCTATGCTAATATTTTTGTGCCATTTTAGCGATATTTTGGTGATATTGAATGTCATTTTAGTGACATTTAACGTCATTTTGGGTTTAACCGTCCTATATGTGACATCTAACAGTACAAGTAAGGGGTGAATGTAAGTTCTCCGTCACACTAAGTAACTTTTAGTTAAAAGATGGTTTAGAGTTGGTGAAAACAGCCATAAGGCGTCCTTGGTCCGATTCTAATTATTTTGAACCATGATATGTGTTATTGTCTATCATATAAAACAGAAAACAACAAACAACGAATATATAACAGTTCCATTATCGAAAAAAATGCTTCAAATCCCCTAAAACAAGGCAAACAAATCGTTAAACGTTTTATATTATGCACGTGCAGTAACGGGATGTAGGAACTAATACATTTTCTAACGATAGTGCATACATGCATATTTATGTGTACGTACTCATACATAGGGTGAGTGCACCTATGCACGCACGTAAGCCTGGACACGTGTTCAACAGTTTGCGAGCTGGATTATACGCAGTTCTAGCTAACAGGATAGTTCTTCCGAATAACTATGATCGGGTTCAAACCTCAAATGCTATTGAAATTCACTAACTGAGCAATCAAACTCTTCCTGATACTTTCGAAATCGCCGACCGGTCTTGAGCAAGTGTGGTGATTAATGCTTCTTCTCTGTATGAGAAGAGGCCTTTGCTAAGTAGTGGGTATTCAGTCTGATGATGATGATGACTTTTCCCGTTGGTGTCATAAGAGGTGGTTAAGAGGCTCTTATTGATTGTCACGTAATGTTGTGTAATAATTATATAAAAGTATAAAGTATACTACGCGCTAATCTCCGGAACTACACCAATATTTTTTTTGTGTTTCACCCATTTCTCGACTAAGCTATATAACTGCGCAGGAGTAGCTGGTTTTTTAATATATTTTTTTTAATGTCTGTTTAACCTAAAGTAGTTACTCAGTATGCAGTAGATATGAGTGATGGATGAGTGAAAATTGACGCTTATTAAATATATTAACTTGTTCTCGATTACCTAAGGTCTTATTTTAATGGAAAATTATACATTCACTGTTGATTGACATACCAATTACGGGACGCAGGTAAATGTCAAAATGTCATAATTATTCATTATATGTTTAATGTTAATTTTTTTTTAAACTCGTTGCCTTACACTAGCGTATTCACCTGTATCGTGATGTGAGGTTATGTATGTATATTTTAGTTCTAAAAGATTTAGTTTATTTTTTTTCATAGAATATAATCTAATTTTCTATTCTAATTATTTCAATGGACGCAATATGATATTCGGTTATAGTTATTTTTATGTATAATATAATTTTATATCTATATCACAAACTTATATGTATAAAAGTTACCTAAATAGATCTAATAAAAAAATATGTCTAGTCTAATAAGACCACGGATGATTGTTGAATATGTATTTTTTTTTAATTCTATAGTAGTAGTCCTATAGGTAGGTATTTTACCGATCGATCGATGCGTATAATTAAAAAAATCTACGAATAAACAAATTCTTGCATTGGTAATAAACAAATAACAATACATGGCAGTTTTCGGTACCAACATTACAATTTACATTTTACATAATTAATCTACTTATTTTAATACTGAAAAGGAACTTAACCATAAAACAAAAAAAAAAAAAGATATACTTCATAAAAATAGAGTAAAAAAATATAGTATTATACAATTACGCCAACAGATTTTGAATATCATTACATTCATAATAAGGCACGGTTTTTATTGTTATGCATCTTTATTTCTAAATATACACTTTACAAGTAAATAATGTAATAAGAATTCAAAATCGATTACGTAGTATCGTGACAACATTCATTCCTAGTTATCCCAAGTCTTAGTGAAAAAGATTTATTTCACTCAGACCAGGAAGGCACTTTTCAAATACTAAACTATTACAAATGTCAGTCCGTCTGTCAGTCCTCTAGTGAAGCTGTTTACTCGTTCCAAAGTGTAGATTCCTATGGAGAAGAACGAGCAAGAAACTCCATAGGTTACTCTTTTTCAATCAGGTTGACAATACAATTTTTGGTTACATTGTTTCGTTGGTTCAATTAAGTGAGAACAATGTAACACCAATATCTACTCAAAGATATAGAAAAAGAAAATAATCTTGAGGACAACAAAATTAATACAGATTGGAGCTGACCAATCCAGTTCACGAACATGACATGTACACCAGAACCGTCCAACTCAACCATATTGTAGGGATATGAGCGAATATTAAACATAGGTTTACAAAAAATATACAAAGTTATAAACATGCAGTTTTGTATAAAACATATTAAAATACTAAAAGGGATCAGTCTCTCCTACATAATAACAATTATTAATATGATTTTAAACACCTTGATTCATAAATCATAACTGACGAATATTAAACATATTTAAAAAAAATGTGGCCAATAAAAAGGTGTCAGTTTAATGCCCGAATACTGAAATGCTATTTAATTTTAAGTTGTGTGTGTAATATCGTGCTATCTCTGTCATGTTATAAAGAATTGATAGGAACAGGACTAGGTTTGAGAGCGTCTTAAAATTGAGTAGCGTTTGAGTATTCGGACATTAATTACTTAATAACAAATTTAATCAGTTATTTATGAAACAAGTTTAAAAAAAATTCTCGCTAAATTAAAACTAATATAAGGTGGGGGATTATAAACCAATAATACCAGTTTTCAATAACCTCTCCTAAATTTTAAGGAACCGTTATGCTAAGATAGGTGACATTTAATGACATTTTAGTGTTCACCAAACTATAAGTGACACCTAATTGTACAAGTAGGGGGTTAGTTTAGGTGCTATGTCATGGCAAGTAATTTTCAGTTAAGAAATAGTTTAGGGGTGGTTATTGAAAACGGATTATAAGTCTATATGTATAAAGTCTTAATACGTATGGCAATGTGATGAACAAATTTGAATTCACGATTGATTTAAAGACATTTAAGATTTTAAAAAAAGCTAGTAACCAAAATAAAAAAAAAATACAATAGTAGGTGGTGGGCGTTGTGTGTCGCGGAATGCTGCTCATGAATATGAGCCTCTAGCATAGCTTGAAATTATCAGTTACGTGTGTAAGCCGATAACATAAAAAATAATTTAGAAGGTATGTCTTACGAAAGTTTGAATAAAATAAAAATATTATATTTATTTCATTTTATTGAACACAACAGTTTATGAAAAATATCCTTTAAATGATACTCGAAATTGTGATATGCATACGTAGCTGCATTAGACCTTAAATAACTTTAAGACGACCAAGTTACGGTTTCGGATCCGATTCCAGAGGTGGGCAAAGTTGTATTGAACTTTAAGTTTGGAATAACTAATAATAACTGAATCTGAAGAAAGTTAATATTTCTACCTCTGCCCACCCCTTCGAGGTATAAAGGTGCGATAGTACATCACTTGGCAATTCAGAGAGATGCTTAACTTAGCATATACGGTACTTAATTTAAAGACGTTATCAAAAGTATTTCTGTCTCAGCAAAGCACGGAGAAAGGAAAGAGACGGCAGGACAAAATGGCGACTTGTAATTATTTTGGCCATTAATGTACTTACGAGTCATTAAATTTATTTAGGAGCGTGAGTAAATATCTGATTGTACTAATGAAATGGTTACAGAATCTCACTGGCCGTGACTACAGGGAAATCTTAATCTGTCACCACCACTCTTCCCGTAGATATCTTTAAAGCCGACTATTCCAGACCACTCATATGAAGTTTTTCAATTGCGGTATTCAATTCGCTTGGCATTTAGGTAGAGGATAAATAGTCCAGCAGTGGTCTGCCACATCATATGTCTGTTCATCAATAGAATTAATAAATTAATAATTGAGCCAAAAATATCACTTGTTTCTTGACACACAGACCATGACCATGCTCAGTAGGTAAATACTTGTCCAATCCTATACAGGTATGATTTTATAGTTGAGCAAATTTATCGTTTTCGAAAAGTGAAATTTGGGGAAAAGGACCCTCGGCTTCAAAGTGTAAGCCTCATAGCTCGAAGGACTGACAAGCTGATTACAGCTAGGGAAATTATTGAGAGTGATGAACTACAGGACTTTTAATTGGTTATACATTATTAGTTTTAATTTAATCACACTAAGTTTAGAAAGTCCTAAACTACTAAAAAGGTTGTCAACCTGTTACTGGCCACAAAATGATACAATATCACCTTTTATTCGACCAATTTGTGTCCCGATGCGGTTTGGAATTTGGAATTTGGCACGGCTCTAACCATCAGAGCTCATCAAATTGCTGACTAACATGAATGAAATTTATTTAATAAGGCTTTTTAGTGCAATATTTAGTGGTATACCAGTGACCAAAAAGATTTAATTGTTAGGGATATGACGTAAAATCGGTATAATTAAAAATAGGTTATATTGCTCAAATCACTTTTCGTCTCGTATGTTGTACTGAGGACATTTCACCTTAACAATCATAGTTTATGTATCAGTAGTTATAAATCGATACATAATTAGCTAACAAAGTAACCAAACAGACAGAAGAATGAGAATACATTGGATTTATTATTCACATTATAGCTCTTATTGCAAACACTAACTGAATATAATACTAAATACTGAAATCCTACAAACATCAGGACTCATCATCCGAGTTATATTCAGTCTTTACTACCAAGTTCTTATTTTTCAACGAGCCCTCATAGTGCAAGGACACTATCGTATGCTTTTTACAGAAGGCCCACCACCATCTAAAGCCATTTAGTCCTACGAAAGAAAACCCAGGATCCCTCATCCTCCGCAACTTTTCCACAAAAGATAATACCTCTTTCAACGGTTTTTGAGTGCGTCTATTGTAAGGAGATACGTTTGTTTCACAGCAGAAGTCTAATACAGCTTTTTCTTCACTATCTAAGAGGTTTATTTCGTCTAACATTGCCATACGTTTCGATTTTCCTAATATGTTATCGTATAATGTTCCTTTCGGTATGCCGTACATAGTCGATGCTTGAGTGAACTTCATTTGTTGCGTGGCGACTGCGTGTATTGCTTCTTTCAACTGGTTCTGTGTCCACGACGGCTTGCGCGAGGTCTGGCCATTAAAATCTGATAGGATGGGGCAACACAACAATGAAATAAAGGTCCGTGTTAGTATGATGCAGTTGTAATACTGACAAGCTAATTTTGTTTCCTTATTAATGCAGACGCGCAATTTTAAGGTAAGCGGACCTATGTCCGCATCGTACGCATTCCGTATGACGTCATCAGTACGCATCGCATCTAGGCATTGCTGATGATGCGGTTACGGACCGTATCCACCGATGCGGATCAGTGGACGCAGTTGTATGAGTTTCTATACAAGACGAACTAAAATCCGTTGCGTGCGATGCGTACGATGCGGGCCTGTAAGGATTACTCAACCACCCTTAAATTCCTAGTCCCCAAAGGGTCGGCAACGCACTTGTAACGCGTCTGGTATTTCGGGTGTCCATAGGCGGAAGCGATCGATTACCATCAGGATCACCATCTAGGGTTAGGCCACCTTATTCTACATCAGGTTAGCAATCGCTGACGTCAAAATGTATTTCTGTTCCGACTTCAGTAACAAATTATAAGTAAGGAGAATTTCCATGATACTTAACATTACAAGCAAAATGATTACAACATAATATTATACATTGTATCATTCGAGAAACTAAGGAAACCGTCTTATTACGCACACAGCTACTCTAATACAATGCGAGTTTTTATACCATTAAAGTATAAATTTCACTAACACAGTACATACGGCTATCGGAGGTTAACAATGTTGTATTGAGCTAAAATAATAGTGTTTCTATATTATTCTCTCACGTTATAATGACAACGAAAGAATAAGAGCTATTATCAATGAGAAATATTTGCTATAAAATACATTGAATGACTATGTTTTGCTATTTATTATTGTATTATGTATTAGTGTCGGGGAAACGTCTATGGTATTATTGTATTTATGTTTTTGATGGTGTGCTAAGATTTCTTTAGATATGAGAGTTATGAGTGTTCATTTTACGCACTGCATCAACGTAACACGGTTTTAGAAAATTATGGAAAGAAACACAAAATTAAATCAAAAATGTATATCTGGTTAGAAAAAAGGAGGTTAAAATAAACCATAATTATGTATGAGTGCACCAACACAGTGAATTTCCCCAATTTGTCAAAGAAGATCATTTTCTATTACAATTTCATAAATAACAATATTGTTTGCGCAATCGCTATTAAATAAATAAATAAGTTTAATATTTGACAGCTTAGAGAAACTCAATGTGTGGCTTTAATAACGACAAGATTTAAACAAAGAAATTAAAGAAAAACATTTTTTTAACATCTTTAAACAGTTTGAATTTAAAATTCGAACAGAACAAATTTAAATCAAAAAGTTGCCAGAGTTTAAAAAAATGGTACGAACCTGCGATTGCTGCAGACGTGGACGCACCGAGCCAAGCCTGGGAGTTTTCAATCATTTTAGCCTGTGAACAAGAAAATGAAATAAATTATAATATGAACACATTTCTTCAATATTACACTTTTAGTACACAAAACAAAACCACTTTTTTTTAACTTAATTGTTAAAAGTGTCATAATACAAATAAATGAAAGATTTATAACGTGCGGGCATTGAATCCGCTGCATGTTTTGGCAATCGTAAAGACAGCGGCAAACTAACCATCCTTCTAGTACTTGATGGATATATGCTTAGAGTATGAGTATTCTTCGGTGATATTCGGTTAATAATTTTATGGTCATTTGTATTTATATTTTGGTTTTGTAATCAGTTTTCCTAATATATCGAATCTTCCTATATTATTTGTTAAACTACAGACTATACTATATTGTCCACAGATGGGGCCCAGTAGGACTGATGCCTGATCCGGAGCTGCAGACTACTTAGCGGATTTACCGGGGATCCGGCTCGAAGGGCAGAAGTAGGAACGGGGTGGTTTTTAGTCAGTAAGAGTCTGACACTCCCTTCCGTCTCGCCAAAGGCGGGAGAGAAGAAGTAACTGGATGATTTTCCCACCTCAAAAAAAAAAAAAAAATATATTGTCAGAGGAAAACAAACGTGAGATAAACATCTAAGTACCTATCTAAGGCAGATGTATTCTTATGGCAACACATAATGGGTCAATGACCGACCTAGTGATACGCCGATATCTGACGAGATCACGAGACTATCTTTGAATACATTTATGGAGTCACAGAATGTATTTATCGATACAAAGAGACTATGACGTATATTTGTTACCGGTTATCCGGGTATTTAATATTATAGCTCGTGTTTTTCCCACACTATCACTTAGTATTGTTAAAAAATTAAGTAGGTTTGGGTGAAACTATAACTTTAATATTTACAAATAATTACAAATTAGTTGGTTAGGGTTGTTGTATCTTACACATGGGCTAAACAACAACTGCCCACGTGGCATCCCTCTGAACATTTACACTTGTCTGTGGCACAGCGTAAGGGAAACCACAGACATTTTTTAAATGTGTCGTGTCACATTTCAACGGGAAAAAATTGGTACGTGTTCGGGACGACATCATGTGGCCGGAGATGTCACTCGCAATAAAAATATCATTTTTCAACTGAAACTGTTCGAATTTCGCTTCTGCTTGTACAATGTACTGTACACGACAGAACAAACAAAACGTTTATTTCAAATGAAAATATCCACAAAAATCACAGTTATCCGCCATAATGACTGGCACAAACATCACAAAGAAATCGATCTTTATTTCCTTTCATTGGCAAGTAACGGGCACCGCACATAGGCAGTAAAGTATATAAAACGGCGTTCTAAATCTTGTGCCGACACAATTACAACAAAGGTTTAACAAGTCGGCTTCATTACCGTACATTAATAATAACGGTCAGATGAAAAAGAACTATTCGTCGGTTAATTTACAATTTCCCATCTCGTACAGGAAGTTTACGATTGCACATTTTATCGATCGCTACTGTAGATCATGCGTCGGATCGGACGCGACGGCCGCGCCGCCCGCGCCGCCCGCGCTCTGCTCAGGCGCACGTTTATTTACGTCCACCCTGTAATTGTTGGAGCAAAGAGCGGCATTTCTTTGTGCCCAGCGCTACAACTAAACATTATCGAAGTTTTAATTGTGAACGCAGACAAAAGCCGGCCATTTTACGGCGGCAATAACGGAACGCAGTTCAATCTACAAATAAAATCTTTTATTAAGTTAGCCGGGCGACGACGGGCCCGCCGCTAGTCGTGTTTACGAAACGCACACGTGCCCTAAGTACCGGTTGAAACGTTCCGATGTATTGTTTGTTTACCCGAATAAAACACTAAAATCCAATTCAATAACAAAGAATTAAAGATCCCGAAATAAAATTTATTGCCAGTGTACGATAAAATAGATTTATGTAGGCGCAGGCGGGTGGGCGGGGAGAGGTGCGGCGGAACGCGACTGCCTCGATCATATTATTAAATTAGTACATTCACTCATCTAGATTACAATATGCTAACATTATGGGGGACAACACTACTGGAGGAAGAAGGAATGTCCATGGGTTAAGACAGTGTTGGTAATGTTAGTGTAGTGTGGTTTGGATAGATGTCACGCGCGTCGTGTCAGTGTAACAGCCGTGTCGGGAGCTGGGTGGGACACGTATAATATTGCTAACTTGTTGAGCCACGTTACGTCACCGACGTAAGCAGCTGTTTGACGTGGGTCGGCCCGTAATCGGCAACCTGTAAGATTATCCTTAAGCCACTGAATTGGAAGCAGTTCATGAAACATCTCACTCCAGTTTGTGGCTTAATTTAGAGAACACAGGAAAGGTCCGGTTAAGTAGTCAACAGCCTTGGCGTGCTAAACTACGAATGGTGCAAATAAGAAAAAAATGTTTATTTATTGGCTTTGGGGGGGTAACTTCGGGGTTAGTCGTTCCGCTACACGAGGCGGGGTGTAGGGGGTGGCTGGCCGGTCCTTTAACAAACTAATAAAAAATATATTCGTAAATAAAGCGGGGACCAACGCACCAATACATATTTCTTACCATTTTATCGATGGAATTGTCGTATACCTATATTATTGTTATGTACTTTCATCATTTTAAATAATTTGTAAATAGAAAACACAGACTAAAGTTAACCTAATCCACGTCTCTCTGAAAGCACCTAGATTTTACATCGTTTGCTGCGAAACTGCGAAATTCAGTTTCGCACGAACGCTTCGGGATATAGGTGTCATTCATTGACGTCACCGGCAAACTCGATCTATGGCTGTCCACCATCACTCAGAGAATGCACTGACTGACATATTATGGTGAAGCCATTACACGGCGACTAGAAAGAAAGAAGGAAAGATGAATAAACCCTAACACACAACTCACGGGACAGTATAAAGTAGCGGACACACTAGCGGAATAATTAGAAGTAAGTAGTAGCATATGTTGTGTGAGTACACGTCTTAAGTCCGAGTTAGAATGGGCACCAGTTCAGTACTAGGCTGGGTGTCGATCTGGTGTTCTACCGGCCCCTCTACTATATGACTCCCAGATGACAAATAGTCATAGAACACGGACAATACCGTAACTACAGTCGTAACAAAATAAGGGAAGTAACTAGGTACAATTCAATGGGAAACTTTGTATTTGTTTGCGTGTTTGTGTGTATGTTTGTTACTCAATCACGTCATAACTGCTGACAGGGTCGAAGCAAGTTGTTCCACACTTTAGGCTAGTTGTAACTATTCCAATATCTCGGCCAAGCCGTGGAAGGTTCAAAACCGAATACAATCAAAACTACTTCTTTTGAACTTATTTTGCATTGTATCAGACAACCCTATGCCAGATGTCAAATATTGGATGATAGCTGCAGCATTTGCAGACTAGAGATAAAGTAAAGTAATAAATAAAATAAGAGAGAAGCTGCAGTGGTGTATTTATATTTCACCAGTGATTGCTTTGCATATTTTTCATTAAAACAAAAATTTTGCACCACCTGCGCGAATAACTTCCTAGATAGCAAATGAGTGCAATCCAGCGCATTAGTCGGTCATTATTTATGTTATTCCGGCGGCTGCGCGGCATGGCGCCCCTCTAATCGAAACTTTGCGTACGAAACGCAATAATAAACTTCCGTGGTACCGCGCAATTACTGTCTACGTATGTATAGGTACGCGTAATAAGTCCGCGTCAGCCGGCCCTAGCGTACGATTTACGCGAAATTTAATTTCGCTGTTTTATAATCAAAGTAGTCGCTGTACTCTGTCTATCGCTCGCCGGACACGGAACCCAAAAAGAGAAGCCTGCGGTTCATAGCCCATGTTTTACAAACAAGCAACGACGTTTTCCATTTTATTTGTTGGACTTACGATGCCCAAAAAATTGTAATATGCGTAGCTCTGATGTAGCGTGTCACTCCCATCCCTTTCCCATTTGCTACTATATAAACACTGATGACGTAGGGTCCTTTACTTATTTTTTTATCTTGTTTGCGAACGATTGACTTTTGGTTTGGTTATTGCAGGCAGGCAAGTCTGTTAGTCTCATTTTCTTTTTACAAACAAGCAAATAGCAACGGCTACCCCAATGTGGAGCCAGCAGCCGGTAAATCAAAGGCATCCGTTCATTTCATTAAGACAGGCGGAGGTCACAGGTTCGTCGGGATCAATGAAATTAATGTAACATTTATAATTGGGTGGTGGCACAATTGACAACCGTCAATAACACAATGGGGCCGCGGAAGTCCTCCAGTGCTGCGAGGTTTGTTAGAGGACGATCGCAGGACCGAACGTTAATTAATAGAGGAACTTGTTCCCATTTATTTTATTTCGTATTGTTTAGCTACCGGCCGGAGTTCCTTTCAATTTGCTATAATAACGCTTATGCTATTTCCCCGTTAATACAGGATGATTCATTTGTTCCGAGATACAGTTGGCGAAGAATGGCTGGGGAAGGGCGCGTGAAAGGGTGTGAGGGGGGGGGGGTGAAGGGGTGACGCTCGGAGGGGCGAAGGATAAAACTAATCACACATCCTCTTCATAGAGCGTAGTGTGGGGTCACTTTGGCAGACGGTAGCGGAGCGCCCGCGCCCGTTGAAAAAATACCGAAGATTTATGTGCTGACGTGCCATCGCCATCGGGTTAACTCTAATTTGTCAAGTATTGTTTTTACACAAGTATGAGATTGTGCAGGTGTTTGTGGATTTTGGTGAGTTTGTTTCATAAGCGTGGAATGTTGAGGAAGTAATTATGTGTAATGTGGGGCTCGCCGCGTACAGATAGATGCGCATCACAATTAAAGCGCGGCTCCTCTCCGTCCGCGGTGGCACTCCGCACTCCGCACTCCGCACTCGGCACTCCTCCGCTTCACTTCTGCATTATCCATTTCCGCATTAGTGTCTTTGTTCCCCGTTTGATTGTTTAAACGTGCGTCGATGCAGTATCCAGTGGTTATTATTTCCACTCCTCTCACTCGAAATGGCCTCACTCGATTGTGGAAAAATGCTTCACTTATTGTTAGTGAAGGAACAATAAGCGCCTTCATTTTATATGTTTACAGCGTCTGAAGGCTTGATAGCCACTTTACATCTCTATTACACGTACTCGGTCCGTGCTATTGTTTCTGTCCACCGTTTTGTTGTTTTTTAAGCTTCGTTCTTCAAGTTTGGTGTGTTAACTAAGGATCGAATTGGTTATATTACGTTTGTGTGAGTAGTTTGTGGAGGTCGCGTTATTACTTTGTTTCAAGGGAAGGGTGGTGGTGGCTTAAGTGGTAGACATTTATTTGAAAATCTGATCTGTGCTTTTCTTGAGATATTATGTTTTTGAACAACATTAATACAGTGTTTTTATTTGGATAATTTATTTAGCTTTAAAATTAAAAAAAAGCAATTAAGGATTGTTTGTTATGTCATGGTGGCCCGGTGGTTTAAGATGCCAGCTTCTTATGCATGAGAGTTCGGGTACTAATGTGATGTTTTCGGAGTTGTATGTACTTTCTCAGATTATTTAGACACCACAACGGTGAAGGAAATTGCGAGAAAATCTGAGCTTATAATTTCTAATTATAAGTTTGAAATTGCAAACCCGCATTGAGCAAGTGTGGTGATTAATGCTCGAACCTTCTCCATGTGAGAAGAGGTCTTTGGTCAGCAATTGCCACTGATAGGCTGATGATGTGATTAGAAGATCAACAGTGTAATAGATAGTAGCAACGAAATAGAAATTGTAAACTGGGTCCTACGCTATCACCCCTGCGGAAATAAAAAACAATGAATTTAACGGGCTTTCGTTTCTTGGTACACAAGAATTGTTTAATCCGGCGACAGACAACAAATGCACGGGCACGCACAAATAATTACACGTAATTAACCATCTGTCCTTTATTATGGAAAGACAAGAAGCACTTTAAAATGCATTGTTACAAAAAACCGCAAGTACCAACTAATAAATCGTCACACCATGTATACACGGCAAATTGCTTTACGAACTCCTATCTTCATACCAGAGAATAAAGTTGATATTCGTTTACAAAAAAATGTGTCTTGACAGTTTCAGACATAGTTGTCGTTGTGAATTTATACTTAGTGTGTATAGATATAAAGTTGATATTGAGTTGTTATTTTGATATTTTTGTATTGGGTTTGGCCTATAAAGTATGGAGTAGACCGTTGTTGTGGAATTATCGTTTTGTTTACGAGTGAGAGACATAGTTCCCCCATTCATACGACATTCTATTACTTAGTAAATAGAATATAATGTAATGTATTATTAAGTCTGTTGTGTGTATGTAGCCACTATTGACTTAATAAGAGGTCTCTGGTTCGAATCTGGAGCAGAGTATTAAGTTTAGAAATAAATTGTTGTTTTGTCTTTCTGCTGTAACGGGTTTAGTTATCCGGTCAGGCAAAATACTTTTCAGATTTTTCTAGAAGTCTGAAATTTATAGAAAATTGGTTGTAAGTAGTTTTTACCGTGTACCTGACATTGCATTATTGTAATCTTGTAGAAGCCTGATTTTTAATAAATTTTAATGTATTTTCCTACTTCTAATTTGACGTACGTAACTATCAAATATCAAATGAAAGAAACAACTAGTCTTCTTTTCTAATATCAAACAAAAATTCTAAATAAGCAATCTTGCGAGATTTCACCCATTGTTTAAAGGAGATTAATCTAGCTAAAAACCGATATAGCATTTCCTAGAACCGACCAACCAGAGGGCTAAACTTCGATATGCGTGTAACACTCGTGCTAGGCCCTCTGACCACCCTCCTGTTGGTAGCCCAACACACTTCGTTCAGGATATATTCAGTTTCAGCGAGGATTAGTGTTTCTTGTTGTAAAGCGCTAGCTTTTGAGTCCTAAACTCAATCTAGATTTTGATTCGTTTGTATTTTACGTTTTCGTGCTAGGTTTTCTAACATTGCGCTAAGTTTTTTTGTTAAAACGAAGTTGGTAGAGAGATTTATTTTTTTAAACTAGTTACGTCAGCTGTGACGTCATATCGCCAAGCTCTATTCAGTACGGTACTAATCTCCGGAACTACTAGTTCGAATTAAATAAATCTTTTTATGTTAGATGGTCCATTTATCGAGAGAGACTGTAGGCTATAAACATCACGCTATGATCAATAGGAGCCCAATAGTCGGTGAAATCGCGAGAGAAGGTAGAAGTTAGGTAATAACGCTACTAAGCTGTAGCTAAAATTTGATTATTGTTACAAATATATGACAAATTTTTAATGTGATATCTTTCCACCCATCCACAAACTACCCGCAGCTAACACAGCTTAACCTATTGTTGAGTTAATACTACGGTAATGAGGGTAAATTATTTTCCATACTGGATACAATTTTCTTGGTAATGTCACTTATAATTATTGTGAACATTAATAATAGAAGAATGAACGAATGAATGAAAATTATAACGGTAACGCTAAATAATAGCAGTAATTTTAGTGAACGAATGAATGATACTTGTAGTACATTCCTTTATGATTAGTAGAAAAACGGATCAATTTGTTAAGTATAGTGATTAGTTTTAAAATAAATTATGTTATTATTAGCTACTATGTTTCATAAATGGACTATCCAACATAAAAATATACTTTTTATTGAACCAGCAGTTCTGGAGATTAGCGCATTCTAACAAAAAAGAAAAACTCTTCAGATTTATTTATTCAATTTCTTTCTATTTTTACGTGTTTTCCTGAATGGAAAAATTATTTAGATGTTAATATCCAGTTAAGTTATACGCCTCAAAGAAGCATCATCGAAGAGATGGGCCCATACGGGCTGATGCCTGATCCAGAGCTGCGGACTACCTAGCGGGTTTACCGGAGCTCCGGCTCGAAAAGCAGGAGCAAGAACGGGGTGGTTTTTAGTCAGTAACAATCTGAAGGCGGCAGAAGTCATTGGATAGTTTTCCCCTTTTGAAAAAAAATGTGTTGTCAAGAACAGCAGGCATAACGTACATAAAATATGTCACATGAATATTTATCTATACTTATAGGTAAGTAGCACTCGAACACAAAACAAACGAACAAACAGAGAATCAGGAACACACGAAAATCTTTTAATTCTTAGCATTAATTACTGAAAACAAACATAGTCCCGCTGCCGCTTACGTTTGTTTAAAACATTAGTATATATGCTTATGTTATATGGGAGAAAATTTATTTGACTTAGGCGTAGTTTCTGTGTTGGCGACGATGTAAGCAAGACAAACATGTTAATTTTCACCCGCCCCCCTCACCCCTCCACCCCCACTAGGGGGAGGGGTAGGGCTGCCAAATACATCTTTTTAATACGACAGTCGTTTGCGCTTGTAAAGTTGGCTTGTTTTGTTATGGTTCCGCGTGTGATGTGGAAGTTAGGTAGTTTTGGTAGTGGCTGCTTTTAGTTTAATATAATTATTTAATGTTGCTTTAGATGTTAGTGTTCAAGTTGTTTTGTTATTTAATGAACTATAAACTATTATCTCCATAAAGTAACTGTGGTACCTAAATTCAGTCAAAATTTTTTTTTCTATCTAGAAAATGTTACCATGTCCTAATTTACGTGTTTTCCAATTCAATATAAAAATAGACAGCCCTGTCTAACACTCCCAATTACAACACAGGCCGTTAGAGGGCGCCATGAATTATATACAGCCATCTTTGACGAACATTTATTTTTAATTTACAAAGAGGTCCGGAGCACGTTAGCACCCGAAATTACTGTAGCCGATATATTATTCAATATGTATGTCAACCAACTTCCTTGCATACACCGACATACTAACATACTGAAGTATCTAATGTGCTTATTAGTAACGAACAATTAATATTAAATGTTTTTGCGCCTGTATTTCTTAAAGATAGGGAATAGAGTATTTGAAAGTATGAAAAACAAAGCGTTTTAGCAAAAAATAAACAATATGTAGGTGTAAATGAACGTACTTATACTTATGTGTACTTCAAAGTTCCATAAACACATTCAAAAAGTGTCAAAATAAAAACAAGGTAATTCGAAAGTGCCGATTGTGATGGACATAGAGGCGGGAATATAGAGTACTGCAATCACGGGCTCGTCAAAAACTCTCCTTCGGAAAATTAAAAAGTTTTCCGTGAGCCCACCAGCCGAGCGGCCATAACCCCTGCTACGACGCTTAGCTGTTAGAATGTACACTGAAAATGCCTAAACGTTTCAGAAAAAAGTAAACCGAATGTCCTTTTATTACCTCGGGAAGGTTTCACTCAATTCTTTTTTGCTATATGACATTAAGCTCTTTAAACATTGCAGTTTGTTCCAAACGTCCATTACAATTACGTTAAGTACTTTGTGTCAATATAAAGAATCAAAGTACAAATTGACAGCTCCATATACGTCGGTGTTTGTCCCCCCACCACAATGACCGTGAAAAGGTTAAAGCGACGCAACACATGAATCTCCTTAACCCTAATTAGTCGGACGAAAGCGAAAGCGCGCGAAAAAAGTAACGAGTCTCATAATTCGGGAAGCTAGTTACCCGCACGTCGAGCCAGTCTCTTCTCTTTTGTTTTTTAATTAGTTGCCGCTTAAACTTTTGCACGTTTCGCGCTGTTCATTTTGTTTTCAACTGTTATGTTTTCCTTCAGCCCCTTTCTATTGCGTTTTGAACCACATTATGCATTAACCTCCGTAGAATAACTGTTCACGAAAACAATTCAATAGTTTCTGTACAACAACACCTAGTCACAACACTACCGGCCCAACACAATACAAACGATCCACACTGCTCTCATTCCATACTCATTTACCAAATCACAAGCAGGGGGATCCGAGTAGTAATGATTTAACATTACACTCCATTTGCTTAAGGAAAACAGATATAAAATAAGATGATTTTATCATAACAAGAGGAAGACGAGGCGCCAGTTTCGCTTACATTATTAAAACAAAACAATAGACACACAGACGAACATACGCAGTAATAATGTAGTAAATTAATTATAAACAGGGCGCGGATACTCCCCGGACCGCCGTCTTAACATTTAGTAATTGCATTATCGTTCAATTTGTGCCATTAGTTGTCGGCCATGGCCGTCGACGAATTAAATTGCGATTTATTTAACGTCGGACCTTCTTTAGTATTAATATTATTACAGGCGACGACGCGCGACGTGCCAGCAAATTGATGTTGTAACTATGTATTACTTCATTACGAACATTTCGGTGCAAACTTTGTTAAAAAGTCGCGTCTTTTTCTCTTTTGATTCGAATTTCAGGAGTCTGGAGCGTCAATTGTACATACTCGAGGGTTAGATTCTAATTCATTAGAAAAATGACGGGCTGGTGTCAACGCGTGGCGCGTGTGCAATCGCACGACGTTTGCAGGAGCGCTGCGTGCGGTGCGACAGTTTGTCATTAGTCTTATCCGCGATCCGCGTGACAACGCGGCCGACGATCAGCCCATAATACATAGACAATTCATTTCTCCCGCACTCCTCACTGCTGGGATGAGCTACGTAGGGTCGCGGTACTTAAGGGGGAATAAATACGCGCTACTGCGCTTTATTTGTTTACAGTACTCCATATTATTACCACATAAGTTATCGGAGAAGGAGCATGCAGTCCACGGCCGAGGACAGGTTCGCGTGTAGACGAGCCCATTAAGCTGAAGCCGAGTCTGAAGAGGTGTCGCGGAGGCGTCGGCAACGCACAATACGTCTCGGCTCGCGTCCCAACAATATCCTTGTGTTTACATTCCCGACGTAATTCCTTTGAACTCGCATGTGGGCCCGAGGAAACGTAAAATAAACAGAACTTTCTCGTAATGTTTAATTAAATTAATCAGTTGGTTGATTAGTCGATGGTTCGCCGGCGTTGGCGTAAACAAAGCGCGTCGGCGGCGTGGTCGGGCTTTGATCTAGCGACTCACTCTCATCTCCCACTATTGTTATATATTTGTGAGGTTCCCGCCGCCGCGCCGCGCGCCAGCTGCCGGCGCCTCGTGGCTCGCGCCTCTTGTGCCACAGGGATGACACGAGCCACATTTTTGCACTTCCTATGAAACCAGATGATTGAATCTGTTCCAGCGAAACAGGGTTACACACCCCTGCAGATTGTAATCATGCTTGCACAATAACGCGACGCGTTACACACACATACCTACACCTCGGCGAATACACTTTATGAATGCGGCTTCAATACGAAGTGCTTTACATTTGAGCATTAGGTATCGATGTCCGTAACAATACTAAATGGAAATGCTTGCTGTGTGAAACATTTCTAAGCCAACACCGGAATATTACCTGTTTGCTGCATATTGATGTGAAAATCATGATTTGATTGAAGCCAACAGAGTACCGTATAGAGTACTAGTTATCAAATTAATTACGGTGGTATTTCGAACTAACACATCGCTGTAGATGCGGCTGCTAGTCAGTATATCGATGTTCACATTCCTTTTCCCATAGAAAGAATTGTGATACTTTTAATGAAGGTTTGCATACTTATTATTGTAATTATGTATTGGATGTTATATAAATTTGTTGGGCGAGTGATCGTGATAAATAGAGATAAGATTTTCAAATCCGAAAATCGTTAATAGATTTTCAGATATACGATAATTGTTCAGTAAACAAATCGAGTCAAGTACACCCTTTTATATGGGACTCATAGTACCTATAACTGGTGAAAAGTTATTTTACGTTAATACTAATTGTATTAATTAAACAAAAAAAATCTTTAACTACAGTTCTATGAGAAAGAAAAAATAAACCATTTATCAATCAAAATGGCCGAGTCTGGCACCCCTGTGAACCTGTACCCATCCATCAAACATTACGTTATACTCTCACTAAATAGTACATTGCGGCCTGACGCGGCAGATCGCAATTTTAATCTGTGTCAAAACTGAAGCTTTGGCACGCGTTTGTCTATCTTTTGTTAGGCCACAAGGATGTTTTTATATTTTCGATCATTTCTTCACCTTGATATACTTAATTTTATTCGAATGTTTATTACTTTGAGTTGAGGTAATTAGTCATGTGTCTATAGCATTTCAATTGTATTTGAAAATGGAGAATTTGAAATTAATGCTTTGACTTTATCTGAAATGCTTGCGAGTGGATTTGTTTATCATATTTTATTAGTTCATTTATAGATTATGCCCAATACTAGGAGGCTAAATACCTCCCCTCTCACAATATCCCCATTCCTCAAATTCCTAATCCCTATAAGGCTTAACTTGTAACCCTGGTGTTGCAGGTGTCCATGGGTGGCGCCGATTACTTACCATCAGTGATCTTGCATTTGTACCTCCTCCGGTATCGTGGTGTCGATTGCTTACCATTAAGTGATCTACTTGCTTGGCCTATCCCATAAAAATTAAAAGAAAGTATCTGAAAACAATGACACTTTGATAATTTTATTTCAAGCTTGCTTTTAGTATTTATCCAACAAATTTATGAAAAATACTTTTCGTTGTTCACAAAAATTTCAAACGAAAATTGTAGATTCGTTTTTGAATTTTCTTAACAATTATTTTGTTTGGAAAGTACTCTATTATCTATTCAGCGATAAAAACGCTTTTGTTTGTAATGTGATTTTTTCATGAGAAATGTAACTCTCAAACTGTGAAAATTAAAACATGTCTCTTAACGTGAAAAATGTACACACGAACAACTTTAGTGCATCTCTCTAAGTTAATCTAGCGAGAAACTCTTTGAACTAACTATGTTGTAACTCGTTCGGATTTTAAACTGTTTTAAAAAGAGCAGCTCATTTTCCACTCCAATACATAGACATTTTAATACCTATAAAGTTCTTCAAGCCCTTAATTCAGTTAAACTTCCTTAAAAATCATCATAATACAAAGTTGTAACACTGAAATCTTTCATCCATACACATTCCCTATCTCAACAGTGTTGGACAAAATGTAGATATTATTAGCGGGCTGCGCAGGCGCCGCGCGTCCGCCAAACGACGGCTATCTTAATCGAATGGTTATGGTTCTCACTCATCTACATGTACGCATAATGAATTATCTTTAACTTCATCAATAGACGATTACTATGATCTGGTGTTACATGTAACTGTTTAAAAAGTTTAGTTTCGACTCTGCTCTATTGCTGTTTTTCTTTTTAGTGAAGTCAAAATTGTTATTAGTAAGTATTTCGCATCATTTACCTGTCCATATTAATGTGTATAAAGATAACGGTTTACTCGCGTACTGAGAAAAGCTCTACTAGTTTTGAGTCACATGAGGACTCTTTCTCATGAGTAGCGTGAGTGGACGCGGCGTTGTCGCTGTGCCTATAGTTCGTTTTTAGTTCATTTAGTAAGTCTCACGACAGTTATTATAGAATTAAAAATGTCACGTCTAAATACACGACAAGAAACGCCACCGAAGTTGAGTAAACGAAAGAAAACTAGAAAAGCAATAAAACTGAACAACTGCAAAGTCATTTGAAGCAACGAAATGACCACATCCGAACCGAGCGCGCGTACTTAAGCACATTAACAAAAGTACATGTCTACATCAGTTTCTACTTACGTACAATCAAGCATCGGGCCAATAACTGAATACGTAATAAAAACACAACTTTCAATGGATCCAGTAGCGACGCAGAATTCCGTACGTTCGAACGACTTATTGTTGTTATTTGTATTTATAGCTTAAGGAACCCCCCTTCGACAGAACGCGAGAAATCAGGGACGTTCGTACTGCTACGATATTCACAAATTATAGTACGCGCGACTGCCGGCTGGGTGGGTGAAAAGTGGCGCTTTCTGCGATTGATGTCAATTATAAATAGACTAGGTACTTCATTTTCTGCTATTTTTGTATGCATTCGTTTTTGATGGGGTAATTGTTTCGGTCACGTTATTAACTGGTTCTATTGCATGTGAATTATAAGGAAGTTGTTTATCTTTATCGACTTTTTTTACTCGATATTATATGTGTATGTGAAGATCTAAGAACAATTTTCTTCGCGGCTTACATTCTCATTGAACTTATAACATGGGAGCATATCAACCCTAACGTTCGGAGCTCGTATAAAATCTAAATTTGCAATTCCGATGTTTTGGATCAATTCAGCGATCACAATTATAATGGGACCCGTTCCGTCCAGCGTACTGTCTTGGACGCTAACCCTTGAATAAATTATGATCATGCAACTTTTATTAGACACCCGGTGCCGTAGGGTGACAATTGCATGTTATTCCTTATTTAATCTAATAATATTGGTAACAAGGCATATTTTAAATTGTTAGTGGTTTGAGTATGAATAATTCCAAGTTTCCCGGTATTTCTGTGTCCATCCACTTAGTTTGTTTAGCTAGTTAAGTGGTTACGGTGACCTATTGCGGGCAGGACGCGGCTTGGCGGAAAATGAACCATTTTCTTCATTATGCACTTTGAATTGAAATTGAAGATAAACAACGATGTTTGTATTTATAATGAAGACTTTTATGTGAAAATGTTAGGGATAATTCAACACCAGCCATGGTACAACGGATTATTTGGAAGCGCAAGTCACTGTTACCTACATATTCAGGTTTCTATGAATTTTAAACTACACAGTAGAGCAGGCTTGCGATTTAAATATTAACGGGCTTTAGAATAATACTATGAAGTTCCTTGAGAATTTGTGCGATGTCCAAAGATTGCAACATTCATTTTGATATTTCTGTCTTACGTAGACTGAAACTAAGGCAAAATATTCCGATACTACCACGTAATTAGGCTCAAGATAAGGCTAAATGATAGCGTTTTTCTTAGTATTTCGCTTTCAATTGTTCGTGGTTGTAATGTTATTCAAATGAGAGCACGCATGATGCGGGAGGTAGTGAGGTAGCCGTCTTCCGCATGTGAGGAAGGCTCAGGAGGTCAACCAACTGGAAAATTGCCGGAGAACGGACCGAAATAGTAGAAAATATTGCCAGATATGAAACAATGGCATGTTTGCATAAGTCGTGGACCGAAAATTACTTTTATGAATAAGAAACTGCGTGTTTCTGTAACGCTTTTACCGTGAGTTAGTGTGTACTTAGGTTTATCGTGTAGTCTAGATTATCTGCAAGGAATCTTTATAAAGTACCTGCATGTGTTGTTGCAGGGAGAATGTTACTTTCAATCATTTCTATGGATTTGAAATCACTTAGTAAGAGTTGTTAAGTAACTTTGATATTATGGCATCGAATACTATTATCAGAGAGTGCATCTCAATAACTGTTCTATTCAATTTTCAAGATATGAGGAGCAAGAAAGTAAAGACGTTCAAATTAATTCAAACTCCGTCGCGCATTTCAATCAGAAATTAATTCCAATAGTAATAAAATTCCGATATTTTTTTATCTCATATACGTAATAAAATCACGGTTTCAAGGAAGGGATCCGTTGGAAATTAGCTTTATGGCAGAACGACACTCGTTAGAAAACAATGTAAAAGTACTGGATTGTAGAATTTCATGCATGCAAGGGTTAATGAAAATGTAATTTACGTATGTAATGTAAAAAAATGTGAAAGAAGCAGGGAGCCGAGCTAAGTTGATGGAGGCAAACGAGATATTTGCAGTGTTTTGCATAACTGCATTAAGTGTTGGGCCGAGAGGCCCGCTGAAGGCACGTACACTCGCCTACTAAAGTGCAATAAAAGCCTTGTAAAAATTGTAATGGCGCTTAATATAGACTTTTTTGTCGTTCAACACTTTTGCCCAGTTCTTTCTGGTTGTTATTTTTAACGTATTATGAATTGCATTTGTAATTCAAGTGAATATGTGACGGGTGTGCGAAATTAATTGGCACCTACGTTTTTGTTATCGCCTCGAGAATCCTGAGTGACGTGTGAACTAAAAAACCTAGTGGCCGACTACGTGTATGACTAAATACAGAACATTCAGATGAAATTAGTTTTTACTGTCCCTTTGCCTTCACCTGTTTTGTTGAGCATTTCTTTACTTTTTATTTATTACTTATTACTGCAAATATCTAAGCAGTTCTTGCAAAATTTATTGTTAATGGGGCTATTTTTTTTGTCAACACTTCATGTAATTAAAAACAATTAGAACACTTTACACATATTTATTCAACTTCTTATCAAATACAAGGCAAAATACTCTAACACCCTAATAGAAGTCATAAGACAATTAAAATGTAAAAAAAACGGAGTGGTATATTAAAAAAAAGTTTGCATAAAAGTTCACAATCAAGGAAAAGTGAAAAGGTGCAGATTCAATTAGATAATTTCGTCGGAGTACATCGCCGTCAACAAAGAATCATTTCGTGTGCGAGTTTAATTATCATCAAGAACCTGAGATAGGATCTTGTCTGGATGAGAAGGAGTTTGCCAAAATGGCAGGTGAGTTGGAGTCAGTCAGTCGTCAAACGTGGTGCTGTCCGTTCTTTGACAAATTTGTAAGTTTAGGCTGTAACCACACCCGCGGGAAGAGTATGAGTGGTGTCTTGTGACTCTGCCGCCCTCACACGGCAATTAAAAAAAAAATTATATATATATATATTTTTTAATGAAACGTTGCCCCACCCTAGGATTTTCTCCTGTGTCGTGGGTGCGTTTACAAACATACAAGTTCACGTGCACATGATACCCAGACCCGAAACAACAATTTGTGGATCACATAAAGAGTTGCTCCGTGCGGGAATCGAACCCGCTACATGTTGCACGGCAGCCAGTTGCCCAGCCACCGCGCCAACCGTGCAGTCAAATGAGCAAGTTTGTCAAGTGACAACTAATTTGTAGTTGCGTAGAGACTTTAGTCCCCGATTGTACCCACCTGAAGATATCTCGAACATTGTTTCCGTTTGTGAAGTACAAATTGTTGCTATTGTGCTCTATTTTCCATAACGTATGAGGGCCATTACGATTGGCGTTTTCTTATAACCGACCGGTAGGTACCGTTATGCACCACCACCGCCGTATTGTGGAAAATTCTTTGAAATACCGATTGAATAGAACCCACGTCTATTATATGGGTAATTGTAGTTGCATCAACCAATTTGCTTGTTTGTTACATATTGCTATTTTCTCATCTGTGTTCCTTACTTGACTAGCTCGTTGGTCGAGTGGTTGCAAGTGCGACTGCCGGACAAGGGGTCTCGGGTTCGATTCCCGGGTCGGGCGAAGTATTACTGGGCTTTTTTCGGGTTTTCGAAAATTTCTCAGTGGTAGCACGGAGTCTGGAAATGTGCCTGGTATATGGCAATAGGCTCACCACCAATTACATGGGACTTACAACATAAATTGTGAAATGTGGGTGTATATTGGCATCATGTGCCATAATGTGCACCTCTGCCTACCCCTTCGGGGATTAAAGGCGTGACGTTATAATAATAAAAATGTTCCTAACTTGAATATGGTTTAGAAAGACTATTAAACATGGACGGAATTAAGTTTTAGAGGATTAAAGAGTCACGATTCTGCAGTACATACTTCATGTTACGCCTGACGATACCCGAAAAACGTGTGAGTATAAAAATCACGACACAGTATGGCAGGAACGTTTATAAAGATGAGTATAACGGGCCACCGCAGAGCGCGATGTAAACAATTTCAATCGAATCGTAACAGCTTCTGAACAATGAACGTTGGATCACGAAAAAATCATCTTACAAGTTAGTCGTGCTTTGGGCCCACGGTAGTCGTGTAAGCGGACCTTTCGAGACCTCATCGCCGTCGGCCCTGTCTCAGTATTGGAGTCATTTTATTCGAAACTGGGAAGTACGGATTACAAAGTTAATGTTTATTGTTGATCGTTGATCATGCGGACGGTCGCAACCTGCTTCCTATTTAGGACCGGGGAACTAAAGAACTATCTCCCTATAGTAGAAACTTTAATCACGTCAAGCTTCATTCAGAATTGGCTCTTAAATAATGAAAAATGACTGACTGATAGCGATTGGTTTTTTATTAAAATGTAATTTTAAAACAGACATAATGCAATATAGGTTGGAGTGGTTTTAAAACAAGAAGCGCATCGTGGTACTACCTTCAGTTAGAATGCAGTTAGCGGTAGATGGAAACCTGTAGAGTGGAAAATAAAGTACCTAGTATTCAATAAAGTACTACCTATTATTGAATAAAAAAGTTCACTTTGTGTCCATATTGAATAAACGTGGGTGTTTAGAGGAAATCCGATTCCAACGTTGGTTTGTTGCAGCACACTTACATTACTGTCTTTTGTTTAAAAAAGTTTCCTTTTTTGTCAGAATATTTCTAGTTTGAGGTGTTCTAATAAATCAATTATTACATTAGTGATAGAAAACCGTCGTGAAACTAACGCTTGCGTTGTGTTTCGTTGTGTGAGTGAGGCTACTGGATTCCTCAATAATCCTTAAATTCCTAACCCCCAAAAGGCCGGCAATGCACTTGTAATGCCTCTGGTGTTTCGGGTGCCCGTCGGAGGAGATTCCTCTCACCTGAGCCTTGACCGCCGCGCCGGTAGCTTGGATTTCTACCATTACCTGGCTACTGATTTTTATGTTTTTTTTTTTTAAATAAATATTTGAAATAAACCACGTATTGGAACTAAATAAAGATAACATAAACAAGTAATAGTATTAAGTTTACTTATCTAAACAAACTAACAATCTCATTACTATTTATTTGTATTTACGCACACTTCTGCCGACCCCTCGAGAAATAGAACCTGTGTGTGTAGTATTTATACAAATGGATGCATTTATACAAATATATTCAAATATTCATCTCTTTCTAACTTATAAGTATTGTTAATCATAATAAGTATAGGTACCCGTGTCCGTTTGTTCAAATCCCTTTATATTTCTTTATATTTATCTTAACTCCGATAATCCAATATTATTCATATTGAATAAATGAAATAACTAATAAGATAACTTTTTTATCCGTATAACTAAGATTTCTCCTGTGTCTTGGGTGCGTTTACAAACATACAATTCCACACTCCCGAAACAACAATTTCTGGATCACTATAAAAGTTTCTCCGTGCGGGAATTAAAACTGCTGCACGTTACACGGCAGGCAGTTATAGGCCTTTTATATTAAAATTATTCATAAGACAATTATATAAAGTTGAATGACCCTTTAAGTGCCTAATCTGATTTTTAAAACATCATAATTATTTAACATAGATATATTATGTAGGTGAAATTAAAATAGACACTAGTTTAAACTACGGAAGAGCAACAAATATCTTTTAGATTCAATAAAGCTGCATTTTATAAGAATACAGCATACCATCAGTGCCATTTAAAGAGGCTTTAAACCTTGGTACACAATTACGTCAACACACTTTCACCGATACAATACATACCGTACCTCAATTTTTCGCGATTAACACACACTAAAACAAATTATATGTCTGTATATTTGTTTATACAAAACACAAGGGCTATATTTTATAAAATATACAACAGTTTAAATGATAATTTATACCCCATTGTTATTCATTGATGTTATTATATGTATATTTTACCATTGTTTCAAATCAGAGCATATTTCATGCATTTAATGTTTAATTCCGTGTTACACTGCTAGCTACGCTACGCGAGATATTGCAAGCGATCTTACTTAGGTACTTGGTACGCAATGAAAGTTGCTCTTTGCATAATATGATGCTGGTTGATGGATACGATATCCACATACGTTACTTATTCAGATTTATTGATTTAATTTAAAATTGTAATGCAAACATCACACATGCACATAGCGATCATATTGAAAACATGTTTTGATAGTTCTTAGCAACATTTCCTATGCATGGAGACTGTTTTGATGAATTGGTAATATATGAAAATGTGTCATGCAAATGAAATTTTCATGGTTAATAAGTTCGTAAGCGATGGTCACTGTGTTATTTTGCATTTGACGTCTTCGATTCAATGTCATGTTGTGTTGCAAAACGGCCTTACTCTGTTACGCAGTAAAGTCTTCTTTTTTATTGTGAAATATTATTTTGCATACCTATAAGGTGTTTGAAAGATTAACTATGATATTTCTCTATAATAATGTACTATGAAACATATCTTCGCAACGCTTGTCGTGTGCATCGAGCCCAACCAGCACGTATTGTTTCGCTTGCTTGTGAAATGTAATTCGTGTGCTGTAAACACATACAAATCTCGCACGCACACACGTACACTGGTTATTTATATTTGAGACTCGGAGGTCGCATGTCGTGGGCATGTTGTTACAAATATAGAAACTATAACGTATTTATTGTGAATATTAAATTTGGCACAATATAATTGAAAGTGTATCGTTGTTCGGGACTCGGGAGGCGATCGTTTCATTTTTTGTTTAGTGATTTATTATATGTTTTTTTTTTTAAATTGTAGGTGGTTTTTTTTATTTGGAACTGAGGATAGTTCCATTCATTAGTGTATTAATTAGTCAACCAACTGCGTTAAGACAGAAGTAGTTAATTGCATAAGGTTCAAATCGGCGGTTTAGAAGCGACCTGCATCCAGTAGCAACATCTTATTCTAACCACCGTACTCAGAGTTATTTAATGGTTACTTAACCCAGTCTTTAGCAATTGTTTTCGATACAAATTCATTACTAAGGAATAGTTTAGGCAGTAAGCCTGCACAGTATGCAATTCACTAAGAAGGTTTTTGGCCTTAAGTAAAAATAAAAGCCCTTGGAACCGACCTCAACCTTGGCTAATACCTACCGGGCTTATATTACGGCACTCCGGGTGTATCTTTAATCACAGCTACCTAATTACTTCATCAATATCGATGGGAAAATAAAAACACCCGTCAGCTGGCCATGTTTCTTTACCGGTGTGTTTTTATATGTACCTATTTCGGGGAGTATAGTGTGGAGGTGGAAGTTTAAGGGAAATTCATATTTGGTTGGTTCTGCACATGTAGATAGATATATAAAAGAGTTTCACTTGAAGAATGTAGGTGTTGTGTCATACCTTGAGGTTTGGCTTGTAGATACAAGGAGTTCAATGCGATCTGGAAATTTCTGAAAAAGGCCTATGTACAGCAGTGGATGTTTTCTAGCTGATATGATTACGAATGAGCTGAATCCATTCCTGGAGTTCAATCCTCGAGGCACCAGATACGATATTTTTTGCAGAGTGTTGTGTTCGAATACATTTTATAATAGAACTCTGACTAACCCTTCGGGGAAAACAAGCGTTACATTGTTCCATACCCCTCGTAACAAAGTATCACGCGACGACAACTACCCCAAAAACAATAAATAACTGTTATCGAACAATGTTATTAAAAAAAAAGCAGTTATCCGTAAAAATTCCCCTTTCGTACGATTAAAAATAAAACAATATGCTGACGGCAATTAAAATAAATAAAGCTATTACATTTTAGTAGGTACATTGTACATCTCAATTACGTCCCTTTCATAACTATTAAAAAGTACAATAACGTGTAATTAATGGTACCGAATAGCGGGTGGTGGGCAAAGTCATATTTGTTATTGGAAAAAATATTGATACCTGGCATTACAAACGTATGGACTGGCCCAAATTGTCGCCCATTCGTAAAACATGGATATTTTATGTGTAGCTAATAAAGCAATTACTAATAGTATGATTAATACTTGTATCAATTTTTTGTCTATGTTAAATGGGCCGACGTTTGGCCGCTATCTCGCCTGATGATGAACTGTGCGGTCTACGATGGAGCACGTCTGCCCATAAGCAACCTATTCACTCGGGCTTTGAAGACACCCAGGTTATACCCATCAGGAAACACAGACTCCGGCAAGGAGTTCCACTCCCTAGCCGTTCGCACTAGGAAGCTTGAAGTGAAGCGCTTCGTGCGTGTGGGTGGGATATCCACCATGAAACGGTGACGCCTCGCCGATTGTCTTGTGGTTCGATGATGGAAAGGACTAGGAGGAATCAAGTTGTGCAATTCCTCCGCACACTCTCCGAAATGTATCCGGTAAAAAACGGAAAGGCTTGCGACCTTGCGCCTGTGTTCAAGGCTTTGAAGCCGGGCCTCCACAAGCGCATCATCATTGATGAGCTTCTTGGCACGCCTTTCAATTACATAAGACTTATCTAGTTTTCTACAGATATCTTGATGTTTGCATAGCTAAGATTACTAGACACTTAAGACACTTAGGTACTATTAAGTATGTAATAGAGCAAAAGTCACATCAAACCTCTCTAAAACTTCCCTCTACATACACAGGAATCGAACACAAGACCTAAGGTAACAATACAATTCAATTTCATAATCATTTTCCATAAAAAGAACAATCTATAACCACAAACCTTGCAGTCGTACGCAAACTATTTTTAAGCTCCTTTGCCACGCGCAGGAAATCAAAAACGCAAAAACGAATAAAAATAAAACAAGTAAAGATTTACGAATTAATACTGAAAGCAACACGAGCCGGCCTATTAGCTGTATAGCTACGAAAATATTGAATTACTGCTATAAATATACACACATACAAAATTATTGTTTTTATGTAAATACGCGTTCTGCAGTAACGAGTCTTGCTAAATCACAATATGAGGTTGATTTATATCTGAATACGGTCGGCTTACCTTCATGGGAGGGCCATAAAAACTCTATACGAAAATACGTATATACATGCATAAGTACTGGAGTCGTTTTGAACAATTTAATTGGTCACTTACCAGTTAACAATGCGACATAATGCCTGAAACCCTACCGCGATATGGTACGAATTGACCTCGAATTTGATATATTTTAGGGTTCTGTACTAAATTGAATGCAAATGAACGTTAAGACCACCTTTAAACTGTATTAAGCATACAATTAAAGTGGACATAGTTTATAATAGGGTCTCAATAATCAAGTTCTCTGTACAACATGTTTAGTCAATCATGCCTTTGTACGAGTAATATAGGAGACGTAATTTTTAAGAAACTTTTAGGAACCCGTCATATAAGAGTGACGGCTCACACTTGACCGAAATTTTTGGTCAAGCTCCGTTGGCTTCCTTATGACTGGCAGCGTATGAATGAACTTCGAATTTATAGCATTTTTTTTTCGATTATTAAAAAGTTAGGACCATTCTGTTAGTCTTTAATGTGGCGGGAACTAAAACACGAGTGCAATGCAATTATGTACGTATGTAAGTACTTTGAAAAGGGTAGTATTAGGTCTTTAGTTTGATACTGCAATGAATAAACGTTTATTGAATATGCTCCATCTCTTTGGGTAACTATTAGTGTTACTTTGTTCTCACATAACCTTTTTTTGAGGGTGGAAAATCATTCAATTACTTCTCTCGCCTTGGGCAAGCCGAGAGGGAATGTCAGACTCTTACTGACTAAAAATCCTAATCTTGCTTTTCAAGCCGGAGCCCCGGTAACCCGCTAGGCAGTCCTCAGCTCCGGATTCACACATAACCTGGATTACGATTGTGAAGCTGATTGAGAAAATAGTCATGGAGTTTCTTGATCGTTCTTTGCCATGGAATCTACAATTTGGAATGAGCGAATAGCTTCACTGTAGACTGACAAATAGCTTCATAACAATCAATTACTTGGTTATAATACCTATTAGATATTATTTGTGGTATATCGAGTGTCACTTGACACAAGCATTTCAATACGGTACATTGGCTTATAACAAAAGGAGGAGTTTAATTCAAAGACAAGTCGATGTCCTGAGGGCATATATGATGATGTATTCCCTTGCATCCATTACAGGCAATTACTATTGACGGATGACAACCCACAGGACAATGTGCACTCAACCTACACCAACATCAAAATTGGATACTCGACTTTATATCAAAACAAATAGAGTTGAATTCTAATATAGAAAAAGGAGTAGCTTGACTTGCCGGCCAACGTGCAGATCATTCAAACGATCCCTTGCTTTATTGCCAATAACTACTAAATGAATATTAAAAGTGTTCAATAATATATAGATTGAACTCACAGACAATGTTGTTACGGTTTATTTTTGAAAGACATTTTTATTGGTATCATTGTTTGAATTATATGTTTGCGGGTTTGCTGGGTGTTTTAAATTGTTGCAGTGTGTTGTTGGGTGGATGACATGTAGGTCTAGGGAGGTGCCATAATAGGCGTTGCGCTATGGTAGCTTCGGGGTTGGTCTATTAAGAGGACCCGATGTATCCTTCAGGTGAAGATGGTGGCCACAGGGGAAGTTTTAATGCAGTTTATTTAATTCCCAAAAAGCTTAGGTAAAAGTAGTTTTCCGCCTGTCTTCATAAAAAAGTGTTGTTGTTGTGAACTTATACCAGATCTAGTAATCAGGGTTTAAGAATATAAGAAGACATAATTAAAATAAAAGCTAGGCCCGAAAAATCACGTTCCACTTCACTATTCAAACAAAGGACATCAACCACTTTGTATGGCGTTTGGGCTTGAACATGAACATGAAAATATTGTACTATTTTTTACTTTATTGAGCGGCTTACAGTACAAAGAAAACGTATAGATAAGAAACTTTGTATCAAATTAATAATTAAACATAATATATGAAAAAACTTCAACACTTTAAAATAAATCGTTTATTTGTGAAACTATTCATTTTCATAATGTTAACAAAACATTTTCTAGAAACTGAGCTGGTGGAGTTACATTTTCATGCCTTGCCCAACTTATATACCATATCACAGACATGATATGAGCGCAGCAACCACTTACACTTACTTACTTAATGACTTACCACTTGTGGTGCGATCCATTGCAGTATAACTCGCTGCACTTCCACAAGATTAACATTGTGTCTTCTCCTGTGAGTGATTTCAGTTCCACAATTGACACAATATATAGATTTACTAGGCAAAATCGGAAAGTCCAAGTTTACGGGGTCGTCGTCATGTAAAGCGGCTTCGTTGCCGGGGTTAACGTTTGAAGCGGGTACTGAGTCTAAGAGTGAGCCGGGGTCATCGGATAGAAAATCACTAGAATCCGTTTTGAATAGCACAGTCGTCAAAAATAGCCAAAATCGAAATAATATTCACACAATATAATACGAAAAAGAACTGTCACAAAACTGTTGTCATGGCAGTGTCACCAATAATAACAATAATCAATTACAAAACTGTTTTTATTCTTATTTAATATTATTTATATTTACACTCCCGAATAGAAATCAAAATTCATTAAATATTATTATTAAATTATTTGTGAACTTCTTTTTTCTCAATACAGCTGTTCAAAACTCTAGCCCATTTTGGTTGATGTCCTTTATACACAAACATAATATGAATAACTACTTTAAGTTTAAACATTACCAAGCCACCTAACGAGCTTCGAAGGCAGTTTAATAAATTAATAAGCTGCATACGTAATTACTAGGAGTAGGCACTACAACAATAGCAGAACTATTATCTAGTAAGGTATCTTATCCTAGTGCTCAGTATAGGTACCTAGGTAGGTACTTATTCCAATTGTTAAACCTATACCATATCAATTTTATAATATGTATCTAGTATTATTATAAAGCTGAAAAGTTTTGTATAAACTTGCTAATCTCTGGAACTACTGGTTCAAATGGGGTAGATGACTAATTTTTAATTTAAAGTTATTTTATATCTTTAATTTTATTTCGCAGATGATTTACGAGTATATCGTCACTTCTAGGTATAATTGCTTCCATTCTTAAACTTTGATTCGTCTTATCCAAGTATTATTATCTTATACGACAAAAAAAAATACGTGTCTAATATTTTGTCATTATCTAACTGACGGACTAAATAAATTTTAATTTTCATACCCCGTCATCATCCCTTTTGAATATTATGTAGTTCTTTATGTGTTGGATAGTCCGTTTATCGAAGAAGACCAAAGGCTACAAACATCACGCTACTATCAATAAGATCCTCCGTGTATTAGACGAAATCGTATTAAGTAGTTCATTTAGCAATAAGTCCAGCGACATATATTATACGGATCGTTATGGCGCTATACATTGCGCGTCGCGCTTCACTACACAATGCCCACCGGCGAACCAGAGGAGACACCTAATCGCATTAACGAACTAATCACGTGCCTCTCTGACGAGGAAATTCATTAATATCCTGCACCCGTAGCCGAACTGATGAAAAAGTATATGCACAGCGGCCGGCCCGCACTCCGTACAGACGGACACATTGATTTTTTTCTATTGCTATCCCCTAGCGAAATTGGCATATTTTATTTTTGGAATTATACGGTATAAGTTTTTTAAATTATAAAGAATGTGCGTCTTGTTTTGAGTACTGGTTACAAAAGTCGAAACTAAGAAGTACATGTAATTAATAATAATCTTCTGAGTTCCAAGGTACGTTGTTGACACAGAGTGTTTTACTTTATTGTTTGAAAATTTCACTTTTTTATTTAAAAAATGTTTGGTTGTAATATACTTCTGTGGAATGGTACTATTTAAAGTTCCATTTTCAATTATAAATTATGAGCGATCTCCAAACTGTATAACACCTAGATATCTACAGTATCAATCTTCGAAATTCCTTCTCAATATGGCCTCCTGGCTGTCAATAGCAGAAAGGCGAACTAAATATAAATATTAATCTAACGCAGTACATTTGCATACAAAGTGTTGTGAGGTAAAATAATTAAATACACGCTCTTTGTTGTACAAACAATGCACATCTTAGAGCATACAGCAAAATAACAACAGTAAGTACACTTATAAAACAATACTAGCTTCTGTCAGCGACTACGCCCGCATTCTCGGTATAAAAAGTACCATACAAGTTACATGAGCCTGTATTCTATCTCTGTACTAAATTTCATCCAAATCCGACCAGTAGTGCTTTTGTAAAAGTGTAACAAAGTGCTGTCAATTACAATTTTCACACAAATACTTGAAAACTTTGTCTTTATAAGCAGTTATTTAAACATCTAAAGTAACACAGCGTACTTTTTCACGTCATAAATGGTGCAGATTAAGGCTTATTTTTTTAAACATAAGTATGATCACTCGCGTTGTTGTGATGTTGACTACTGAACGGGACAAATTCCCACAAATAATCTTAAGTTAAGCCCCCCAAACTTTAAAGAGTTTCATTAACATAATAATATAGACGAAGCGCCATCTCTTTCCCACAGAATTGAAATACTCCACAACATAAAATTAAATCGTTTACACATAAACACGACAGATGGAGTTTTACTACAATAATAATAAAAAGCAATAACATTATGATCTGTTTTACTGCGCGATCATTGATCTACTGTTTCAACTTTAACTGCATATTAAAATACAATGTACGGTTTATAAGCCTTGAGAATGATTGTCATTAATTACTATACGACATTTGCAATAGTGTCGGAGTTGAATTTAATTTTATATGTTTGATATATGGGTTTGGAAACTGGTCGTTTTCATTTGAACTTGTCCGTCAGTCTGTCTAATCATTTGTCTTATTTAAAAGCTTAAGCTAAAGTTAAGCTAGTTCTACCGTGTTGTATGCAAGGAAAAGTAATTATTTTATTCATTACTATGTTATTGGCTTACTCTAGTAACTGTTTGACGAGGAACTCGACTAGTTTCAAGCTATGCTAGAGGCTCATGAGCAACATTCCGCGACACACGACGCAGCGACTATCGCGGTGTTTCTCCATATTTTCTTCATTTAGTAAAACTTCATTTTCGAAAGATTTTAACGAAGGTTTAATATAATACGGGGCAGTAAACGACATTAAAAAGTAATACAGTAAAATGCTCGTTCAGTAATTCAATGGATCTCTATATTTCAATGTTAATTAAAATGTATTTGCGTTCATAACAATTAAGGCTTTACCAGTCTTTTACGTTCAGGCTCATTAAAATGGACAATAATTACAATTTTGTTAAACAGAGGCCGTTTTTACACAGATTTTAATTATTTTAAATACACCCGGCACTCAGTAGTTCAACATTTTATTATTTGTATGTAATGTAATTAAAATATCAATTTACTTTAATAAGCTTATTATTGATATTAACGTCACAGCTTTGCAACGAAACAAACACTGAATCATGTTTTAAACAAATAAATAAAATTGAATCAACCCTTTCACGTCGATGAATCACGGTTCGCGAATAACTTATTAATAAAATATAGCCAAATCGAGTTTTGTTCGGTATCGAGTCGGAAAATCGGTGGGGAAATAATCGAGATACGAATATTGAATCGTAACGGAAATTGCACCGTTTGGCATTTTAAAAGGTGTCGAGATGTTCCCGTGTCGCGACGCGGCCTCCGGTCACCGCGCACCGCATTATGCGCTGTTTACACGTAAATTTAATTACGCTTTTTAATATTCACTTTTTAATGACTGATTCGAAAATTAAACGAAATCCCTGACAGGCAATTTTTATTTAAATATGTACACTCTACAGCAGCTACAGTGGAATTCATGATTTATTTAATCAATTACATTGTTTTTATTTTTTTAACAATTTACCGTTTATTGAATGAAAACGACCGTAAAAGTTTCTAGTTCTTTTACCGAGCTTTTTCATAATATAATTTAACTGTGATTCTTGTTATATCATTGGGCAGAAACTAGTATTCAATAAAATATGTAACAATAAGAAAACAAGCTTGTATGACCAATGAACTAATTCTGGATTCGCAATAAAGTGCTAAAGGGTTAACTGGAACACAACAGTGAGGTAATGCCGGCGGCAATTGCTAGACATTGGCATGTTTAGCTCCCTCAATCGAGGGCTGAATAGTGCTAGGATGTGCAATGAAAAGTTTCGCATGGAAACAGAAATCGATCTCTTTTACACGTAATGATTAAGTTGAGAATACTATCCGGCCTCATCTAGCTATTTGAAATTTTGACGTGTATGAGTGTTATTTTATAACCTACTTACAGAAATAAATATCATTTCATTTCATGTCTTACGCCGTCAGAGTCAATATTTAATGGTTACTTAAACCCAATCTTTAGCAATTGTTTTCGATACAAAATCGCTACTAAGGAATAGTTTAAGTAATCATTAAATGTCTCCGAGTGCGGTAGTTAGATCTTGTTCGTTGATAGCCTGACCTTTTACGAAAAATTAGAAGGGAATGTGAGATTCTTAGATTTTTTTTGCACTTTTTTACACTTGACACTTGAAAATTTTTAGTGCCAACGTTATTTGAATAAGCTTTTGCATTTTCACACGTTTCTATTAAAAAAAAACATAACTAAGTTTTAGTTTCATTAACCATTAAAATATAATTATATCGAATACAGAAAGTACACTCAAGACAACGATTTTTTAACTCAAAATAAGCGAAAATAAGAATGTATAATGACACGACTTAAACCAATTATATAATATGATATCAACATCGCATATCGTCCCAGCCACACACTAAAGGCGCGAACTATCGATGACGTTCGTAGCGTTCATTACAACACTACAACACTACGGTAAAGGGGGTGAGTAGAAAGACCGGACTGCCGTACACCTGATGGTATCATAATGATTATTAACATGTGAAGGCTGGTACCAGCCAGGGACGTCTGCAACGCCCCAGATATGTTTGACATAAGTCAGTTATTTTAATACAAGCAATTAGAGGTTCCTACTGGATGCCGAGCAAGTTTTCGATTAGCAGTCTGTGGTTGTCTTTAAGTGGATTTTAAATTGCTCGCCGAATCGATTGGCGGCTAGATTTGTTTGGAGTTAGTTGCGCTTAACGTTTCGTGCCGGTTTTTTGGTTAACGTTAAATTTAAAGTTATGAGAGGGTTTGTTGCAGTCGTGTGCTGTTTTTTTTCTTGTGTTTTGTTAGCCTGTGTTTATTTGTTGGGAAGTGTTTTTACTGTTTACAATGAATGTAGAAACGCATCATTTTACCTCTAGCTGCTATCTAAATTTTGATAGAGATAAGTTGAAGTCTGGTGACTTTCTTAGATGACAGTAAGTTTCAACATTAGCAATCGTTTCTTGTATAACAATAGGTCACGGTAAAAATACAAGATTTCAAAGAGTCAGCAAAACTGAGGAGAGCTATCAAAGTTTGATCAAAATAATAATTAATTTCTATATAAGGTAAACGCAGGTATTAACGACCCCCCTAAGACAATTTTAAAATCAACCATATTTTTTTAGTACACTGGTTCCTCTAAAAACTAGTAGTTTCATTTTATATGCTAGTGTTATGTATAAAATATGTATTTACTGAATCAAATAGATTTAAATAGAGGATTATCTTGTAAAAAATAATTTATAATGTGACTTAGTCGATTGTTGCTATTACCGACCCATAAAAACGGCTGTGAAGCTATTAACGATTTTTATGCAGCTATTCCCGATCGTGTATGATAGGAGGCCTTTTTCCAGTAATGGCATGTTTATAAGCTAGTGATGATGATTACCGTCTTAATAAAATACAACAAAATAAAAATGCAAATACTTATTCGTATTTTTTTATTGTCGTTCTTTTTAATAAAACAAATTGGTACTTCTTAGTAACGAACTTATGAGCTATATAATTATAAACTTTAAAATGTGTTGTGACTCTGCAAGCTCTCATGCAGAGTCTGACTCTAACAGACGTACGGTAGTTTCTGTTTCAAAAGAATCTCTATCATTAATTAAAGTAGGTACTATTAGAATGTTCATGCCCTTTTGTAGATTCATTTTCTAACTCACTGTTACAAAGCACGCGACACTTTGCTGCTTTTGTGGCTCCATACTTCTGGAAAAAAAATATAATTGTATGTTTTATGTTGCTTTAGCCTAGAAGTAGCATTGATTAATAGGTACCTATTATGTTATAAAAGTAGGTGAGAAATTAATTAATCTATATACGATCGGTAATAGCATCTTATAGTTGGTATTGCCGACCCTTATGGATCGGTGATAAAGTATGTAAGTATAAACATAAATTGTATTACCGACTCATAAAAAAATGGTTATTTAAATTCAATGGACCTTCGGAGTAAAAACTAGAATATAGTCGATTAATGTCATAAAAAATATGAACAAATGCACACTGTTTTAAACACAAAAACAATAATTTTGTACTGTAACTATTCAATATCAATCCTCGAAAAATATCATAACTTTGGTTAAATTGACAACGCTAAAAGGTAAAAACTAGACAAAAAAGTTTAGTCGCTAATAGATTTTTATAAAGACTGATAGCTTAGATTTAAACTGGTTCTTAAAAATACTTGTGTTAGTGTGATAAAATAACATAAAAGAAAAATAAAATGAAAAGTTACGTTGCTGCCATTGCCGACTTATGGGTCGTTGATAGTTGCCACGACTAAAACTGATGAAGCTAACACCGCCCCGTTTTAATTTAAAGTTTTATCGTTTTAAATTACTTTTTATTAATAAAATGTCGTAAGAAATCAAAAGTTGACACTTAAATGAATACATTTAGTAATATAAGATAAAGTATAGACGTCATTTGTTTGTATAAATGTCTTAAATAGAAAAGTCACGTACTTACTTGAAGGAACAAGGGAACAGTACGCCATGTCCTGCGTCCACGCTGCCCCGTAGTAAATGACGTATTTTATCTATTTTCTGCACAGCTACTCACAGTAACGTAAAAGTATACGATGCTCAAGGAATAAACGCGTCTGTAACTTTGCCTACCTATGCTAGAATAGTTCTGGAAACGTAAAGATTTCGAAAAACTTTTATAGGTCGGTAATAACTGCAGATTTTCGATGGGTCGTTAATAGCTGCGTTTACCTTAAAGTCTTTGTGGTCAAGTGATACTAACTACTAAGTAAATATACTTAAATACTTAAAGATATTGTTTTGTTGCCGCAAACTGGGTCTCTCTCGCAATTAAATGAAAATCACTACATTTTTCCATTGAAACAAGCAGCAATTATTTTACAAGACCACGGATTCGAATGTAAGACCGAGTGTAATAAATTGATATTGTTTTCCCGTTGGTGGGCACGTTGTACATTCATTGTTGTTTGTTTAAAAACCTCTCGATTGTCGACTATTCTGTGTTTATTAATCTAAGACTAGGCATTGAAGACACACAATTATAATGTTATTTAGATATATGGAGAAGATAATGGGTGTCCCAATAAGAACGCAAGATTTAAATTTGGCGGCATTCGAAGTATCATTGTTTGACATTTGAACACGTGTTATTTTTTGTTAGTATAAGGTACGAGGTTAGTAAAAATGGAGCGCTACACGATTAAAAATGAGGCAGATCAAGCGCAAACAGTCAATCATGGTGTTCGGTATCGTAAAATGATAACCAGTCTTTTCGTACCTCGAATTGAAGAAATGGATTTGGAAGGCATGTGGTTTCAATAAGATAGCGCCACATGTCATACAACCAGAGAAACAATAGAATTGCTGCATCAGTCATGTCCCAGTCGTGTTATTTCACGTTTTGGAGACCAGAATTGGCCGCCTAGATCATGTGATTTATCACCATTAGACTTTTTTCTTTGGGGTTTCTTAAAGTCGATGGTTTATGCGAATAAGCCGACGACGACTCAAGCCTTAAAAAGGAAATTGGACGCTGTATTCATGAAATACCGCAGCATTTATGCAAAACGGTCATTGAAAATTTCATTGAAAGATCGCGTATGTTTCAGCCAACCAGCGGCAGCCATCTGCCCGATGTATTGTTCCATAGATAACCTCATCCTCTCTACTTTACGATATTATAAAGCTTTCACGATTCTTTCTAAAATATCTGCGTTTTATTTAAAATTTAAATCTTGCGTTCTTGTTGGGACACCCTTTATAAACTAAATTAATGTATTTTAATTTTTGCCTATTTACAGTCCGAGTCAATCCATTTATAATACCACTCTTCTATACTTAAAGAGTAATGACAATGTTTATAAAAGTGCCTATAATTTACTCAAACAAACATTCCAACAAGTCTCTCAATAGGAATTCCAAAGGAAACCTAATAGCGGACCCCGATTGACTTAAAGTCACAAGTGCTTTAAGTCCCACAACATTTATTTCTAGTTGCAACCGGTGCGACACAACAGCGGAGTGCGCTGGGAGTTCGATGCGACGTCGTCACATCAATTGATTTAATTCTCGTATAAAGCGAGCCTGAAGTGGATTGTTTGCCTACCTGCCGGTAGCTAAGGAAACAATCTTTCGTGTCTCCAAGTGCAACAATTCAATTTGTATCCATTTTACTTCTCACTTTGTCATTACATTTGTTTCTGCTAATGCATGTTTGTAGAAGATTTTGAAACCCTAAGTTCTCCGTAATTGCACAGAGACAGGATGTGTTCGTGTATTGTCAATTGTAGGCTTTTTGTATTTATAAAGCCAATCAAGAATTCTTGGAAAACTTATTTGAAACTTGTTATTAAGATTTCACTTGACGAACAATTCATAATACGGAATCCAAAGGTCATCTCGACGCGAACAGAACACTTTTTAATTTAGAACTAGAACGCTCCGTCGCATGTTTCGCTATTCGTAATAAAAATCGCCTCGTAGGCGTATAAAAGCCGCAACGTTCGTCAAAACCGCGTGCGTCGCACTCTCATATCGAAAATATTAGGACGCGGCCAGTGTAGTCGGGCGGGCAATCGCCCCTCGCGCCGCCGCCACTTCAACACGCCTCGCGCCTTAATGAACTTTGTGTCACTTCGACAATATAAGTACCTACACTTTTCTTTGGCACTATCGTGTGTTAGGACGAACAAAGCGGCGAGTGTGAAGTCGAACGGAAAGGGTTACCTCTCCTGGTTTTATTGTTCGGGCTGCGTCACTCTTTTCGCAAAGTCAAATAGGCGGGTGGAACGCACCAAACAAGGAATGGAAACGTTGATGTGTGGTGCTTGCAAAAGCAACACTCGTTGTCAAATGCAAATAATATTAACAGGGACATACCTCGGGGTCTCCTCTTTTCCGAGACGAAATTTCGATGTATAGGAACTGACGTAGCGATACGTATGTATGTTCGTACTCACCTTACTCTATAATATTAGTTTTTTACGCTCTCGACTAGTTCACTTTTAACTGCTTTAAAAATGGGGGAGATTTTTTGCGTGTCTCATATTTTTTGGTGAGTGTGCAGAATTCAATAGGCGATACGTGTCATGTGGTTAAAACCGAAGAATGTAGAGATTGATTTTAACCAAATTTTAAGTGTTACATGCACCTCGTTATTTTAGCCGTAGAAGAATTGAGTTAGTGAGATTAAATTTCTTTAAAATTACACGCATTAAAGAAAAGGTTATAATATTCAACCATTTTATTGACTTTTTTGCTAGTAAAACCAACAGTCCACAGAGTATACCGAGAATTTACGAAGTGGACATTCCAACAGCCTTAGCAAATTTTATAAGCGATCGAAAATGGGATTTTTACGTAGGAAAAATGGAGCTCATACGTTACCATCCACTTTTTGAGCTGAAAGCCTGACGGAGGACCTTTTTTTCAGTAGAGTGTAATTAGGGGTGCTTTTCGGTTCAACCTTACACTGGTGGACGTGCTACAGCGAAATTTTCTGATAGTTATCATAGCGAGTCTTCAAAGAAACATTAGAAAAATGGAATCCCTATAATACAAATTTTAATAAAGAAAATACTATCGTTCAGCCATAAAAGCAATATAAACAGCGGTAGCATTCCCACGAACACGCACCGCAGCATGGAACGCATTTCTCGAATACACACAATAATTTGAGTTGGTTCGAATGAAGTGCAGAGCGGCAGTGCCAGACCAAGTAGTATCTATATCTACACGCTATTTCCCCATAACGAGTTGTACCTCGAAGCGCGAATTCTAATTACCACAGAATAATATCCACTGTAGGAATCGATCTAACGGCGGTCTGTGGTCCCCTCCCCTTGTGAGTAGTGCCTGGCCACCCGCCTCCCCCCACAATGCAGGCCGAACTGAGGCTATATCTATACCTAGATTAGAAGTCATTGCTAATGATTTGTTAATGTTATTATGCGCTTGGAACGCCACGAAACAGATAGTCGATGGAAGAGTTCTTCTCAACAAAACAAATTGAAAACACGAAGTCATTTTAATTTAGAATCGGTACAACTTTTGTATTTTTGTTTACTGAAATATCTACTACCCTTTTTCTCCACTATACGTGATCTAGCTTACCTATAATCTTGCGTTGTTTTTCGAAAATATTCAGTTCTATCTAGGCATGCGAGGCAATACCGATAGTCTTTTAATTAAAAAATCATTCTAGTCTAGAGTCTATAGGAGATCGCATCACATGTTCTGTTTTTATTCTTTTGGGTACAACGTCAAAAATTCAGGTCACTACTAAAAGGGTTAATAAAGAAAACAACTTTTCGGATTTCGTTCACTTCCATTTGATATTCCGTAGGATTTTTATACAACTGTGAAGTGTAAAGGGGAGTTTTAATGTAATTGATTATTTGGATTAACGTTCGGTTAATATAATTTATAAAATTGATAGAAGCAATAACTTGGACATGAATAAAATGGCTGCTCTCACATTTAATTGCTGCATAAATTATTGGTTTCATAATATAATTATCGTAGTCGTACTCGTTTGCCTCACAGATTGATGCTTTTTTGCTGTTACGCTATAATAATTCATCTTTATAGCCTTCGTTAGGAACTTTGTCCGCGAAGAATTGTGTTAGAACTTAATTTTTTTATTGTAATGGTAAAAGAGAATATGTGTCTATCTATTTCCTCTCTTCGCGGCAACTACTTCGATGACTACAAATATTGCATTATTCGCGGCTACGGACGGCCTAGTGGGTTACCGCAGGTCCGGCTCCTAACCAAGGCGGGAGAAGTCATTTGAGGGGGTCCTCAAACCTGTGGGAGAATTTTCTTAGTCTACTAAGGAAATTCTTGCTACTATATAGTTTTACTAGTTTCGGCGTTGCCTTGTTACTCAATCTCTCACCAACGGAAGAGTATTAATCTATTTCTATAACTGCGGAAAATTAAAAAGGAGAATTTTTTTCGTAATTTTTTCATCCAATTTGCTTAAAATTGGAATATGTTGGACATCTGAACATGGCGATAGCAATAGTATTACCGCGCAAAGGACTTTTAAAAAAAAATCCTGTTCCTTTTTGGTTTTGATCCAGTAAACGCTTGACGCAAAATAGTGATGTACCAAATGTCTATAAATCGGTTGGCGTTTGTCGATGGCAGTGGCGCGACGTCCGCCCTAGTGGGGGGGGTCTTACCGATTGGGCTATAATTCGAATCACATACACTTATTTGACGATGCACCACACTCATGCTACGTGTATAGTTATTAAAAACGTAGGTATCTCGATCATCTCCTTCAATTTTTTGTGATAGTATTTTTGTTTCTTGAGTTGTTTTTATCATGTCAGTGTTTTTTATACGGAATTTGTATTCGCGCTAGTGTTTTGTCGAATAAATGCTTTTATTTCTATATATTTGTTATAAAGTATTTATACGAAAAAATCGTTAAAATTCTCAAAGCTAAAAAAATTTCACGTATTTATTTATGATCAAATAGATTTCGTAAAAATTTAATTTTGTTTATTATTTCGTAGATCAATTTATAGTTTCCACGAAATTCTCCGTAGGTACGTGTAAATAAACTGTATTTTAATACCAGTTAACTGGAAAAAAATTGGAGGAAAAATATTTTGTAGTTACCTAGGTGTATTTTCCGATCAAAGTTTGGTGATTTTACTCAAAGTTGAAGTAAAAAAATTTGCTTGACTGTGAATTCCGAGACACTTTCTTTTTCGTTTTTATTTTTACGAAAATCCGTCGGAATAGAGGGCTATGTGGTAAAATACCGGGGCTGTATCTTTTGATACAGATGGAACTTGGTATAAAATTTCTTTGAGACCCGAGAAACGACATGTGTATATATTTTATCCTGGAAATTCCACTTGAATGGGAACTATGAGATAAAATCCTGGGAATCCATCTTTTAAGGCACAGAACCGATTAAGTTGAAATTTGGTATTGAAAATGCCAGGGCAGTGTCAAAAGACCTCAGTCTTAGCCGTTTTCACGAATCACTCCCAAACAGTCACTTGACTAAAAGACACTTAGCATGACCTAGCACCTAAACTAACCCCTTACTTATACCGGTAGGTATCATTTATAGTTTAGTAAAAACAAAAGATATCTTATTTAAGAAAGGTTGGTAAAAAATCTACCGATCTAGTTAAACTGATAAATTAGCATAACCTTTGCACAGTCTACATCATGGATAAAAGAAAGAGACTGGATTGGCCTTGTGGGCGGGCCACACGCGCCGAGGGTGCGAACGAACGTGCATACCGCTGTCGTAACGCTCAAATGTTCATACTTACCGGCTAGCAATCGCTGTCATGTTTTGACAGCGTACGTATCTCCGCAAAAAATATTATATTATGCCGTCTTGCGCTATTATAACGTGTCGGAAAAGAAGCCAGGTGTGTAGCATAGCACGAGAAGGAATTTCTTTTCACCGGTAAGTCCAAAAACATAAAAATACTTGTGATATTTGTAATTATAACATTAGCATTATGAAATTTATAGATAAAAACGATATAATCGCAAGCAGACTAATAGTAATACATTGCTTGCGATAGATGAGTACAATCTTGCACTACGTGAAAAATCGCGCAATGTATTACGTCCATCGCGAGAGTCCCGAGTACCGAAACAAAAGTTCATTTCCTTCAAAATCTATGACATCGATAGTGTTGGGCAAATTTGTAATCAATGTCGATTGTTACTATGATACAGTCTATTATAATCAATAGCACACTTTATAATTAAAATGATAAGTATTATTTATTACGACTAATTAGTAATATAGATTTTGAGTGAGTTTTATGTTTTTTTTTTTATATAGAATGTGACATATGATTGTGGATTGACACAACTGGTAGAATTAATTGGATTCCTACTAAATGTAGCATATTTCGTTATAAATATAACTATAACCATGTTATTTCAATGTGTTCTGTACTTTATACAAATTTATTGTAAATGTGAGAGCCCTGTAATTAGCTAAAATGACAATGCCAGAATCTCTATAGAGCTTTGCCTCACCAAAAAATATATTGTACATTCATGCCAAATGTAGCATTCAATTGCTGCTCTATTAGTGATAACTAAAAACATGATTAAAAGCCTTTAGAGCTTGCGGTTTCTATATAAATCTAAGAACAAAATATTACATTTAAGTACCAGTTTAGATTAATTGCAGTTATAATGGTAGAAATAATTAAATTAAGTGCTTTATATTATTACAATGCTATCATAGGGGGTTTAGCTATGGAAGGAAGGAATTTCATCACCAATATCACCTTTAGTAATCCTACTTTTAATTCATAGTCATAACGAAACAACAATGTAAACAGAACAGACAGAGCGAATGTCAAATAATGACTTTTTGGACGTAACTGACACACGCATGCCAATGACGTTTCGTTACATCTAATCACTAACGTTCAAACACGAAATAATAATTAGAATATGCATTCATTATAATATATATTATAAAAAAATAAATTAACTAACAGTATGTATTTATACCAAATTCATATTAAAATCCGTACACATGACATTAATAAATCCTTTTTTTATTGAATGACTCTTTGTGTTCCTTTTGCAAGCGTACTAAGAAACGCAGATGGTCGCGATATATATATATATAATACAGGAAGCAGGCCTTGGGTTTTTAAATTCTTTTTATTTCCAATTTTTATCCGCAACTTTATCAGGATAATAATTAAGTAACCAAACGTCTTACATATTTTCATTGCATAATATTGATTAATTTTACATTTCTTGTACATTGATGAAATTAAGTGGGGCAGGATCTGGCATTGTCATTTAATTAGACTAGTAGAATGCATTTGTGTCAGCTTAGAGTTGTCATGCTCACTCAAAGGTCTCATTGGCGGTGGCACGGGCATTGGATCGTTCGATTCCCTGCAACATGGTTGAGTTGGACGGTGCTGGTGTACGTGCCATGTTGGTGAACGAGCGCTGTCAACTGGGACTGGTCAGCTCCAGACTGTATTAATTTTGTTGTTCTTAAGGTTTTTTTTCTCTCGCTTTGACTGAATATTAGTTTTACATTGTTCTCACATAGTTGAAGCAATCGATGCAAAGAAAAGCAATGTAATCAAGAATTGTATTGTGAATCTGATTGAAAAAGATCGAATGAACAGATCTTCGTTCTTCTCCATAGGAATCTACACTTTGGAACGAGCAAATAGCTTCACTAGAGGGCTGACCGACAGACAGACGTTATTAATATTATTATATTTGCTTTGACGTTCAAAAGTGCCTATGATTTAATTTTTTTACTGATTTTTAACTTATTGAGTAAAAAAGTGGTTTTAAAATTCAGTTATGTATTTTTTATTTATTTTACTTTTATTACTTGGTTTCTATTTCGCATGAATACAATTTCACAATATTCAACAATACTTGTAAAACAAAAACAAGATTACTTAAATTTTATCGATATCAACAATCGACCTTTGTCTCGCCCTAGCATACATGAGTTTTTATGCGTGTTAGAGTGTACGTTAAATGCAGTCATTGCGTTTGTGTGACAACCAATAGCAAATTCGAGATTTAAATGTGTGTTATTTATTTGTGGGGGTAATCCGCTCAGGCATTGGTCTCTTGCTTGTAGTGAAATTAAAGGGTGGGAGAAACGGCGACACGCGTTCTGATACAAATCAGGAACTATTTCATTTCTACTCTCTTTAAATGTTCTGTGGTCTACATACAAGGTTTCAAAACGCGCATATACTGCGGACCAGTTAACTGGACATTAGACGAGAAAAATGAGCGTGTAATAAAATAATGCGCAAGTAAGCAGTTCACGCTGTGTTGCTGCGTTGAAAGCCCGGCTATTAGATGCAATAAGACAATTTGTCGTACTTCGTTAAACTTCTGAGACCACGTATTAAAAGTCTGGCTTTTTATCATATTTCCTCACTTTCGACGGTCATTTTATACTGGTTTTGTATAGTTTCTTGTGTTGCTGTCTGTGAAGTGTTTTGACTAGCTTCTTTTCTTTACTCGTCACTGGTTACCTTTAGCACTCCGTACCATTAGTATGACTTTGCTTTACGTTTAAAGTAATCGAAACGGGAACGCGTTCGGCGCTCTGATTAGCTGGTTTGAAAGGACCAACCAATAAGAGCGCGGATCGCGCTCTCGTTAACCGTAAAGCAAACTTGTACTAAGGGTAATGGTCATCAAGGTATATAAAATATCTGCCAGTTTTCACCAGCACCTTAGACCAGTGAAACTCTCTTTAATAATGCTAATGGTATGTTTTTATTTATCTTTTACTTGAGCTTTGTGTTACAGTAAGAAAGAAGCTGGGTCTTTCATTTTCCTTTTGTTAAAAAACGAAACTTTCAAAGATGTTTCATTGTTTACAGTAGCCATCGAGTTAGTCATCTTATTTTGATTTGTAGTGTAGGTTTTATTAAGGTCTTAATTTTTTTTGTTTGTATTTTTTTTTGTAGAAGATTGTATTGTCTTATCTAGTTGCGAGACAAGGAAGCTTATTTAAAGTCGCATTGGATTGAGTTTACCTATTGTTCTATTTTTCTGCTGAAAAGATTGTATAAAGAGTGGATTATTTTCTTAAAGTTTATTTTTACCTCATATTTTATTTCACTAATAACATACTTTTCTTAGTAAGGCTGATATACATTCACGTACAAAAGTATCATGGATTTTCCCGAACATAATATTATTTGTGTTAAATCATTCGTTTTCAAGCAAACATTTGCTGATTTTATCTACCGATGCAACATTGTATTCTTATATTTGCCATTAGTCCTATCACTCCCTAAAACCCATATTTAAACTGGAAAGTATTGTTTACAAACTATTTCCATTTTGTTTTCCGCCCGGGCCGGCTTGCGTTACATCAATGGGCGACAATTATTTTTAATCGTATAATGTTCCCAGATTACAGACCGTTCCGTCATATCGACGACACCGTAGCCATTAATGTCTGTCTGTGTTTAAATTGTTATGACACTGTGTCTGTAGATAGCAAAGTGTGAATCACACAATTATATTCTAAACTACCTAGATTTTTTTTATAGTGTCCCGGTTTTTTTGTGAAACGCCAATATCGTGTATTAGTGCCTGCCACTGTACGGTATTCAAACATCAATTGGTAATGGCCTCGTCCAGTTTGGCGCAAGTTGCTTAATAACACAAACCTATTCACAATGGCGTCGTACGCTGCCGAATGCCGCCTTACCGGCAGGCGACCTTTGCTACGATCACAAATACATCGGCCGGCGACTGCATACGTTGGCAAGACATTTTCTGTTCAACCCTTGTCTCTTTGTGGACGCAATCAGCGGCGAGTGGCATACCCGCTGCCCAGCAATTATTCAAAATACATCGAGCAATATTAGATAGGTGGGCGGCCGATGCGTTTTGCATTGCGAATCAGTCCGACTTTGTGCGGGGAGCCCTGGGGAGCTGTAGTGTTTATGCGTGGCCGTCACAGGCAGATTGTGGATTCTGCCTTTTGCTGAATTATCCGTGCGCTTGGGAATTCTGTTCGCTGTCGGCCACCACGTCTGAACATAACGCAGCTATATCTACAGCAGTGTGTGCGATTTATTCTGTCTTTAGGGCCCAGCCAGCTAATAGGGTAACTGATGTGGATACAAACAATGCGGGCACACGTTGACGGCGGTAGCTACCTGCTTATTGATCGAATGTTTTATTGGTGCATAGTTACGTTTAGAATGTAGTTGGAGTAACACTTCTCGAAATTAGCACGTTGTATGGAAGTACTGTTACAAAATATGAAAACTAAGTGTGAATTAAAATATGGTTGGTGTCGTCTTAATGTGATTTCTAACAGGTTTATAGTCAAATAAAATTGTCAGTTACTCGCAAGATAGTAACGATATGTACATAATACATTTACGATGATTTATCAATAATACTCTGACATTTTTTTGGCATTTTTATTGGTTGTATAGGCAGCGCGAACATTTGTGAGTACGGACAAATTCCCCACTTGTTCGTGCATTAATGATGATCAATGTTCTTCTGATATCAACTTGAGAGTTTGGATTGTGTAGTATGGCATCAGTTCCACTACATTAAGACTGTAGTATATAACTTGCATTAGATCTAAATTATTTAAAAGCGGCCATTGTCATTGAAAGTTTTCCTTGACTACTATAACATGTTTCATTCGACTTTTCATTATTCAAGACCTTTCTATAGCCCTCACACAAATTATGTTTGAGTTAAAGCACCATGTATTTACGGAACAGATAGACACGTTTAGTCTATTAAGGATTCCAATTTATACCATTTCGTTACGGAATCCAAAAAAGGATTCACAGCAAACAACACTAATAACCATCGAATTAAAAATAGCCAAAAGGCGGCGAAAAGTTCATTTCCGTACATTATAAATCGCGCAAACCATACAAAAAAGATTGCGTAAAAACAACGTTGGCAACACGAGTGGTATTTCGATTCGATTATAAAAGCAGGAAATATTAAGCGAACGCTTTTATCAATTAGAATCTGCAATGAGAACGTCTACTAAACACATACGTACGTATTACGGACGGACGCGCGAGCGGTCTTATAAACAAGACTGGAGTCGCTTTCCGCACATCCGATTCAAAACCGGTTCAAGGTCGGCTAAATGTCAAGGTCACTGTGTGTCCTAATAAAGTAAAGTGACCCACATTTTACACTGCCACTGAGGATTATCTTTTGCACGTTCTTTTCCAGGAATTCTTAGCGGAGTTTGATTTTACCTTTTTCTGCTCCCGGCTAGGTCTCGGTTCGGAAAGTGCTCGGAAAATGTGTGGGGGGTGGCCGCTCTATGTTCCTACATGTGCTTGTTTTTGTTATTTAATGTGAACTTATTTGTTGCGGTCAGTTCTATCGAGTGTTTTATTAGAGCCTTGTTTTTGTAATCTACAATGAAAAAGAACTAGATCTGATTTAAACTGAGATCTAAATAAAAGAAAGCTGTCGTTCATAGACTCACAGACTATTCGGAAAAACTACAAATTGTATTTCTTTAATTTAGACTCGTGCCGTAAATCCGAAATAGGGTTACCGTGCGAATTCGTCGTGCAAAGAACGGTCACAACACGAACCAAAAATGTTCAACACCCGGGAAATGAAGCCACACCTTCTGGGGTGTGTTGATCACTATTGACTAGCGATAAACCGGATAGCCAAAGGCTTTAGGGTTTGTGAGCTGATTCCATTGCCTAGGGCACTCAATTTTAAGCTTCTGGTAAATCGAATGAATAAGTAAATATAAAACTAGGGGATCAAAAACCATTTCCACTGATATGAAAGTAGAAAATTAAATATGAATATTGAGTGGGATTTTTGGGGCGTGACTGCGTATTACATTTGTATGTATATTCCTGTTTGTTTAAGCTAGTTTGTTTAGAGAAAAATATTGCGATTCAATCTAAAAATGTCTGATTTTGGAATTTCAAAAATAACTTTTTCCTAAAATACCTAAATTTAAAATTGTATGTTTAAGTTTACTTAATATTTTTAAAATCATATCTGTTTTCAGTTTCATTGCGTTTCTTCAAGAGTGTTCGTCTTAGGCTTGTCGGTGCCGGTGCACACTTAGGTGAGAACTTCCTAATAATGTTCATTTACCAAATAAATTCATGCATTTTAATTGCATATCAAAGAAAACCAATGCCACGAGACCGTGATCTGATAGCTTCTTTTAGAATATAAATATTCGACTTTTGGTCTTTAGCATTGAGGATTGTCTTGTAACCAGTAATTCAGTAAAATGAAACAAGTCGTCTCATAATTAAACTCTTTTTTTTTTGCTGAGAATAGTAGGACAATATCATCGGCAAACGAGATAATTGTACTATTATGCAAGTTGAGGCCCATAGCTCATTGAAATAAGTTGCAAACAGGCGTGGGCCCAATATGCTACCTTGTGGAATCGGTATTCCCTTGCACGGTTTGTTGCGCGCCGAACATTATTTGTACACACTAAGCATGAAATGTTGCCAAGCAAACGTGTACGTACCGGTATTATTTGAGGGTAGGTTTAGGAAAGGTGGGGGGGTAGTGGGGGCAGGCGGCGCAACGGTCACCCATCCCCCGGCCGGCCTGCCGCCTACCCCGCGGTGCGTGCACGTACGGACCATGAGGAATACCCGCATCGCCCACTAAGGTTTCAATATTCCATACCGAATTGCATTCAATTGCAACATTTTTGGACAAATAGAAATAGAGGAACGCGGCCGCGCCGTTTGCAGTAAAATCTTGAAAGATTTTCAACGTTGTATTTATCTTTGTCGGAATTTGATTTACTGTGAATTATGGCCGGACTGCGCTTTATAAATAACGTCTAGAGTTATTGGACAGAATAGAAACATTGAACTCGACCGAAGACGACGGGGCCCGCGGATGTTTACTTTGGCTTTCAGAGTATATCGACCAAACGCTTTATTACTACTTACGTATTGTAGGCTTCGTACAATGAGCCACAATTGCTTTCTCTGTTTCCAATGTTCTGAGAAACTTTGAACGACTGATGCGACACTTACGAAATAGTGGTAGTAATAAATACTGCCAAAACAATGGTCATCATAAAATGCTTTATTAATTTTTACAAGTAAATGTTTCGTGTTGTTATTGTTCTGGATATTTTTAAGTTGTGATGCGTTATCTATCCTACAGTGATGTTCGTGAGCTAAGTACCAATCCACAATAGACATGTCAATGATTATATGTCAATAAATTAATCGTAATCGCTAATTAATTTGGGGAGGTGTAAGACCCGGCGCGTGAGGGTTGGGTACACTAATTGCATTATACTGAGCGTTGAATTTGAATGCAAAGTGGGGTGCTTTAGTTCGGTAACCTGTACGCAGCTGCAAGAGACGTCCTCATTGACAGGTTAAACTATAAAACCGCAACTTACTTCACGTCTGTTAGATCGACGCTGCCGTTTTATCCAAAATATTTGGAGCGTATTTTACTATGCAAAGATTTTTTGTACTTTGAGACAATTTTTGTACCGGTTCGGTATTTTGAGAAATAGTTGGATTAATATTTCGTCAAATAAGTTAGTAAAGTTAGAATTCATTTGAATACCTCGTTGGTCGATTGGTCGAGGGGTCGAGTAAGGAGTCACGAGATCGATTTTAAGTTCCATATTAGATGGAATTCATGTAATAAGACAGGTAAAAATGAGTTATAATTACATAGAAGTGCACTAGAAGTAGAAACGTCTAGTTATTTCGATTCACAAAAACAGCAAATAAGTGGTCAATGCTGACCAAACCGAAAAAGGCGTCTTCTCATACGTAGAAGGTTGGAACAAACAAAGGAAAGGTACGGTAATGTATTTCCTTAACATGCCACATTTTTGTACCAAGTGCATACAGATTGATCTATGGTAGCTCTTAGCATGATGGCAAGTACCTTCGGGTGACTTTACGACCTGTGAGGTTCCATCTTGTTTTGATAAAGAAAAATGTCTTTATGCATTTTCGAGGAAGATATTTGTACCATCTATTTCCAAAATGGACCTATGTTCAGCTTCAGCTTTGGAAGTCAGGTGGCTGATATTAGCAATGATGATTATTTTCTAAAAGATATATTAGCTGCAGAATTAGCTATTAAGTACTAACTTCTGTCAGCGGCTTCGCCCAGTCTGGTAGGTTAAAAATTTCCTATGACCCAAGTCAGCCCATACTCTACCTGAACCTGTATATAAAATTTTATCAAAAGTTGTACCACGATTTTAGCGTGATTGATAGACTAACAAACAAACAAACTTTCACATTTATAATATTAGTGTGATGTGTTACAAAATTGGAATAATTAATATTATTAGATTTGATTTTAAACATACAACGCAGTAATTTCTGAATTCTATCTTCCATTGAATATGGCGTCAATATAAACTGAACTATTTGAACCATCATTGACAAACGTTACCATTTCGTGGAACGTGATGTTGTTAATTCATATTATTAATAGGCAGTTATTCCCGACATACCATTTGATACCGAAATACGAAATACATATTGCATTTAAACACATAATCAATTAACCAACTTACATCAAGTGGAAACAAATTATATGCAAAATTTTGTTAATTTATACGTAAATTAAGTAGCAACAGTTTAAAATCTAGTTAATTATATTATTTTTAAATGAATAATTGCTCGGTGTCGTATCACTAATAAATCAAGCGACGTCACAAGAAGCGGTTGATTTAGCTAGTTTTATTTTAATTACAGTCGTGCTTTCCATAACAGTGTGTCACATAATTATTTGATTAGTTTGTAATTTTTTCACCCAATTTGAGATAGATCAACTTAAGATAGGGTCCATTGGAAACTGATACCTCGGTCTTTTCACATTTTATCATGTCCAGGTACAGTTAACCCGCGGTCCACCGAGTGTTATATTTCTCTCCTCTCGCCTAAAACCTCCAGACGGCGTAACCTACTACCCACCAAAAAATAATGCCGAAAGAAAAAAAGCTTAAAAAACCGCGTCTGGCGCATAACTGGCCTACGATACCAATTGCATGTAGAATTTCCAATGCACAAAAAAAGCAAGAGGCAGCATGCCAAGTACAATACCACGTAAATACAGCTATACCATGGAAAATATTGAATCGATTAACAAAAAGGACTAAAAAGTAGGCCGGGAAACGAACGATTTTGAAGATCTCGAGTACCTACGAATATACTACGCAGGTCTATATATAGATTTGGTGGGTCTTTCATATATTACGGATAAAATCTGCACCCAGGGCAACGAAATGAAGCTTGAAGAGAAATTCACTAAAACTACCGGTGGAGTTTCAGTAAAAGGCTTTTTAGATCAGTGATGGCAATCTGTGTGCGGCGCATTCTATGAAGATATATCGAGGACTAGGTGTTAATAAGCTTGAAGAAGCGAATGGATTGACGGGGTGTCTGGTTTTACGTAACATTTGAGGCTCTGAGCAGAATTTGAGCGGAGTGACCGCGCGGCTCGAGGCTCGCGGCTCGCAACACTGTGCGGGCTCGTGTTACATTTGCCACAAGAACATACAGCGGACGACGACGTCTAATTTTCATAACAAAACAAAAGGAACGAACAATGCGACCCGGCGAGATGTAGGGACTCGCGACTGCGTACCACTACTTAGGTTTGATTGAACGCATAAGAATGTGGGGAGACGCGGGTAACACCGCGCGAACGAACGAGACAGAGCCGCGAGCGAAAGAGACCACCACATCGCAATTACCTCGTGAGATTGTCGAATAAATTTACATTCAGTTGATTGAAATAATAATGAAATTGCCCCGGCACAGAATGTTCTTGATACGCGATATTTAAATTAATAATAAAATGTTATTATTATACAAATCGCGTACGTGATCCCTACAGCTGTTCCTGTTTTATTTTTGTGTTTTCTAAGGAAAATGAAGTCTTTCTCATGTTTGTATAATGTAAATTGTATTAAAATGCGTTTTGAATTATGTAGATGCGAAGACGTTGCGTTAACAACGCCCTCTGCTTGTAACGAGTTTCCATTATGCGGGGACATACACAACAAATATGGTTGCCATGGAACGATTAGCGATCCGCGAGCATTTTCGATTAATTGATTATGTTACTTAAACTACAAACGACGACTTTATTGTGTACTATATAGCTAAAGTTAAGGACACCTATTCCGTTTGTGTTGTCAAAAAAGCAACATTGTTCGTCTGTCAGTTTGGCGCAAAAAGCTCGAATCGTAGTGTTGATTAATCTTTTTTATGGAAAATACCGAGCTACGAGTAATAACTCAATTACTACATAACACTTTCAAATCCAACTTAGAATTTCCGTGTAAAAAAACATATCAATAATAATTTAAATTAACAATCAACAAGTTCTCAGGTAACTATTACATATATCAGGTTGAATTACTTTATATCAGTACCTATGGGAATTCCCATAGTATTATAATAATGGTATAAGTAATACTACGAGAAATGTCAGGAACATAGATAACGAACACAATAAATCTATATGAACACAGTGATCAATTTAAAATAACGTAACTTCTGTATATGGAAAAAGTTAAGTAAGAAAAGTTAGAATTATGTTCTTACGTGAAACTAAATGTTACCTTGAGGGTGCTTTTTAACCAAAGATGTGGTACGTAGCTATGTTACGAAGATGTAATAACTAAGCTGTGAAACTATGTGACCGTTTCCAATGATACTAAGCTATGTAGCTGTGCGAGTAAGATGTGCTATGAAGATGCGCCCCCGCAAAGTAGCTGTGCGAGGAAGATGCGCAGCTCGCATAACATGCATGCATGCTTAGCACACATCTATAGCACGTATTCACAGCACTTATCTTTCTCAGGCGTGAGTATGTATGTATAATATAAAACTACCAAATTTTCAATTTCCAATTTTTCAGCTTTGGTCGAGTTTAATATTCAGTTTCTGCAAAAACAACCTTTACATGCATGTTTACAAACTGTCTCTTTAGCAGAAATTAATCAGATATTACAGAGGATTTTCCTTTGAAACCAATATAAACATGAATGTTAAATGTTGTATTTTTAAGAAACATTATTAATATGAACAGATTTTTGTGTGTGTATTTGCTGTTTCTGTGCCACGTTAGCAAATATAAATAAAAAATGGAACTCGTGCACACTGCACAGAGAATTTCCAAATATTTATTCACTGCTGAAAAAGGCTCTTACATGGCCTTTGCAATTTATAAACATACCTTGTGTTAATATACTTGAAACATCGGTACGCAAACTTGATATTTTTAACTATTTTAATATTATAAATGGGGAAGTATGTTTGCCTGTTTATCTTTCTTTCACATCGCGAGCGAAGGTTTTATTAGTTTTCAGTTATGAGGTTTCTCTCTAAGTGGAAATAGCAGTATTTTTAAGGGTGAAAATCATCTAATTACTGTATATAGGAAATAGCATATGCATAGGTATTTTTAAGGGTGAAAATCATCTAATTACTGTCTCTCTTGTAATTGTAGACTACATTTTCCAATGACCATGCATTTGAAGCTGCGGATATCATATAAAATTATTATTTTGTGAATTAGTATAGGTACTATTAAGGGAGGATTTTTCCAACGCCATAACAACTTTATCAGAGGAATAATTTAGATTTTTTAACACTTAAATTTTTTTCTATGAATTAAAGTTATCTGTTGATAGCAAAAGTCAGCCCCAAATATTATAATTTTGGCTTCAACTTTGAATTTGTCTTAAGAAGTTTTTGGATAGCCCCATCCTTCTAAGAGGTCATAGAAATCCTACTGGTTACTTACACGTAGAACTTCAGTAAAAACTAGTATAGTACAAATGAAACCAGCATTAAAAATAATTTATCGTAGCAGTTAATACTTAACACCGTGAAGGCAACGCGGCAACCGTGCGCGATGGAGGTGTTTATTTTATATTATTTCACAATTTGTCTGCTATAAACCATAAATATTAAAGTAAACATTAATAAAAAGTTAAAACTGTTCATTTCTATATAAAATACGATACATGAGAGACTTGTAAGTGCCTTAACTATTAATTGACTGAGTTTGAAAAGAGAGGTTCGTCTTTAAAAAGTTTTTGAAAGCATCCTTATTATCGGAACAGCTATCCAATCAGAAATATCCTCAATAGTCTGAGGTGTCGTTAAAATTTTTCTTATATTTAATAGGGATTCCGTCTGAAGAGTTGAGATGAATATGAAGTATGAAGCCGTAGATTCACAGACAAATTTGAGAAATGGTATCAAAGAGTCTCACTATAAGAAAACTTAGTTAAATGTTTCAGCAATTTCCTAGTTCATTGAATGCTTGCTGATATCAAATTATTCTTGCACAAACAAACTGATGGAAAACTGAATCACTAAAAATGCAGTGACTGCATTATTTTTATTTGTTCAACTGCCGTACAAATACAAACGGTTGCGGAGTTGAGTAAAATATAGCTGTGGTAAGAAATCTTTGCTGGCTCTGGCTAGCTTATCGTTTATCTTTACCGAAGGTATCGAGAGGTCTTGTTAGCGAGTCCGGATTGTTGAGATATTTCACAATGAAATAAAGTGTTTCTGAATAGTTTCAGTATAACAAAAGAGAGGAATAGTGTGTGTATTTGAGTGTTAAAATCATCCAATGATTTCTACCGCCTTGGGCGAGACGAGAGAGAAGTGTTAAACTCTTACTGAATAAAAACTACCCCGTTCTTACTCCTGCTTCGAACCAGAGCGCCCGGAGCCCGTTAGGTTTTCCTAAAAAGTTATGCCCATTAAGGGATTTTATTTCTAAGTCTACAGAACCATAAAAATATAGTTATAACACAGTATAGTATATGTAACATATTAACGTAAGCACATAACGTAATAAGAAGTGATATGTAACGCCTTATCGGCAAGCGAGCGAGTTAAAAAAAGTATAATCGCGCAGAAAATATGTATTAGTCCCGTAATAGATTGTACCACGCACACATTTAGATGTACTTATCCTTGACCTAGCCCAGCAAGGGGTCAACGGTCGCGACCCAACAGACGTATCAGAAACTATCCGAACGGAAAAATCGAGCGGGTCGCCGACGCGGACATGGTAAGGCGAGGAGCAACCACTGAGAGGAGGCCCGCGTGCGTGGGCGACGGCCGAGCGGCGGGGGATCAGCGTAAGGCGGTGTAGATGTCGCGGGCGACCCTGACCTAGCTCAAATGCTGGGCGGGTCACGTGGTCGGGCGGGCGGCTAAGTTACTCCGGTCGTTCACCTTGAGACGGAGTGGGTAGCGGGAGGTGGCGACAGCGATTCGTTGCGTATCAATGATACCTCCCCCGGGGCTGCTTGCTAAATAAATATTCGCTTTACAATGGACAGATTGAGATGTGTCGCCTTTAATTTTTTAATTCGACCAAATTACACGGCAATCACATTAATCAAATGCACTGTAATGCGAAACGATGCGAGTACATGTGTTCGTTTAATGTGTCAAAAGTAATTTTGCTGTAAATAAGAATTGTATTGAAAGTCAGTGCTGCGTATCGGCGACTAGTAATAACGAATAGAATTTATTGATAATTTAATTTCGTCACGAAAGGTCTTTGGTTAGCACGGCGACATTGATAAGCTGTTATTACTACAATGTTTGGTGAAGCAATTACGATAGAATTCAAAAAGCGACATAAAATTTTACATAACAACAAGGTGTCACATAATTATACACGTAGATAACAGATGGTAATATTTTGTTACAAAGCAATTACCAGCTCCGTCAGATAACACTCTGTAGTAATAAATAAGTTGGCTTTGGTACTCAAAACGATTGTTAATATGCAAAATGTATGAATAGCAATATGTTATTATATCTATTAATTACGTACAGTGTAGTCGGACTACATCGCCGCGTCCCGCAGGTGGGTATTTATAAAGTTATTAGCAATAAATTTTCCCTGCGACTGTACTTTGTATACAGCGTGACATTTTTATAAAAATAGATATCGTATTTTTTTAAATGTCAACATTTTACAAATATAAATAAGTATGTTTTTATTTGAAGTGGGCAAGTCGAAACGGACGCTTGTTGGAATTTCCCTTGGTATAATTACAGGCAACTGCGTTAATGTACAATTAATTAGTGAACACGTCTCTCAAACATAACAAAGGGCATCAATTACAAGTCATTCTGATATTTCTTCATTGCATTTTTATATCTTATTGGTGCTTATTAAAGAAATTGTCTTGACCGGCAACTATGACGTATAGATACTATGAAATTATGTAGTTTTTACAAATGTTAAATTCGTGGACAACCTGTTTGTTGGCCAAGGTTAGTTTTGCTGTAGTAATGAGTAGAGAAGAGGAGCTTAGTCATTTCATTTAGTGTTCGATGATAATATATTTTTAAATTTGTGGGTGTCAAGTTGTCGAGTTGTATGCGGATAGAGTTATTCAGAACTTACCACTTACTAAGTAATTTACTTAGGTATTTAGTAACTTAGTAACGAATGTAGATATTGGACACGATAGCGTTAATCGCCCCTATAAAACGAAATAAAAAGAAAACATTACAATATTTTATAAACAACACAATAATGAATATTATATTCATTTGCAATGAAAATTCATTCTTCGTCATATCCGTTATTGGATTAGTTGGATAAGCAAGAAAAAATAACGGAATTAATCTTGATTCCAGAGATTTTAATGGAAAAGTAATGAGATTAGTGCTCCACGGAGGCGAGTTATTAAGCACTCATAGTTTTATTACTTTGTCTATCCGTCTGTCTTTGGCTTATGTAAATAAACCATTGGATTTCTGCTTTACTGTTTCATTTTTGATACTGTTATCATGAAGATGCTACTTATATTTATTCCTGAGTATTTGATTTAAATCTCACAAATCCTGATTTGTGAGATTTCTACATTTGAGATACAACTAATTTAAGGCCTGCCTTAAATTAGTTGTATACCTCTATAGTTTTCTTTTTAAATTGTACGTTTTACTTCCACTTTAATTAATTAGATGTATTTTATACGAAACAGTAATACCTTCCTATAAAAATACCATTTAGTTGAAACCGAGTCACAAAGGATTACGTGACATAAACAATTTAATAAATACAGATACAAAGATATAGCTAGAAAAAGATGAAGAACTGTCTGTCTATTTGTAACAGTAAATGGGAGGAAGTAGACGAGCGTCTGAATGACCGACATCCACCTCCTTGCGCGGTCAGCCAGTGTCCGGCCGCCTAAGACACTGTACACAGATGCTACTGCGATTGTTTTCTTACGCGACTTTTGTGTCAAGAAGTTTTTGATTAAAATGTTTGGGTAGTTGGATGCTTAGCTTTGTTTAAAAGGGGGTAAGTGATTAGTTTAAAATAAATGGAATAAGTACGCTGCATATGAGAAAACAAAAAATATTTTATTTTAAATAACTGTTTGCTATGTTTTCGTGTTCGGTCAACTAATTCGGCGGGTAGTGCAAAGGAGATTATTTTTATATGGCTGATGTTAAAGGTACCAAAATTGAAAAAGCATAATTTCTGCTTCTCTAAAACTATAATTATGATATCAGCAAAAGACATGATACCATGACAGTACTTTTATTAATTTCCAAAATGTAACGTTACTTCACTATCGATAACAATTACGATACGCCGGTTAGCAATCTACACGGCGACCGATGACAGAACTTTTAACTGTAATCGATAAAGTTGAAAAAGGTAAGCTAAAGGAAATTGAGTGATGTGTTTACGACTTTAATATACGCTTCATGACAACAGCCACGCCTACGACATTATTTATTACGTTTAAAATTGTCGGACTTGTCCTCTCAAGACAGCGGTCAGTGGAATCGACACTCATAATATGCTAATGTAATAAATAAAACTGATAAATTTATTTGCACAAACTAATTTTAGGACCATTTATAGCGAGAATTTTATTTATCTTAAAGTAAAGAAAATAAAGTAATTAATAAATTAAATAATCGATAATGTGCGCCATGTCTTTTGTTTTAGAAGAATAGAGAGAAATGACGAATATTTTTTGGAGTTTTGTTCTTTTGTTGCTGTGACATATTTTTACATACAAAAAAATATTTGAAACAAGATACGTTTTGCTGAAAACACTTCCAATAGATTTTTTTGGATCCTAAACTATTTGCTTAGTAACTTTTTATACGAGGAATTCTTAGTGTTGAATCTATAAATAGTGCATTCATCATGTGATAGTTGCACTATGACTGAATGGCACAGAGGGCGACCCAATCGAGAACGTGTCAATTGAACCTCGAACCTTGCAATCAAGGCACAAATAGAAGACTAAAATTTAATCGACCACTTTATAATGCCAATTGCACTTTGCACATAACTGCATATTAACTATAATAATATCATCTTGTCTAGACTAATAAATAAAACTGGAGTGTCTGTTTGTAATATTTAAATAAGCGCTTTTTACTACATGCATATTAATATACATACGATACATGCACTAAAGTAACAAGTTTTATCTGTCTATCTTTGAAATGGCTGGTCCGATTTTGACGCGAGTTTTATTTGCAGGTAGCTAATGTACTAAGGAGTAATATAGGTTATTTTTTTATTCAAAAAGTCTTTAATCCACGTGAACGAAGCCGCTGGCACCAGCAAACATCTAAAGCATAGACTATCATAAAATTATGATCTTTACATATTAATTATTCTTCTAAACATTAGTTCAGACATAGAAAATATTTTAACGACAAAATATGAAGTTTCATACAGAAACTAAATACCGATATTCGTACCGTTACGGGCCGGATTGAACACGGAACTGGGATTTCCGGACCGTGCCAGCATCGTGGCGCACCGCACCGGTTTCCGACATAACCTTGACTTGACATAACACCCTTTCTTGGGACGTTAGTGGCCGATACACGCTGTAACATGTGTGCTCTCTCGCTTATCATAACGTTGATAGTGGCGGACTATTTGCTTGTTTGTGTGTGTTTTACTACTGAGTAATAGTTGGATATTTTTGTGTATGTCGGAGGTATATTTAAGACGATTTTCTAAGTGCTTTTCCTTGCAAAAAATGTACTAAAGTATGTTCAGTTTTATAAACTGTTTCCTATTCGCACTGAATTTAACGTGATATAAAAGTAAGAGGATTTATTCTCAAGATGTTTCGAAAACATAAAAAGTATTTGCAACTTATTTTTAAGCACCGTACGGCACCTAAGCATTCAGAATGAAATAACTAATATTTCATTCTTGCAAAAATGTATTTAAAAGCTAGTTGTTTACGTATAAAACGCTTCAAGTTGTACAAAGACCGTACAAGTATTTTATATTATAAACAAGCTATCCCACAGAACAATTTCAAGTGGCACTCGATACATTGTAAAATGTTGCGCTTTATTCACATCCACGCTGATTTTTTCGAGACGATATTTCGCGGGGAAAACTGCATCTAAAAAACACACAACAAACGAATATGTTTTTTCGAAAAATTAATCAGTTTCGTACTGAAAACTAAAATTGAATTCCTAGTTCTACGAAATATAAAAACACAATTGATTTTCGCCGGCTTCGAGAGAGCTCAATCATTTTACTTGATTGTAAAATCATTTTCATTGGTTTCATTCCATTGTTTGTGCATCTAGCTTTGTCAATGCAACAAAAGTTAATTAATACGTACTTATATACGAACCGATTCATCGTTTGTCATATTTTGTTTATTATTACGTGGAGTCTCTTTGTATACCCATAACTTAATAGTGAAGATAAAAAAGCCATATACTACATATATACTGCAATTAAAAAGGCCAATCTGACTCAAAGTAAGTTCTCTAGTTCCCTACCAGTCCCACTTACAAAGGGGGGAATTCGAACACCTAAATTAAGTACTATTCCGGGACACCTATGTGTAACTAGTAGGTATCCACATATGGCGTTAAAGTTCAACGAAGCATGCACTTTCTACACAATTTATCAACTAATAAATCATTGGTTATTAATGTATTATTAGTTATAACATAACAAGACAAGAACATAAAGTAATATTACCTATGTAAAACGACTTCAATAATAACTTTAATTGGTAAATTTGATTAATACTGTCATATTTCCATGTAATTGTACAACTACTTAAGTGAATAATTTCTTGTATTCAACTTTATTATAGAGACACAAAGCACTTTGTATCGATCGTCCGTAATAAGCGTAGATAAATGTAATTCATTTTTTGTATTCAAGTTTCTTTATTGGATATAAATAAATGGTCTAGAGGTATGCGGTATTTTAATTTGTTTGTTTAGGGACTAGTGACAATGGTTGATTCATGAGAAATACTTAATACTCGGTGCTGACTACGATGGCATGTTTGATGTGCGTAACTCTGTGGCTTAACTGTATTAGGGATTAAAGGGCATGATATTGTGTACCTTTTATAGGTGCAGCTGTTTTGTCTTTTTTTATTCAGGACTGTCTAATAGTGTAATGTATTTTGTAGTTTCTATCAAATAGATATGCAGTGGAACCCCTATGCAATGTTTTCATATTAGGCGCGGTTTTTTAATGTTTAAAATCCTTCATAGTTGTATTGGAAGACTGAGCTAATTGTTTGAATCCACAAATTTCAAATAAATGGTTTTCCTAAGGCGCAACATTTCTGTCGACATAAACGAGCCGGATCAATGTCAAGAGGAACATAACCAGCATATTTAGACACGATCGAGGCAGCTTGACGCATTCCAGTGGCACTTGCAGACAGGGCTGAATATAAATATAGATGACCCGTCTCCGGCGCCCCTCAAGGCGTCAAGAACGACACTCAAAGCTAATTCCTAGATACTGTAGTCACCGTTGACGCCTTTCTGTCATCCGGCCACCCGAAAAGCACTTTCCAGGCGCGTTAAGCACTCGGCTCGAAGGGGATGAGTGGGAGCCCCATCCCCGCCCAACTTCCACGCCGCCCGACTTTGAAAAAAGGCGATGCATTTCATATTGTTCTTTTTTGTCCACGATCGATCGTTTCAGTGAAGGAGTGAGTTTTTATCTGTTCGGCCCTGCTTCAGTTACTTCACACGTGGTGGGCTAATTGGGGGATGCGTTCGGAACGCTCAATTAGAAGATAGACGAGGCGCTGGGAGCCGCCCGCCGCCGGATACGGAGCAGCTTGAGATTTTACGAGGACACGCGACGAGGCACTGAGATAACGCAGCGTGCGGCGCGGTGCGGATCGGCTTAGTTTTATTTTATTTGCACCTCTGCGTCGGCACGAGCTTATTATTACACATGAACGTTTTCAACCACCTTCGATGCAAATTGGTGGTATTTCGAACGAAAGAACGAGAGAAAATGAGAACAGTAATTGGACGTAGTGCGAAAATGGTGACGTCAAGTTTGTTTTAACTTGGTCTGGTATCGGTGATTGAATAGCCTTGCTAACAGTTGTCGGGAGGCGTGGTGAGTTCCTCGCATTCGTGCTGTCACCTGTAATTGGCTGCGCCCTGTCTAAGACTAATGACGCACTGGCACGGTGCGCCTCTGGCTGCTAATCTGACGTATAGTAAGCACGTGTGATTGGTTAAAGCCACGTGGTGGTCCACCGGCGCCGGATTATCGACAGCGTCCACTGTTCTTCTCCGTTATTTCGAACGGCTACATCTTTATTGTGTTTTTATTATTCGCAGCTCATGTTTTTATTTTTTACAGACACTGAAGTTAAATGTGTTACTTAAAACGTAACAACGTAAAAGTACTTTTAGCGTTAATTAGATTCGAGTCATCTGATTACATACCGGTTCCTAAGCGGGTTTTGTTCAGTGAATTTGCTAAGTGTTGCTTGTGTGCTATGAAATGGAAGGAACCTATCCACGTCATAGTTTTCGTAGTGACGTAAAACCATAACACCTTTAGAAAACCTCGCCGAAGCCGCCAACTGCAGTCCGAGAGACAGGAAAAAAGTTCGTACTCACGCCAAACGAAGCGAACATTGAGTAGACTTACCTGCAAAAGAAAATACATCCATATTAATCAAACGTTCCATAAAAACAACAATTAGAAAGTGCAAAGAGTAAAAAAGACGAGAAAGGCATCCCTTAAAATCACGAGAATGTAATCACAACAAATAAATGAAATGTTTTTAAATGCCATCGCGTAACCAGACAAAATATGAGCCTAAAATATTTTTATTCCTTTTTTTAACTTTGACACGGAGTTTTGAGCACATGCAATTTTGAGGGTTCCAGACAACACGCCGGCCGCACAAGGACCCTAAATAAATGGATAAAAAAACCTTTGCTTTCATTCCTCCCGACGACGACACATCAGTTGAAAAACTTTCCTTTGTTTTTGCGATCGTTTACACATTAGACTTTGTTATTACAAAGAAAACTTGATGCTTTCGGTGGAAAATCCCCATGAGATTATAAAGAGGAGACCATTAAAATGGTCAATTAAACTCAGAGTGGGGGAATGGAGGGATGTTTGGGACGAGGAAAAATGCATTTTCAAAGTATGTGGCACGGGCCTTTCAGTGCCAGTGACATGTGAATAATAAATACTAATCAAAAGTAATGTTGTTAAGAGGAAGGGTTAAATTGTTTGTTTGTTTGTTTGCATTGAATTGGCTTTGAGACTAGAATACCTATTTGAAATATAGTTTACTGCCCTTCAAGTTCAAGGATATTTATTATCCAGATATTTTTATAGATTTGGGACATAAAAAGAAACTCTTTACTGTCTTCTTTGGAGAAGACGCATTTAACATTTAGTGCTATGTTGCATTTTAGTAATAACTAATCTATCTAATTATAATTATAGAAAAATCCATTGCTCTTCGTTAGTCTCGCTAAATCTCGAGAATGGAAGTCTTGAATTATTTATGCAAGTCCAGAAGAGGTTTTTAAAAGGTGAGAGAGTTTGCCGGGTCAGCTATTCTATTTATATAAATAAAAATTAATTGCTGTTATTTAGTCTCGCTAAATCTCGAAAACGGCTAGACAGATTCAGTTAATTTTAGTCTTGAATTATTTGTGGAAGTCCAGGGAAGGTTTAAAGGTGAGAAAAAGATGTTTATAGCGCTACGAAGTTTGCCGAGTCAGCTAGTAAGAAATAAATAGTAATTGAAGTTAATTGAACAAAATCGTTTAATTTCTGCCAGGTGTGAGTAAGAAACTTTATGTTGCACACAAGGCGTGTACCGTGAATTAATATATTACACAGTTACTCGTAGTGTGTACCTTACTAGTGTGCGCTTGACTGCACCATACATTGTTGCATTTTACTATCGCCGCGCCATCTATTTATAATAATTTAATGCTATATTAAATTACTATCAATATTCTTATAGTTTTTTTTTTGGAAACAAGTATGAATGTTATTTTATTGCTGTTTTTTTCTTTGATTAATTGTAGTAGTTGGTTTAATAAAGGTGTTTCGTGGTCTAAGCATTATTTTGTTATACGATGCCATTGAAACAATATCGGTAGGGGGCTTGGACAAGTTAATCATGTTATCATACATTCTTTCTTCTAAATGGTCTAAGTTGCTTTTTTCTGTTGTTGAAGCTCTTATTTTCCTTGTTCGAAAAAAAGTGATGTAGGTTTCTAGCATAGCCATATCTGTGACATCTAATTTACGTAATGTCTACATCGTCAGACGGAAAGCCTTTTGCCTGTCTGTAATTAAAGTATGAAATAAATGAAAGAAACGTCTTGTCGCAAAAAAAAAAACACATGACAAATGCATAGCTATTAATAATTGCACCTATAAAGAGTGGCTTTTTAAACTAAAGTAAATAATAAAATGTTAATAAAACTAAACACTGAACATAATAATATCGTAAAAATGACCTATAGCTTAATTTTGAACACAAACACTTTACAATAAAAGACGAGAATGTGCAATACATGAGAGGGTTATTCTTAAAAAAAACCGTTCACACTTGAGCGATTTTTATAAACAAACAAACAAAAAAAAAAAACGTAAATTATTTATAACATTTATAAGGAGAAGTATTCGCGTATAGTATTGGAGGTAAAAAATGTGGGTTTAGTAAAAGTAAGTAGGAGTTGCGTTGTGTATGATAAAGGTCGAGTATACATTGTTGCGGAGGGCGGATGTACCATGGCCAGTAATTTACTAGTTTAATTATCATTATTATTGTTTAAATTATGTTCTAGACAAACGCAAGTATTGTAGCTATGTTCATACATTACTATATTATAGTTGTAGTTAGTTTATTCGCGTATTTGTCTCATGCATTGTATGTTAATTGAGACGAAACTGTTTTTATTTATTTGTGTTTTAAAGTTATAGTAAGTTGTAGATATTGTTTATGATTATGTAGTGTAAATATTTTAATTTTAATGTCTTAAATAAATTTGATAATTACTTTTGTAATAATGACTGATAATGTCGAGTCGTAGGCAAAAGATTTCGGTCTTTGAGAAAAGTGTTATTGGAGCTTCTTAAGTATATAGAAAAAAATTAGGTAATACCACGGTCTTTGGAACTTAGTTTCTATATTGTCACTGACAAAATGTAACACATTAAAAGTTACATTTTGTCAGTGTACACAGTACTCGGTGTCGAACCCCAACTGGTTCGCACGAAAGTTTCTAACAACAGAGCTACGTTAGTTCAAATTACGTAATCGGAAACTAAGACAGCTGAAAAGTTAATGTAAGGAAATAATAATGCAAGCTAAATTACTTAAATAAATCACCTATCAACTTTGTACTACTTTTTGTACGGAACCCGTGTAAAATGTGTGTAAAAACTTGTTGGTAGGGGACTCTAAACGGTAATTAAAAATGTGACGTTATATGTGCTAAGGTAGGGTTCAAATTGCATTGATACATAGTATGTATAGGTGGAAAAGTCGGTGTAAAGAGTCAAGGATGTTGATGACGTTAGTATCCATATTTAGAAAATTTAAAATTCGAACGTGTCTTATATAAAATAAGTTGCATTTTTCTATGAAATAAGTTTTTAATGCCATGTAGTATAGTGTTTAGTTCTGTTATTATTTTTATTTATTTATTAATAAGTGATCCCATAATCGAAGTCATTTTGAAGCATTTTGAGTTTTGAAACTACATTCTATGCCTGTTTAATAGGTATGAGGTTTCTTATAAAACTTTAAACGTTAAGGGCGGAAAATCATTCAATGACTTCTCCTGCCTTGGGCGAGACAAGAGAGAGTGTCAGACTCTTACTGACTAAAACCACCCCGTTCCTACTTCTGCCCTTCGAGCCGGATCCTCGGTAAACCCGCTAGGTAGTCTGCAGCTCCGGATCAGGCATCAGCCCTACCAGGCCCCATAACCGTATTAAATACTTAAGTTATAAAACGACCCATATCGCTACAAGATCAATACAAAACAAGCTCGTATTAATTAAAAGCAGTTTAAAAATTCACCACATTCTTCAAATATTCAGTAGCAATAAATCATAATAGTATAGAATATATTATTATAGTACACGTTATCTCCTGAAATAGGTTCACTAACTTATTCATGCGGCGTTGCTCCACTTTTGTGTTGCATATTTTAAAAGATATCATCGCCGTACTTGTATAGGTTGTATTGATAAAAAAATATTAGTTAGTGCAATAAGTAGTGTTGTAACTATTTAACTGTTTTATGATAATTTTTATGATATTTTCGACAATTTTACTTTGGTGAGTTAAAGCCTCCATCTATTCATTATATTTCTATGTCATTTATCATATATTAATTATAAGTTTAGAAAGAGGAAACCTTGTCTTACAATTAGTTCCGGAGCTATGGTCTACTTAGCGGGTTTATCGGGACTCCGGCTCGAAGGGCAGGAGTAGGAACGGGTGGTTTTTAGTCAGTAAGAGTCTGACACTCCCTCTTGCCTTGCCTAAGGCGGGAGAAGTCATTGGATGATTTTCCCCTTAAAAATCATATCTATGTATTGAAAGAAGAAATCGCACACCGGTATTCAGCAAACGTGATTATGCTCAAACCTTCTCCGTGCGAGAAGAGGCTCTTGGTCAGCAGTGGCTACTTATAGGCCATCAGTTCATTGGTAAATAAAGAAATGTTAGATTTGGCCTAATATATTAGAATTTTCCAACACGAACATGATTTGCTTAAAAAAAACTATGAAACACTTGAGTTAAGAAGCAAAGTATTCTTACGTTTTTTTATACACACAACACAACAACAAAACCTTTTACTTAGATAAAACAGTTCTCATTAATTATTATTATTTATCTCATAGAATATTACATTACCTATAGATAGAACATCTCATAGTAATGTGGCATAGAATTATTGTCCTTCATCCACCATCGCAGATACACACACACACACATACACCTGACTAAATGGCACATCCCAATGAACTTAGCATCCTTTCAAGGTGCAGTGACAAGTGACAACCCTGTGCACTGGGGCACCGGCACTGTTCCTACGTGGGAACCCTACTTTCCGCATTTTATTTTTTACTCTTGATAATATAGTTTTGGGTAAAATGGTTTTGACTTATTTATTTTCGCCATTCGACATGAAAACTTGTTTCTATACCTATAAAAATCATGTTCTTTTTGAGCCTATAATTTTGGCTGGAGATGAGTGCATCTTCAGCCAAAATATAGGCTCTTATCTTATCCTATCTAGTGAGATCCATGATGGTTCTATTCATACAACAATAAATAAGAAAGTAAATATAATACACCTTTCCAACCCTTATACTTTCTTGTATATTAAATTATTTATTCTAATATATGTTGTACCATTGAATGTATTTGGAAAAATATGAATTACTCAAGGGAAATGATAATGGTATTTGTTGGTATTTCTTCGGTGTGAAACCGGGTCATTGCCCCCTCTTATACATATACCGTGGTTTGCTAGCGCCTGCATTCGGTTTGACAAATTAGGAATTATTAAAAATTTAGCGTCTAGAATATGAAAGGGTGGAGATAAGGACTTTTTATTTGTGGAGAATAAAATAATATTAGATTAAATTTTCTTAATTTTTTTAGGATTAAGGGAGACTAATTTCTAAAGTAGGAGGAGTTCACTGATTTTGCTCCATCAAAAATAAGGAGACGTAATTACCCTTAGGTATGCACCTCAATAATCATTGCACGTGTCGTGTGTCTCCAAACTGGACTGGTCTACTCAGAAAACTCTAACGAAGACATCCAAATAGTATCTATGAGGGATTCCATACTCCATAGAATCACTACCCAACAAGTGATGTGCCTGTTAAATGAAAGGGCGGAATGCAACGGTGCAATCGGAATTTGTAAAACCTATTAAATCTACCTGCGATGTATCCACTTGATTTTCTGTTCAATTAAGTACTAAGAATCCTAATTAACACATATCGCTACTCTCCCGAACGAATCAACAAACAGACCGAATGTTGAATAATACAAAAAGAATGTGTACACAATCAGGCGCACTCGCGAATTAAAGAGAGAGAGAGAAAATCTAAATTTTTCATAATTTCTTGCACAAACAAACAAATATTTGCAAATTATTATTACGGGTGAACCATACGCAAATGTATTGGAATGTTTAATCAGTGTATCTTTGAATCCATTCAGCTGAAATTTGATATGAAATCCTGAATGCTTGTCCTGTCTTCGGGGATTCGCGGGAAAGGATGAGGATTTTACATCTTTTTCCATTTTGTAGTTATTTTTATTTTACTTACTTTGATAGTTATGCGTGGATTATTTCTTCACAGGAGATTTTGTGTTGGAAAAGCTTGTCTTTTGTTGATTTAGAAGGTTTTTGAGTCACGTTTCGTAAAAGCAAGACAAAATTATTTTATCGTTTTTGTTTAGTATAATTATAGTTTTTAAGTTTATAGTTTTAGAGAAGAATTCTGATGATTACATCTCAATTTGATTGCCAAAATAGCACATTTTGTGTGTTACGTCCACATCTAAGTAGATGCAAATCATGAATACAATTGGGGCCACAAGCATCAATTCTAATTACGCGTCATGAGCGATATTATAATTAATAACGGATAAAATAATTACACAATCAAATTCCACGAATCATCCTCACTAAGGTTAATGATATTTTCTGTTTGAAGATGCGAATGGCGTATGTTAGCCACATGAAATAATTAGGGGCGTGTCGCCGCGGCCGGGGTGCGGCGCTTACGTCGAATGAAATCGGACACTTAAATTTGGTATTGTTGATAAATGGTTTAATTGTTTTGGCAATTAACCACGATGGGGCCTCGGGGCGCGGGGGCGGGAGGGGTCCTGTGTAATTTGGCTCCGACGATAAAATTTGTCGCTTCATCTACCGGACGCAATTACACTGTCTTAAATGAGTGGGAACATGCTTACATGACAAACATAGACTCCATTAAGCCCAACAAGGAAAAAGTAGCGACGCAACTCGCCGGCCCGTCCCGATTTCATTTTAATAACAGGACAGACAGATTGTATTGCAAACATTGGACAGATTTTAGTTCGGGCCCGTGAAAAAGGCGGTCAGTTATCGTAAACTAACAGTGATACCGGTGGCGATAATTGGTCCCGGCAATTAACCCATCCGCGCCGACCAGCGGCGTACCCCGCGACAATGGTTTAATTTGACGCGAATTTTTAACCGCTATCGGGGCATATCCCGCGGTGTGGACGATTGACAATCACAGTTCAGCCATTTGAGGTGAGTAAAAAAATTAAATTTACCCAGTTCGAGCCTTTTTGTAAAAAGAGAATACATTTTTACACAGTTCCGTTTTAAACGGTTTTAGTTTCGTTTCGTTTTGTTGGGGATTTGATGAAACTGTTTAACTATATGGGCGTATAGGTTTAATACACTCTTTTAGACGTTTTGTAGTTTTATAACTAATCGTATTGGAACCTTCTCAAATAGAGAAGTGAACGTAGCTTCAGATAGCAATGAAATGTAACACATAAACACCTAATCCTCGAAAACAAGCCAAACTAGCCAACTAAAAACAAACGAAACGAAACATATACAAATTCCCAATACGTAACATTAAAATATTTCCCATTGAACAATAACGCAGGCTCACGACCGGATGGCTGCCCAATGTCCTATAAGTATCACGGTTTTGTTAATGTTTCGACGTTTTAAATGATATAATAAATTCGTATTATCACCGTTGTCCCGACAAAATTGTTTTCGCACTCGCTCGGCTTAATTCATTAACCGACTGGATATACTATGGACGATAAAACAACGCTTCGGACGTACAGAATTACTGGATGTGGCCAAGCCGCGGATCTATGTTTATTTTCTTTATAAAATTAGTTTGTTTAATAAAAAAAAAGCAACGTCACACCTTTTATCCCCGTAGGGCTAGGCAGAGATGCTCATTACGACACGTAATGCCGCTATACAATGTACATCCACTTTTCACCATTTGTCTTATAAGTCCCATGTAATAGGGGGTGAGCCTATTGCCATATACCGGACACAATTTCAGACTCCGGGCTACTACTGAGAAATTGTTTAATAATTTGTAGGCGATATAAATAAAAATGTGTAAATGAGCGCCAATCTCAAGAACGACTGGATCGATAATTGTTCAGAAGGTTCTAATGAAAGAAAAATTTACCGGGGAAGTCAGGAAATAGCACTTAGGCTAAACTAGGACGCTGGTTAGTAATAAATACTTCGTTTCAGACGACGGTATTGGTTTAAAGGCGGGAACACAAGAGCACTTAGTAGCTTTTAATATTAAGACTAGGAGCGAAACGGAAGATATCCAAGTTTATCTTTCGTTCATTCTTTATTTACAAGTTACTACTATTTTCATAGTTCCCTAAACTACTTTGTTTTAAATTAAAAATCTAACTAAATACGTAATATTTGATTCCGAGTTTGGTTGTGACGCAAAACGCACACTTTCAATACACCCGCACCGAATACCTACGCTAAGGGCATCACGCACACACCCACACACACACACACATAACTGTGTAATTAAGTTTGGCCTTAATCGGGAAATGTACAATAACTAATGCATAAGTCTGGGCATAGGATCGCGAATAATAATGGGGGGAGGAGGGGGGGGGTATTATCAAACTGGTCTCCAACCCTGAGTTATGTGATGCGTGTTAACGATTTTATCTCTTTTGAATAGCAATAGGGGGCGCTACTGTATTTGAGAACGTTCATCAGTTTGTATACACTGGAGGTAGGTTCGTTTTGTTTTACATTTTAAAACATTATGCTTAATGTGGATACGAAGTTTCAAATCTGAGATCGCTTTCTTTTTTTTAGATGATATATTGAATACCAATATACAAGTAGACAGTCAAACACCACCCACTATATGAAAAAAAAAAACTATATCAAATCTAATGAAAAAAAAACAGTATCGTTCATTTCCAGTACATTTTGGGTCTGATACGCACTTTATAAAAAGCGTGTATTCGTAATACACATAGTAGCTTGTTTTAGTTGTATTAATATTCATTTAAACTAATGAATGATATGAACATTTTATTTAAACATTTAAACATAAACAAATTAGAGCATTTTTTGAAACATTAAATATTAGCCTCATGATTACGAAATAAAACACAATGTTTAGTTGACTCGATTAAATCTACCTTCCGTAGTTTTGTCGTATCTTCACACCTTTTATCCCCGAAGAGGTGGGCAGAGGTGCACATTACGCACTGTACAATGTAAGGAGACCCACTTTCTATCATTTGTGTTATAAGTTACATGTAAAACGAAGGTGAGTCTATTGCCATATATTGGACACATGCTCACACTCCGTGCTACTACAGAGAAATTTTCGAAAAACCAATAAAACCCAGTAATAATTTGTTTGACCCGGGATTCGAACCCAAAACTCTGTGCCCAAAATCAACCAACAATAAACCAATCGACTAAGAAGGTAGTCTTTTTTACAAATCTATATAAATCAAAAAATCCCTACAACAGAGGAAAGACATCAAAAAAAAAAAACAAAACAATCGAACTATAAAAACGCAGCAACTTATCATACGAGAGAGAATCGTTTAAAAAAAACCGGTGAAAACAACAGTCATTCATGTATCACAATTCATCGGAGCAACATTTAACCGGGCACGTAATAAAATAAAATCTATACGATGCTTGTTAAATGTTCTACCCGACACCCACGTTGATTGCGACCATATATCAAGAGCAAAAAGCTACTGACATTCGCTGTACACCCACTTAAATTATGTTCGCTACATTTTTTTTAATAGTTGCCTCATAATTAATTTTCTCTATTTGTTTTTAAACGGTTCATTGAATAACTCTTGATCTGATTACCGTATCCATACAATTCCTTACTAATGTACTTATTACGATCTAATAAATACAACGTTACACCTTTTATTCCCGAAAGGGTATGCTGAGGTGAACATTACGGCACAATGAACAATGTACACCCACTTTTCAACATTTGTGTTACAAGTCTAGAGTGAGCCTATTGTCAGCACTACAGCCATACTTACACAATTCCAGACTCTGTGCTACTACTGATATTTTTTCCCAAAAGCCGAAAAAACCCAGTAATACTTTGCCTGGAAATCGAACCCAAGACCCCTTGTCGACTCGACCAACGAGGCAGTCAAATCTAATAAATAATGATTCTAAATATATCTACTAAGTTAATTTCTATTCAACAGTCACCTCTAAAGAGTGCCTTTTAAAAAAGGCAAAGCCTTCGATCTAATTCTACTTCAGTCACTGAAATTTTTAAAACGTTTCAAATGATTTAAATACATCGCTCCTTTTCGTAGCAATTCCGTAGCCTATTCGTAGCACACCGTAGACAATTCCGTAGCAGTGCTTAGTGTAGCTTGGATGTTAGATTGCCATATTTATTTTTAGTTTAAAGTCGTTAAGTGCTTCTCTATAGTCTAATTGATTGGGTTGAACAGTTTTCAGATAGATTGTGGTATTATTATAGAGCCTGAAAATAAACTTTTTTAACTAATTAAAAGTTCGTATGTGGCGGTTCGATTTTTCATTTCAGTCTAGATTTGTTAGTGCTCTAAATAGTTCCAATATTTTTATAATAACTATCGCGATCTCAATTATACATATATTAATAGAGAAAAGCTCTACTAGTTTCGAGTCACAGAGGGACTCTTCATCATGAGCAGCGTGGGCAGACGTGGCGACATCACGGACCCTACTGTCCCATTAGTTACATATAATAATGCTGAATGTGTTTACTAAAACTTTAAGTTTAAATATCGAAGTATGATTGATATTAATTTTGCTTCAATTTAATTTATTATAGTCCAGTTATCAAAATATTAATGTTAAATGGATAAATAGTTGATTTGCGGCAACACGTAATACCTATGATTGGTTGCTGATGATTATAAGCCAATCCTAATCCGAAAGTGTAACAGGTAGTACGCATCAGTTCTGAATTACATGTTAATATTATTTGGTTGGCTTATTTTGTTTTAGTAAAATTAATATCGTTATCATTGATGCTTAGTTAAACAGTATTTAATGTACAGTTCTACTCTGGTACTCCTGATTTACTTAGGCTACGGAAACGGCTTATAAAGATATGCTATGAGAGTTGTAGCTATTATCTTTGATTAATTGATAATTTTGAGTTAGGTTTTACTTTCAAACGATACATTACACCTAGTATAAATTAATTGAGAAGAGCTCTACCAATTTCAAGTCACAACGGGACTCTTATTCACGAGCAACATCCGCACACGCGGCGTCGTCCCGCAGCCGACTCAGTCTTTTACGTGAGTAAACCGTAATTTTCAATTAATCTGAACGTTTGTTGTATAGTCGTTTTGTGTATAGTCACGGTCCAATCAAATATTTACCTCAGATCAACACGTAACAGTTACGCCGCGGAAAACATTTTCCAAACAAAATAATTACCATTGTAACGAAACCCGAACCCAAAACCGATGCGTATAGTTCACAAATTAGTTTGGCAACGTGAAAAATTGAATTGGACCGAGCATTCGATTGCCGTGCCGACCTGATGTATTAACATTTATTGGTTTACAAATTAAAGATAACTCTTGGTGGATGGCAATATTGTGTTCGGTAAAATTTTTCCGTTTAAATGTTCGCTAATCGGCCAGCTATGAAACTTTTAATATCGGACGCGAGTTTTTTTTTTATTTATGTACCATTTGGGTTTTATCGCTGCGGTGTATAAAATTGGAATGTTGTCTTCGATTAATAATGGCGTTGACGGCAGTTACGAGTATGTGACAATACTTTCGATGATTTTCATTTGCGGTCTGTTTTGTTTTTTTTTTCGGTTATGTGACCTTTTTTTCAGGTATGACCTTGACTTAATGAATGAAAGGGGTTACATCTGAGGTATTGAAATGTATCAAATTATTTTTTCTTTTTCTAAATATTGCGTATTGCATCCTCTAGATTAAGTTCGCAAAGATATATTTTTAAAGAAAGGAATGTAGTTATTTCAGACGTAAAAATGAAAACGCCTCAAAAGATTTCTCTTCAAAACGATCGACACATTTGTTATGAATGTTGCACCCTAACTCCTTAACTCCTTACATTCAGTATCGCTCCATGCTTGACAAACATTGGCATACGGCTGGCAGCTCAATTGACATGTCACTCACTGCATTGGTTAACAATAAGACGTTTAGTGTGATTGTAGATTCACTTGCAGTTCGATGCTTACACGAGCACTTAATAGCTTCTCAGTACCAAGATAGATTACTAACCGTAATCGAGTGATCGTTGAGCTAACTGTGACGTTTTCTCGAGTACTCGATTTATTAATATCGATTTAGAAAATCGGTTTGATTGTTTAGTTGGGTGTGTGATTGTTGTTGTTTATCTATCTATTCGATATGTTGATGTTTGTAGTTATAGATAAATGAAATGGTTGCTAGCATTTTGAAGAGCGTTAACCTTTTTATTTGAAATTTTACGCAAGAATTTAGTTAGTTTTATACCGGTTTTCATTCTTAACAGAATAAATAAAAGTTTCATATTAATGTCATTTAATTTATTTACAGGATGAGTAATTTTGGTTCACTCTATTCTAATCTAGTTTGTAATACTAGTTGTTAATGTATTTAGTTAAAGTATGTTTAGTAAATAGACATAGTACAATATAATAATGTTCTCAATAATTCGAGAGAATGAATCTCGAAAGCAACGAGGCATTCAGTTTAGCCGTGATTGTTTAGTGATTAATACACCGCTGTGTTTTGCTAATAGACTCTGTATTATTCAAGCCCATGAGAGAAGCAAACAGATAATTTATATTCAAAATTACGATTATGATTAAATCCAGGTATCTGAAATTTAAGAAATGTTTGAAACCTAGTTCATGATGTAATAGGGTGGTAAGCAAAAAAGATTTTTATTGTAAAAGACGTAAGTTCATTTCTTTTTATTTTATTGTAGATAGTCTATTGTAGACGACACCCCTACATCAAAGGCTTAGGTTTAAACGGCTAGATATTTATCAAAATGTAACTTGTACGCAACTTTAAGTAACTCCTGCAAACATAGTACTATTTAACTAATGTATAGAAGTGATAGTTGTACAGTTATGTACCCAATACCATCAATTACTAAAGTAAAAATACTCAATACTAAATATATTTTTCTATGAGCAAAAGCTCGAACGGTACAGCAACACTACAAAACATCCAATAATGAATTAAAAACTGCATCGTGTGACACAACAATTCAATTGACGTCGATGAAAAATACCGATATATTATAAATAAAAAAGGTGGCAATCACTCTCCCCCGCGTGGTGTCCAATCAAATGGCGTTATTACAAAAACTATAAAACATTCTGTTCGCCCGCCAGCAGTTCCAATGACGACTGTCAACTCGAAAAACGCAATATAGACTTCGATAGTCTCCATTGTGCGGCGTCCACCACGGAAAAAATCTCGCATAGTCCAAAGTGAAAAAGGCACTTGCAATAACGAATTTGAAATCCAATAAACCTCGATCTAGTTGAGGCATTCTTTGGTAGTAATGAAAGATTAAAAAAAATAAGAATTCACCAACGGCCTTGTATCGAGATTCGAATGGAACTATATTATTGTATGTATGTTTTTAAATTTCGTACGAGGTTTTAGTGGCTCGTTGTAGTGGCTTTTGATTTGGAATTGAAACTTTTGTATCCTTTTATCAATGTTAGCAAAAACTAATACGATTCAGACATTGTAATTAAATTCAAGATGAATCAAAGACACATATATTGGGAAAAAAAATTCATGACGCTTGTGTCCAACGGGGATAGACAAAGACAAAACGACTTTTGCTCTAATATTAGTAATATCAACAAGATGTGTGTTCTGAATTAGGGATGCTACAAATGCCACATACATTTTATACGTTGAGAAAAGAATTACATTTAGGACACGGAACTTAGTGGATAGTATTCGTATGTCACGTCCAATGACCGGCTGAAAATAAATTATTTAGCTTCAATTACAGTCCGAACCATGTGTAAGGTTAATCAACATCCGATAACGAATAGCCAGACTCGAAATAGACAATTCTGTAGAACTGTTTACGACACGTATTTTACGAAATAGGACTGAGAATTATTTAATGATGTTGTTGTTTTTATTTCGCAAAATTACTTAGAAATTATTGTTGCGTATTAATGTTCAGATGTTTAAAACAAAAAAATAAAAAGATATGTAAATGATTAAACTTTTTATATTTCATTAGCTGTTTCACCTGCTGCTAAGCTTTGATTTATCATATGTTTTAGCCCTTAACTTTCCTCAATAAATGATCTATAAAACTCTTTTTTTTCAAGTAAGTTATTCAAACATCAAACAAAAACCAATAAACTTTAACTTAGAAAAAACAGCAAACTCAAAAAAAATTCTATGGATGGAAGATTTCACAGATTTAAGCTAAAAAGGGACAGAGAGACACTACGCACGCCGTTTCCACACAAAATAAGTCTTCACGCATTTCACAAACTGTTTTCGACGCGTGATTAATGAAATTGTCTCCGCACCTACGACACGGAGGCTATCCTAGGGGGCTCCCAATAAAACTCACTCTTGACAATCCTATATCTTCACAAATGCACCAAATGCACTATTCCGATTCACTTAGTATACCCGTCACCAGCCAATTTGGATGCATTTACTAACAAACTTATGCCAGCAGCGGCCTCAACCACGTTGCCAGGATAAAAGCCTATATTATGCCTGTGTTTCATTGAAATCCGTTCAGTAGTTTTTGCGTGATGAAGTTACAAACCTTCAATCATAAAGTCTTTGCCGGGGTCTGTGTTGCCGGTTTCTTCCCTAATGGTAAGTGATGATGATAAGTAAGTGGCTTACGATGGACCATGTCTGCCCATAAGCAACCTATTCACTCAGGCCTTGAAGACGCCCAGGTTATACTAATTTCCTGATGGTTAGAAAGAAAGTGGCCTTAAGTCGACCCATTAAATAAAAATAAACAAATAGTAAAGTTTCACATTTATCACGTTGATGTTATTTGAACATACAATATACCATAATGGTGGTAAATTTGTGAATATAGTAACAAATGAAAGGTCTACTAATGGTGTTTGAAGTTTGCATATTGAAAATGTTTCAAGCAATAGTTTGAAAATGAATTCTCTAATGCATAAACTGAAGTTTCCTATACAAATTAATATTCAAAATGCACACAACGTTGACTTAATGTGTTCAACATACTACATATTGTAGTCTTAATAATATAATATAACATTACATTAACATTCTATGTAACAAGCATTTCGCCTATTACGTGAGTTAAGTGACATGTACAGTTCCAAATTTCCAACTAGTTTTTTAGGGGGGGGAGATCATCCAATTACTTTGGGGCGAGGCGAGAGGGAATGTCAGACTCTTACTGACTAAAAACCACCACGTTTCTACTCCTGCCCTTCGAGCCGGAGCCCCGGTTAATCCGCTAGGAAGTCCACGGCACCGGATAAATGTTCAGTTAGTACTGAGAATTTTCCACATTTTTTCTAACCCGAGCATCGACACCGAAACCCATTGCTCAGGAAAGTCTTAGTAAAATGTTTATTATTGCACTACGTTCCAACACTAATAATTCGTTTCTAGACTGATTGATTGATTATTCCGATTGATCAATTTAGTTTGTTGCCGAACCTAATTTCAACGAATGCGATTGGCTGGTCAAAAGACAAACACGAAAATCAGCCAATCACTGATGGACGTGAGATTTGACGATGTTAGTTGATTTTTATGTTGATTACGTATCGTGTAATACTAGGCAGATTCTTGAGGTCATTTTCGATTTATTTTCTGTACCTCAAATGTAAACATTATTATGTAGTATTAATTTCTTAATTATTATGTAGTATTAATTTCTTAATTATTATGTAGTATTAATTTCTTAATTTTACTATAAAAAGGTAGTATAGTTATAAATTGAAATCGAACTATAAAAAATGGTGTATAGTCAAAAATATATGTTTTTTCAGAATTATAAATTGAAAATTCAGGTATATTATCTTGAACAGTAAGACGACGAACAGTTAATACAGGTTAATCACAATTGGTTTAGGAGTAAACCTTTCCGTGTGTGTCATAGAATTCGAAAAAACCACACATTCACCAGTCAATCTTTTAAACTATGACACCACTGTGACAGAAAAGTTCGATTTACCTTACTTAGCCCATATTGATAGTTAATGCTTTAAATTGCAACATTGCAATACATATACATGGTGCTCAAGTCACTTTCAATACACAATTGGATCGGAATCCATCGCAGAACGAATAGAAAACGACCAAGATCAATTAAAACTGCCTCACTGTGCTTGTACAGTCGTTCACTAAATCAGTACACGAAGTTCTAAAACAGAAGAATAAACTAATTTTCTTTGTAGATGAATTTAAAATATGTGATTTTTTGACACTTTTCTCATTGTCATTCCTATACATTGAGTTTTTTACTTTCTTGATAAAGCGCTAAAGTAGCATTTGGCTTGACGCTTAGTTTTTTTTATATGATTAAATATATTTTATATGAATATATATATATTCCATATACTACCTGACAGATAAGCATTTGTTCCATAGTACAAAAGTGATTAATAAAAATAATAATAACTCCTAAAAATAAAATTAATTTTTAATTTAGATTTTTAAAGAAAGTGGTCGATAGATTTTTGTAGAACGCTTTTATTGTAATCACAACACGCTGTTCGCTTAAATTGTATAAAAGTAGCTTATCAATACATTTACAAAAATAATTTCTAATAGAACACCAATACCCCTCTCCTATGCTAGATAAATACATGTAAGCACTAATGACAAACCGTCATTAATAAAGGACATTATAACCGGGTGCCTGTGAGCGGTGTCTGTGTGTGATAGTGCATCCCGGCCTCAAGTACTCCCTTCGTTTACCTCCGACTACACACACTGATTTATTAATTGTACCACTCAATAAACGGGTGACAATCCCCCCTGCACCTGCACCATATTACAACTAACGAGCCCCGACCATATCAATGGGAGGACAGGGCATTACAATTGGACAAGCACAGGACATTCCTTTCTACCGTTTCCAATTATAGCCGAAATTGAAATTGATCAAAAGACTAGACTGCGTTCCTGGACTAGTTAATTATTCCTTTGTGCCCATCTGCCTATGTAATGACGATTCAACTCAAATGACGGGTCACAAACGTCCATTGTCATTCACCGAAAATCTCTAGTGGCCCGAAATTTCGATATTATACACACTTTGCGATCCAGCACTTGATCCGCCGATTGTACGTCGAGCGCAGAATTAAAAGCTAAACTTCGTTACCGTCCAGTTTTGTCGCTTGCGATTGGAAGAAACTTGTTACATCGTCTGTATCATTTCAATTCAAAAACGGATCCCACGCTTTGATTGGTTACCGAGCTTATGAGGAACGAATAACGGCAGCCGTGATTGTTCTCGATTACCTGGACCTTACATAGCACCGGGGAGACCCAAGCATGTGCTTGATTGCAGACGGGAGCTGTTTATTTTTTAAATGAATCCGGAACCTCTCCGCTAGCCACTGTAATTCGTGTCTTTCATTTCCACAAATTTATTCTGTCAAAGACTACCGACAAATTAATTAAAAACTAACTGAAAACAATTTAAAAACCGTTCAAAAATATTCGTTATAAAAAATAGAAGACTAAAGTTTGAATAAAAGTTATCAATATCAATCTAAAAATCCGGATAACTTGAATCACAACAAACAAAACAGCAAGTATCGACAAACCGCTCCATTCTTTCCGATTAATAAAATACAAATCCGCTAACTGACTGAAAATGGCTGCACTTAAAAAATATAAAAATATTCGAAAGCTTCGTTTCCTCGTTTTTTATTCAGTGTTGCAATCTTTTTAATCTGTTATTACCGTACGTGGGGTGGAGTGCTATCAACACCTCGAGTTGATATCGTTTGGCGCCGCGCACATAAAAATACCAACAAAAGTACTACGCAAAAAACGCGGCTCGCAACTTTTAAAGAGATTAAAAAAGAACATTACAGAAGTTTCCAAACTATGTTGTACCTGTGTTCTTCATTAAATATACATCGCGTACACAACACTAGTTAAATAGTGTAGCGCGTACGTCCACGTTTGTCCCAGTCATTAACATTTATCCGGACGCTATACAAATAGCTGGAAAATTACACAAAACTTTGTTGAGTAACGCCGTAACTGGGTAACTATATTAAATAAAATATCGCGCCGTACTAAGTGTGCCCGCCCAAGGCGTTCAACTTACACAAAACTATTGCATATTTTAGTGGTAAGCGGTGTATCTAATCATTTATTCAGGTACACATTCCCAAGTCACGGCTGACTGTACATAATGCATATCATGTAAAACACGATTCGTTGAATCATGTATCATAACTATATAAAAATCACACAATCACACGGCTATTGCCGGCGAAATTATGCAAAATTACTTTTATAAATTATACGGACACGAAAGAAACGCCGTCCATGCTTATTACCTGCAACGGTATCACAGTAATTCTCCTATTTTAAATATTTCACGTAACTAAAGCGAAATGTTCCTGTTCGACTATTCTTATAATGTAATTTGTAAATCAAGGAAATTAGAATTCCATTATCCAATTCTCTGAGAAGAGAGTAAACGTGTGTGTTACACGACCTTTTTAGAGCATTAGCATTATTTATTCTGTGAAATGTTGTGTGCCACTGTGCGCGTATTTTATTGATAAAAGTTTGCCTTTTGAGCGAGTCTTCGTGTTTGTGGGAAAACCAGTAAAAATGACGGCGTAGGATGTTTACTTACATTGTGAAAGTCGGATCATGTCATTACTAAATGAACAGACGAGCGCAGCTATCACCACAATGCTGCGTAATTCACGCGCCGCCAGTGTATACTGCGCTGTATCTGCGCTCGTGTGAAATATTCTTACTACTTTGAAGCCAAGAAAGGAGCTGTTACTTCAATGAACTGTGGCTCTCAGTTTCATTATCAAACATCAGATATACAAAGTTTTCTACGTTGATATTAGTACATGAAACATACAGGAATAAAGTCATGTAGTTAAACCGTTCTCTATTCATTATGAAAGGGTGTCAATATTGTGAAATATAAAGCGTCATATAAATATACATTATTATAATAATATCATTGTCCGCTTAGCGAGGCTGGTGACAAATTATTCATTGCATTATTGAGCAACTCGGAGGGAAACGTGCACAGCATCCCATTATTAAAGATATTCTCAGTAAGTTCGTACATATTTCATATCTTTTAAGTTCAGTTTAGCCTCCCGGGATGAGATCCATCTTACTGTTATATATTGTAGTACTGTAGAGTTGTAAACAAGTTTCCGCCGTATCGAGACGTCCACGGTCCGTCCGAACTTGCCCGTGTTCATTAGCAGAGCGGCGCGCACAAATAAATCAGCACACGTAACATGATGACGCTGCGTCGTGGCGGACGATGATTTGATGAGTCGCGGGAGGGGGTACGATGACCATCAATATGAGGCCGATAAGGGTGGACAGTGTTTAGGGGGTCCCGGTGGACGGGGGTTCCCAACACCATTATCTTGAGAGGGAAGCGGGTACGTTAGTCGCTTACTTCGTAAATTTTGCATGAACCGCGCGTCGTGTGAGCTGCGGGTGAGAGGGAGCGCGCCGTGGAAGCAGGACATACTCTGGATCTACATTTAAAGCGCATTGTAAGCAAACGCATTATTAATGTATAAGTTTTAGTTGTCGGAGAGCAGAGCCTCGCTCGCCAAGCCCCCGGTCGTTCATGTAACATGTATACTGCGTTCATATTTGATTCCTTTTAATTCCATACGTCTTCTGTCTAGTTAAACTGGCCCGGTCCGATGTTGCCAGATTTCCTGGTGGATAGTGTTTGTTTTTAACGAGGGTTTAAATATACTGCTTACTCGATAAAAATTGTACTACATCTAGGTATTGGAAGACGATTAATTATTCATACAAAAGGTGTTTATGTTGGATTTTCTTAATATTGCAATCCGAATAAGTAAAGGGGATTTAAAGAGGTGTCAATCAAAAATCATACATTTTTCATAATTCAATTTGAAAGTTTAAACCTCAGGTGCAGAAATATCGACTTCGACTTAATTATAATAATATATGCACATGGTGTTGTTATATTTATGAGGTTTATTTATCATGAATAATTGCTTAGTGACAGACAGTTATGCCTAGTTTGAAGGAGAACGGTGTCATGTTCAATAAAATATGAGGTAAATAAACATTGATGCTAGACGAAGCCATTAATTTAAAAGTTGGTGCGAGGCTCGGCCGCTGGGTGGGTGCAGGGAACACGTTTGATTTCGGAACACAGGACCCGAAGTCTGAACTTTGTCATCTTGAGACGGATTACGCGCATGCGCGATGTGTCCTAATGAAATATTCAGAAGCACCGCCAATGGAACGCTACGTTCCTCCAATTCGACAATTTCCTTCCATGACGGAAATCTTGAACTGTAGACATGATTTTATAGTCGGTGTGTACTTTTATCTTTATTCCTACTCATAATAAATGACACGACTCCTGCGTGCCGCTTAACAAACGAGGATTTACGTAAACAATTTGATGTACCTAGGTAGTTAGGTACCTGTTCACGTGCTTCGTGGCTGAAGGTAACAAATAAAATAAATGCGAAGGAGCCTTAGACGTCTAGCGACGTTTCTTCACCTGGACATTTGCCTAAATCATTCAAATATATGATACCTGAATGACCGTCTGTCTGTCACATCTTATTTAAATACCTACTCGTCACCTGTAAGAATTAATTTGAAACTCTTAGATTTTTTTTCTGCAGATTAAATCAGCTAGTTTGAGGTTGTCTATAAATTTTGTAGACGGAAATGTTTAAAACATGACATCAGTAAACAGCAGCGAAGGATTTTAGAGCATCGAGTGAGTACTAATATTAAAATAGCTACATGAAAGCGGAGTGTCATTGAAAAGAGTCTAAGGGATGGAGTGAAACGAATGAAAGGCGTGGAAGAGAGACCCTTTGCAGACGCACACACACGTAACTATGAATACACTTCGATATTTTAGTCGTCGCCCATTGAACCTCAGTAAAACTTTGACGCGTCAAAGGTGTCTGGCATCCGATGATTTTTTAGATTGATCTTGTACAGCTTGAGCGATACTCAATAGGAATGCACATTGCACACAGGTTACGTCACCGACGCTTCGGAACATAAATATCAAAGCTGACTTCAAACAAAAATACAAACTATGATATTGTTTATAGATACATCGAAATGTTTAGGGTTTTTATGCACACTCTTCTAGTTTCGTAAACTTTTCTATGAAACTATAATTCGATTGCATTAGTAGATTAACAACAATTAAGTAGAAAAAACTCAAGAATACTAAGAAGACAATCTCCACAAAATACCAAGAGACGGATATCAAGTAACATGAACATTATCGACTTGGCACCCTACAGCCTACACGCGGGGTTGAAAAGGAAAACATTTTGAAACAAACCCGGCCGACTCAAGGCAAAGCCTACCGTACAAAGGCGCGAACTCCACAATTTTCTGGGAAAAAAATCTCGTGCCGTGAGTGTGAACTAACCCGGAGTGCAATTCAAATGACTCGACCCGTACCTCTACGTACATAAGTTATTAAAAAAAGTATGCCTCAGCTTGTGGGTTTTAATAAAAATAGTCGTCGCGTCACTCTTTGTCTGAACATCAGAGGACGCGTCATACGTCTATTAGTGCTGCAGCGACTTAAGACGCACAGGCACGGATTTGGGGGAAAAACGAAAACATACCATAATCTGTAATTAATAGATTTCACTTTAGCGCTTTACAATCCCATAATACCGATGGATACATCTCAATTAGTTAAATGTTCAACAAGAATTACAGATATTCCACAGTTATAGCAATGTAACGGTGCGAATTATTAATTCTTCATGGGAAACGAGGTGAAACAGTTTCCTCGGAATATGTTACGCACGTTAAATATCAAGAGGTTGCATTGCGGATATACTACGAACCATTAATAAACGGATGAACTGTGAACCCTCTCATTTTGTATGGAACGTATTTTAATCGAGCTGCACACTGTTGCAATGTTTAAATGCTTCTAAAGTGGAGCTCCTGTATTGTTATTTGTAAATCTTTTGTGTATTCATGAATGGTGTTTAGTTAAACCATAGTACTACGGGAAATAAATATTTGATGGTTACACAGAATTTACATTATGTGAGTAAACAGTTGTTTAGAATTATTATTTTGGTATGAAGTTAATCAGGAAAATAAAACATATTTCACACATTATCAGATTTTTTCAATATTACTAGGAAAGGCATTATTAGTATCAGTTCTGCTATTTTAGAACGTTTTTAAATTCAAATGAAACTGTCAAATTGAATGATATTTCAGCATTAATTAATACTAACGATAAAAATAGAACTTAATTCAAATGAATCAAACTCATGCAAGAGCATACACGTAAACGGACAAGTCGAAATTTCCGAATTCGAAACGTAACTCAAACGTAAACGTGAGCTAACTTAATTAAAGACCGCATAACCCGTTCTAAATTCGTGCCTGCGTTAAGATCGTGTACGACGCGGTACGACGCGGTGTGACGCGGCGCGGCGATTCCTCTCTCTCACACACAACGTATGAATGAATAGCACCGAGGTCCTTTCCATCAAAGAGTTTCTTTGTGTCATTGCTACTCCGTGAATTACTAACTACATAATATATGTACAGGGTTACACAACTATCAAACTTTTATGGCTTTTCATGACGATGCTGATGAGAATTTTGAGATGACACGACTTGTGGCTTGTGGCTAATTAGAATTGCGAGGCAGTGTTGGATTAGAAGGGTTGTTCTGGTTCTTTAAGGCGTTTTTGTAGTTTGTAGTTACACCTATATTTACCTGTGTACGGTATTGTGAACTTAGTACTAGTTCAGTGATTGTAACTTATAAGTACGATTGCTATTCATAAATATGTTAACAGACTTAAACAGTCTTAAATTTAAGGTCCCATTTGTACCTATTGAGTACAAAACCCTACTAGCCAATCAAATCAATGTCACTGCAGATTAAATGTGAAAAATCACATCCAAACATTGTAAGGCTAATCATTTTTAAATGTAAAAATAAAGAACAACCCTAAAATGCACACGCTAAGTATTTTAAGCTCGGCCGAAGAAATGGCGCAAAAATTCCCCGGGTTAAGTATAAAAAGGTCCGGTCGGTGGGCCGCAAAGTCCACCGTACTCTCATTTGGCGGTGTGCGCTGCGGGTAAGGGGTTAATGAATTTGTTTAAATTCTACCTTTGGTTGGTACAATAAAACATCGATCGACCTTCCACACAAATATCCGGGAACATTTTTAGCATCAACTTTTTATAAAGTACGTACGGTACTAAATTAAGTGCTTTTTGTTTTACTGTGTTCTATTGGAAGAAGCGGTTTGTCCTTGTTTGTTCCGGATAGGTAAACATTTTAATGTGTTGTTTAGTTACCGGTTTTAGATTAATTGGTTTAAACAAATTAGTGTCTTGAAATAAGAATAGTTTGAATACTAATTTAAAATCTAATTCAAAAGCCTGAAACTAAAAGACACGATCACTCGTCTAAAAAAGAAAATAGTTTTCGTATTTCCCAGAAGCCGATACGATCAACTGTATGAAAACTGCAACTGGAAAGCGAAATATTTTATAAATCTTGAAATATTAAATAAGAGCAAAGTTATATTGAGTTTCTCGAAGGATAATCTGATTGTCCATTAAAAAATCCAGAAGCGAAACGATGCGATGAAATTGGTTTAAAATCTGGTAAATATTTGATGGATATACAATAAAAGAATAAACATATTTTTATGTAAACACGTGATTGTATGTATGTATGTATTATATGCATACATTGTAATGAGGCTATCTTAGAACTTGATTATGGTGCTAAACAGGTAATTACCTATATCATATTAAACCTAACTAGAGTAATATAAATTAGAACCTGGACATCTTGGAAGATCATGCTGAAAATATATTTCATTTTAATAAGAAATCGTTTACATTTTTACTATAAAAGTTTAAATTGAAAACAAAAGCATACGCGTGTGTGAGGTCGGAGGGCGGCGGCGGGCCATCCCGCGGCTGGCGCGGGCGCGGGACACAAGTACCGCAGCAGCGGTGAGTGAACACTCAAGATTTGCATACGAAAAGATAACTCAGCGGATGTGTCAGTAATGATAATGTTTTTTCATGGGGGGTCATACAATTTGCAGCATTTTTCATCCGACATAATCTTAACGCGTGCTCTGTATAAATGGAGACAACCCTAAACGTTATGACGGCAATGAACCATGTTACAAAGCGATAAAGCTCAAAATTGGGCACCATAAACCTCCACACATCACTTAAGATATTAATGAGTGCATCCGTAATAGGCAAAACATACATATGAAATTCAAATTTGTAGCGAGCTGGGAGCGAGCTCTTCTACATATTTTAGTAGGCAGCAGAGTGTGAATTTGAATCTTTTGTTAGCGTTTAGTACGTCAGTTTGTACAGGAAAACAATGTTTTATCACAAACGAGTATATTTATCAGAGGGCAAGGTGAGAGCGTGCGGACGAGTGAGGCCGCGAGGCGAGCGAGGCGAGGCGAGCCACGCGACCAATGTCATTACCGCGCGCCTCCACTCCCAAATCCCAACTCGATTAAGGAATGAAGATTTATAGTTTCTATAGAAAAAGTAATTAGTGAAAACGAAAGAAACGGGGCGTTGGGAAAAGTCATCGGACATAATTCATAACAAACAGAAATAACGGAAAGCCGGTTCGGCGGGGGTAGGCAATGAATAATTCTCTAACTGCGAGCACCCTCTACACCCCACGGCGGGCAGGGGTGCCGCGAAAAAAGCGCACAACCCCAGTTTCAGGCAACCCGGCCCAGTTTTATAGTCACGAAAAAATAGGAGGTAGCCAAAATATCTATATACGGCGCATGCAAAAAGTAGAAAAAAATTACAATCCCGCTCGCATGAATAAGTGAGTGGACTTTCATATAGAAACAAGTAAGGCAACAAAAATAAAAGTGGCGGAGGGGTGCGCTGCGTCGTCGCCGCGCTGCGCCAGCCACGTCCGCGCGCCGCCGCCGCGCCGCCACCGCGCCGCACGCAACAATGCACTGGTAATGACACCTGCCCGCGCTAATGTTTTTAATACCCGCACCGAGACACCTGTGACTTAGCTAGCCTGCGCCGCCGCCGCCACTCTGCCTGCCACTGTGCGCGCGCTGTGCTACGTCATCTTCAGCGATCAACACAACTCAATACATAGGTACACTGTCCTTAGCGTGCTGGCGCTCAAATAATGGCATTCGATGTAGATTAGGAGTCGACAAGGCGACGTTCCAGGAGCGAAGCATCTGCGATTGATTCGAGCTTCATTAGTCCACTCAAGGCCGTTTATGGAAACATAATGACATTGAAATATTGAAACAAAAACGCGTCGAGTTTTTCAGATTCGCTCGCGGCCAGTCGCGCTTTGTCGCAGTCGATCATTCGCGCGCCTTCGCGGCTTACAACTCTAATTCAGGATCTACAGTCAGTGACCCCACATTAAAACCGACCGACCTAAAAGGGAGCGAATACAAGTTTTCGAAATTAGCTCGGCCTGTATCGAGGCCTGGCTTTACGCCATGGTATTTAATCACTTTATTAAACCAATAAACCGAGCCGAGAGGCGAGAACGCCACGCCAAACAATGCCCACCATGTGATCGCTATAAAAATGTATCGAATCATAATCGAAGCACAATGTCACTTACATTCTGATATAATTAACTTAATGCAGACATGTTGAATGTATGCGCGCTGCCGCTGCTTGTACGAATATTTGCGAGCACAATGCTTAATTAAAAAGTTCGGTTTAATGATTTATAATGAAGGCGTGAACGGAGAATTGTCACGTGCGGACTTGGAATCATGCTCTAGCTGTGTTCGGGTTCCGTGCCTCTATCTACTTGTGTTGACGAGTGGAGTCACAATGCAGGATTCATGTTCCCCTGCTTTGCTTTAGTTATGCACGTCTTTGTGATTACGAACACCACAACACGCGTATTAAATATTTCAAATTTGTATCCCGATCGTGGATCGCACCTACACGCGACTAAATAAATATCGACGAGGAATGACGGAATATTGGCTTTACACATAATATTGTCAAAGTGTTTTTTTCTATAAAACGATGATGTTATCATTAGGGTCAATATTAAATTAATGTTTACAGTTCTATATTTAGACGTGATTTTAATAAAACATCGAAGGACTGTTTTAAGTTAGCTTTCAACAAGTTGAGTGGCCGTAGTTTGGGCTCGTAGTTTCTAGGGCTTCTGTGTGGGGAACTGAGTCAAGGCCGGACGGAGAGTTATGAGGATGGGGCGGCCAGTTCGGATTTCACAAATATTTTAGGGTGCTGTATCAAAAGGGAAAAACGGCGCTCTATTACTAAGACTTCTCTGTCGATCTGTTTGTCTATCAGCTGTTACAGTAGTGTAGAAAATCTGGTTACAAATAAATGCTTTTTCTATGCTAATTGTATTATCGACACCGTTCGTTAATCTGCCAACGCAATGAGTGATATCCGCTTTCTAGCCTATACAGTATACATGCAATACATATTTATTATATTACACTTGAAATTGTTTATGAAGAAAAGTAAATGGCCAACGTGATATTTATATGAAAGAAAGTAGCGACCGCTGAAGTCAGTCGACCGTTAATAGTTTTTTTTTTAGAAATGAATGGAGCGAATCATCGGGTGTTAACAATTATCGCGAATATTACATTTTAGTGTTATATATTAATATTAATTTGTTTGTAATTAGACAATATTGAACCTACGAGTACTAACTGGCACTATAAACTAAAAGTATACCACAAAAACCGTTGCGACACCAAAAAGAAAACAAACTTTTTCGCATTTACAATATTAGAGGGTAAGGGAAACTACCACCGTACGGCTAAATTTTTTTTTTTTTCGTTTCACACATTTTAGGCTGTCCATGATACAGGCCCGAATTTTGGACAGCATTTATGGACACTCTTGACGCTTGACTGACACTAACGTACTTCAAATTCATTACTGCCTCTAAAATCGTTGACCGACATCGAAGGCTTCAAAAATTAAAAAAAAAATCTAGTCACTACGCATAACCGAAACACAACCTAACAGGTATTTACTTAAGGCCTGAATTCACAAGAACGCAATCCCCCCTTGATAATATTTAGTATTAGCGCTAAACTGCTGTTAAATAATGCAAATCCTAACACCTAGAGTGCAAGCCTCTTAATGACGGCCACAGTTATTATATGTGGATATTCCATTGAAGGAAATTGCTGACTTTGCCCTGTCATCAATATCTATAGTCGCATTGATGTATGGTATTGGCTAATTATTCGTTTTGCTTAATCGTCGAATGTACCTTGAAACGGTTCGTTCTACTTTATTATTTATGGTGTAAATTTTAAAAGCTGTTGTCGCCAACAATGGTTCACTCAGCGACTACACTTTGTGTCCTTTAATACGAGGATCGCGTGCGCCATCTAGTGTGAAAAGGGAAGTACGTTTCAAATGTAACACCATGTTTTTACCAGTGTTCCCTATACATTTGAAAGTTTTGCGACACTATTTTTTTATGTTTTAAGGTTCCGTGGTTCAAGAGGGAAAAATGAAACCCCTGTAGGTTTACTTTTTTTGTACGTGCCAACTGTCGATCTGTGTGTCTGTCCAAGACATGTTTTTTTCATTAGAATTTATCGTAGACGCGATCTTTGACAGTTTAGCGTTTGTATAGATGTTACTGTTGCGTGTGTTAAAATTTTGCAATGAATTGTTTTGGCGTGCTTTGTTTGCAAAATTATTTATGTACTATTTAAGGTTTTTGGAATCATTGACCTTGTAAAGGATAATATTAATACGCGAATACTTAAAACGCCGAAACTACATAATCGAGTTTACTAGTCAGTGTTCTCGCTTCACGAGCTCAACTTATACATAGCTTGCTCTAGGTATAACTTAGGAGATCTATTTAAATTAGCTCAGCGCGTAGTAAACAATCTAGCTAATAAGTCATTAGTCCCACTAATAGGGAAGTAGCTGTATATTATAAAGACGAGCACACGTATCGATATTTTCCCCCGGTTCATTAACTCCTAGTAACGTTACTACGAGACGGTTATCACATTTAATTGTTCCCCCTCTCTCGTATAATAATTAGTTTTCTTTAAACGCTCGTACACTTCTTCTGTCCGTATATTATGTTGCGCGTATTTTTCCCATGCGGGCCAACCTTATGTTTTTCTATTACTTAAGAAAGTGTAATTTGCCTTTACAACTAAGTAGGCGAATGGTGTGCTTTCCCGCCATAACGTGTGCCTTTTACATATTATGACATGTCTTGAGTAACTTTTATTGTTACTCGTAAATTAGTTGCTTTAAATTACACGTTTGTTAGCAGTGGAGCGGCTAACTACCACTTAGCCTGTCATACATTGAATTATATTTACCCCTTTACTAGCTGAAGACACGTGAACGTACTAGTCTCATCTGTAAACGAGTGAGGGAAGCGTGAACTATAAAACATTTACCGACCCGTTCAATCTTCGAGCTAATCATGGCGATGACAAATGCACCAGTCGAACATACGTATACAATTTACCTTAAGTCCAGGGGTGGCTCAAACACTTAAGCTTACGTAACCACGCTAGGGCTGTCAACAGCAATAACCGCGAGTGCCGTAATTACAATCGTGACAAAAAACTTACAATTCTCGCCAATGAAAGAAACGTCGCGTATCTGCAGCATTAGCAGTAATTTATCGACAAAGAAAACACACAACCCTATTAAAATAGTCGTTATATTGCATTCATCATACGTTTTTTTGTTTCGTTTCTTACTAGTGTTGGTAAAGGTTAATGGTTCGATTCGATTGTGAGTTCCCTGATTAGGGTGCCGTTAGAGGAAAACTTATTTGTGAACTCCGTGGAGTGTCGATATGGCCTTATTGTAACGGACTCCAGGCCGGGCTTGCTTAATTCACTTAATTGTAAGTACGTATACATTATTTATTTTGTTTCTGTCTGTAAATCCGCTTTGGAATCGGATTTTGTTTAATGTGGTAATGGAGTATTTATTGAACTTGTTTGTTTCGGATGTAATTGTTTGAAGTACTATCGGAGGACGGGGGAAGAATACGTGGATATATTTAGATTGGGAACTTTTATGTAAAGATTCTATCGGAATGGTCTGTTAATTGATTTAATTTAGGTTCAGTTAAATTGTATTAGGTTAGGTTCTTTTTAATTGTCTTATTTTATACATTGATGTGTGGTGATGGGAGATTTGGTACAACATATTAATTCCACCGTAGCTCTTGCCGCGGGTGTCATGAGAGCCTACAACTTACAACCAGCTTGTCAAGTGAGGAGATTGGAGATTATTGCCGATCCTTAATTGTTTATTTTTTTTGCATGTGTGTAGTGTACAGTAATAGGATAAATCTTTTATACATGGAACTAATTACGTATCGAGCGATAATGACGTTACAATTAAAACCTAGAAATCTCTGCCTACCGTTTAAATAAAATAAAAGATGTGATGTTATTATTGTTAAGTTAGTTATAATGTTATAAATACACTGCTTTTTCAAAGTATAACACATATTAAAACAAAATAATAAAAAAGTCTCCTATGACCTAGATTAAATCCCTGACAAAAATGATTTTTATTCCTATTAGTTTTACGTTCAGTTTACCAAATACCGCTCATTTATCTAGAACTAAAGCATTTTTAACTAACCAAAGATCTTAAACTCAAAATGCGATAAGGTATCATATCAATAAAATCTATTGTTCATCAAAACACATGAATCCCGAATAATATCTTTAGCATATAAAAAAGTATGTCTTATCGACGATTATAAGGTCAACGAAGCGGGGCTCGGGGTCGCGTGTTCGCCTCGGAAATGACGAACAAATACAACAGAGCCCTTTTAATTTTCCGCGATCCCTTTGTCAGATACCTTTTATCATCGACTTTGACAGCCCTGACTCGTAATTTGGGCCGGCAAGTTTTCTAAGCATCAATCGCGGCGTGGAAACAGGGGTGCTACCTTGCTATATTTTTTAAAGGTGTTCTGTTAAAACTGTTCTGGTTTTGTTTGGTGTTTTGAGCGTGGGAAGGGATAAGTAGTGGTTTAAAGATGGATTTATTAACGCCCTTGATTTTTTAGGAAATTCACTCTAATGAGAACGCATGTAAACTGTCTTATTATGTGTCACAAACAACACAGTCACTGAAACTGGCTGCCAAAAAATATTGCAAACCAATCATCTCCCGACTCAAGTAAAATTACGTTAAACCCGTTCCTGAACAAACACGACACAAAACCTCAAAGCATTGTGAGTAAAAGTGGGACATACTCGAAGTACGAAATCAGAGAGCACGTTGGAAGCCACGTCATTAAACCCGCCGCGACAGGCAGACACCTCTGAAGAATGCACTCTTAATAAGTCATCAGCTAAGTAGCGCACCCCGGCAGGTGGAGGGTTATGGTAGGGGAGGGGCCCGACGCGAAGCGCGCCGTTCGCACAAAAATGTCACAAAGTATAAAATCTGCATGCAGTAATGGGAGTAGCCTCTGAGAGGCTCCTAGTGTACAAAGATCAAAGGTGCATTGGCTTTTCTGTTTGCCTCTGTTGATATTTTTCTGCAATAGTATAAAGCGAGGTTTCATCAATTTTAGTGGCGGACTACATTTTCTTTCTTCGTCTTCCCAACACTCCCACGTCATCAGTTTAAAACCAAACCCTATGCACTGCTATGAAATTGTACACAACATCTAAAGCCTAAACTTAGATTATCATCACCAAAAATGAATCCTAAACAAATAAAAAATAGCGTCAAAATTCGCTTACACGAACAAAACTTTGGGGTTCAATAAAAATGTAACAACACATGAATAGATTTATAAACAGTGTAGAGAAGGCAGTACAACAACGGATTCCCTCATCGCGTCCCTACTCTGTGACACTATTTATTGTTAGGTAGACAGTGTGACGTAATATGAGTAGTTGGTGAGATAACGCATTGTTCCCTTTAGTGGGTATTACTTGTGTGCCAGACAGTGTGGTTATGAGAGAAAGCACCCCCTACCACTTCAAATATTATCTGTGCGTCGTATTATGGAGGCGAATACTGGCCGGTCATCGTTGCTACCCCATTTTTACACTGATTTATTATCTATGCTGTTGTTCTTGTTCTTATTTTTAAATGTATTCTTAATGTTTCTTAGGGAACAGTTTTGTTTGTTCCGGACATTCTGGTTGTTGAAATTTTTCGGATAGTTCATCTTACAAAATCATGTCGAGCTTTTAACAAAAACATATTTTATAATTACTTGAAATGCTATCACTAATTAAAAAGGCAATAAAGCAATATATCGAATAAAATCGTATTCAAATAACAATTTATTATTAATCAAAAATACTAAACTATACTATGGATCAATCAGAGAAAATTTTTCCAAGAAAACCCATATTCAACAATAGCTTCCATACGAGATGGTTTAGAAGTAATTCTGAAATAGTTCGCTTTAAAGCAACAGCTCGGTGGGGAAACAAATTGCACTTAATTTGTGCTCACCGGTAATATAATTAAATAAACTATAGCTAAGAACAGGTTGATGTAACCAAACTAATTGGGTACAGACGAGTGACGATCAATACCACATTGAAAGGTAACTGGGAAGGATGAATGAAATTCTTTGATTCGAAATGATTACCAATTCAAAACTTTGGTTCAAGCAGTGGGCTTTAATTAGAAGCTTCCATTGAGTTGAGGGTTTGGAGTAGAAAAAAAATATTGAATTTGTAGACGCTTGTACCTTATGGCTTGTTTACCGATACCTCTTCATCTCTCACCCTACCCGCGAATGAAAAAAGAACCTAAAGTGTAAAATGTCTCGATTGGTTCTTTTAATCCATCCGCACGGTCCGTCCAAACTTGCCGGTGTTCATTAGCAGAGCGGCGCGCACAAATAAATCAGCACACGTAACATGATGACGCTGCGTCGTGGCGGACGATGATTTGATGAGTCGCGGGAGGGGGTACGATGACCATCAATATGAGGCCGATAAGGGTGGACAGTGTTTAGGGGGGTCCCGGTGGACGGGGGGTTCCCAACACCATTATCTTGAGAGGGAAGCGGGTACGTTAGTCGCTTACTTCGTAAATTTTGCATGAACCGCGCGTCGTGTGAGCTGCGGGTGAGAGGGAGCGCGCCGTGGAAGCAGGACATACTCTGGATCTACATTTAAAGCGCATTGTAAGCAAACGCATTATTAATGTATAAGTTTTAGTTGTCGGAGAGCAGAGCCTCGCTCGCCAAGCCCCCGGTCGTTCATGTAACATGTATACTGCGTTCATATTTGATTCCTTTTAATTCCATACGTCTTCTGTCTAGTTAAACTGGCCCGTTCCGATGTTGCCAGATTTCCTGGTGGATAGTGTTTGTTTTTAACGAGGGTTTAAATATACTGCTTACTCGATAAAAATTGTACTACATCTAGGTATTGGAAGACGATTAATTATTCATACAAAAGGTGTTTATGTTGGATTTTCTTAATATTGCAATCCGAATAAGTAAAGGGGATTTAAAGAGGTGTCAATCAAAAATCATACATTTTTCATAATTCAATTTGAAAGTTTAAACCTCAGGTGCAGAAATATCGACTTCGACTTAATTATAATAATATATGCACATGGTGTTGTTATATTTATGAGGTTTATTTATCATGAATAATTGCTTAGTGACAGACAGTTATGCCTAGTTTGAAGGAGAACGGTGTCATGTTCAATAAAATATGAGGTAAATAAACATTGATGCTAGACGAAGCCATTAATTTAAAAGTTGGTGTGCGAGGCTCGGCCGCTGGGTGGGTGCAGGGAACACGTTTGATTTCGGAACACAGGACCCGAAGTCTGAACTTTGTCATCTTGAGACGGATTACGCGCATGCGCGATGTGTCCTAATGAAATATTCAGAAGCACCGCCAATGGAACGCTACGTTCCTCCAATTCGACAATTTCCTTCCATGACGGAAATCTTGAACTGTAGACATGATTTTATAGTCGGTGTGTACTTTTATCTTTATTCCTACTCATAATAAATGACACGACTCCTGCGTGCCGCTTAACAAACGAGGATTTACGTAAACAATTTGATGTACCTAGGTAGTTAGGTACCTGTTCACGTGCTTCGTGGCTGAAGGTAACAAATAAAATAAATGCGAAGGAGCCTTAGACGTCTAGCGACGTTTCTTCACCTGGACATTTGCCTAAATCATTCAAATATATGATACCTGAATGACCGTCTGTCTGTCACATCTTATTTAAATACCTACTCGTCACCTGTAAGAATTAATTTGAAACTCTTAGATTTTTTTTCTGCAGATTAAATCAGCTAGTTTGAGGTTGTCTATAAATTTTGTAGACGGAAATGTTTAAAACATGACATCAGTAAACAGCAGCGAAGGATTTTAGAGCATCGAGTGAGTACTAATATTAAAATAGCTACATGAAAGCGGAGTGTCATTGAAAAGAGTCTAAGGGATGGAGTGAAACGAATGAAAGGCGTGGAAGAGAGACCCTTTGCAGACGCACACACACGTAACTATGAATACACTTCGATATTTTAGTCGTCGCCCATTGAACCTCAGTAAAACTTTGACGCGTCAAAGGTGTCTGGCATCCGATGATTTTTTAGATTGATCTTGTACAGCTTGAGCGATACTCAATAGGAATGCACATTGCACACAGGTTACGTCACCGACGCTTCGGAACATAAATATCAAAGCTGACTTCAAACAAAAATACAAACTATGATATTGTTTATAGATACATCGAAATGTTTAGGGTTTTTATGCACACTCTTCTAGTTTCGTAAACTTTTCTATGAAACTATAATTCGATTGCATTAGTAGATTAACAACAATTAAGTAGAAAAAACTCAAGAATACTAAGAAGACAATCTCCACAAAATACCAAGAGACGGATATCAAGTAACATGAACATTATCGACTTGGCACCCTACAGCCTACACGCGGGGTTGAAAAGGAAAACATTTTGAAACAAACCCGGCCGACTCAAGGCAAAGCCTACCGTACAAAGGCGCGAACTCCACAATTTTCTGGGAAAAAAATCTCGTGCCGTGAGTGTGAACTAACCCGGAGTGCAATTCAAATGACTCGACCCGTACCTCTACGTACATAAGTTATTAAAAAAAGTATGCCTCAGCTTGTGGGTTTTAATAAAAATAGTCGTCGCGTCACTCTTTGTCTGAACATCAGAGGACGCGTCATACGTCTATTAGTGCTGCAGCGACTTAAGACGCACAGGCACGGATTTGGGGGAAAAACGAAAACATACCATAATCTGTAATTAATAGATTTCACTTTAGCGCTTTACAATCCCATAATACCGATGGATACATCTCAATTAGTTAAATGTTCAACAAGAATTACAGATATTCCACAGTTATAGCAATGTAACGGTGCGAATTATTAATTCTTCCTGGGAAACGAGGTGAAACAGTTTCCTCGGAATATGTTACGCACGTTAAATATCAAGAGGTTGCATTGCGGATATACTACGAACCATTAATAAACGGATGAACTGTGAACCCTCTCATTTTGTATGGAACGTATTTTAATCGAGCTGCACACTGTTGCAATGTTTAAATGCTTCTAAAGTGGAGCTCCTGTATTGTTATTTGTAAATCTTTTGTGTATTCATGAATGGTGTTTAGTTAAACCATAGTACTACGGGAAATAAATATTGTATCGTTTCGAAGAATTTATGCTATGTTGGCAAACAGTTGTTTAGAATTATTATTTTGGTATGAAGTTAATCAGGAAAATAAAACATATTTCACACATTATCAGATTTTTTCAATATTACTAGGAAAGGCATTATTAGTATCAGTTCTGCTATTTTAGAACGTTTTTAAATTCAAATGAAACTGTCAAATTGAATGATATTTCAGCATTAATTAATACTAACGATAAAAATAGAACATAATTCAAATGAACCAAACTCATGCAAGAGCATACACGTAAACGGACAAGTCGAAATTTCCGAATTCGAAACGTAACTCAAACGTAAACGTGAGCTAACTTAATTAAAGACCGCATAACCCGTTCTAAATTCGTGCCTGCGTTAAGATCGTGTACGACGCGGTACGACGCGGTGTGACGCGGCGCGGCGATTCCTCTCTCTCACACACAACGTATGAATGAATAGCACCGAGGTCCTTTCCATCAAAGAGTTTCTTTGTGTCATTGCTACTCCGTGAATTACTAACTACATAATATATGTACAGGGTTACACAACTATCAAACTTTTATGGCTTTTCATGACGATGCTGATGAGAATTTTGAGATGACACGACTTGTGGCTTGTGGCTAATTAGAATTGCGAGGCAGTGTTGGATTAGAAGGGTTGTTCTGGTTCTTTAAGGCGTTTTTGTAGTTTGTACTTTGTAGTTAGACCTATATTTACCTGTGTACGGTATTGTGCATTTAGTACTAGTTCAGTGATTGTATCTTATAGGTACGATAGTTTTTCATAATAATGTCAACAGACATAAGCAGTTTTAAATATTTGTACCTATTAAGTACAAAACCCTATTAGCCAATCAAATTAATGTCACTGCAAATTAAAAGTGAAAAATCACATCCAAACATTGTAAGGCTAATCATTTTTAAATGTAAAAATAAAGAACAACCCTAAAATGCACACGCTAAGTATTTTAAGCTCGGCCGAAGAAATGGCGCAAAAATTCCCCGGGTTAAGTATAAAAAGGTCCGGTCGGTGGGCCGCAAAGTCCACCGTACTCTCATTTGGCGGTGTGCGCTGCGGGTAAGGGGTTAATGAATTTGTTTAAATTCTACCTTTGGTTGGTACAATAAAACATCGATCGACCTTCCACACAAATATCCGGGAACATTTTTAGCATCAACTTTTTATAAAGTACGTACTAAATTAAGTGCTTTTTGTTTTATTGTGTGTGTTCTATTGGAAGAAGCGGTTTGTCCTTGTTTGTTCCGGATAGGTAAACATTTTAATGTGTTGTTTAGTTACCGGTTTTAGATTAATTGGTTTAAACAAATTAGTGTCTTGAAATAAGAATAGTTTGAATACTAATTTAAAATCTAATTCAAAAGCCTGAAACTAAAAGACACGATCACTCGTCTAAAAAAGAAAATAGTTTTCGTATTTCCCAGAAGCCGATACGATCAACTGTATGAAAACTGCAACTGGAAAGCGAAATATTTTATAAATCTTGAAATATTAAATAAGAGCAAAGTTATATTGAGTTTCTCGAAGGATAATCTGATTGTCCATTAAAAAATCCAGAAGCGAAACGATGCGATGAAATTGGTTTAAAATCTGATAAATATTTGATGGATATACATAAAAGAATAAACATATTTTTTTGTAAACACGTGATTGTATATGTATTATATGCATACATTGTAATGAGGCTATCTTAGAACTTGATTATGGTGCTAAACAGGTAATTACCTATATCATATTAAACCTAACTAGAGTAATATAAATTAGAACCTGGACATCTTGGAAGATCATGCTGAAAATATAATATATATTATATATTTTTATTAAGAAATCGTTAACATTTTACTACAAAAGTTTAAATTGAAAACAAAAGCAAACGCGTGTGTGAGGTCGGAGGGCGGCGTGGCGGCGTGGCGGGCCATCCCGCGGCTGGCGCGGGCGCGGGACACAAGTACCGCAGCAGCGGTGAGTGAACACTCAAGATTTGCATACGAAAAGATAACTCAGCGGATGTGTCAGTAATGATAATGTTTTTTCATGGGGGGTCATACAATTTGCAGCATTTTTCATCCGACATAATCTTAACGCGTGCTCTGTATAAATGGAGACAACCCTAAACGTTATGACGGCAATGAACCATGTTACAAAGCGATAAAGCTCAAAATTGGGCACCATAAACCTCCACACATCACTTAAGATATTAATGAGTGCATCCGTAATAGGCAAAACATACATATGAAATTCAAATTTGTAGCGAGCTGGGAGCGAGCTCTTCTACATATTTTAGTAGGCAGCAGAGTGTGAATTTGAATCTTTTGTTAGCGTTTAGTACGTCAGTTTGTACAGGAAAACAATGTTTTATCACAAACGAGTATATTTATCAGAGAGCAAGGTGAGAGCGTGCGGACGAGTGAGGCCGCGGGGCGAGCGAGGCGAGCGAGGCGAGCGAGGCGAGTGCGGGCGAGCCACGCGACCAATGTCATTACCGCGCGCCTCCACTCCCAAATCCCAACTCGATTAAGGAATGAAGATTTATAGTTTCTATAGAAAAAGTAATTAGTGAAAACGAAAGAAACGGGGCGTTGGGAAAAGTCATCGGACATAATTCATAACAAACAGAAATAACGGAAAGCCGGTTCGGCGGGGGTAGGCAATGAATAATTCTCTAACTGCGAGCACCCTCTACACCCCACGGCGGGCAGGGGTGCCGCGAAAAAAGCGCACAACCCCAGTTTCAGGCAACCCGGCCCAGTTTTATAGTCACGAAAAAATAGGAGGTAGCCAAAATATCTATATACGGCGCATGCAAAAAGTAGAAAAAAATTACAATCCCGCTCGCATGAATAAGTGAGTGGACTTTCATATAGAAACAAGTAAGGCAACAAAAATAAAAGTGGCGGAGGGGTGCGCTGCGTCGTCGCCGCGCTGCGCCAGCCACGTCCGCGCGCCGCCGCCGCGCCGCCACCGCGCCGCACGCAACAATGCACTGGTAATGACACCTGCCCGCGCTAATGTTTTTAATACCCGCACCGAGACACCTGTGACTTAGCTAGCCTGTGCGCCGCCTGCCGCCGCTCTGCCTGCCACTGTGCGCGCGCTGTGCTACGTCATCTTCAGCGATCAACACAACTCAATACATAGGTACACTGTCCTTAGCGTGCTGGCGCTCAAATAATGGCATTCGATGTAGATTAGGAGTCCACAAGGCGACGTTCCAGGAGCGAAGCATCTGCGATTGATTCGAGCTTCATTAGTCCACTCAAGGCCGTTTATGGAAACATAATGACATTGAAATATTGAAACAAAAACGCGTCGAGTTTTTCAGATTCGCTCGCGGCCAGTCGCGCTTTGTCGCAGTCGATCATTCGCGCGCCTTCGCGGCTTACAACTCTAATTCAGGATCTACAGTCAGTGACCCCACATTAAAACCGACCGACCTAAAAGGGAGCGAATACAAGTTTTCGAAATTAGCTCGGCCTGTATCGAGGCCTGGCTTTACGCCATGGTATTTAATCACTTTATTAAACCAATAAACCGAGCCGAGAGGCGAGAACGCCACGCCAAACAATGCCCACCATGTGATCGCTATAAAAATGTATCGAATCATAATCGAAGCACAATGTCACTTACATTCTGATATAATTAACTTAATGCAGACATGTTGAATGTATGCGCGCTGCCGCTGCTTGTACGAATATTTGCGAGCACAATGCTTAATTAAAAAGTTCGGTTTAATGATTTATAATGAAGGCGTGAACGGAGAATTGTCACGTGCGGACTTGGAATCATGCTCTAGCTGTGTTCGGGTTCCGTGCCTCTATCTACTTGTGTTGACGAGTGGAGTCACAATGCAGGATTCATGTTCCCCTGCTTTGCTTTAGTTATGCACGTCTTTGTGATTACGAACACCACAACACGCGTATTAAATATTTCAAATTTGTATCCCGATCGTGGATCGCACCTACACGCGACTAAATAAATATCGACGAGGAATGACGGAATATTGGCTTTACACATAATATTGTCAAAGTGTTTTTTTCTATAAAACGATGATGTTATCATTAGGGTCAATATTAAATTAATGTTTACAGTTCTATATTTAGACGTGATTTTAATAAAACATCGAAGGACTGTTTTAAGTTAGCTTTCAACAAGTTGAGTGGCCGTAGTTTGGGCTCGTAGTTTCTAGGGCTTCTGTGTGGGGAACTGAGTCAAGGCCGGACGGAGAGTTATGAGGATGGGGCGGCCAGTTCGGATTTCACAAATATTTTAGGGTGCTGTATCAAAAGGGAAAAACGGCGCTCTATTACTAAGACTTCTCTTTGTCAGTTTATCAGCTGTTACAATAGTGTAGAAAATCTGGTTACAAATAAATGCTTTTTCTATGCTAATTGTATTATCGACACCGTTCGTTAATCTGCCAACGCAATGAGTGATATCCGCTTTCTAGCCTATACAGTATACATGCAATACATATTTATTATATTACACTTGAAATTGTTTATGAAGAAAAGTAAATGGCCAACGTGATATTTATATGAAAGAAAGTAGCGACCGCTGAAGTCAGTCGACCGTTAATAGTTTTTTTTTTAGAAATGAATGGAGCGAATCATCGAGTGTTAACAATTATCGCGAATATTACATTTTAAAGTGTTATATTAATATTAATTTGTTTGTAATTAGTCCCTATTGAACCTACGAGTACTAACTGGCACTATAAACTAAAAATATATACTAACGAAAAAAGGAAACAAACTTTTTCGCATTTACAATATTAGAGGGTAAGGGAAACTACCACCGTACGGCTAAATTTTTTTTTTTTTCGTTTCACACATTTTAGGCTGTCCATGATACAGGCCCGAATTTTGGACAGCATTTATGGACACTCTTGACGCTTGACTGACACTAACGTACTTCAAATTCATTACTGCCTCTAAAATCGTTGACCGACATCGAAGGCTTCAAAAATTAAAAAAAAAATCTAGTCACTACGCATAACCGAAACACAACCTAACAGGTATTTACTTAAGGCCTGAATTCACAAGAACGCAATCCCCCCTTGATAATATTTAGTATTAGCGCTAAACTGCTGTTAAATAATGCAAATCCTAACACCTAGAGTGCAAGCCTCTTAATGACGGCCACAGTTATTATATGTGGATATTCCATTGAAGGAAATTGCTGACTTTGCCCTGTCATCAATATCTATAGTCGCATTGATGTATGGTATTGGCTAATTATTCGTTTTGCTTAATCGTCGAATGTACCTTGAAACGGTTCGTTCTACTTTATTATTTATGGTGTAAATTTTAAAAGCTGTTGTCGCCAACAATGGTTCACTCAGCGACTACACTTTGTGTCCTTTAATACGAGGATCGCGTGCGCCATCTAGTGTGAAAAGGGAAGTACGTTTCAAATGTAACACCATGTTTTTACCAGTGTTCCCTATACATTTGAAAGTTTTGCGACACTATTTTTTTATGTTTTAAGGTGTCGTGGTTCAAGAGGGAAAAATGAAACCCCTGTAGGTTTACTCTGTTTGTACGTCCAACTGTCGGTCTGTGTGTCTGTGAAGACATGTTTTTTTTTCATTAGAATTTATCGTAGACTCGATCTATGATGGTTTAGCGTTGGTTTAAGTGTTACTATTGCGTGTGTTTAAATTATGCAATTAATTGTTTTGGCCTGATTCGTTTGTAGAATTATTTATATACTATTTAAGGTTTTTGGAATCTTAGTCTTAGACCTTGTAAAGGATCGCGTATTATAAGACGTGAATGCTTAAACCGCCGAAACAACCCAATCGAATCTAATAGTCAGTGTTCTCGCTTCACGAGCTCAACTTATACATAGCTTGCTCTAGGTATAACTTAGGAGATCTATTTAAATTAGCTCAGCGCGTAGTAAACAATCTAGCTAATAAGTCATTAGTCCCACTAATAGGGAAGTAGCTGTATATTATAAAGACGAGCACACGTATCGATATTTTCCCCCGGTTCATTAACTCCTAGTAACGTTACTACGAGACGGTTATCACATTTAATTGTTCCCCCTCTCTCGTATAATAATTAGTTTTCTTTAAACGCTCGTACACTTCTTCTGTCCGTATATTATGTTGCGCGTATTTTTCCCATGCGGGCCAACCTTATGTTTTTCTATTACTTAAGAAAGTGTAATTTGCCTTTACAACTAAGTAGGCGAATGGTGTGCTTTCCCGCCATAACGTGTGCCTTTTACATATTATGACATGTCTTGAGTAACTTTTATTGTTACTCGTAAATTAGTTGCTTTAAATTACACGTTTGTTAGCAGTGGAGCGGCTAACTACCACTTAGCCTGTCATACATTGAATTATATTTACCCCTTTACTAGCTGAAGACACGTGAACGTACTAGTCTCATCTGTAAACGAGTGAGGGAAGCGTGAACTATAAAACATTTACCGACCCGTTCAATCTTCGAGCTAATCATGGCGATGACAAATGCACCAGTCGAACATACGTATACAATTTACCTTAAGTCCAGGGGTGGCTCAAACACTTAAGCTTACGTAACCACGCTAGGGCTGTCAACAGCAATAACCGCGAGTGCCGTAATTACAATCGTGACAAAAAACTTACAATTCTCGCCAATGAAAGAAACGTCGCGTATCTGCAGCATTAGCAGTAATTTATCGACAAAGAAAACACACAACCCTATTAAAATAGTCGTTATATTGCATTCATCATACATTTTTTTGTTTCGTTTCTTACTAGTGTTGGTAAAGGTTAATGGTTCGATTCGATTGTGAGTTCCCTGATTAGGGTGCCGTTAGAGGAAAACTTATTTGTGAACTCCGTGGAGTGTCGATATGGCCTTATTGTAACGGACTCCAGGCCGGGCTTGCTTAATTCACTTAATTGTAAGTACGTATACATTATTTATTTTGTTTCTGTCTGTAAATCCGCTTTGGAATCGGATTTTGTTTAATGTGGTAATGGAGTATTTATTGAACTTGTTTGTTTCGGATGTAATTGTTTGAAGTACTATCGGAGGACGGGGGAAGAATACGTGGATATATTTAGATTGGGAACTTTTATGTAAAGATTCTATCGGAATGGTCTGTTAATTGATTTAATTTAGGTTCAGTTAAATTGTATTAGGTTAGGTTCTTTTTAATTGTCTTATTTTATACATTGATGTGTGGTGATGGGAGATTTGGTACAACATATTAATTCCACCGTAGCTCTTGCCGCGGGTGTCATGAGAGCCTACAACTTACAACCAGCTTGTCAAGTGAGGAGATTGGAGATTATTGCCGATCCTTAATTGTTTATTTTTTTTGCATGTGTGTAGTGTACAGTAATAGGATAAATCTTTTATACATGGAACTAATTACGTATCGAGCGATAATGACGTTACAATTAAAACCTAGAAATCTCTGCCTACCGTTTAAATAAAATAAAAGATGTGATGTTATTATTGTTAAGTTAGTTATAATGTTATAAATACACTGCTTTTTCAAAGTATAACACATATTAAAACAAAATAATAAAAAAGTCTCCTATGACCTAGATTAAATCCCTGACAAAAATGATTTTTATCCCTATTAGTTTTACGTTCAGTTTTTCAATACCTCCCTTCACCAAATACCGCTCATTTATCTAGAACTAAAGCATTTTTAACTAACCAAAGATCTTAAACTCAAAATGCGATAAGGTATCATATCAATAAAATCTATTGTTCATCAAAACACATGAATCCCGAATAATATCTTTAGCATATAAAAAAGTATGTCTTATCGACGATTATAAGGTCAACGAAGCGGGGCTCGGGGTCGCGTGTTCGCCTCGGAAATGACGAACAAATACAACAGAGCCCTTTTAATTTTCCGCGATCCCTTTGTCAGATACCTTTTATCATCGACTTTGACAGCCCTGACTCGTAATTTGGGCCGGCAAGTTTTCTAAGCATCAATCGCGGCGTGGAAACAGGGGTGCTACCTTGCTATATTTTTTAAAGGTGTTCTGTTAAAACTGTTCTGGTTTTGTTTGGTGTTTTGAGCGTGGGAAGGGATAAGTAGTGGTTTAAAGATGGATTTATTAACGCCCTTGATTTTTTAGGAAATTCACTCTAATGAGAACGCATGTAAACTGTCTTATTATGTGTCACAAACAACACAGTCACTGAAACTGGCTGCCAAAAAATATTGCAAACCAATCATCTCCCGACTCAAGTAAAATTACGTTAAACCCGTTCCTGAACAAACACGACACAAAACCTCAAAGCATTGTGAGTAAAAGTGGGACATACTCGAAGTACGAAATCAGAGAGCACGTTGGAAGCCACGTCATTAAACCCGCCGCGACAGGCAGACACCTCTGAAGAATGCACTCTTAATAAGTCATCAGCTAAGTAGCGCACCCCGGCAGGTGGAGGGTTATGGTAGGGGAGGGGCCCGACGCGAAGCGCGCCGTTCGCACAAAAATGTCACAAAGTATAAAATCTGCATGCAGTAATGGGAGTAGCCTCTGAGAGGCTCCTAGTGTACAAAGATCAAAGGTGCATTGGCTTTTCTGTTTGCCTCTGTTGATATTTTTCTGCAATAGTATAAAGCGAGGTTTCATCAATTTTAGTGGCGGACTACATTTTCTTTCTTCGTCTTCCCAACACTCCCACGTCATCAGTTTAAAACCAAACCCTATGCACTGCTATGAAATTGTACACAACATCTAAAGCCTAAACTTAGATTATCATCACCAAAAATGAATCCTAAACAAATAAAAAATAGCGTCAAAATTCGCTTACACGAACAAAACTTTGGGGTTCAATAAAAATGTAACAACACATGAATAGATTTATAAACAGTGTAGAGAAGGCAGTACAACAACGGATTCCCTCATCGCGTCCCTACTCTGTGACACTATTTATTGTTAGGTAGACAGTGTGACGTAATATGAGTAGTTGGTGAGATAACGCATTGTTCCCTTTAGTGGGTATTACTTGTGTGCCAGACAGTGTGGTTATGAGAGAAAGCACCCCCTACCACTTCAAATATTATCTGTGCGTCGTATTATGGAGGCGAATACTGGCCGGTCATCGTTGCTACCCCATTTTTACACTGATTTATTATCTATGCTGTTGTTCTTGTTCTTATTTTTAAATGTATTCTTAATGTTTCTTAGGGAACAGTTTTGTTTGTTCCGGACATTCTGGTTGTTGAAATTTTTCGGATAGTTCATCTTACAAAATCATGTCGAGCTTTTAACAAAAACATATTTTATAATTACTTGAAATGCTATCACTAATTAAAAAGGCAATAAAGCAATATATCGAATAAAATCGTATTCAAATAACAATTTATTATTAATCAAAAATACTAAACTATACTATGGATCAATCAGAGAAAATTTTTCCAAGAAAACCCATATTCAACAATAGCTTCCATATCTCATAGGTTTAGAAGTAACTCTGAAATAGTTCGTTGTAAAGCAACAGCTCGGTGGGGAAACAAATTGCACTTAATTTGTGCTCACCGGTAATATAATTAAATAAACTATAGCTAAGAACAGGTTGATGTAACCAAACTAATTGGGTACAGACGAGTGACGATCAATACCACATTGAAAGGTAACTGGGAAGGATGAATGAAATTCTTTGATTCGAAATGATTACCAATTCAAAACTTTGGTTCAAGCAGTGGGCTTTAATTAGAAGCTTCCATTGAGTTGAGGGTTTGGAGTAGAAAAAAAATATTGAATTTGTAGACGCTTGTACCTTATGGCTTGTTTACCGATACCTCTTCATCTCTCACCCTACCCGCGAATGAAAAAAGAACCTAAAGTGTAAAATGTCTCGATTGGTTCTTTTAATCCGTCCGATTGAGTGGTTTATATTTATAGTACAGCACGCATTGACATCTACATCTATACTATACTATATAATATTATAAAGCTGAAGAGTTTGTTTGTTTGAACGCGCTAATCTCAAGAACTACTGGTCCGATTTGAATAATTATTTTTGTGTTGGATAGCGCATATATCGAGGAAGGTTATAGGCTATAAATCATCACGCTACGATCAATAGGAACCGAGCAGAGCGGGTGAAACCGCGCGGAAGTAGCTAGTATTGTATAAAAATCAGTTGCTGTTCGTTAGTTTCGCCAAAACTCGAGAACGGCTGGATCGATTTGGCAAAATTTGGTCTAGAATTATTTGTTCAGGGAAGGTTTAAAAGATGAAAATAATTATTTGGGGCGATACGAAGTTTGCCGGGTCCGTTAGTATATACATAAATATATTTGTTCAAAAAGCGTTTAAATTTAATTTGTCTAGGGCTGTCCACAATCAAAAGTGCTTCACTACAAAATGAAACCAAAATCAAATAGCGAAATTATTGAAATCAACCAACAAATGTACTCTTTCCGAATAATTGACCAAACAAAACCATGGTTTGATGGTTGCACAGCAAGGATGCAATGAATCAATGTTGAATGAAAAGAGATAAGTAGCTTAATTATATTATCAGATTCCATTATAACCAATAGGGTGGACTGATATCAAAGCTGGAAATTAACTGAAATATTTTTGTTCTCGCTAATTTAATTATGCAGTTTCAGGAATGCAGACATGTAATTTTCAGAATACATTTATGACATCGTTTGTTTTGTGTTAAGTTATGTGTTATTAGCTGTAAATTCACTCACACAGGTATATAGTTGTTCTACCTTATTTGCTTATTACAGAAGTATTTTGTTACTACATTGAGGTGTCATCCAGCGGCTTCTCTCACCTTAGGTGAAGCAGGTATACTTTGTTTTACCTTATTTACTTATAACAGAGGTATTTTGTCACAACAACTAAGACAGGAGAAAACTCTAGTGCAGGACACGTATTTAACAGAAAATCATTATTTATTAAGTGCTATTTATATTTACATTAAATAATCGCAATAAACACTAGTTTTCTGTAATCGATAACGTGGTACACAGATCAATACTCGTGGTTTTCTTGATAACGGGCCTTCAACCTTGGAACTGTAATAGGTTGGCATTATCATATATTATATTCATGACAGACGGCCATAAACAATATTAATAAGTAACGTTTCCAGAGAACCAACATTTACAATCAAACTACGTTTCAGAATCGATAAAAGCAGCGATTAATCGTAATTATCGCGTATTTCCTACATTACGTACCCGTTGGACATCAATACCGTGAACATCATATTCTTTTTAGCTATATAAGACAGTCTTCTGGCAAAATACATAATTATACCTTTGAAAGGTCAGACTTACATTAACTTTCTATCCTATCTATTTAAAGCGACTTAGTTATATCTGTGAATTCATCTATCCACCCATTTAGTCGGTGTCCTACGCTACTTTTACTTTACTAAGTACACCGTAGATATAAAAATGTTTACTTATAAAAAAGTACGACTCCCAGAATAATCGTAACAAGAACAGACGTAGTTGTTACTACATCACTAAAAAACTAGAACACATAACTCATCAGCAACGTGCTCCCACCCTACATGGGTACGAGGGTAATAGAAAAATAAATAGAAAGTATATATTTTTTTAATTAAGCTACTAATAGACAATATGGCCGCACCGCCTTATTCATTACTTATAATGTATTAATTACAAGTATAATTAGTGTATAGTTTGATTAGAACTAAATAATTTATTAGAGTAATTTGGGCGGCAATAAAGAAATTCTGATGGCCTATGACGTCACTGTCGAATTACCAATCGTACGATGAAGAATATTGTTCTTTTTTTATTGTTTCGTGTTGGTTTTTGTAATTGAGAAATGTTTTGGGGTGAAGTAAAATATAATGTCTTTAGTAAAGTAGGGATTGTTTTGACTTATCGTTTTTATGTTGTGTGTTACATTATTAGGTTTTATTCACGTGGATAAAATAATCTTTAGCATGAAGTATTGCTTATTCCAAAATAACAAATCTTCCCATTAAGTATTTACAATATTGGTAATGTTAGTGCGCCACCTGACGGCGAAGTGCGTCGCGTCGCTCTAACAGTGGTATCCTTCACCGACCAGAGCATCAAACATTTATCGAGAGCAATACTTTTTTTAATTGGTTACCGACGTGCCGTCTCCCCTACTCCCTCGGGGCGGTAGTAAAAATATATAGTATTATTTTGAACATTCGGCAGGCGGCAGTTACGTTCCCTCTCGCTCCAATTTCTTGTTCCTTTTTCTTTTAATTCTGCATATTTTTATTTGCTATGATAAATTGTAACTGCGGCGGTGCGGGGCGCGGGCAGAGGGCGGTAACCCCCGTTCGCTTTTGTTTCGGTAATTTTTTATGTCTGGTGTAGAGCTTAATTGCGTGGCGCTAGGCGGAAACGTATTGTGCAGATGTGGGTCAGTCAGTGAGACGGCTTCAGACGGACCGCCTGACCTCTTTACCTTGCTACTTCATTATCGAACATTGATGTTTTCGGGGATTCCTTGCCTGCCATGGAATTCTCCCAACATGTCAACATTCGCCAATAATTTGCTACTAACCGATTCCGTTTAACCCGTCAAATGCGAGCAGTTTCCGAGTATTTTGTAAATGTTTTATTACTACAACAATGTTCACAATTATGCGGAATAGATGCGCATGCGTTCATTATTAGTGTTACGTGTGAAAAGTAAACAATATAATGCCAAGCAGGATATTATGATCGAGTAACAAAACTATATGTGGTGAATGGGCCATGTGATACCGCCACGCGATGCCTCCGTTATGATAAATTGACTCCTCAACACATTGTAATACTTACCTACCTATTGTTTAGTTTGTAACCAACTGCTTTACTGTTCTATTTTTGTGTAGTTATTCAATGTAAATAAATTCACTTGCAGACTAACCCTAGACCTTATCGTGAGTACATTTATTTTTACAAGAATGTTTTAGAGTAGTTCCTAAGATTTAAGAGACAATTGGAATATAGTAATGACGCCATTTTCCTGCAGTATTAAGTTATTAATTGACAGAATACGAAGTGAATGCTTTGAAAGTGCATACTGTATGAGTGTGACGGCGGGCCGGTGCGTGCACCACAGACCTATAATGAAGTAATAATCGGATGTTCTGGCGCACAATTAGAATATGTGACGACGTACGATTGCTTCATTGGCCGTGCAGCAAGAAAGTATCAATTGTCGGACAGGGCAATTAATTGTTTGGGTTTTAGAAAATAATAAAGTTGGACGGTAAAAGGTATTATGTACATGGGGCTTGAACGACCATTCTTAATGAGTGGGGGTGACATTTATCGTTTTTATCCATATAGAGACTTTTTTCTGGCATTGAGTACCTAGTATCTCATATTATCCCCTTTTCTTCTCCTCTAATAATATCTTCTGATTTATTTCGGTGCGGGATCCAAGACATTCATGTCCCTGAGACGCGACTTCAGTGTTCCGGTGTTTTCATGATTGTATCTATTGTAGATCACATGGCTTTTACAGGAGTTGCAGCGGTATAAGGTTGTGGCGGGTTTGTCCCATTAAAAAAAGTGTGTCATATTATTCTTATGACAATTATTGATTTGATCATGTTCAACCATCCATATATAAAAAAGAGTAGGTATTACTGGACTGTATGTTTTCTAAATACCCAATTATTTTTTAAACCTAATACTGCCCATCTAATCACGGCCTGTCTCCATGGAAACGATGTTTAGATCACGTCCAGGTAATTAAGTAGCGCTTAGATTGTAATGAGCAAAATCCACGATATTGCCTGCCTATCATAATTGAATAGACTAGGTTAAATTACCTATTAGACATTTTAGACGCGGTTATTTAGCTGTTAGAACAGAATAGAACCGCGGGAGGGATGATAAGGGTTAAAATCACAGTCTACTTAATAATAAAATCAGAGTAATATCCAATTCCATATAATTTAAAAATCTAAGAATTCTACAATGACTTATCGCAAAATTAATTTACACGTGGGACCAAAGAAACGGAGCCAATAGCGTTAATTATTATTAATTTTTTGATAAATATTAATTACTAAGTTATGTCGTGTGAAAGCAATTTAATATTTTTTTGAATGAGAGTGTTTTTGTTTTGAATCAAATATTTTCTTTAAGTTATAGAGGTTTCTTAAAAATGAAAAAATAAATAAGCCACGAACCACCGACAAGTTAGTCGTTTAACCACACAATTCTTAAAAAAAAAATCGTTTTATTTCATCAACCTCTATTAAAAGTATTAACGTATTATCTGTAGTTGCACAGACCAAACATTTGCTTGCTACGTTAAAAGTTTCGGCATGGTAATGTGTAACCCAATAAAGATAGAAAGGCCAGGCCCAGAGCCGAAAAACCTTCCGGCGATTAAACAAAGTGTTATTTAGTATTAAAATATATTAATTAATTAGTTTAATACTCATTAATGAAGAATGTTGCGTCTAACCCGTTCGGCGGCGGTGCGCGAGGGGCGCAGGCGCTGCCCGCCGACACGACGCGACGCTCGCCGTAACCCCATTAAAACTGCTTCGGGCCCCGCTTGCGCCCCTCTTCATGAAATATTAAAAATTCAATTGCGCTTCTCTTTATTTTTACCCCCGCCCCTGCGACACCCGCCACGCGTTCCCGTACAATATAAAATGAAATATGTATCCGAAAAAATAACGTTCACCTATTATTTATAATTTGTGTTACACGTTACAGCGCTCCGCTCGCCTCCTTCCCCACCCCTCCCCGCCTCGTCAAGGTTGGCTTTTTGTAATCGTACGTAAAATACATTTTAACGCAAAACTGCAAAGATTTGTAGAAAAATCAGTAACCTAAGCTCATTCAGAGCTCGTGAATAAATTAAAACCTTTACGAGAGAACTTGAGACTTTGTGTAAAACTTATTTCATAATCGTTTGATTAAAAATACACACCCTTGTGGTGGTTAGCAAAATTTAAATGTATAAAATCATTTTGACGCAATAAAAACGTTCAGTTTGTATGTTCAGAGGCACCACAGAGGCAGGCATTAGTTCTACGTGTCGACTATTAAAAAGTTTCCACGTCAAAGTTTGCCGTTTTCAACTGCGAACAAATTAAAAAAACGCTCCCATACGCGAGCGTTAATAAGCAACGCATTTGTATCGAAAATTGTATAAACCCTCGCCTCGCCGTATTATTTTGCCAACTTTACTAGATAATGAAGTATGCGATTTTTTTATAAATACAGTAATCACTGGACTGGCGGCACGTAGACCTACTGTAATTAGGACTCCGTGTTAGTTTGGTAAAACTTTTAAAATAAACAGGAAAATAATGGTCCTTCCAACTCAATTCTGTGGCTTTTACTTTTCCAGATATAGTGAGATTATGAATGTGCATTTTAGCGATGATGGAAAATGAAAGCGCTTTTTGCATGGATGGCTTACTAGGCTAGTAAATGCGTTTCTTTTTTAAAATACAAAAAAGAACATTTTAGTGAAAAGGAATGATTCTTATTTTAAAAGTGTGCGCGCAAATTGTGGCGGTGCACTCTGTGGTTCTCGACGGCCGCAACAAAGGCGGTGCCTGCCCTATCTATATTTGCCCTCACAGCCACTCCGCAGCGAGACACTTTTATGCACGAATGTCCATTATTGTTATACTAATGTACAGACTATAGACGTGGCTCATTCATTTGGACACTATCAAACGTGAAGCTTATTGCTGTTAATTCATTTTATGTTCTTCCCTATGGGAAGAATATTTTTGATTGGTTATTAAGTACCTAATTATTTTAATAAAAAATGGACATGATGGCTTTGTAATATTACATATATTTTTATTAGTATCCAAATCTGTCTTAATTTTGAGTAAAGCCTAAATATTTTATATGCATCTCATTATATTTTCTCCTGTCTATATTCCTACGAAACTCTAAGAGAGCTGGTAACGTTTTTTTATTGAACCACTTCAGCAGTCAACGTGGTGCCTTCCGAAACTGGTCATCACTGCGTAGAATAACATTCAGATGTTTATCCGAATACATTTGGAAGCGTCGCATTCGCATAACGGGTAGCCAACTTTCGTTCGGAACTTCGCCCGATCCAAAATCGACATTCTCTTTTTGAAGTTTTTTCGACGCGGCACGCTACCGTGTTTTGTTTTACCCCGTTTGTCATTGTCGTTGTGTGAGTAATGTGTTAATAGGTACCCCCTCAGCCCGCGCTTTTTACTGCTTTTAAGTTTAAACGTTTGTTTGTGCGACTACGAAAATCAAAATGGCCGCTAGCTTCTCATTCCTCGGCTTTGACGGTTAAGTACAATATAAAGTTGATGTGAATCATATTTTTTTTCTCGTCGTTTATTTTTCTTGTTTGTTGAGGTTTTCATGTGGATGCGGACATATTATTTTATGAATGTTGTGTTCTTGCTTTTGTTGTAATGTAATGAACATAAAATGAATATTAAAAAAACACATAACTGGTGTTACGTAAGTTGTATGTGTGGACATCTGCTTACCCCTTCGAGAACGAGTTAAACATAACATGATACCTTATCATAACTTTAATTAAGTAGGTGGATCAAAATTTAAATAAATATTCTAGAAAACATGACTACATTATTTAGAAGTCTATGTCGATTAAAAAAATAACTTATTTCCGACACATGTATATAAAGATGTTACCTTTTAAAATAAGTTACTAAAAAGTTAGATACTAGACGTCTGTGTTTATAAACTTATAATAGATTTTAAACTTTATAAACTTGGTAATATGGTGTAAAAATGTTTAACACATATGTAGCTAACGGGTTAATGACAGCCTAGAGTAACGTGTGAACACACTTTCAAATCACATTGTAAATAATTTAATAAGTTTACCTAACAATAGTTAGCATACACTCGATAGTAATCGGTTCGTATTTTGTACATACTTATAATAAATTCTATATGAATGTATTTCATATAATACCTAATACAAATACATTTCATTGATAGCCCGAGACAGTCCGCCGGCGTACTTTACAAAACGGTCGCAAGTGGGTTGGCATTGAATTAGACGCGAATATACGTAAACATCTGGCTACAACAAAAGACAAACTTTTTATAGATTGGGCTACTTGTCGTTTCATCGATGATGTTGAGATTGTAAAGTGTCATTTGTGTCAGCATTTCGGTCATGTAAGAAAGCATTGTACTGTAAAAACACCCACCTGCGCTAACTGTGCCGAGTCGCATGAGACCAACAACTGCCCTCATACAAATGATAAAAATTTTGTACCGACATGCGTGGCGTGTAAACGCTTTAAAAAACCTCACGACCACCGTTGTGGTTCGCCCGAGTGTGGCACCTACAAAGCGAAACTTGAACAACTCATCTTAAATACAACTTATTAAATAACAACATGGATAGGTTGACTATAGGACAGTTGAATCTCCACAATGATAGGGTTGCGACGTCCGAGTTAGATAAACTAATAGTCGACTATCAACTTGACATAGTACTTGTTCAAGAACAGTATCAAAATGCCCACTTAAGGCACAGGGTAGTGCAGCTGAACAGTAGGTCACGAGCTGGAATTTACGTCACGAGATCACCTAATTTTACAGTAACATCAATAACTAATTTAATGACGTCACACTGTGCCGTGGCGGAGATTGCTTCGGGAAACTATAAACTTTACGCTGTGAGCTGTTACTTTCAATATTCTGACTCAGTTACTCCTCACATTCATCACCTCCGTAACGTCTTGCAGTCACTATCCGGCTCCAAAATTATCATTGGCGCCGACGTTAATGCGTCATCATCCTTATGGTATGGCAAGGTTAGGGCTACTGACATGGAACGGCGTTGTGCCGTTGAAGAATTCATTGCCGAAATGAATCTCTCCATACATAACACCCCTGATGCACCACCTACTTTTTGCAGCCAAATGGGCGAATCTTGTATTGACGTCACACTTTCTAGTTCGGACGTTAGCTTGGATAGGTGGCGTGTCCTACCGGATGCGTCATGTAGTGACCATCGCCTGATCGTGTACGAATTTGTTTCGGGATTACCCCAGGGTCCAACACTTTGCAGTAGTGGCTTTAGATATAAAACTAAGGGCGCGGACTGGAACTTCTTTAGCTTATTATTTGCATCTCAGGCCACAGACTTCACTCGCGGAGATCTTTCGGCCGAAGAAGGTGCTGAAATCATGTCGGATACTTTTACTTACTGTGCCGACATTGCGTTTGGTCGGGGTTCCTTGACCAGTACGCGCAGATGTGACTGGTGGAATAATTATCTGGTTGAACAGCGTAAATGCTTCCGTAGAGCGCGCAAACACTTAAATAGATTAAAGAAACGTAAAGTCACAGGTTTTGCATTTGATGAAGCATTGATTGCGTTTAGAGTTGCCAGGTCACGCTATAGAGCTTCAGTGGAGAAAGCCAAGGGTAACCTGTTGCGGAGAGTAGTGCAGAGACTGGATAGCGAGGGTCCGTGGTCGCCTCTGTACCATGAGTTCAAAGCCAACAGATCCGTCGATCTGGCATTCGTACAGAACATAAAAGTCAACAATGTTCACACCATTGGTATTGAGGAGACAACGGAAGTTCTACTCGATGAACTCATCCCGGACGATGTATCCGAGACAGACAATGATTATCATCAGCAGATTAGGTCGTGGGCAGCTATACCGCCCGATTCACCGGTGTCTGATCTTCCTTCCATCAACGAGCTCGTAACTGTTGTTAAAACCTTGCCTTTGAATAAATCGTCTGGTGAGGATAAAGTTTCAAATAAAATGATAATAGAAGCGTGTAAATCTGCGGCTGATGCGATCCTGACCGTGTTTAATCGTTGTATAGCGGAGGGCGTCTTTCCTCGTATATGGCGACGTGGATTCATTCGCATAATACCTAAGAATGGAAATAAGCCACCCGATGACCCTAAGTCATACCGGCCTATTACGCTTTTACCATCATTAGGAAAACTCCTTGAGCGGCTTATCGTTCCTCGTTTAATGCCCGGTGGACCGAAATTTCACAATAATCAATTTGGCTTCACTGTAGGTAAATCTACTGTTGACGCGGCTCTCTCTGTCCGAACCACGGTGAATTCATCTGAGCACAAATATGTAGTAGGTATTTTTCTAGACATTTCCGGTGCCTTTGATAACGCGTGGTGGCCAATGTTACTCCTAAAACTTAAAGGGCGTGGCTGTTTCAGTAACATATACAAACTAATATACACGTATTTTCTTCACGGTTCTGTAAAACTGAAACTTGGTCATTATTCGCGGTCGAAGTCATTGTCAATGGGATGTCCTCAGGGCTCGGTTATTGGCCCGTATCTATGGAATCTAGGGTTTGATGATTTGCTCGCGATCCCCCTTCCTTCTGGTTGTACATTGACTGGATATGCGGATGATGGCCTTTTGTTAATACAGTCAAATACCCGCGCCGGACTGGAGAATCTAGCTAAAGACTGCCTCGGTGAGATCTCGCGTTGGGGTGAACGTAATCGATTAACTTTTGCACCACATAAAACTTACCAGCTATTGCTTAAAGGAAACTTGAAATCATGGCCGTCCATTAAATTCAAAAACGTTCCCGTAAAACGAAAGGAGTCGGTTTGCTATCTCGGTCTAGTCTTAGAAAAAAACTTTTCTTTTATTGAACATATTAAGGCTATTAGTGAGAAAGCCAAAAATAATTTCTATGCACTCACGCGAATTTCGAAGGCTACCTGGGGTCTCTCTTTTCTTACGCTCAAAACCATATATGGAGCAACCTACCTAGGATGCGTGTGCTACGGGGCACCAGTATGGGCTGATAGGGCCACAATAGGCGCGGTACGGCGGAAGCTTCTTCAAGGTCAGCGTCTAGCCTTGATCTTTCTGTGTAAGGCTTATAGGACGGTTAGCACAGAGGCCCTACCTGTGCTCGCGGGACTACTTCCAGTCGATCTTGAGGTGCAGCGACGTGCTGCTATGTATTACAATGCGAGACCTAACTTTTCCGCAAACTTTCTAGCACAACGTGATCGAAACAAAATTGCTAGACTGCTTAAGCCATTAACGGACGTCTGGGATGAGCTTCTAATTGAATGGCAGTGCAGATGGGAATCTTCCACCAAGGGCCGTCACCTTTACCAGTTCTTTCCATCCGTGCATGAGCGACTGGAGAGGACATGGTTGGAGGTGGATCACTGTGTTGCCCAGTTTCTTACTGGCCATGGCAACTTTAAAAGCAAATTGTTCTCATTTAAACTCGTTGATTCACCATGGTGCCAATGTTCGACAGCGGAGTTGCAACATGAGCAATCCGCCCATCACATACTCTGGGAGTGTGGTCTCTGGCAATCTGAGCGTAACACTATGCTAGATAATTTAATTGTTTCATCAGGTGTAGTCTATTATACGGACCTTGTGGAGTCTAGAACGAATTTCCGTGCGTTTAGGCGTTTTTGCCATACCTATTATTGGAAGCAAGTATAACAGCTCACACATAGGACCCACTTAGTTTTAAGTCAAATTTCCGTGGTGCTTGGCGACTGGGCTTCTCCCAGTTGTGGAGTCTCTTTGTGCCTTAAGGCTTAAGTCATTCTGTCTCCTGCATTAAATTCACCGAGGGAAGTGGAAACTATCGTTTTCTTTTCTTCTCCTCTAATAATATCTTCTGATTTATTTCGTTGCGGGATCCAAGACAGTCATTCATGTCCCTGGGACGCGCCGGACTTCAATGTTCCGGTGTTTTCATGGTTGTATCTACTGTAGATCCTGGCTTACAGGAGTTGCAGCGGTGTGGGAGGTTGTGGCGGGCTTGTCCCATTAAAAAAAGCCCGAGACAGACTACTGCTGAACTGTGAGCCTTGCGGAGCTTGGAGCTTGGAGAGAAAATCTTCTTATGTAGAGACATAAGAAGATTTTACCGCAATCTCCACGCTTTGGAGCGAGTTGGGGGTTGTAGTTTAAAAGCGCTTTTTTTTTAAGGGGGAAAATCACTGACTTCTCCCGCCTTGGGCGACGCGAGAAGGAGTATCAGACTCTAACTGACTAAAAACGCGCTAGGTTTGCGAGAAAGAGCTGTTGTCTCACCTCTGTATACGATACCCGCTGGTAGAGTAGAGGTGCTGTACAGTACATAAGCGCCATCACTACAGTTAAACTTTATAGTTTATACAATATAATGTATTCCAAGTAAACCTAACAGTCAACACACGATCTACTCATTGTACTAAGTGCGTGTGTGAGTAACACATACATACACACATAGGTACACGTAACACATAAAAATACTCACTCATTGTTTTACTGCTACGAAATCGTTCAGAATTCCAAACATACTGTGTATATGGTTGCTAACTTACCTGAAAAAAAGAGAAAAAATATTGGTTACAATCATATTATAGTAGGTAGGTACTTAATAAGTAAAATTATTATTTGTTTCGAGTATAAAATGAGACTTTTATCTTAATGTTTTTTAAAGTTATGTTTACGTTAAATTAGTTTATGATATTGATGAGTAAGTGTATTGCTATTAACTGTAATACAATTGGTACAAATCAGGATAAAGAACAAACTGTTCAATTAGCGCGCACACTGTAACACAGGTACGCGGCAGTACAGTCGGCTCCAAAAACACATTGGAAATAGCGTCGAGGAATGCCACTACAAAGCGGGATGTAGCACCGAGGAACGCCAGCGTCGAACCATCATTTTGCTAAATACCTTACATACTCTGATCCTCGTGCGATTTGTGGTGAGATTTTCGAGATTTTCTGACAGACCGTCGAGCCGGGGGCTTCGTTAAGAATCCATCGGCTGAAATTCGATTTTCGACTGGTTACCTCAGATAAGGTATTTAATCCGTTGATCAAGCACTCATGTACGCGCTGTTGCCTATTGTACTTGCGATCCTGTAGTGCCTGTTCTGACGTATTTTACAGCGCTGTCGGTCGGTAACGTTACTGATAGGCTTGTTGTAAATTTCAGTTGCTTTGCTCGAAAATTACCTAAATTTCACCGGTTATTATTGACGGGTCGGACGGGGCCCAGGTTGTAGGTAGATCAGACACATGATAGGCAATCAAACAACGTGCTGCGATTTCAAAAAGGGTATTTTGTATGCGAAACAGAGCTTCACTGAATTATGATTATAATAACATAATTTTATGTCAATTAAAACATTAATACAAACACACGGTTACGTTTTACTTTGAAACATCGTGTTGAATTTCTTCGTATTTCTTTGATGACAATTTGACAGTGGATATTGCTCATTACGAAAATTTATTGCTATCTGTTACGGGTGCTTGTGTGGGTTCGAGAGGGGGTCTGGCCATAAATATTTATGTGCCATTAATAATTTTAAATACATACCTACCAGCGATCTTGTAAGGAGGTTGGTTGGGGTGGGTGAAAGTTATTTTGTAAGGCCATTAAGTTGTTATTCCGCATTTAATATTTACAATGTCATTATTGGTATAATACATGACTTAATACGATACCATGGCGGTGAATCAAGCGACAATATTCAACCCTAGTAAATACTCGTAGCATAGAATATCGAGCCATAAACCGGAATTTCAAACTGCATTCGTAAAATCGCAACAACAAACAGAAAAACGCGACAAAAGTCATAAAATTAAATAAAAATAGAAGAGTAAACAAGTAGGCTTCCGCTGAGCATAGACCACAGAACAAAAGGCGACGGCGAGCTTTTATATTTGGACAATGGCCTCTTGATATCCTTACAGAGTAACTGACGTTGTTAGGCTGGCGACGCACGGTCGGAAATGATGCGTCTATCACTATCTTGCAACGCACAGCCGAATGTGCACTGACGGCGGTGCGTACCAAGCCTAAGCCGCCACCGTTTTGTACCTACGGAGCATTACCTCCCCACCTTCCGCCGAACTACCTTTTAATACTATCGAAATGTATAGTTTAGGTGCTATTACGTTAATCTTCTCAGGATAATCTGATTGGGCTATGCTCACATTGCCCTGCATGTTCGCTAAATAGTTTTGTTGTTGCAATATCGACTAATTGGCTTCGAGCCCTAGGTTTTAGTGCAGATAAATTATGTTTGAGTTCCTGATTTTGTATTCGGTGTTCAGTATACAATATGATACTTCTATTATTAAATAGCATTACGTCAATCAAACATAAGTTGACGTTTTTTCAATACTGTGAACATTATAAATAAATAATTAAGATACAATGTAATAATCTAACAATCGCGTCGGATTTCTATAAATAAATAAAAATGAAAACTTTGAACGAATAAAAATAAAACTTTTCTTTACAAAAACTTCGTGTACCTATTACGAAGTAACTTTGTTTGGAAACTAAACCATACAATCGCATTAATCCAACCCCAAGCCCGTTCGATCGCGGGGATCGTGCGGTCCATGGCCCTCTACGGAGCCCCTGTGTGGGCGCCGAACCTGATGCGGCGGCCAGCTCGGGCGCTGCTCACGTCCCAGAGGGTCATGGCCATTCGAGTGATCCGCGGATATCGCACGATCTCCGGAGAGGCGGCCAACCTCCTTGCCGGACTCCCGCCGTGGGATTTGGAGGCGAAGGTGCTCGCGCGCGTCTTTAGTTTGCGCGCCGACGCGCGTCGCCGGGGCGAAACTCCACTGCCGCGCCAGATTAATGCGTGGCGGGATGAGCTCCGGCGCGATCTCATGGCGGAATGGCAGCAGCGACTGTCGCAACCAAGGGCTGGGCTCGCTGTCATTGCAGCGGTAAGTCCCCTCTTTGAGGAGTGGCTAGAGAGGCGCCACGGCGTCCTCACCTACCGCCTGACGCAGGTGCTTACCGGACATGGAAGCTTCGGTAGGTTCCTGTTTCTGATTGGGCGGGAGGAAACGCCCGGGTGTCATCACTGCGAAGACCGCCCGGAGGACACGGTGGAACATACGCTTGCGGTCTGCCCTGCGTGGGCTGAGCACCGCCGTGTCCTCAGGGATGTGGTCGGCGACGGCGCCCTCTCGCGTCCGGCACTGATACAAGCCATGGTGCGGAGCGAGGGGGACTGGGATGCTGTCTCCTCCTTCTGCGAAGCAGTCATGCTAGCTAAGGAGGAGGCGGGGCGCGTGAGAGAACGAACCTCCTCACGCCCCAGCCGTCGCGAGAGACACTCCGGGCGTCGGGGATCGCGCGACGATCTCCGGCCACCGTAAGTGCGGGTCTGCGGACGGTGAGCAAGGGTAGCTCGCCGCCCGACCAGAACCAGTTCTGCGCGCGCCTCAAAGAGCCATCAGACCACCACAGATGGGGCCCAGTAGGGCTGATGCCTAATCCGGAGCTGCGGACTACCTAGCGGGTTTACCGGGGCTCCGGCTCGACGGGCAGGAGTAGGAACGGGGTGGTTTTTAGTCAGTAAGAGTCTGACACTCCCTCTCGCCTCGCCCAAGGCGGGAGAAGTCATTGGATGATTTTCCACCCTCAAAAAAAAAAAAAAAAAAAAAAAAGCCCGTTCGATACCAAAATTTTCTTCATTTTCGAATTTCGCCCTAATGTGTGTAACATCACTATATTGTGTCCAGTGATGAAAGCATATATTAGTTAATAACAAAGTTGGAAACGCAATCAGCTACTCTAACGATATGAAAATGAAGGAAAACCCAATTTGAATATAAACTAGCCATACGTAAGTTAACTATAGTATATTCAGTATACCAAAGATACTGTCTATAAAAGACGAAAAAGAGCCGGTGGGGGAGGGAGGATAAACAAGAGCCGCTATGACAGGCTATGCATAGAGTATGACCGTGGTGCATTATTTCCACACGTATTACTAAAATTGTCTAAGCACGGCCCCGCTGCCTAAACCAGCTCACACAGAGACAACACGCACACTACCACATCACACCCCATGCCACTTGTATACAGCGGGATCGAAAACTTACTAACCATATTTATTCTTATTAAAACACTCCAATTTTCCCCTATAATGTAATGCATTAATTAAAAGTATCTTTGAACCTAAGTACAATTGTAAACAAAGAACAAAATAAGAATGAAAGAAATAAAAATGTCATTGTGCTCTGACATGAACGAAAAAATGCTGAAAATACGAGACATTCAGAAAAGCGTCCGAAATTTCTGCACCCCTTCACTTACTCTTTTTGGCCTTCAAAAGAGTTTATTCCGATGTGTTTTATTGAAAACCTATTCTGGAACATAAGAAGTGGGGTTTTGTGCTGGCCATTGTAGTGCACAAAGTTCGTTAGAAACGGTCCGCATTTTGAAGCAGCCTGTGTATCGGGGAGGCGCACTGGGCGTCTATTTGTTTTGCCATAGCTTTGTCGGGCCTGGGACATGCAGGTCATTAATTGTTGTGAACGCTGGCTCCTAATCGATTGCGCACTACGTTCGATTCTAGTTTATATTAGTGTTATTTGCGCTAAATGTGCCTACCTAACCACGGACTGCGCTAAATATCTAATGAAGCTTCATCCGTGATACCAGTTTGTTTGATTTATAATTATTCAGTTGACATCGCATCGGGAATATATGAGATGGGATGCATGTAAAGGATGAATCCAATAAAATACCGCCAGATTAATTATAGTGGGCATCTCTTAAAATATTCAAACGTGATTACATTGGATCTAATTAGGCATATGATGGGCTAATTACTATTTAAATGAATGCTAACCACGTAATTGAATATAAATACAAATGATTAAGAGTCGATGGTCGTGATACTTGAAATAAATAACAGCATCGCTCCCGAATAGACGATGAATAAGTGAAAATGAAGCAGTCATCTTGGGTAGTGCACCAATTATAGCCCTATCAAAAATAATGGCTTCGACGCGCACTCGAACTCTTCGCGTGTTAAAACCAGGAGAATTTTATCCGTAGATTGATGTTACGGTGCCACTTTAGACCGGGATGAATCGGCTATTCGTTCTTGTGTAACAAGAAAAGCTAGCTAGCGTGAATTCTAAAAAAGTATCGTTCTCGCTGCACGAAATTGGCCAAATGGCAAAAAATGGCGCCGTGGCAGCCGATATGAATTTAAATATAGCTAAAATTTGCTTTTAAAAATTCTAATTTCGAAAGCCTAGTAAAGTGAGAACGAAAGAATAAAATCCAGTTCCATTATCGGACGTAAGTGCTCTCAATCTTTTGCACTGACAACATCGCTACTGTCCAGAAGCACAAAAATCTGATAAAAAACGATGCAATCTTTTTTATTTAATTAAAAGCAAGGATTTTGCATTAGCAGCCTAGCTTTTATGGTCATGCAAAGTAAACGTGTGTACAAAGTTTTAGCTCAATCAGTACAAGACATTTGCTTCAAAATTTTGTTCCCAGAATCTACTACACACTATGCATGACGTCACGCCTTAAAACCTGTCAAGCAGCTGCAACACCAGATCATTAGGCATCTCAGGGTAACACACGATGCTACCAAAGGGGAACAGTCATTGCAAAGTAAATAGCCCTTTCAAATTGAGCAATGAAGGTCTATCGGACGATGTAGAGTCAATGAGAGTGAAATAGATATACCCAGAATTCAGTAATACTGTTTGATGATGATAAGTCTACCTTCTTCAGAATCTAGAGTCTAAACAATCGTGATTTTACTTATAAATTGCTTCTATCGTTTCGTTGTGATATAACAGAACGATAAACAAACAAGCACATTTTCGAAATAAACCGTAATGATTTAGTACTTAATTCATTAACTCCTAAACCTACTCTTTTATTAAAAAGGACTAGACTAGACTTCATCACACGGGTACAAATAAAAAAATGAAAACTGGTCATAATATTATCACGTCGCGCAATATTTTTAATTCGTTCAAGTTGCATTCGTTGCTTACACCACATCATGTCAACAAAATTCTTTCAGTTGAATGTTGTGTGTATTTGGAAAACTCGTATAGTTCGCTGTAACTCGTCCACCGTTATTGTTACGATTCTGTTTGTTAAGATTTCAAAACTCGTCTCGATATTGTAATGCCATTTTCTGTTAAATGTAAACTGTCATTGTTCATAGCTGTTTGCGGTAAATCGATCGCATGTTTACACTGTTTTTGTTTAACATTTGAGCCTATTTGTGTCTTCCAATATGCTGCAGGCTCGGTCTTGTTTTATACAATGTTATTGGAGATCCACCACTGTTGTTATGTTGTTGTTATTCTTTTGAGTTTTCTAAGAAGTCAAGTTAATATCATCAAGCTAACAGGACTAGTACACAGTGTTCCTAGTTAAAAAAGTTGACCTCCAGGGTCGACCGGCGCATCTGTAATCGGTGTTCAAGTTTATCCGAGAGCAGTGCAGCCGCCTCTATCAACCGTGTAGTCCCCTAGTCGGCTTTTACAACGCCCACAGGAAACGTAAATACGTGTGTGCTGATAAATATTCAAAGCTGTACGCTTTACTATTCTTAAACCCATAACTATGTTCCGGTTATTACTGAATCCTTCAACTTCTGGTATCTAAAAGTATCTTGTTCATACACTACATGTAAGAGTTCAATAAGATGATAAAGTGACAAGAGCCACAAGTCCTAGAACAAATACCGTTAACACTTGAGCCGCCACCCGAGTTGATTGTATAATAGTTTAGTGATTATCCCGCCGGAGGTTGTAGTCAGGCGTCGCCGGGACCAATGATGGTTGCGTAACAAAATTGTACGCGTCCACATTGGAACACCGTGGGTCCAAGGGTTTTCGACAATTTCCGTTGCTACAGCGGTTGGACGTAGGAAAATTGAATCTGGACGCGTTCGTAGGGTTGAGTGTTCGAGCCGAGTCATCCCTGCGGACGCCAGTTCACGACCTCAACACCTCAGCTTGCAGTACATTGTATTTACATAACAACTTAGTTATTTTGTATTTAACGTGCCTTTGAACCAAGTATATACTTTTTACTCGGTAACTAAAGCAGAGGCGATTTTATTCGTAAAATCGGATAACTTAATTGAAATGTCCTTTTTCATCAGTTCATCACACACGTTGCGGTTCGTTCTAGTTAAAGGACGTGAGAGCAGGAAGTAAGTGCTAAATTCGATTTCCATGTCGATCAAAGTGGTTTTTTTATTTTTAGTTGGCATGGGTCTGGTTCCCTGTATAGAGTAATTCGGTAAAGGAAATGTCGCTTAAGAATTTATATTAGTTTGAATTAAAAAGTGCATTAAAATACCTAACTAAAACTGATGTTATGTTTCTATAAAAAATGGTAACGAAAAGAAAGAAAATGTCCACAACATTTACGCTAGCTATTTGCTCATTTATATAAAAGGGTAAATAAATATCAATAAAAAAATAAAGCGACTCGGTAACTCCGTTATTTCTTTAACTTGCCCTAATTTAATATTAATCGCTTGTTATTACAATACTGTTACCTTCATAAATATGTTGCCGGTAAAAGATTGCGTGATACCAGCCTTGCGTACAAACTGATAAACTTAACAATTATTTTATAAGAAACATTGTAACCGGCAATCCATTGTAAGTTCTAATACAATACTATTAAACCCCTTTATTGCTCGACCATATTTTTTACTTAAGGTCTTCTTTGATGTTAAGCAAACGATTACTTCTTTACCTTTTTATAAGGATTATTTTATATTATTACTTCGATTGTTCTGTTTCATACTAATGGTGTTAATTATTGTCATTATCTCCTTTGATATTTAAATACAACTACCTACTTCTTAATATGTAAATAGTAAAAGACGTAAGATGGGAGTTTTAAATTGCTAATGCTGTTGTTGTAAGTTTTCTAGGTAAATAATAAAATAATCAGCACGCTAGACGCCAATGCATCCAATTTTCGCTTGTATTATTAAACTCTGATTTTGTTCGACAATATTCTATAGAGCCATAAATAGAATTCGAGCTGAACATCAACAGCGTGGAGTTACATGGAAGGTAAATAATCAGGAGCCACATTCACAATTTGCAACTATTGTAGGGCGGAGACAAGTTAATACGTACCTGTTCAAAATTTCAATTTATGCAAATAACTAGTTGTCGCGTGTGGTTTTGACACGTGAAATAGAATAGCATATATTCTTCTAGAGACATCAAATCATCCATACATCATTAATTATCCTATGAAACTTGTAATACACATATATTATATATATATATATACAACGTGTAACAAAAAGGGGGTATACATATCAATTGCACGGCTTCTAGATAACATAACAAACGATACGGGAAGGGTTTTTAAACTCATGTTTTCATGGTACCAAGTTATGAATTTTTCAAATCGCGCTAATCAAAATTAAGTAGACAGGTACTAGGCGATCAGATTGACAGAAGAAATGTTTCGTAATACTCGCGAGTGATCCCTGTAGTGTTGTGACATGATTATATGATTTAAAATGAAGAAACATACGATACCAAGTATTTGGTACAAAATTTTTTTAATCGTATTTTCAGCTGAAACTTCGTGTAGAGATTCTATTCAACCTGTATTCATCAGCGCTTCTTGATGTATATGGGTATTTTGTTACACGTTGTATATATATATAGGTGTACACACTTCCCTGCTGAGCACCTTTAACACCACTTTGCGAAACATGAGCCGCATCTTCAACTACTATTCATAAAAATAGTTTGAAGTATAAAATACCGAAGAATCTGTTCATCAACGAGAGAGAGAGAAGAGTAAGAGTAAGAATAATCCTCATAAACTTCACATTTGCAGTGTATAAACGAGATACGAGATAGTTTTCTACTTGGTAGAGCCTACTGGGACTTGGTAGACTTGACCGGAGCGATACCATGGTCTCACAGAAAATCGGGAAATCACATGCGTTGTGTTTAACCATGTGAGTGAGGTTTCCTTAGGCTCTAGTCTGGGTCACAAAAAATCGTGCAACATTCCTATAGCTCCTAAGTTCTTGCCCACGAGAAGCGTCGATTGCTTACCATCAGGTGATAAAATTAATTATTTGCTTCTATATTTCTTAGAAAAAATAGGGATCAGAAATCTCTGGCACACCTTAACAGGAGCAATATATATTAAACGCTAATGTTTATACTTGAGCGGATGGCAGGCGCTATGTTATAAATTAATTATACGCGATCTATCCATTTTGTCATAGACAAGTAGTGCAAACGATGCCTGCACAGGGTTCTCACTGACTGCAATTTTAATTGTGGTTTTTATACCTTAACATAGGAATTTTATAGTTTTTCTTTTTATAAATATAATATTGGTAAGTAACTAGTTATTGTTTGCGTTTTAGACTAGACTAGGTAACTTTATTAACTTTAGTAGGTAATTTATAATTATGGTATAACTTAATTATTTACATGTTTCTTTACAATCAAGTATCTAGAGTAAAATTCCATAGACCATACAATTTGTATCTACAAATAATAATTTAGAAACTACGAAGTTACTGACAGATTATCAACACTATACAAATCCCATCTCTTTTAAAATGTACCACTCGTAATCATGATCATAGCATTGTCATGACCAATCTGCTACTGATCAAAGACTGCTCATGTACCCTAAACGAGTCACCCCCCAATCCCCCGCGGTGATATCACCAGACCGCATAGCGAGAGAACTGCCCGCTCAAACAACAAACTAACTTAAACAGTTCAACTTTATTCCTAACAAACGCAAATTATTTTGTAAACAATATGAATGTAGTTATTGCAAGACAAATCAGTTGAACACGTTTGGACAAATTCTGTGTGAATAGCACTCGGTTTAGTTTAGCTTTGAAAAAGTTTGCGCGAATGAAGGTGACAGGTGACCGCTGTGTTTAACTGCAGGTTAATTACTATACGTAATTAGTTACGTTAAAATACGAAATTGTCCTGTTATGCGCTTAAACTTTTGACTGTTGAGTCAAATTGGGTGTAAACTAATTACTCGTACTATGTATGATATGTTTTTTAATGATTTTATCGAAATAATTAATTGGTGTTTTGAAAGTCGAAGGTACTAGTAACTAAGCGTTTAGAAATAAGTAGAAGTAGGTATACGGTTAATGTAATAATTTATGTTTTAATCTTGACTAGAACTAGGAGCTAGGTTTTTTTTTGTATTGGGGTACTTAATCCAAATACTTCTCCTGCCTTGGGTGAGGCCAGAGGGAATGTCAGTCTCTTACTGACTAAAAATCACCCCGTTCCTGATCCTACTTTAAACCAGAGCCCCGATACACCCGCTAGAAAGTCCGCAGCTCCGGAACATCATCAGTCCTACTAGGGCTCCAGAAGAATAAGACAATGAGATATCAAGTTCATAATTTTTTCAACCAAGGTTTTTTAATAAAAAAGAAAAAACAATGGTAAATTGAATCATAACAATTTAAACATTCCGTAGTCACAATCTGACATGTAATTGAACAGCTAATGTCACATAACAAGCGGCCGCCCTTTACTTTACCTAACCGTCCGCGATTATAGATAATGAAATGCAATCTATTATATATAAGACCCCTATCGATTTACAAATAGGTTCCTACTACATAGTAAGGCACGTAATATATTGATGATCAGAAAGTAATGGGGAAATACGTAAAAAGAGGTTTCGAAAAAAACATATCATAACAATCGGTAAACATAAATTAAGAAGTTAAAGTTAAGAGATGTTATTTTGCTGTGAATGCGTTTGGCTTTCACCAATTATATTCATTGGTACATATAGCTTAGCACTAAAACAATTTTGTCGTATAAGTGTGTCTTAGTCAGTTAGAGACTGCTAGTTCAAGTATGGTTAGTTTTATTTAAAACTCTTTACACGCGGTTTTACAAAGATGGACTTGACAAACATCATTCCTTGTCTGTCAACTTTAGGTAACGTAGCTATGTAACATACGTTGAAGTTAGCAAATACAAAACAAGAACTCGGGATAAAACTAAAAATGTACATACAATAACAATAATTTAGTAAACTAATATAAAAGTTGAACATAAAATATTATGCAGGTTTAAAATATTTATCAACCCTACGCGCGGCGAGCGGGCGGCGAATCTAAATTCATGAGTACGTACGTGATTAGAACGTGTGGTAGCTTTATCATGTACATATATATTAATATATAGTTTACGTTTATCATGTGCGTTTAATTGTTTAACGCTATCGCAATCGCAGCGATTAGTCGATTGGAAGTATCGATTTCATTAGAACCTTGTCATAGATGCTTTGGATTCGAAATTGAGATTTATGTTGATCATCATCTACACCTGTATTGTAAATTTTCGTCTACACGTCTTAAAAATGTTCCTTGAAAAGATTTTAGTCTTTATTTAAACCATGAATGTGTTACATATTTCTTTATTTTCACGAATATGTTTAATAATATTTATTTAATTCTAATTATATTTATTTATTACAAGGTAGTTATATCTTATAGCGTCTTCTACAATGATGTGTAGAAATTACAATAAAACTAAACGTGCCCTCACAACTTTCCGCCATAGTTCAGGATTTAGTCGATCGGCTAAATCGTAGCCCAGAGTCATGGTAGACCCGCATAATGTTTTCGCATGGCCAATCTGAATTATGTGCTAATATATTTACGGGTAACCGGCGGCACTGGCGCGTAATACGCGTCCACGCCTCTCCGACATCTCAGATACTATTTTGCCAAAATATTACGCATTGCCTTACCATTGGGTTATTGGCAATATTGACCCTATACAATGTGGTGAAACAAAAAATCCTGAATGGGAAAAATAAAGCCTGTAGTAGATAGGATTTCTTTAGTTGGTTCTAGAACCAAGTACGATTAGCTAAACTCTAGTAGTTTAGCTAATCGAGTGTGGTTTCAAAACCTTGAATGTAGTAGTTTGTTCCAAGTTAAGTGTACTTCTTAAGTTAACTTAGGTACTTAGAAGATGGCTGACTAAAGTACAGTGAAAAAAACATCGTGTATTATAAGTTTGAAATCGGCAATAACAAGCCTAAGCAAGCAACAACCTTAAGCAAGCGTGGGTATCATTCTCTTTACTTCTTTGTAGAAGGCTTATTACAGGCTGATGTTCAGGATGATGAAAATAACTTGTTCAAACTTATCGATATAGAAAGCAATACTCCTGCTTACCCAGAAGTTCTATTTAATAACTGATTAAGTGCAAGTATTCTCCAACAATGTTCTTATTGAATTCCTTATCAACGCACCTGCTTATAAACGAGAAACAAAAAAAAAACACAAGCAGTGAAGTATTGACTAGTTTGGAGTTACGCAACCATAGCGTTATCACGGAGTATTGTGGTAGGTGCATGTGAATAGAAATAATAAAAATATACTAGCATTCAATTAGATCTAGTGAATTTAGTTTGTAGTTTAGAACTAGATATATTATTAGGTTTTGTTATTGACATTTTGAACTTCTTGTCTTATTATTATATTGATATTTATAATGCCTGTTTAAATTATCTTACAAAAATATTATTATGATCTTAAATTGGATTGAAATAAATGAAATTTGAAAATTTGAAATTGATATAGATTGTGGTCTGAATTTACACAGGTATCTATCTTGTAGGTAAAATATGTTTAATATGAAACCTTGCACCTACATATTTTACATTATGAAAAATACTTAACTAAAACCTCAATAAAACTCATAACAACATACTTCACTCGGTCAGAGTCAGGGAATTAATTAATATTTGGAACTAGGTAGTTTATACCAGCGGTTTCACCCGCGTTCATGGGATAAAAAGGAGCCTATGTGTTATTCCAGACTATAATATACTTTGGAACCTGCCTACCACTGTTCCCAATTTCATCCCGATCCCTTTAGCCATATTGACGTAAACAAGTAACAAACAAACATACAAATTTTCGCATTTATAATATGAATAGGATAAACACAATAATTTAGAAGACAAGACGTTGACAAGTCGGGACCAATTGGCGGACCATTTGTCCGATTAAACATAATTCTGATGAGGATGTGGACCAATTGGGTGCGGATACAGGCCATCCGCGGTAATGGCTTGCAGCGATCCACCGTGCGCGTGCGCCTGCCACGCGTTGCTATGGTAACCAAGGCCACGGCGAAGGGAAAGGATTATTTGTAATCTTATACTAGCTGTCAGGAAGTATTGTGTCGTTTGAGTAGTCTATTGTTGTAATACATATATGTAGATATCAAAAGACGTTTTGTAATGTTTTTGCTATTATTATTAAAGTTTAATTATAAAGTGGCTTGCTTTAACTTTCTGGACTGTAATTTATGCAGATTAGAAATAAATTTATGTAGGTATTTTCATGTTCAGTTAAAATAAGATCCTGAATTCTGAATCAGGATCTTAAAACCGTTGCACTGTTCATCTCAGTGGCATTTGGCATTTGTGCATTGGATTGATAAAACACAATAATTTACCCAACTAAATACCTCCAAAAAATAAGCAGCAATGTAAGTACAAAATGATTGTGTACACGTCACCAATCCAACGTCCATGTTACGAGCGACGTCGACGTCAATCATGTAACGACGTGCGTCCCATTGGCTGTACATGCGGGGTACGATTAAACCATCGAGGCCTACGAGCTACGAGCTACGACGCTACGACGCTACACGTGTAATTTCGTAGCGCCTACGCTATGTACTAGTTTGTCGAGAATTTTGTTAGTTCATTATTGAGAGGTAATAAGTATGTTTAAGACTGTGGAAAAAAGATCATCATTGTCATAAGTCACAAGACTATTGAATTAAATAAGACTGAGTTCCAGATCTACCAAAAGCCAAGTCTGTCCAGCCGTTTTCGAGTTATAGTGAGACTAATAAACATCAATTCTTATTTATATATATTAGAAGACAGAAGAAGATATATATATATAGAATACGTAATACATCTGAATTCGTATAAAATATGTGTAAAGAAAAAGCAAATAAGATGTTGAAAGTAAGATAAAGAAATGAGCATTTTGTACCGAATGAATATTTAATGAAACGGCCACAACAATCAGGTTGTTATTGCCGGCGCTACTATCAAGCAATTGCGAGCAAAAACTTTTAACTTAAGTTGCCTTCCCCGTATTCCTATCAGTTTCTTCCTAGAAAACCATTTTGCGATCATTTACTACTTTGTACGTTCACGGGAACAAAATAAAGGGGCGAAGTTCGATTATTTCTAGAAAATATTCTATTTATATTTGCGCCTTGGTAACTATCTGCCTAAAATTTAAATTGATAACTAAACTCAAAAACATCTAAACCGACTTTCGTAATTGCAGAATACACAATCTAACCGCATGAGAAGTGTTAATTTTTCCTCTTCCATGTATCAAACATCAACTAACTAAATCTCCTTACAGAATCCATTTAAAACAAATCCACAAATACCTAAATTATTGAAACGCATCACTGTGCAAGTGTACTCCAAACACAAGTTGTGAGGCCGACTGTACACGAGGGAGTGTCCTATAGGCACAATAGATAGAACTCATATGGAACGACGAGTCGGTAACCAAATATCCATTTGTAGCATAACCATAGCAAATAGGGATGAGCTCGTTTTATCGATGTATACTCCTCCCGCATGTCGTGATTGCCGTAGCATTGTACGCGTGAATTCGAAGTGCTGCCTAAAAGTGAATTAGGAGCAAGTCAGGTGGAGAATGCACCTGGCTACTGCCGATGCTTAAATCTAGACAATAGACACCATGTTTGTACCACTCCGTTCATTGTTATCGACTAATACACAGCTTTTATCGATCCCTGTTTTGCATTTAGCTGTGACGGTCTACTTATAACAGGTCTCAACTTCCTGAAAACTTCATGAATATTTTATACAATAGAATTACTTGACAACAAAAATCTGAATTCGGATTTCTTAACGCTCTAAGAAAACACTAATCTCCATTGTAAATCTATGAAACAGGTCGACGGCTTAGTGTCCCACTATTCTACAAATGTTTCCGATTAATATTTTTAAATGATGAACTCCCTTCGGTACCAATGTTTGAAAAATTTCTCGCTATCTTTGGAAATAAAAAATATTTACTAATCATTAGAAATAAAAGTTTATTTACTGTACACACGAGTGTTCACTTTCATCGCTTGAGAGTATTCTACTTCACGGTATTACGTGAAGTATCAATAAATATAATACTCATACTTCACATTACTCTAACATAATATCTTTTTATTTTAAGAATGAAACGATTCAGTAAATAATTCCCCAAATAAAGTCGTTAACTATCTCTCGTTAACTATCTCATCGTTTGAGCAAGCGCTGTAAAATATTTGCAGCGGACGAGCGTACGAGTACACGATAATGCATCAAAACAGCGCTGCGACCAAAACAAAGGGGTCAGCTGACCTTATGGTTGGGCCTAATACCTTTAGGGGGTGGTAGGTGGCTCAATAAAACTGTTCTCAAATCGCTAGGAGCGGGTGAAGCGAGCGTCAGGGAGAGCTCGACAAAGCGGACCTAATCAGGCACATTTGTTCGACAAACTGGACTTTGGCACAACAGGGAGGCTCAACCTCCCTACCACTTCCTCCCACCCTTTGTTGATGCAGATAATTAACAGAACACATCTATTGTCAAACACTACACCTTGTTAGCACATTTTTCTTTAATTTCTCCAACGATAATTCGCTTGTTACGTTTTAGAGATCGGCCCCGGCATCGATGACGCCTTTTTTGTTTCTTGTATTCTAACTCGACACGTTCGGCTTGTAGTCACTACTTTTCAAAATATTTGTTTTATGTTTCGCAAAAATTTCCATCGGAATTTAAGCTAGAAAACCTTTCAATTTTTAATTTGATCTGTACCTGCACATACGTAAACTTCACGCTCCTCTAATTAACTTTGCTTTTAAAATTGCAAAATCTTTTGTTATAAAAAAACTACGTTATATCTAACGAGAATTCAGAGCTGTTTTTTGGATTCATTCTTAGTTGTCATTTTTGCTTTAGTGACAGCATCTCACTTTGAAATAAAGGGATAGTTCAGCATTTGCGAAATATTCATGTATTGTCTGGTATATGAATATTCATATTAAAAATATTCAATATGAACATTTTTTACTATTCAAAAATTTAATTACTTTACGTATATTGGCAATATCGCATGAAGAGGTATTTGTGTATTTTATACTCAGTCAGCACAAAAAAAATGTCCAATATATTCTTTATCTTTTAAACTAAATATAGCACATAGTTTAAATCGTCAAAGCCCGTCATCGTCCCTATTGTGGCCAATAACTAAACTGTTAATTTACACCGTCTGCCTGCGAACCGCTCTGAGGTAGATACACATCCAATTCGCGAGTAATTATGAGTTCCGTGTAAATAGTGGACGAGTCTATTTCCACCAATCAGGAGCATTTCCATCAATCAGGCACCAATGAACTGTAAGCTTATTCTGAGAATGTCGAATAAAAGGGATGTAAATCCTATTTGCATTTGTGGATTCCAACTGAAACCTTTTCGTATAACTAAATACATACTTAGTGCATGTTTGGAAGATTAATTGATGGGCATGCCTTTGAGCATTTACAATGAATGACAGGTTTTGATTTAAACAGGATTGCATACGTAATGCGATTGTCCAGTTTCGATGAACCCTCACAAAGTTTTGCGGTGCTACATCTATTAAATTTCTATTTATATAAGTTCTATGTATGTGGAGTCCTCTTCAAAACTGATGTGTTCTGTTCTAATCATGTCTGATTCAGTATAAAATCGGAAACTATTTAGATAATTAGGTAAAATGTTCTTATAGTAAGTTATTAAATTAACTAGATCTAACAATGAAGCTAATACAAAGAGGACATGTCATAACTGGATTTCCCTTTAACATAATACGTGACACATTACGGGGAGTGTTTAACCCTGGGTATCTTGAGGGTTAAGCTGGGGTTTGAATTGAAATAAAAGGAGGTAGGTAGTGGTTACCAAACTCTTTTTAATCCGAATCACTATACCAACCTAATGATATAGTACTGACACTTGATTTGATACCTGATACCAACCTAACCATAGATTCTCAGGATACTTATAGTATGGCCTGAGAATCTTAACACCGCGATTCAAAAATTGCTCTCAAATAAAAAGTGCCATCTCTTGGTGACATTTAGTACTATGTTTTATTTGAATCGCGGGGTTTTGACACATACGTTGCTATGCGGTTAAACATTCCGCCCACCAAGGACATTATGTGCAACATTATGTCCTTCTAAAGTTGAAAACCCAAAATACAGATGAAAAACCCTTACAAAAAGACTTATATCTAACTTATAATGATATAAAAACCCGAACTTAACATAACAACGCTTAAAATGATAAAAAACCCGGACTTAACATAACAATACTTACAATGCTAAAAAACCAAAATTACAATTCTACAACAGTACTTAAAACTATCCTAACTTATGAATATCCCTAGGTAATAGGCAATACACACAGCTTGGATGTTGGCCTTTTGAATATAGAACCATTACTGCGAATTGTAACTACCCGTGTAAGATTGTCTAACCCCGAATGCTTTTCAACCACTCTGCCAAGAAGTCACCGACAGGTAGGTAAATTATCCTCGTTAATTACAAGATTAGAATGCTGCTGTCTACCGCCCACCCTGACGATATAAACGGAATCAAGGTAAGGTAAACTCCTCTTTTCTATTAGTTTTAAGTTTTTCCCGCACAGGTAACTGAACAGAATACTGGAAGGTGTCGCAGGTTCTGTTCCAGGTAAGTCCCTTTTGCTTAATTTTATTGCTTGCTTGCTTATTTATCCCTTTTCCTACACCATCTAGTCCCTTGAACGAGTGTTTTTCCCGATAATTTTCCCTAGTAATTCACTGCTGTTGCTTAACCCGTTTTGTACAGTGAATTCTTTCTTTGCTAGTAACTCGTTCATTGGATCATATATTTGCTTTTCCCTCAAATGTTCTTTTCCTAGATTCTTCTTCAGGATTTCGCTCTCACTGAGGTGAGTATGCATCACAGTAATATCTGATATATTCTGAGAAGCTACTGTACCCGATAAAATCCAACCTAACGTGGTAGCTTGAGCTACTGTGCTGCCGCCTGGTGCCTTTTTAAACCCGTTCTTCAAAATCTGGCTGTAAATCTCTGCCCCTAACAACATATCTACATTATCAGGTTTGTGATATCTAGGATCCGCTAGTTCGATGTCACTGATTTGAGCCCAATCTAAATATGACGTTTCTCTACCCGGTAAATAAGACGTTATAGAATTGAGAACGTATGCTTTGACTACAAGTTCAAATGACAAATCTATCCTAGATTGGATTTTGATCTCAACAACTGAATTAACTAATTTGTTATGACCACTGATGCCAGTAATTGAACCCTTAACTGCTTTTTTACGTAACCCTAAACTCTGCACAGTGCGCTCAGTAATAAACGACGTTTGTGAGCCTTGATCCAACAGTGCTCTGATAGTATACAAACCTCCGTTTTCGGATACAGCCCTCACTAGCGCTGTTGGTAGCAAGACTTGAGTACTCACTCCACCTTTTGAGAAACAAGATACTATGTTGTTTTGAGATTCTACTCCGACTGTTGTTGAATATGCTCGCGTTGATGAATTTCCCTTGACACCAGCCGACTCCTGCTCACATTTAGGGTGCAGCAAAGAGTGGTGTCTACGCTTACATATTCGACAAGATGCTGTACATTTACACAACCTAGCAGAGTGGTTGTATCCCAAACAATTAAAACATAAATTGTGATCCTGCACAAACTTACGTCGAATATCCACATCCTTGTTGATAAATTGTTTGCAATTTCTTATTTTGTGTTCGCTACTGTCACACACCGGACATACCTTGGTTGTATTAACCGCTGTGTGGAATACCTTTTCCTTACAAACACTGTTTTTACTTGACTTGGTACCTAAAAATTCAAGTGCCCTATAACGTGATGTTAAAAATTCTTTAAGCTGTTCAAGTGTAGGCAGCTCATCTGAATCTACATTACTAGTGACTTTTAGTTCCCAATCCTTTCTGCTATCAGGATCTAGTTTTGATGTTACAATGTGAATTATTATAATATCCCATGATGTTACATCTATATCCAAGTTAGTTAACGCATTTAAGCAATCTGATGTAGTATCCATTAATTCCTTTAAAGCACTAGCTGACTCTTGTACAATGTTTTTCTGACTAAGTAATCTAACCAAAATGCAATGTGACAAGTATTTCCTATTGTTATACCTGGTCTCCAACTGAGCCCAGCATCTTTCATAATTAGATTCCGAAATTGGTACATGACGGAGGAGCTGCTCGGCTTCCCCAGTCAAATAACTTTTTAAGTAATGCAATTTTTGCACATTATCAATAGTGCTATTATTGTGGATTGCTGACACAAACAAATCGCGAAAGGTAGGCCATTCAGTATATTTCCCGGAAAAAGTTGGAATTGTTATTCTGGGTAACTTAATAGTCATGCTTTTACCCGGTGAACTATTATCTGAAGACCCCATAGCTTGAGAAACATCGCTTTTTTGTAATCTACATAAGGCGGATTTTAACTCGCATTTTAAATCTAAATATATTTCTTCTGTGTTAAAATAGACCTCGTTTACAGTGTATGGTGAAGATGTTAACTCTTTATAATCAAAATCTTTAATAATTTGTGTATGTGTTACAGTGAATTGTGCCCATAAATCTTCAATCAGTTCTAATCTAGTTTCTAAATATTGTGTAGTAATCCTATCTTTTGGCGATTTTTTAAAATTAATTTTCGCTCTTGACAATCTGACATGAATGTCATCTTGAAGTTTGACATGAGATTGCAAAGACATTTTTTTTAAGAAAAAATCTGTAACTAAAGAGGTTGAAATGTTTCCGAAAAAGTATAGTTAACAAAATTTTCTAAGTGTATGAGAAGAGATGAAATTTTTACAAGTGTTTGGAATTTTGGGGAATCTACTAAAAATCGGGCATAGGTTCCCCGTCTGAACAGAATTTTGCTTAAAACTAACTAAGTCTACATTTAAAATTACCTAAATTATTCTAAGTCCAAGATTTCTTGAAATTCTACCAAGTCCAAGATTTTTTCAAAGTTAAATTCTTCTAGGTTTTAAAGTTCACTTTTGCTTGAATAATATCACAAGTACTCACGTTTTTTTTTTCGCGCACTATCACTCACTTCCTTTCCTTACGACGTCGTCCGTCGTCTGCAGCTTGCTTGCTGCTGCTGATGAGTAGTAGCCCCGCTTCGATGCTCAGCTCAGCTCCTGGGATACCTCTTCCGATGATGTTCAGCTCCGGCTGCAGTACTTGCTTGAACTGCAGTGGCGCCCTCTATCGGCGACACTGGGAGCACTTCAGTGGCAACCCACCACTGTTGTCCGTGCTGCAGATACCCCAAAAACTCTAAGAGCATCCGGCTCGAAGGACCATGTTTAACCCTGGGTATCTTGAGGGTTAAGCTGGGGTTTGAATTGAAATAAAAGGAGGTAGGTAGTGGTTACCAAACTCTTTTTAATCCGAATCACTATACTAACCTAATGATATAGTACTGACATTTGATAACTGATACCAACATAATAATAGATTCTCAGGATACTTATAGTATGGCCCGAGAATCTTAACACCGCGATTCAAAAAATGCTCTCAAATAAAAAGTGTTATCTCTTGGTGAAGTTTAGAACTGTATTTTATTTGAATCGCGGGGTTTTGACACTTCAGTTGCTATGCGGTTAAACAGGGAGCATGGGACGTTACAAACTACGCCCCTCAATTTTCCATCATGCTACAAATACTTCAAAAATGTTGCCAATTGTCCATATTTTGATCTACCACTTTCTGAGCGCTTATAACCGATCAACACATTTTGCCAATTGTCCATATTTTGATCTACCACTTTCTGAGCGCTTATAACCGATCAACACATTTTTACTTATAATATCTATTGGATAAATAATATAATTATATGTATTGGCTTAAGCTGTAAAATTATGCATGTGTTTTGTAATAATAAATAAATAAATATCATTGGGCAGGGCCAATTTTGTTTTTGAAAAACAAATTACCCCTTTGCTTCATGGATCTAACCAAAGAAATTAATATAAGAATATCTTCCACCAGCGACATGAGACAAAATCAAATAAGCATAAGCGAATCGTTGCAACCATATCGATTCAATTGAAATCAATTATGGGGTGACTACATATCTAAGTTCGGCGACCCGTCGTACTGTCTGTCACTGTATGAAACATTGTCTTTAATATAAGTATAGTATATTTATATCTTAAATATAGTATATTATACTATTCTTGCATGATAAGATAGTTAGCGTTTTCGGATTGGTGTGAAGACCTTGATGTTATGATCTCGTCTGTTTGTTAGGTTCTGAATTATATCTGTGTATTTAAAGTGTCGTTTGACCAGGGACTCTAAGGGGGAGGCTCAGGCGCTCTGTCTAATAGTGGATATCTTCCGGCATTTGATAATGATGATCCAAAGTTTAAAAAAGAATAACGTTGTACTGTAACGTCATATTCCAAGTTCCCTTCCTTCATGTATTTTGTTTAAAAAAAAAACACTTTATTTAATAGTATATAACGATCATTATTAGCAGTAACATTCTGCATTGTGAGAGAAGCAGACATTTATTTATACAACAAAAAGGGTTAAAGTCAGAAAAATGCATCAAAAACGGCAAATAATCACCGCGAGTCAAAATCTCGAGTTAACGCCGGCCATCGTTTCCTGCGCCGGTCCCCCCAAGAAAATCAAAAGTATTATTTACGAAGAGGAGAGCGAGACGTATCATAAAATTCATTATAAATAATTCAAAGCCGCCATTACGCCGGGCCCGCCGGAACCCGGCGAGGAAAACTACGTCTTTAAATATTTAAACGGAGACGTTATATGTATTGTAATTTTCATTAATGTTAAGGTATTTAGAGGGGCGAGCCGATGGGTATGGGTCACTTGCGATTAGTTTATTTTTGTTCGGTAATGAATTATTTGGTACGTGTTTGTTTTGGAAGCTGTGGCCTAAGTAGCGTGTGCAAGTCGAGTTTCATAGTGATTGATACGTTCGACAAATTTTACTAGCAATCTGCATCTACGAGTGGAACACTGGAAATTACATCAATCGTCGACAAAACTCTAAATGTTAGAACACTAATCACATTCGCATCTATTATCACTATTTGCTACCAGTTGCAGAAGTCCATTCATGCAGACAGATACCCGTATCGTAATCCGGAACTATTCATTTCGTTGGAATATTTAAAAGTTTAATGGCGCTCGAGTATAATTTGGCCCGGTCGGGCCTGTTTTGGTGTTCCATACATAAGTAACGCCGAACAGCGAGCTTGTATAAACTTGCTAATCTAAAGAGGACTAGTTAATGCGGCGACCATCTATATTGTATGAAAAGCAACGAGACGGTCTGCTAGGTATATTTATTGCATTGTGAAACAGCGCTCCCGTGTACCGCCCTAGCGCACCTGTTTGGATCAACTCCCGTTAATGTACTAAGTTTAGATTGATGCCCCCACAACCAGAGACAAACTAATTTATTCATATTATAATTCAATTACTTTCGGTTACTACAATATTTATAAAAAGAGCTCACATTTTAATGTATTTACTTAGGAGCTACGTCAAACATTTATTACACTTTTAAACGAGCACCTGAAACGTTATTCAAGTGACCTAGTTACGTATCTTTAATAAATAATTAATTTGTACTAATGACTTGTGTTAATGAGAGTGCCTATAACTAAAAGGTCCTTTTAACAAACGCCGCGGGCGCTCAGTCACTCGTTATCGGCTTGTCGATAGCTCAAACTTTACACACGGCCAAACAATGGCAACTTCGCCCAGACGAGACAATCGGCAACAATGAGACCGCACTGATGTCCACTACAGATGACGCGTCCATTGTAAACCGACATCTATTCGCTCTTGAGTTTAAAGGTTTTTAGCATCCCAAATGAGAACCGTTGATACGAACTTATGAGTAACTGACTTCTGTCAGCTGCTTTGCTCACGTTACCGGGAGTGGGGAGACGGGGAGACAATGGCTGGAAATATTTCAGACTTTAATTTTTATTCAGATTTATGAAATAACGTATTGGTCGATATTTTTGTCCTTTCTTATTTTTTGTGTCTTCAAACTTTTGCTGTGTGACATTTCAACATTTCTTTAACAAAACTTAATGCTTTTTCACCACCATAGTTTTAATATTAAGACAAATACCTAAGCCTATACCTACCTAACCTAATAAGTAATTTTTACTAAGAAATAATTTGACGATACTTGTGTCGATTTAAGATAAAGTTTTATCGATTTCTTTACGTTTAAAGTTGGTTGAATATTTTTAGATAAATATAAAAATTAAATATATTTAAATATGAAGGATCGTATTTAGTGTAAGCAATGCGAGTGCAGCCGACCCATCCAGTGTGAATAGTTTATTTTGCTGACAACTAATGTGTGCCGTGAATGTTAAACACTTGTTCACTACACTTTGTAATTCTGTTTAAAATATACTTTGTCGTGTTAAAAAATCAGTTTTGTATGAAAAAATATCGTCTTTTTTGCGTTCAAGGTTAATTATTTCGATGGTTTAAACATTATTTGTGAAGAATTTGTAAACAGTGAAGAGGTTTCCTTAAATACATGTAGTCTTTTGGGGGTTAGGAATTTAGGAGTTGTTGCGGAATCGGGGATTGCGAAGATTGAGGACTCGGGTAATTGGATCCCCTCACTCACACAACGAAACAACGAAAGCTTTGTTTCACGTCAGTTTTCAGTGAGGCCGTGGTATCACTCCGGTCGACCCAGCCCAATCGTGCCAAATCGGCCATGCTTCGTGTATGTAAGTGTGAGAGAGCCAACACCCACGCTTATTATAAAGACGATATACGCAACGTCATCGTCACACCTTTTATCTCCGAAGGGGTAGGTAGAGGTGCACATTACGGCAGGTAAAATGCATCATATAAAGACGATATATTTTATTATAAAGACTGAAAAACTAATTGAACATGAGCTTCATTTTAAAGCTTCTATTTTCATTTACCGGTCACCTTACCATTTCATTTTACTTTTAGTTTTTACTGCACTTCATGTTATATTTTTTGTAACGACCGATGTGAACGATACCCCGCTACCGACAGCTCATTATTTCCATGCTTTGACAATATCTCTTTATTTAATTTTCTCTTTTCAAGATGGAAGGAATAAATGGACCGAACAGGATCTAATTTAAAAAGTTACTTTTAAAAAAATGATGTTTTGTATGAAAGTTAGTTTTATTAGAAACTTTTTAGTTTTTAGCACATTAACTTCTTGGGCCTTAGTACGAAACGAAACCGCGTTCAGCGATCTGTTTGGTTGGTTCATTGGAGCAGGCAGTAGGAATTTTCGAATGTTTCAGAAAATTTGGCAAGGTTTTAAATGTCTTATGCTGAGTACAATGTGAAAGAGCGTATTTACAAAGCCGATTAAATATATTCATCCTGGTCTCAAAAATGTTTTTTGTCATAGTGTGGTAAACGAGACTCGAGAGACGAGGCAATCGACGCCACCTTTAGACTTATTGCACCAAAGGAATACAATTTTAGGGGGTGGATTAATTAAGAGTGGCGAAATAGACCCAAGCGTTGCTTCACGTCAGTTATCTGTAATGCCGTGGTATCACTTCGGTCGTGCTACCCAAGGGTACGGAAGCATGGCTCTCTTAAAAAAAGCTCATTTAAACTGCTGAACAATTAACTTGTTTATTTATTTCATTCGTGTCTTTGACACATAACAGCGGGTGTCAGAAAAACAACCTGAACACGATTGGTAATTAATAAAAATAGGATTTTATAATGGCAAAGACAAACCTTTGTCGATGATGGGTAAGATACCTTTAGTAAAAAACAATATTTAAGTGTGGGAGAGCCATGCTTCGGCACGAATGGGCCGGCTCGACCGGAGTAATACCACGGCCTCACAGAAAACCGACGTGAAACAACGCTTGCGTTGTGTTTCGTTGTGTGAGTGAGGTTACCGGAGGCCCAATCTTCCCCATCCCCATTCCCGAACAACAACCCTTAAATTCCTAACTCCCAAAAAGCCGGTAACGCACTTGTAAAGACTCTGGTGTTTCAAGTGTCCATGGGCGGCGGCGATTGCTTACCATCAGGTAATACGTCTGCTCGATTACCGGCAAGTCCCATAAAAAAAAATACTTCTCCTACAGTAGGGTAAAAATATTATGTGTTCCAAATAGCAAGAGGTTTCATGTCTAACTTAACATAATGTTTTTGTTTCTTTTCCAGATTTCGTCAACGCTAATCAACGAGGATTCGACATCACACAGGCATTGAATTATAGACCTAATTTCCTTTACTTTAATAACATTTTCCGAGAGACATTCATACAAGTTATGAATCCTATGCAATATGATAGCGAATCTATTGCCATATACTGAGCAATACTAGACTTTGATGAACTCTAATGAGAATTTTCGGAACCAAAAAATATACTAGGAGTTTTGGAAAGACTCCTTGCGGTAGCTTGCAGTCATTTGAGCAATGAGGCAGTTTAGTTAAAGACTCAAAGATTAAAGTTAGACAATCAAGGTAGTCTATTTCATAGACTATAACGCTAACAATATACACAATTGAACTGTAGGGTGGGTAGAGCGACACGTAATATTAACATTACACACGCAAACATTAAGAGGGGGTTCATTTTGCAATTCAGATTCCTATATCTGCAGTGGTGGGGTGTGTGCAAATCATAGTAAGTGCACGCTGCACGGGCCGTGCTCGGCGCGATCCGTCATCAAACAACATGCTATTGTGATTGGGACAGCTCACAATTATCGATAGTTTAAGATTTTTCCTCATTTTACTTAGTACTAGCGGACCCGACAGACGTTGTCCTGTCTACACGTCTTTAATTTGAAAATTTGTCGGATCCAATGTAAAACATTCCAAAATCAACAACTACTAATAAATTAAAAATTAATTAAAAAAACATTGTCCAGCGGACAAAATTGTGAATCTAAACCATTCTCAGAACCCTTGAACACACATAAAAAATTTCATCAAAATCGGTCCAGTCGTTTAAGAGAAGTTCAGTGACATACACACTTACAGAAGAATTATATATATAAAGATTTATTACATATTGACCTTAAAGGTAGTTAAATTATTCGACAATTCATTTTGTCTTGTAAAATTCATATGTTTAAGTTCAAACCTTCATTATTAATTATTATATCACGTATCACTGTTTGGGCAGTGACAGTCACGTTGCTACTTATGGATATGAGGCTATCTATCTATATCTAGCATGACTAGGAACTAATTGAGTTCATCGTCAAACAGTTACGTGAGTAAGCCAATAACATAATTATTAATTTAGTACGTCTTACGAATATTAAAATAAAACTGTTTGTTATCAAGTTAAGAATTTCACCAATGATGTATTTCTGTGACTGTTAAAAAGCATTAAAATGAATATTTATGGTTGCTAATAGATTGTATTAAAAGTCTACATATCGTGGGTTAAGAACTAGAGTAGCGTAAGGGCAAAATGACAACTTCTCAGGAGAGCCGAAAAACAACTCAAATTTACCTACCGTCAACTTGTAGGTCTTTTGTGGCAAAATCTATAGTATCTGTATATCTGGTTTTTACTTAAAATAAAGCTTTATTTATTAGCTACAGATTACTGTAAATTTATGGTAAAAAATTAAATTAAAAATATATATATACATATATTTTTCTAAAACTGGTTGACATACGTCATAATAACGGACTGCATTACTTTAATTATTTAGTGCCATAGTAGCGTAACCCACCCTTACGTTTTTTTGGCACGGAGAAAAATGAAGCGTACAAAACAAGGACCCATAAGCAGTAACGGCTCCTTACGTTTATTTGGCACGAAACATTTAAGGCTACAAAATCATAATTCGGTGTCCTATTCGCTCGTAAGTCGAGTTACAATCGTTGTGCTCATAACTTTATTGACAAAATAATGTCAAGATTATTGTAAGTAGAAATACTTCCTTTTAGCAATAAACAAACTTGTTTAATTTTTATGCGTTATTATTGTACTAAGCAATCTACACACTACATCGTTCCAGTTTTTCGGCACATACAAATATGGGGATTGAAAAAGCGAATGGTGAAAAAAAAATTTTGAGTTTTTGACCTTACGCTACTCTAGTTCTTAACCCACGATATATTATGCAAGTCGGACATGCTCTCGGCGGTTATTGTAAAACCCCGATCTCGAATTTCGAGGGTCCAGTGAAATGGTTCAACGTATGTTCGTTTACGCACTTTTCACCTTAATGTGGGGACAATGAGTGACTTGATTTCGTATAACACAATTACTGAGAATTACAGGGGACTCATAAACGAATTCCTATAATGTGTGTGTCTGTACTTTTGTGAATAAATAATTATTAAAGTTTTTTTGCATACAATTGGACACTCGACCGGTTTTTTTTATGTTAAATGGGCCGACGTTTGGCCGCTATCTCGCCTGATGGTAAGTGATGATGCGGCCTACGAAGGAGCACGTCTGCCCATAAGCAACCTATTCACTCGGGCTTTGAAGACACTCAGGTTATACCCATCAGGAAACACAGACTCCGGCAAGGAGTTCCATTCCCTAGCAGTTCGCACAAGGAAGCTTGAAGCGAAGCGCTTCGTGCGTGTGGGTGGGATATCCACCATGAAACGGTGACGCCTCGCCGATTGTCTTGTGGTTCGATGATGGAAAGGACTAGGAGGGATAGGTTGACGCTTATTGCCGTTATTGTTTCTTTTGATTTGTTTTGATTGTTGTTTTTTATTTTATTTTAATAGTCGCAATCGATTTGTTTCTAATTATCTCCTTAGTTCGAAAATAAAAGATTATCCATCTAGACGTAAACGAGATCAGGTCGTGAGAAAAGCGGATTAGTTATTTTCAGTATAAAAAGAAAGGATTTTTTTTTGAGGGGAATTCATCCAAATCTTTCTTAGCCGGAGGGAGTGTCAGTCTCTTACTGACTAAATACCATTTCGATCCTACTTCTGCTTAGAGTTGGAACCCAGGTAATCAGCTCAAAAGGTAATATGAGTAGAAGAAGTAATATTTTAATCACTAGACGTGGCAGCATTTCAATCTATAAATGTTACATAGAGTAGGCAAAATAGGAGCTAAATAGTATTACTTGCCTACTCTTATGTGGTTTGAATAGCATACCATTATACTATATATATATATATATATTATTATTTATTATTTTAGATATCTATATATATATATATATATAGATATCTAAAATCAAACCCGCACCCAATTACGACGACGTCGTACGGACGCCTTATCTAGCAAACTGAGGGACTGCACATGACAATCTCGTTCGCCAATTACTTAAAGATGATTGGAATTCATTGAAGATGCACAATTCACTGATGCAGGCAGGACATGTAATGGCTGTCCATTCATTTTGCAGTAGCTTACACGAATTCCCTCCAGGGATATGTCAATCATTTAGATTTAGCTTTGCAAAGTCCGTTGAGGCGTTACCTCGGTAGTTAGCTGGATGTGACATGCTTGTCTTTGATGAACATTAAAGACCTCCACGTGGATGTTTCATTTGAGTGAGAAATTGCAGTTTCCAGGAATCAATGTTGGTTATATTGACTAGTGGACTACATGTCGGACGATTTAATATTAATAACGATCTAGCATCAAAGGATATTAATACCTGGTGATCTGTAATGTATTTACCTAATATCTGCTAATACACGTTATGCTATAGCACTCTGTAACGTGAGAGAGATAAAATAGTATATAGCTACAGATAGAGATTAGTGTCACTAGTAGTGACTAGTCTATATTTATTAAATTGTGTCTTAATGACATCTTTTTGAGTAAAGTTTTTAAATAGTATTAGAACGCAGCATAGGGTACAAAGTTAGTATTTTCTCCACAATACTTATTACATAGATGACTATGTTACATCGTCGATGTAATCGGCGAAACGTGCGATCTCGATAGCCATGATCGAATGTAAATCACCAAATCTGACATCGACAGAATCATGAGTACTTATTCTCTTGCCGAAACCGACAGGATCAAGTACCGATTCTTTCGCCGAATATGTTACAAACGAATCAAAAGTACCAACTAAAGAACTAATACCGTAGTCAAATACTCAAACATCACTCAATTTTAAGACAATCCCAAATATAATTCTGTCCCTACAAATTCTTTGTAAATGATAGAGATAGCACTATATTAAAGTACAACTTCAATTTGATTAGAGTATTCGGGCGTAAGTTTTCTGTTGTAGTACTTGTAGTAAAGTGCATATGTTGAGTGTGAGTGTTGAGTGTCTCGCTGTAGTAAACTTTCGACGTCGTGTTATTCGAGGTGTTGGTTTTTGGTAGCCACGCATCACACAAAGGGCCCAGCCCGTCCACCGGTTTACGCAAACGCTAACAAATCAAGTTTGCCTCCCGTATCCCTAGATAATTTGTGCTAATTGATATTCAAGTCATTGACTTAGCCATCGGAGGTAATCGAATTTCTAGAAGCATAGCACGGCTGAATTGTAACGTCCTTTCAAATATAGTTACATGCTAAGTTATATGCAAGTTCTAATATAAATGCAGGATTACTAACATCTGTTTGTTTATCTGTCTTTGAAGTTACATTTAATTTTAGGAATTAGTTTTGTTACTAAACTATATACTTTTTAATGCTAAATACTATGTAACTATGTACCAGATAAAACAATCCCAATATGTGGTTAGACTAATTGAGATTGTTTTATATGAGTTAAATGAGGGAATTCCGATGTCCTTAGATTACTAAGGACGTCGGAATTCCTATAATAGACAAAAATAATAAAGATTTTTTTTATTAACATATTATTACTATTGGTAAAGCAGAAATTATGTTGTAAGCCAATAATATACTCACCGTTTACCGAATTCAAAAAACATTTGTGTACGTATTTATAAAATTAAGTACGTACTTTACTGTTTTTCATTTTATAAAATATCAGGATTTCCATCGCCAATAAATTACAAATTAATTTGTAAATATTATTTCAAAGAGATATTAATTTGGCTCGATTAAAAACAGTAAACGAGCAATCATATTTCCACTTGGAGTACACTCCACTTATAGGTATTTATTTACAAAAACGAGTGTGGTCGCCCAAAAACATGCTTGGTAGAAATTCCACTGAAATATTAAAAGGTTTAAATAAATGAGCGAGTATTTAACCTACGTATCGCTCAATTTTATGTTGTATTTTACTATTATTTTTATGGAAAATGAGTAGATCTAGCACTTGATGGTAAGCAATCGTTGCCGCTCGTAGACATCGCAACTCTAGAGGATGTTACAAGTGCGTTGTCGGCTTTTTAAGGGTTTGGGATTTGAAGATTAGGAAGATTAGGGAGGGGAGGAATTGGGTAACCACACTTGCATGGTGAAACAAAATGTAAACATTATTTCACGCCTGTTTTTTTGTGAGTTTAACAGGCTAGCAATGCATTTGTTAGTCCTTTGGTGTGGCGGGTGTCTAGTTCAAGAGCGGTGCTAATAGTTGGCATATCAGGTGATCCGTCAGCTCGTTTGTTGGTCTGTCCCATACAAAATTAAAAGACCAAACTATTGAATTTATAAGACTTTCGATAAGACTAACATTGGTCAGCTCTAGTTTGTTCAAATACTTAGGTACTATCTGCAATAACGATAGGTTTTCTAACGAACCATTTGACATCAACGAGAAGACTTCAATTGCAAACCTGCCATCGCCACGACATTCCGCCACTAATATCCTCTTAATCTAACCATAAATACCTAATCATTCATTAAATCAGCATCAATTCCTTATCAACACATTATAACAAATACTAACAACAAACTTAAACCTACCGCATAATCGCATAATACCATAACGCGACCTAATCGACACAAAAAAAAAATCGCATAAAAGATCAACTAAAAAACGCTACAAATCCCAGTACGTAAGCCGAAAGTAGTTGCGGCGATCGCGGTCGCAGTTGACTCGCGGCGGTATGTCAGCGGGCTGCACTAACAGGTTGCTAGAATTTGCCCACAGTCACTATTTTTACGTGTCCCGTTCTAGTGACGGGACAGGTCACACCTGTTGTTTGTCGCACTTACTATAGTGCCGCGAGTAACTTTTTTCGGTACTTTTTTGTGTAATCGACATTTTAATTTTTTTTTTGTTTTGTTTTTAATTTTTGGAGTACATTACCTAATATGTGTTATTAAATGATAATGGTTAATTAGAGTTTATATGCCCCTTATACATCAATGTTATGTTGTTTTTTGTATTACTGTTTTCGCTTTTACAGGGCGCTAAAGATGTTTGCTGAAAAACAATTTAACTTTACGCGACTATGAGAAAACGATGTGCAGCCCTACGCGTCAATCACTAGTGGAGTTTTTTCGGGAATGTTTATCCAATTTTGTTAGTAGATTTACTCAGACATAAGGGAATATTGTCGGTAATACATTTGAACTTGAATAAACAAAATAAATAAATGAAAATCTAGTCATTTAACTGAGTTCTTTGAAAGAAAGCCTTTTTACATTCTAACGTTAATTAAACTTGTCCTAGTTGATACTGTAAAGGACATGTTTTGCAAAAAATCCATTGCAGTATCATTCCCTCTCGTCGTAATAATTAATATTGCGGTCGAACAAACAAAGAGGCAGAGAGCCGTTTAAAAGAAAATGTCTTTACTTGACAGTAAACGGTTCTTTATAAGAAACCTCATCTGTTTAGCAAACGGTATAATTGCAGTATTGAAACACAAGCCATAAACACTGGGATTACTCTACAGATAGGAAAAGGAAAAAAAAAGGAATTTAAAAAAAGAAGCGACGTCGACGTCACGCACAGAAAATCGACAAGGTAGCATCACTAAAGCCGAGTACACACGCAGTGATAGCCAATGATTCGGTATCGCGTACGCCGCCCAATTAAACAGTTTTTGCTCCTCTGCACATTTGTACCGAATAATGTTCGGCGTGTATACGTGATCGGTCATGAATACAATGACCGCATGCGGTGCCTATACGTGACGCATTTTGTAACTAATTATTATCGAAATAAATTTAGTAGCTTTGTGTCATTACTCTAATGCAGTTCCGGAATGTTTAGCTGTTAAATTATGATGTTGTTGTTTTATGTTCGTCAAATTGAATTTGCAGTCGCGTTGTGTTTCGATGGACGTTTTGAGTGCTATTGTATTTTAATATAATAGGTAACTGTCTTTTTGTATTAGTAGGTAGCTTTACAAAAGCAGATGATTTAAAGTTAAAGTTAACCTAAACATATCAGAAAGGGATTTAATTATACTGACAAACAGTTAGTAACATTTCATGTCTCCAAATGCAAAGTAGCAATCAGTCATGGATCAAGAATTAACGCGTTCATCAACAATTTAAATGTAATCTCGACTAAAATAGTGGTAAAAGCAGAACGGTGTCAATTTGAACGGGACGTCAGGAGTTCATCAATATACAAGTTTAAAATGATGAATTAAATTCATGTAATACATGTGTCGTGTGATCGACGCTGCACTGGTCGCACAAATTACTCCGGGCCTCATGAAAGTGCAAATATGGGATGATTGGCCGTTAATGAAAGAACATATTATAATAACCATATGCAGATTTTGTTGCCAACTAAAACTGTACCAGGGTGGCTGGTTAATCTAGTAAAGCTAAAATTATGGGGTTTTTTCGCGGTGGGATCGGATGAAACCCTTTGGTAGGGGAAGGGGACTGTCATTTGTGATTTTTAGGGTTCCGTAACCAAAGGGTAAAAACGAGAACCCTAGTACTTAGATTTCACTGTCCATCTATCTGACAGTAAACAAATTGTCTAGTGGAACGAATAGTTAGCTTTTCGGTTTGATCACAATTTAGCTAGAAACTGATTGAATTCACAATCTAGACAAATATGAGTTTATTCAAATTTTCAGATTCTCTTCGGTAATTTAAAACTTATTTTAATTTGAATGAATGTTTCATAAAGGTTCCATTGCACTAAGTGTGAGCAACAAAGTTTATACATAATATTGTGTATTTGTTGCGAATTATGCGATGACTGATAGTCATATACCGAGCTGTCGACAGGCACGTCGGCTGATTGTTTTCGCTCATTAAACTTACGAATTTATTATGATACGCCTCAGTGAGCATGAGTGCTTAGCTCGCACGTCTTAGGGTGTGTCATAATGCTTTGTGTGCGTATTATGTTCAACGGTAGAATAGTAGAATAATTTATAATTATATGTAGTTTCGTTGTAACATCACACCTTCTATTTCTTGGAGGATTTTGATAGATAAAAGTACACAGTCATATGAAGAATTTAAGATATGAATTATCACTTAACACCCGCGCTGGCTTCCAGCTAGAACAAGCTACGTTTTTAAAAATAAAGACTAACTTTCCAGGTAAATTCTAGGGATTAGAACGACATCAACATCAGGCTATTTTTAGATATTCCTAGTAAATAGTTTACTGGTTTTTTCCTACGTTTTATAACAGTAGGTACTCTATACACTATACAGGTACCTCAGCCTACGTAGCTACGTAAATATGATATTTCGCGTGGGTCCATCTTTCGGCTTTACTAAATAAACAGTATGATGTGTGTTTCCATGATTAAAAAAAAACGTTTACACACATTTTTTTGTTTACTTTCGACGATCGAAATAGCTCGGCGTGTGTCAGTCATAAATTAGAGGCACTATTGTACATCATCAACAGTGACAGTCCCACAGTCCACTGCTGGACTATAGGCCTTCTCTTAAAGCCATAAGCACCAAGTCTTGCAAGAGTTGGAGATCACAATATTAAAGGTTCATATATAGCCACTGTTGTTGAAGCGAAAGAGGTGTGTAAGAATCGTGGCGTTCCATTGTCTCTGCCTACCCCCATGGGAGATGGGCGTGAGGTTATATGTATATGTATGTATGTATTTATCCACCAGTTGGTAGTACGCAATTGCAAGTTCCTAAAAGAATAAAGGCAAAAAAAAAATTCTAAGAACCCAATCTAACAAACCACGCTTCATCTCTCCCTTAGTTAGTTTCTAATTAATACTTCATGTTCCAAAATACAGGAAAAGGCATTCGATTCGATTCTATTCTCGGTATTGAACAATTCCGCTTAAACCTACTAAAAATGCACAACCTAACTATTCTTGTTTTAACCTAAAATGCATGAAATGTAACAAGATCGACAGGTAACTTCCTAAAACTGTGTCTATATTTTAGACTATTCCTGGAAAGGCATAAAGTATTTGCCTGCATGTCAGAACTCGCATTGGCAGATCTGTAATAGTTATGAGATCCGCATTAGTATTCCTATGCTACTATTTTTGTGTAAAGTCTGCAAACTTGGCTACATCCCTGTGTGATGTATTTCGGAATAGGTTTAACAATATATATAGGTTTTCTTTTGTTTTTTATTAGTTGGTGAATTGATTAGTTCGATTTGGAGTTATGAGCACCTAGCTACATTGATGGACAAACTGATTGACGAATCTTTTTTTTTTCCTAAATGCTTGTTTGTGTATTAAATGCTTTTATTTTGATGAAATATGTAATGGCTAAAACAAGTTAATAATTTAAAACATCGTTTTTTATGGCATAGCCGACGATCAAATTAATGACTTCATGGTAAATTACATCGCTCATAGACAGTCGCTACTCCAAAAGAGATAATATTACTTTGCCAACCTATTGACGGACGCAGCTACATATTCCCTGGAACTTACTGAGCACGGAGATCAATTTTAGCTAAAACAAACATGAATATGCACGATTTCATATAATCGCTCATATTCAACATTCATATTTGACTACCCTGTGGTCGAAACTGTGCGCCACTGGTGGCCAAAGTAGGAATATTCCGTGAGAATAAGACTTGCCTATTTAAAATTTGTAGTTTTCTATCTTTACCGGTAAAGTAAAAGTACACTTTTAATAACATTTGTAATACAATATCGCGTATTACATTGAATGAAAGGCGACGTCGATGTCGTATATTTTCACAACACACCTACATTTAAACTATGAATGAAACTGATACATTAGAAATGTATGCAATGGTATATTTACCATACACACCGGTCTTGTCAGTCGATTAACTCGATCAACTAATTAATGAACACCAGACAGTTCCAAAGAATACCTAAGTATAGATTCTAGACTTAACTGTTAGTCATAATACTGCATCAATTTTGAAGCCTAAAACATGTATTTGTATTATTTAATAAGTTAGAGGTTTATTTCTGTAAAGGATAACAATAAATTTAGTAGGGTTGTTGTTGTTTCATTCACAAACGTAATTTTATAAATATTTACAAAAAGGCACATAACAAATGGATGTTAATAATTGATAACAGCCATGTTTGTGTGAAACAAACGTTCTAACTTTTTGTAGGGAAACAATTCCCGGTATAAAATAAAACAAGAGAATATTCATAAAAAATTCAATAATTCCGAGCTTCAAAATTCGAATCGCAAGGATTGTATTTGAATTGTAGCAGATTGATAAAATGTTATCATTTTTTGACGCGGATTAGCCATGTCAAAATGGCTCACTGTAGGTATGTTCCACAGAATTGATTGATCCGCTCGCTTACCATACACATCAGATGAATAACTTTACATTTAATGGTAAATAAATCTGAATACACGAGGGCCGCAGCTCCTCCGGCAACATTATCGCATTAATTCGAGCTGTTTATATAAAATATCGCGTGCATAACCCGGTGAGACGACTCAACCAATGCAACAACTACATATTAAAAAAATCATGAAACAATCTAAGAGATTTTATTGTTCCGCGAAATTTATTGCACAATAAAACGTAGTATTAATGAATTATTAACTATCATTATATCAATAATTCATACGTTATAATGTAAATGTAACGGAAAAGTTATTTTAAGACTTTTTTCCACATAGCGCGAGTTACGTGCACAGTGCGTAAGAAGTGGACTGGCCCTAATTAGAATTAATGTTAAATAAATTCAATTACATGCGTATTCGTAGTCAATCATAACTATTTCCTAATAAGTAAAACTAACAGCTTGTTGATTTTAAGTCAAGCGGAAATATGTCTAATTAATGCAGTCGCTTGTATCATAAACTACACAACAGTGTTACTTGCCACACCTTCCACTGTAATCGTTGAATAATTTAAACACATTTCACTGAAAGTAATCTACATTATAGTAAAAAAATCTTAATTACATTGCCAGCATCATAACACGTGCCAAACCTGCCACAACCTAACATGCTAAACCTGTCACGAGGATCCTCAGGAAAGAAGAAGGAAGACAAATCAACTCTCCAAGTTGACCAGGAAAATCGAGATGAACGCCATTGCGAAGCCAGAGCTGGTCGATAGTAAAGTCATGAACAGCATATACAAATCTTAATCACAAAAAGCTTAAATCTTTAACTCACATAACATCCCAAAAACATTGTCCTGAGTCTGAAAAATACTATGCTGAAAACCGCATCCAAATCGGTTTCGACAATCACGAGATAATTACGCACAAACATACATACATGCCAAACTACGAATCTTCTTCTTTTGAAGACGGTTAAAAATAAAAACCTGCTATGCATATCAGAGCAACCCTTGTTATCTGTTGACGAGCATACTTTAAAGCTTTGTCAAGAAAATCACGTTTTAGTTCCACGTAGCGGTGCAATGGTGTTAGAAGACGAGTGGGAGGGCGGAGTGTGAGTGCAATATTTAGCTGCTTGAGGCCAGGAGTAAAACTCACAAGTGACAGGTAGTTATTGCTCCATGTCAGAGGAAATTAATCCCTTCGACATATCAATCCCGAGTGGTAGTTTGATTGCGAGTCACTCACCCGCGGTGACACCTCGATACAACACTCACAAATTCCAACCACTTCCCACGATCTCTAAAATCGACCTGTCCCGTGTCCCCCCAATGCTAAAAGCTTTAGCTTTTACCTCTCTTGTTGCATATCGATACAAAAATAGAAGGACCGTTACCTACTCAAGTTTTTTCGATTTGTACGTGTGCAATAAGTTATTAAGTTTAAGGATCGAGATAATGATAACCTGCTGGGCGTACAAGGTACGCACAATTAAACCAGCTTCCAAGATAATCAGCTGATGCAGCTCACAGTAAACCAAGTATGCTTCTCCAACAAATTAATAAAGTAAGGAAAATACTTGACGCCCACCTTATTTAAATGTTTTATGGTAAAACATGGAGTATGTAAACGTGTCAGTGGCCATGCACTATCTGAAACTAGAATTCCACGACATATAGAATGGGCCTTGGTTCATTTATCCAGACACACGTACAAGTTCCAAAAACAGAAAAAGCGGACACGAAAGGCATTAGGCGTACGTAAAAATAGTCTGGCGGGTGTGCATTTCCTGAGCACCCGCACGATGTTCCATTAGACGGAAATCGGGATACGCGCCCAGAAGGTGAGGTCCGCCAAAAATTACGGTGCCCCATCTAGTAAAAGGAACAAAACCAAAATCTGGTTGTGAGTATTGATTTAATACGCACGTGGACTCGCCCTAGGGCGACGGGTGAATAAAAAATAAAATTAAAAAGATGCATAATAAAAATTTGGTCGATAACGATGCGTCCCTCGCGACCGAGCCGACCAGACGCAACTTGTGCGTGGGGTGGGGGATCGATTATTTTAGAAATTACAAATACGTTCAACATTAAAAATGCAGCTTGATACACTTTTGTATTCTTCTGCATTTCAAAGGAATATTTGTTCGGCGGCCATGTTCCGCGAATCGGATTCGGGCGGGACGTGAAACGTCGGTTACTCTTTTTGGTGCGGGCTCTGCATAATAAATCGAATAATATTCCGTTCAATATTATAAAACTGTTATTTAATAAGGATTGTTCTAGTAAACGCGTGAGGTATGAATAGATATAATATAACAATTCCATGAAAAATATTTGCGTCATTAAAATTATTGACCTCAATGTTTTTAAGTTGTTTTAATCTTTCTATTTTCTTTTATTTAATTGTCTGGCTGAAACCGACTATCTTACAGAAGGTAAAAATTAGAATATGTCATTAAAATATTAAATAATCTTAACAGAAAACTCACAGTTGCATGTCTATTGATTTGGTAGTAAAATGCGCTACCCATGAACTGTCTGATTTACATAATTATGCAATTAATTTTCTATTTAATAAATACCTATTGCACCGTAAAGACAAAAAAGTTAATAACATTTAACGATTGAATTATAGTAATTACAATATTGAAATTACTTACGTAATAATTGATTACTTATAATATTAATTTGCGCTTGATTATTAAAAATTTAAATGGGTTCTCCTAAATTTTACGAGATACCTCGAGTACTCATTACTTAGGCTTTTCCTATTAGCTTTGTCATACTAGTCCACTACGTAGAGTAGGTGTCTTCTCTTGGCTTGTGGTTAGCGTAAGGTACCTAAGACAATACTTTAAATCGCAAGACATGTCACATGTTCTAGCCTCGCTAGATATCGCACATCTCGCAAATTTCCACCATGAATGCGTTACATCCTGTACTACTTTAAGGCAACGAGCGTAAGGTCTAATATGCTCCATCAATTAGATTCTACACGATGATCATTATTACTCTAAATGAGATTACATAGCGTGTCAGTAATAGAGCAATTTCCAAACTCTTTGCCGGTTGTTTATCAACACGTTTGTGAATGAGTCCTAAGTGATAACGTGTGACGTCATAGGAAGCGGTGAGCGCCATATTAGGGGCTCTGATGAGTGTGTGGGCCAGTTCCGTTTGACCCAGAGTTTGAGCACGCTGCACACTGCGGCTACCGCCAAGAACATCACGCGAAGCCGACATGAAAATATCATGGCCACAATTTCCTTCAATACACGAGTTACAGACAGTATTCAATTCGTGACATATTACCATTTTGCATTATAAATGTCAAAGACATACATCGGGTCAAGATCGCAATGGCCAAATGGCTTGGTTTAGCTACACATGAGCAGTACTACCTTGATTCCTGAAAGGTTAAATCAATGCAAAAGCACTTATCCGAACAATGCAATAAATATGTAATAAGCTCTTCGAGTAATGAGATAAGTAGCGTTTAGGGAGACCAATTACGTTGCATTAAAGCGAGCAAGTTCAGCCGGGCTGTCTTCTGGAATCCCGTGGTTAATCCAATTTTGAAGCTAACAAAAGACGCAATCAGCAAGCCGATGATGGTCCCGACCCACGTGTTATGCGCATGCGATTCGTCCGGAAACTTGCGCTACTCCATAATGGACGTACTCCTTTATTTTCAAGTATTAAATAAGTGCTCTAATAGACGCATCCGCGGCTTGTTCCTGTCGTCGAACAAAGTCAAATTGGCGCTTGTGCAACTAAAGCGAATTGAAGAAAACGGTACCGTCAAGGACGTACGCGATTTGTCTTGCGATTAACACAATTTGCGACTGTTTTTATATGCGTCAATGATTAATTTGAGAGTTCCGCTTGCATCTGCGGTCGGGAAGCGTTTAGGATCAGTTAACCCGTCGTTAGCGGCTGTGTATGATGGGGACATTTTGTGCAATCCCACTGTAGGTGTAGAATTCTAGGAAGCCAATATGCAAATAATAAATACTAATTAGAGGCAAGTTACAAAACAATTAAACATTGTATGACTCGCACTCGGAATTAGAATTTCCCCGTAAAAGGTGTTCGCGTCGCTTAATTCGATATAATTATTGTTTTGTATCGATGTCTACAATGCAGAAACCCTGAATCGAGAATCGATTTATCTATTATAGAGGTGGACACAGTCCGTCGTTACTCGCTGCACAAATGGGTGTGACAGCTGACATTGGTTTCTTGGTTCTCAAGGCATTTGTGATACTAATGTTAAACTGTTTTATCAAGAATACGTAATGAGGTTATATGCATTCATTTTATTATTCATTCACAATTTATTTATTGTGACGTGTTAAGGGCGGTTATTGTTAATATAACATTAAGAGATAAATAAATGAATTTTAAGAATTTATAGGGTTTTAAAATCATATCGTCATACACGGATATTATAACTCAGCATTAGGGTGCTTTTCCACCAGAGATGTGCTATGCTACGTTGGTGTGGATGTGTTTGGCTAACACCAATCATATTCATTGGTACACAGCTTAGCACTGGTGGAAACGGACTTAGCTAAGCTATGCGATAACACCAGAGGCATCGCGACTAAATTGCTAGGTACTTCTGATTTTTTTTATTTTGAGTGGATTCATTGGATTTAGAAATTTCGAAATGACAAATGCCGTTTAGATTTTAGTTTTCTTCCTTATTAGCAGAGAGAGATAAAATATATTTCGTCATTTATTCTAAGGCAGTTAAAGCAACAATGTGTGAAATAAGATATTTAATGATATAAAAGCCGCGCCGAACAAACCACATTCACTTAACATTATTTTTTAAACACGAACACTCAACATAGACTAATGAAAATGTATTAATATGTGAGACTCTTACATATGTATAAAAGTTCTCTCCCGTGAACAATTTATACTACAGTCGGGTCCATATTTTCTTATTTTATTTGACGAATCTTAAGTACTTATTTTAAAATAAATATTATCGCTTTGTATCGCATTTTTAATGAAGTTCATGTTTCTTTAATGCACGGTACCGAGTGTTGATATGTCAATTACTGTAAAATGATTTACGGTGTAGTCGGTAGCGATCGTGTTTATTATATCATTAAACTAAGCTTTTTGTTTTTACACGCCAATTTTCATTTACTTTAATAAAATCACTCCATTTGCTAGTTATGATATTGTAGTGTAGATACATCGTCTTGGAAAATCGCTTTAACTCCCAAAATTCTGACACAATTCAAATTTCATCACGGTTAGTTGATTCTGAAGCTAAGGCTCCATATTGGACACACAGGCAGACAGACAGACAGGCAGGTAAAAAGTATAGACAACCCTCTTTCAACGTCGGGTTTAAAAATAGACCACAACAAAGTAACTCGTATAAAACAATAAGTGATTTGAAAATAACGTTTCCGTATAATCGAGTCTCCTTATAGCTCAGAAGGGTGGACGGTCGCGACTTTGAATCAATCAGTGGTATTCAGAATAATTAGGTACCATTACATATAATTTTATAAACGGCCATAAGGTGCACTAGTTTTCATGTGAATTAATAATATTCCTATTACTCAGAACAGTCAAACGATGTGACATATAGCTCTTTACTAAAGATAGAAATTGTTAGCTGCACAAATATTTGCCCTCTTTATGTACATATAGAGTTCGTTTTTCTATGTTCTGCCTGTTTATTTATGTACATAATAGTTTTAAAGTGTAGTAGGAGTTTTAATGGCTATTTTAATAATATAGTAAGCTCATGCTTATAGTTAGACGAAGTTTGAAAATAAATTTAATTGTATACTTGTGTAAGAAAGATCGGGGTTTGATAATTAGGTGAAATATAACTTTATCGTGAAAGTATGTTTGTATAAATAGAAGGTAATTAAGGCAAAGGTATCTGTCTCTTAGTACCTATGTTCAAGGAAGGATTGTCTAGAGTGTATCGAAGCCAAAAATTGCAAGTTTGGCTTTCAGATAAACTAAGTAATTTGGAATTTGAATCCACTCCTGACATATTATTTTGGGTACAGCAGAGTACAATACATGTGGACGATGGATCATTATTTGCCAATTGTATACTTATCAGAAAAAAAAAACATCAACCAAATTTTTATATTGAATCCCAAATACACGTGCGTGTTCTAAATTTCTTGCTAATATGTACAAAGCGAAATAATGAAGTATTCTACAAGTAATTGGCCACAATTACTGTTCAATTAAGAAACGAAGTGTGGTAATTTTAAACTTTTTTTTCGTGAAAATGCGTTCTGTTCTCTTATTAAAGTGTTTAATTAGTTTACTACGTTGTAAAATCTCTGCAGACCTCATTTTATTCAAAAGTATGAAGGATGCATTATATATGAAATGATATGCAAACGATGCAGCGTCACTAATCCTTTACGACGGTTGAGACATTCGCATAATACTATTTATTGCACAAACAACAAAAGCGATTGACCTAAATACGCACCCCGCGATTAAAAACACGTCAACCCTCAAATGATCGCGGGAGTGGGGCCCGATCGATACACAGTCAGCTGAGCTAAGTGTGCGCAGTGGTTGCTGCTCGCCGCCTGCGCACTGAGCTCGATTCCATGCACTGCGCAGAAAAAACATGGCCGGTAACCCTACGAACGCTCCTCATTAATTCGCCCCTACACATTGTACTCGCACCCGCCGTAATTATATACAACAGACAGTTTTAATTCACATTTGATCAATTTTTTGGGAATTGTTATTAATGTTTTTATTTTTAATATTTATAGCTAACGGTAAAACTTCTTCGTAATTTAGATATATGTAGTTGAGTACTTAGGCCCTGCATGTTGCTTTTAAATACATATTTATAAGGGACGATTAGTGCATCCGCTTACAAGTTAGCATCTTAGTACGTAAAGCTAGATAAGGCTACGAAATAAAACCATTTAAATAAAAACTTAAAAAGCGACATAATAGGACTGGTCTGAATATACGTAATGCGTAAACCTAGTTTAATAAATATTAAATTTATCTATTCTGCGATAAAATAATATTTAAAGGATTTCTTCATGTGACGTTCGGCCGCGAGGCTGCAGATTGTCGTTCAAATATTGGAACAGACTCGACTTTAATAAGCCACGGGGCGTTCGTCGCACTGTAGGCTGCAGCAGACATCCACAACCATTTAAAACAAACCGGTCGCTTCAAGAAAACTTTAAAACAAAAAAGATACCTACATCTTGCAAAAAATCTCAAAGTATTCAGCTTAAAAGTACGCGGTGTAGTGTCTTAATTATGTAATTTCTATGTTAATCACATTTATATGGTATGTATGACAGGCTGGCGGCGCGCGCTGGGTGAAAAGGCCCCTCTCATTAAATTAGTCCAGTGGTTGGAGCACTATAGGTTTACTTGAGTTACGCACTGATTGACGTAAGTGTGAAACTCGCTCTCTCAACCCGTGTATGAATTAGCGAACATTGCCTGAATGCCTTCTATAGAGGCAATAAACGCGGAAAGGAGAAATAGTGTTAGGTTCGCGGCTAATTTTTACCTATGCTGTCGGTAGTGCCGGCGCCGCGGCGAGTGGGGTTTACCCTATACAAATCTAGCAAATTGTTTTTTTAACTCCGGAGCACTGACTCACTCTTTTTATTGGATTTCATAATGTTAACAGATTTCATTTAAAACCATTTTTTTCTCAGTTTATCGAAATGAATATATATCGTAGGATAGTTTTTCTGATTAGTTATTGCAAAACAATCGACGTTACTCATGCGTACTAAATATATGCACAATACATTGTTATGTAAAAAAACTCGTTAATTTGTTGAATGCAGATAACGTGAGTCACGAAGCGGACTAAATAATTATATTATGTGGCTGATTTTCCTGACCTTTCCCCGGCTAGATGTAGTGGGGGAGCCCAACTTGACTCCATGTAAGAGCCCAACTTGACTAGGTTACTCGTGGTGATTGATGGTAGTATTGGCTCTTAGAAACAACGAAGTTTCGAAGATCAAGTTCTACGCTCCAACGTAATTCCATTATATATAAGTCCTATGTAATAGGGAGTGAGCCTATTGCCATAAATTCCAGACTCCGTGCTACCACTGAAAATTTTTCCAAAAACCGAAAAAAGCCCAGTAATTCTTTGCCCGACCACTCGACCAATGAGACAGTCTCATTTGTTATTCTAGTAAAAAGCGAACTAGGAACAATACATTTGTCAAATAACATTCAATTAATTAGATAATTAACCTTAATTGCTAATAAAACATGGATCGGTATCCACTTAAACTAAATTTTCTAATTATTGAATTGATTAATAATTAGTACCTTGCCTTCGTATGATAAATAATTTTTGTCCATTCATTACTTACTTATGTACCTATGTAGTAACATGACTAGGGTGGTACTCAATATTATTTACTTAATAAAACTATTTCTTTTTCTATTGCTTTTCGTGTTTCTTGTTCACTTTAACATCGATTATAACTTCGGTTTTTATGGGATAAGCCAGTAAACGACCAGGTGATAACGACCACCTGATGGTAAGCAATCGGTACCGCCGGTAGACACCCGAAGCACCAGAGGCGTTACAAGTGCGTTGCTGGTCTTTTGAGAATTAGGAATTCGAATATTGTTGGGAATTCGGAGATTGGGGAGGGGTAAATTGCGTAAACACAGTCAGGTTGATTTTCTGTAAGGCCGTGGTATCACTCCGGTCGAGCCGGCTCATTCATGCCGAAGCATGGCTCTCCCACACTTGTGTGAATTGTGATTAGTCCCTTTATGTCTCAAGATACCAGATGATACAAGAACTCAAACAACAGATGTCAACCCGATGACCGTCAGCACAGCACCTATTAGAGACACTGGGTCCTCTGAATTATCATGAGCATCTTTCAAGTGAACAGAAAAATAAAACACAATCGACGTACTTACGACAAATTATGTCAAAGATTTTGTCTGTGTAATACATTCACGTTTACTATCTCACAGTCCAGTTTCTAGGCCATTTGTACAGTAAAGTTTGCATGACTAAGAAAACTGAAAGTACCTACCTATGATGTAACTAACATTAAAATAATATTTAAAGTAGATACTATCAGACTTTATAATTTAAAATTTCCGACGATGCACACACGCAACGATTGCAAACTTCAAATCGATAATATCGATTTTGAAGCGATTGCATCGATTTTGTTAATAATTTTAATTGTTTTTCTTACATTCAATCTCATTATCGAAATCACAACAAAACATTACAGTATTCAGTTACTACATTACACAGATATTACTAAAAGTATCTAATGACATAAACAAAACAGATATTCCCAAAAATAATACCAACAATATTGGTCACAGACATCATTAAAAGATTTCCGAACCAAAACATCTCCTCCTACACTATTCACCCCCACATTGGCCATTCGATATCATAATTATTCAACCAATACAATTAATTAGCACTATGTAAACAATGTATCAATTTTCTATTAATGTAATGGCTTCATAATTATGTGGATAAAACCTTGGACAAAAGTAGGTTTGGCTCGATTTTTTGTGACCAAAATTGTCCAATATCAGGTTACGGCTACCAAAAACATTCACCCGCTGACTATAAATACGATGTCAAAGCCTCAGGAAATCGCTAATTGTTTATGAAAATGGATCGAGAAGTTATTTCTGGCAGCAAGATTGTCAAACACCGCTTTAGCGATTATTTATATCGGAAGAAACTTTCCGATGTTATTTTTTTACTGTTTTTCCCTATAAAAATGTTTTGGACACAAAATTTGGCAGTCACTGTATTAAAATTATTCTCGCCTTAAGAATATTCCTTCTTATTTATAAGGAAGAACTATGTAAATATCCAAGTTAAGTATTGTACGAGAAAGCAGTAAGGACACCAATAACCAATTGTCTTTAATTACGCGAAGATGTTTCGATTATGTAAGGACATGAAGCAACCAGGGGGCCGGAAGCCGGCCGCGGACGGCAGCCGGTCCGTCGTGCACGTGCCTCCGGTCCGGTAGCTCCTGCTTAACTCGAATAAATCAGTGAAATCAGTCTTAACCGCAACGCCACCGCAAAACTGTTACCCAATCGGTTCCACGGACAGAATGGTAGATTTGACAATTAGAATATAATGGAGAGTCCGACTGGAATATGCGCATATTTAGGAACAAATAACGTGAAAATTATAGCAGCCGCTGCTGCCATCTCAATACTGACTCATTAGGAATTTCAAAACGCGTACATGCTCAAATGAACATAATGAACACTTTGTCAAACAAACACCTATAGGCTGTACTGTGTATCTCTGGAAATTGTATTGCATTTGTAATATTCAGTCTCGATACTTGGACGGGAATGCTGGAATCTATCTGTTTTATAAATTTCATCGATTAACCTCAGAATAAAACATCGTAGAAAACCAGTTCGAAAAAAGTTTGATGTGAACACAGCATACAATAATAGGGATATCTTAAATCAAAATAAAAACAAAAACTACAGTCTGAAGCTTAAAACTACCTAAGTCACTTCACGAAAGAGGCAAGAGAGCACAAGAAATATACAAGCTACAACCTACAATCAGTTTTTGCTTAGAAAAGGCTCCAAATGAAATTCACTGCACGAAAATGAAATAAAGTTGTACATAGAGAGTACATGACAGGTAATAGGGAGCGTGAAACTCGCTCGTTCAGACTTGCCAAACATAAATATATAAAACTATAATGCTATATAATTGAGGCACTTGCATCTCGCGATACATTTATTCAAACGTGTAGTCGGAACGCGACAAATTATCGCGGGTGCCGACAAAGGGTTGCATGACGTCACACGACGACTAAAAACATTCCCAGCGCGCCATTAAAAGGGAGAGATCTAGCACTTTTGTCGCGCTAACCCAAAGCTTTGCAATGCTCAATGATCCACTAAAGCAGTGCGCTAAATTGAGGGACAATACAAACCGGCGCGCATAAGGCCCGGCTCCACCACAGCGGAGGCGAGATGAACGGAGCGGAGACTACATTTTAAAAACAAATACAATTTCGTTATTTACACATTGAGAGACTACTGGAGACGTCTCATATTTGAAACAGGGAAGTGAGCTATATCTCGAGAAGACATTATACTTTGCATTAGTTGAAAACGAAGATGTGAGACATAGAATTATGAGCGGACCTACAAGCTTAGGTAGACACCTGAACTGAACTAAAAAACCACCTCTCTTCGCCACTTTTGTGGAGTCTAAGTGTGCGTGTGGGGTACCGTAAACATAATGCCGCTGAATTATCTCGAGCGATGGTCCATGAACCAGTACCTATTTGATAACAATTGATTAAGCCAACAACCGTAGAGGTAAAGTAGACTTCTGTCAAGATCATTCAGCAACTGCCAAACTTAGAACACTGTTAGTCAAACAAGACATTCATTTTAATACAAAACGAATACACATTACTGAAGTGATACACAAGTATCCAGAACATAAAAAAATGCTAAGTACGGAACCTTAAAAATGTCGTAGAAAGTAGAATTTTCCGGCTAGTGTCAGGTGTTATTAAAGGACACGCGGCGGCGCGTACAGATAGACATAAGTACAGTCAGACTAGTATATAATAAGACTGTCGCACGGGGAGCCACTGAAAGGGGTAATCGCGGGAACGCTTACAAAACAGCTTGCAAAAAACTTAAAGGATTATTGTATGACGCTTTAGTGGAAGCAACTACGCACACCACATAGGAAACTCCAGCGCTGATTAAAGTGACAAGTACTACAACTTTATATTTAAAATGGCTGCTCATTAAATCATAGCACTGGAAATATCTGGCTGGAAAATGATATTGTAACCCAATACAACGATAAACAGCGAACATTTTCGGGAAAGGTGCACTTGTTTAAACAAACAGCTACTTACGTTAATATGTATATAATTAAGGACTCATTTCAACTTTATTACGAATTCATTGATGTATCACGTAGCCGGGAAATACTTACCTTCCGCGCGATGCGATGGATTTCTGATTGTTCATGCGCATGAAGTAGGTACTTACCTGAAAGCAAAATAACATCAATGAAATATGTGCACTGATTCCAACATTTATTTATTAAGATAACAAGCACGCGAATTATTGCCGAACAACGGCATGGCGATGTTAATTTACCTGCATTAAAAGTTAATTTGCAACGTTTGTTTTAAATAAATAAGTAAATTAGATAAAGATTAAACGTAAAAATCTTAACACTATTGTTGAATATTTCGGTTGCACTCAAAGAATAGCCTGCTCGCCTGCTGATGGGCTGGGCTCTATGTAATTAGACCAATTTAAATCTTAATTAATATTAATTGTCCGACGGCGGAACGAATCTGTCGTATAAGTACTGCCGCGGAAAAAAGTCTTAACGAACATTTTGCATTTTATTTAATTAACGGTGGTAAAGAAAATGTTAAAATTTCGAGTTTGGAACGCGTCGTTTGAGCGGTCGGTAGGCCGGTGTCGCCTTTGCAGTTTGAAGCGTTCTCGAGGGTACGTGTCGAGTCGCGCGCCGCGTCGTCGCGTCCTAAGATTTTTTCTCTCGACTGTACAGTAAAATAATACGTACTTTTTTTATCCACGCCGCCGTGCTCATTGTTGGCGCTTCAATACAATACGATGCCCCTAGTACTCTTAATACGGATGTTAACATTTATTATTCTATTAAATTATCCACTTGCCTCCGTATCAAGTTTATTTCGTAATATCATTCTTCATCACTGGATCATTTAACGTTCTCTTTAAAGAGCGTCGTCTTGGTATTTCGTGAGTCATTAGCGAATGAATCATTTGATTTAAAATCTGTTTAGAAATATAATATTACTGTAGTCTAGACGTGTTACTACGCCGCTCATACCACTGCCACGCAAGTTATTAAATTGAATACAATAAACAATAAACGGACAGTAAAACTGATCAGGAATTAACAGAACAATTGTCGTTAGCTCCCCTTTCTTCACCCCTCCCCCCGCTATACTTCTCACCCCCTATACTATGTTATTAATTTAATTTACACCCAATGTTTCTTTTATTTGGGTTTCATTTCGTAAAATGCACCTGTAGGTGGCTATAGGGCTGGCAGACATTTGTTGATATAAATATTATTTGTGTTGATGTTGACAAATAGGTAGTGCTAACTTAATGTTTTTACTACCGGAATGATATACAGTATGACTTTATAAAATATGTTCTTGTTATGATATTCATACTAGGACATATATTCTGCTTGAATGGGCCCCATGATTTTTCCCATTATTCTTTCGGAAATGAGCTAATTGTCATACGATACTTAGCCATTGTCCTGCACTGTTTGTAACCACGGGTGTAGCTAGTTTCGTCCGTATCAATTATACGGGGCCCTCAGGTCATGGGAGCCCCTAACATGCATAAGCAAAAGACAAAAACTACCCAATGTTTTTATTCGTTTCAAAAATACATAAGTCAAATTAATCAGTTCCTTCTTTTCTCGCGTAAAGCAGGTTCAAAAGTTGGCAGCAAATTTAGAAAAATTTACGTCATTTTAAGGGTCCCCAAACATGGGTTCGCTGTTATAGCCATAGTACCCCATAGTATCTCAGTTACAATGTATGATACCTCAATTCCGCGACAGATGTCGCTTTTTTATAATAACCGAATATCAGTAAGAGTTGCAATGCTAACCACAACTAGCATTAATGATAATTAAACCTTACGTCCAAACTAATTAAGTCCATTTTTGTAAGGCTATACCACAGACGTTTTGTTCACAATGTATGCATTTGATTACGTTACCGTGTGTATTCCATATTCAATGTAATTGTAGAAGAAAAAAAAAGGAAATTATTTAAAAAAGAACTTTTGCTTTTTGACAGCCCTAACTACAGTATGTTACAAATATAATTTTAAGAATTAAGACAATGTTGGTTACTTTTTGTCTTTGCGGTTTAAATTAAATTAAATTAGTTGTACGTAAGCATGCCAAATGAAGTATTCTAACGAATACGCAAATGTTTCTTGAAACCTACGACCAAGTTCGCATAAATATCGTCAGTTACGAATTAGAACCTGGTTTTATTAAGGTAAAACCTTAAGCACGCTTAAGAAGTAAAACAATAATTTCTATAACACAATTTTGTTTTCAAAAGCTTCACAATAAGTCCTGATGCTGTATTAAAGACATATTTCACCGAGCTCCTAAGTATTTAAAGCATCAAGACATGTAAGTAACTCGATTAAAACGACCACGTATAATAAAATATAAGTACAGCCTTGCATAACCTTACAATACAAAGGAACCGTTAATTATAATAATTAGTAAAAATAAAAATATAAATATAAATAATGCAGGTTAAAAATATGGTGAGCAAAACTGCTGGCACGCGCTTGATACGGCATAATGAGCCGCTCGGAAAATGAACCGCAACGCTCCGCAAATATAACAAAACAATGGTTTCGAAGAAAATTTAGTCGTAAACAGTGTTCTAAGCGTTCTAAGTGTGGCGTTAATTATTAGTTTAAGTATTCATAAAAATGTACGTTAACACCGACCCCGAGGCGGAAGCGAGCAAAAAGTTTTATTCCAACTTTATTGTAACCGGGCTGCGACTTGTCGGACGAGCGCGCGACACGACACGACACGACATGTCGTACATGCAAACTTTAAGCTTTTTATCATCCTGTATCTTTACGAAATCAATTGTAAAAAATGTATCAGCTACTTTCCAATTATTTGCGAAACGATACAAATACTCGTACTATCATATTAAATATTTTAACCTGCGTAGCGTGTTACAAGAACTTATATAATTAAAGTAATTAGCTAACTTAACAATAATTTTAATTACATTACAATACAAGTTACCGAACAAAGAATGTTAATTTAATATTCAGTTTAAGGTTGAGAATGTAGGTGAATAATAATTGATTCAAATTAACAAATAAGTACTAATAATTGTATAAGATGCTATACCAAAATTAACTACGACATCATAAGCAATCCACGACAAACCACTACTGGACTATGAGCCTCCTTAACATAAGCCTGGTCATAACACAAAAATTAAGAAACACGAAATTTTTGTTCTAATTTCATTTACCTACAGCAAAATAATAAAAATCTACGACGACGACTCTTCTCCTAGCCTTTGGCTTAGGCAAATTAAATGTAGTAGTTCTGTTAAGCTTTGCATCTTTTTACTAAAACTTGTCTACAGCAAGTTTTAAAGATTTTCTACAAATTTATTTATCCAAATGACATTACCAGAGAAGTGGCATTTCAAACTGAGAAAAATGTATGTGGAAATGTTTATGTTCTGTATAAATGAAAATGGATCTCCGAAATGTTTGTTCGAGCACAACTCCAGAACTGCTAGACCGAATTGGATAAATCTTCTTTTGTTGCTATTTCAAACAAAGTTTGTATGAAAGATTAGACTTATTCTCCAGGAACATAAGGCAATAAGACCTGAGTAAAGCCAGGAAAGGCTGCTAGTTACATAGAGGTAAATACAACAGCTATGACTACCTGTACCAACTTCGGCGATTATGAAAAAGTTGTGCTATTTACCCGACTGCGCCAGAAGGAGGGTTATGTTTTTCGAGTGTATGTATGTATGTATGTATGTATGTATAATTGTTTGGCACGCTCTACAGCCTAAACGGCTTGATGGATTTTGACTTGAGAGGTGTCGTTAGATTCGTATTTACTGTGAGAGTGACACTGGATATATCAAAATAATAAAAAAACAAAATGGCGGATTTTTGGCGCCAAATTCGAATATTTCTCACTCTCTAGCCTGAACGACTCGATGGATTTCCGCTCGATAGGGGTCGTTTGATTTGTATTTACTGTGAGAGTGACCCTAGATATATCAAAATAAAAAAAAACTAAAAAAGATTAAATAAAAAAAGTAATTTAAAAAACTAAAAAACCCGACTGCGTTTCTTTAAAATATTAAAATGAAAAAACCCTAAAACAAGAAAGTCATCGTAAAATTTAAGCAGTCGGGACCCATTCTAGAAAGCCAGCCGTATGTGCCCTCACAAAGTCTTTATATTTAGAATGGGTCCCGACTGCTTACATTTTACGATGACTTTCTTGTTTTAGGGTTTTTTCATTTTAATATTTTAAAGAAACGCAGTCGGGTTTTTTAGTTTTTTAAATTACTTTTTTTATTAATTTTGGTTCTCCACGGATAACAATTAATCAAATAATACTCTAGAGTAATAAAATTGTAATAGTCAAAGTAATGTATAAAACGTACGGGGGCTGACATATCTTTGATAAAAAGATTTAGATTAAAAAAAACATGTATGACAAAGAAATAAAAGAAATGTAAATAAACGATGAAAGAATGTGTTATGGTTCACTCGTTCTTCGTAACATCATTAAAACTAAAATGTACGGGACCGTTTTAATTTTTGTTTAACGAAAATAAACAAATCCGACAAAGCAATTGTAAATCAACTTCCAAGAAAATGAGAGAGTTATGTGTATAACATTTCTTTTCTTTTTTCGTGCAAAACGCGAGGGAAGGAATACGCAATATATTTTAATACGTTTTTTTTTTCTATCTGGTTGACAGGAGCCCCTATAAATAAAAATACGCGATGCGTCGCACTGAATTATACCATCTGTCAAGCCATATTTGATGTTATTTGTATTGAAAATAGATATTATAATGCCGTATTAGTAACCGTGACAATGTGAGCAATGACATGATATAGGTGTTAACCTTTCCATGTTTTCTCTGTAGTCGTATATTTTTTTTAATACACTATTTTTTCTGGTCTTTTCCCGATTACCGTTGACTTCTGATGTATATCCAACAGTCCATTGACTTAGGTCAAAGTGATCATTACTAATTAATCGATAATAATAACTACATTGAATGCAAAATCTTTGGATCGGTATAGGTTTTTGTTAGAATCTCTAATACAACTAATGTAAAAAGTCAATCTTAACCAAAGATTCGTGTGATCGCCAAGTCAAATGTCAGTCAGTGTCATTCCTTACATTGATTCGAATGACTACACAGTTGGCGCGGTGGCTGGGCAACTGTTTGCCGTGTAACGAACAGCGGGTTCGATTCCCGCACGGAGCTACTCTTCACCCACGACACAGGAGGAAATTCTAGTGTGAGGCAACGTTTTTTTAAAAAAGCAAATGCCATTTGTGTACATTGACTTATAATAAGACCTCCTATTTCTATGGCTTACTGCGCTTCCTAATACACTAGCTTTCTAAAATATTATAAGTTCCCACCTTTTAAACGGGAGCGCGCAGTGTGCGTCTTAAAACTATCCTTATATGCAGTAAGTGCAGTACATGTGTATATGAGTATAAGTGCTAAGTGCTTGTCAGAGGCAATAAGGTTTAAGTTTGAGTGGAAAATGCGCGAAAAATTGTACCATTTTTAAAATCTGTTCAGTCAGTATTGGAAAAGAGGCGTGATTTTAATAAGATTGTCAGTTGTGTTTGGCAGGAACACGCCAGTAGAATAGTGGTATATAGCATTTTCATGTAGAATATTCTAGCAAGTGGCTCGGAGGTTCACCAGTCAACAATGTTGCGATAAAGAAGAGTAATGACTGCATCATATGCCCACATCAGTCACTGCAAAATGTACGTGCATCATCAACAGCCCGTAAATTCTACTGATGGACTACTCCTACTCTACAAAAGCGAAGTTTGACACAATCTTCACGTTTGACGAGTAAATTGGAGATCACAGTCCAAAAGGTTCAAGTTTATCAGAGATCAGAACAGCCTTGTCTTTACTAGTACAAAATGAAAAACAAACTCACAATAAAACACATAGCGTTCATTTCCGCACGACGACGCGACGTCTAGATAGTTACTGCCGTATTTACAATACATACACATTGTTTCACACATAGAATAAATAAAACAAATTACTTTGCAACAACACTGCTCGTATACAACAATAATAATTATAATGTACATATAAAATAATATAAATAACAATGAGGTAGATTGGATATAAAGTTAATTAGTCCATTGTTTAGCAATGAATGGAAGTTGTAGAAACGAGAATGAATGATGCAAGAAAACGGATACGAATAGGTACCACTCGGTCATAGTGTGGGTACATGGACTACTGGGGCTTATAATGTAGTGTGGAACGGTTGAGATGTTTGTCTGTTGATATATACTATGTATCACAGTTTCATTATTTACATCTATGTATTATTAAGCCAATAAAGGAGATATTTCAATGTTTTATTTAGATTGTCGACTTAAATCAGTAAAAATATCAATTAGTGGTTTGTTTACCAAGTTCGATTGGATCAGTTATTTCCTAAAGAATGTGACATTTCGCTAAGTTCTTCGAATTCAATATAAAAATATGTCATGCAACAAAGTTGCAGCAACTAGCCGACCCCTAAGGACCTGCAATATGACAACCGACAAGTAAATATAAGTTAAATGGTCGCGCATACAATTATTACGCGTGCACACATTGAAACAGTGCAAGATGCATACTCCGAGCAAAAACTGGCTTCAAACCTCACACAATATGACTTGTAGTTAGCGTCATAGGATGGAATAAAAATAAAATGTAATTATAATTATTATTTGCCCGCATTCGTGTCAGCCCGCCATGTCTGTATTGATAGTAATAGTTAGGGGAACAATAAAATATACTTTAATTAGTGGCGACGTCGTACATTCGGGGGGGGCATCGACCCTCGCGCGGCCCGCGGCCCGCAAGGAGGGTACGCGATCCGATACGGAGGCGATACGACTTAACTATTCGACTAATGTGATGACAAGCTGTTTTTGAGAGTGGAACTTTGCGTGATTTCCACGGATAAAACTTTGGTGTTACCGTTAGCTGCAGAAGTTAAGGATGGGGCGATGTTTCGGATAAAGTGTTAGCAATTATGTCGAACGACTATCAACTTGTCGGTCGGTACTTTGTTACGATAAAAGTTGTCTGCGGCTGTTTTGTGTTGAAATATTTTTTTCCAACACCTATTACGTTTTATAATACCTATTGCCATAGGCGGCGTTGTGGAGGTAATCTATTCATGGAAGGTAGATAGCCTTATTTATTTATTATCAAGAAGTAAGCTACCTAATAAACAACCCGCATAAACGGTAATATATTTAACGTTTTATTAAAATACCTCCATGATGAACATTTTATGAAAACCGACTGCGTAAAAAGAAATTAACAATCATAAATAATTCAATGACGCTATCCGTAACGACGGCGGAACGACAATCGTTTACTATAACTGGCTCGGAGCTAGCCTATATAATTTGATGCAACGATGTTGCGATATGAAAAAAAGAAGTGACCGCGACACTTGGCAGTTTTGTTTTTTATTATTTTTCATTTATAATTATTATGTGAATTTTAAATTGTGTTCTGACATTGGTTATAATATAACGGGCCCAGTTATAGGGCAATTCGTGTTGGTACGAAAATGGACAAGTTTTTAGTATGGACGGCTTTTTGTTAACAATTAATAACTTGGCAATATTATTAAACTTCATTGCAGAGTAAACTAACTTGGTAAGAAAATAAAGACTGAGTTGTATGATCAAAGAGACATCAGACCACCACAGATGGGGCTTATCATGGCTGATGCCGATCCGAAGCTGCGGACTGTCTAGCGGGTTACCGGGACTCCAGGTCGAAAAGCAGGAGTAGAAACGGGGTGATTTTTAGTCAATAAGAGTTTGACTCTCCCTCTCACTTCGGTACTTCGAGTCAATCTTTTAGGTACTTCGAAGTTATACTATTTAAATGCCAGGATAATGTATGTGTTTGAGTAAATCTAGTAAACTCAGTGCAATAATAGTCCTGACACTGCTTGACATAATTATGTGTGTTGGTTGTATGTCAAGCCTCAAGGACTCGAAAGCTAATTTTGCTCTAATTGGATATCATTCGATAGATGCATTATGCCCAAATATATACGTTTGATATTGGCTAAAACTATATAATTAAGTAACTATTAGTAATATTTGAATGATATAGGTAAACTATAAAATTATCTATCAGAAGTAGTTTTTCCGAAATTGCTAGGAACAATAGAGACAAAAATTGACATCATCATATCAGTCATAAGACGTCCACTGCTGAACATAGACCTAACCCAATGACTTCCAGATTTGCCGTTTGGAAGCGGCCTCCATCCAGCGGCATTCTCCCTGACATTCTTATTTTTTTGATCTTGAAAAAATCTTAAATGAAAAAAACTCTGTCTTCAGTATAAACCAATTTTTTTCCAACTTATTTGCTTGTAAAAGTTGCCAAGCTATTTAGGAACTTAAAGCAATTAGGATAAGGTAATGTGCATGGGACGTCGAGGTCGTTCCCCGATTACTCTTAGCAGAAACATATAAGCAATCTATGTAATTTCTCTCATTTGTAACTAAAGGGCCTAATCAGTTTTGTAGTACAACGAAACAATTACATTTGTGTTATGTTGAAGACATTATTACAATGACCGGTACCTCTTTAAGATTTTAACTGAAAAATATAAATTGAACGAATCTTTGTTCCGCGTGTAACCAATTACGAATAACCAATGTTTAGTCGTATATACTTATTGCTGTTGTAATTTTAATTTTAAACCTTGTATCTTAAAGTCATAAATTATTTGAAAGATTTTTTTACTTGTCGGTAAACGCAATTACGTATACTATTAGACGTACTTCTTCAAAACTCTTTGTACCATTTCTAAAACGATATATACTTATTTTTTAGTAAAAGTTCTAATTTTTAACAAAGAACAAATCAATTTTGGTCCCCACTGGTATAGAACCTGTTGCGACATAGGTAGGTTAGTTCATAGTTGCGACATATACGAGTACCTATAGAGAGAGATAGTTACATCGCGCGATCCCGCTTTAATTAACTATTAGTTACCTTAGCAGTAATTACTGAATGTACTGAGCATTACCTTGTGACGTCACGGTCTTGATATGACGACTAATTCGAACGGTTAATTGTCTGTAAGCTGTATGATGTGGCGACAGCTAAGTTATATACATCTGTCAGATCTCCTACTCTTTGGCGGATGTCGGAAGAACTGATTGAGGGACTAAACTCTTTTCTTGTTCTGGTACACTCTGCAGTGATAGACTGCACGTTGGCTGGCGCGGAACGTGTAGCGGGTTCTATTCCGATACGGAGCAACTCTTTCTGTGATCCACAAATAGATGTTTCGGGTGTTTGTAAACGCACTTACGACAAAGGAAAAAATCTTAGAGTGTGGTAACATTAAAAAAAATCCTAAACTTTTTTAACTGCTATCTCCAACCCGTCAGTCAAGCGTAGAGGTTATGGCAGACTCTGTTAATCTCTACTCTTGAGAAATGGCAATGGCAGACTCTGTTTAGGAAAGGCCTAAACATTAATCGCTTCACATACTTCCATGTACTGGATATTGAACTTTCATCTTTGTTGCACAGATTACTTACTGAACTTGTGGTGTCTATTGCAAAATGGAGCCCGGCTTTGTTGCAGTGCAATTAGTTTAGTGACTGAGCCTCGAACCATTTGAGCCCACTTTAACTTCTTAACATAAGCTCCTCACCACACTATTATGTTATCAGCTTAGATTTATACACATAAAGTATACTAACTTTCCGTCTATGGTAATTTGAAAGCGTACTACCGAATCGCTTCAGATCTTGGTGAAATAATACTTCAAGTTGACCACCACAAGCCCAGTAGCGGTGATACTGGACACGAAGCCGAAAACTCAACGAGTTGTCAAGGCTCCGGCTTGAAGAACAGAAGTAAGTAGTCAGTAATAGTCTGACAATCCCTCTCGCCTCGCCCAAGGTAGAAGAAGATATTGGATGATTTTCATCCCGCAAAAAACGTTATTTGCGATTTTTTTAAATCTTTTCATTGACCTTAGAGCCCATTCAATACAAACGAATAAACCACACAATACGTTCAAAAGCGCACACTTCTATTCTATTTATAACTCAAGTAGCCACACATACATACATACCTAACACAGAAGTACAACTTTTACTAAGTAATCTCCTCCACATAAATTAAAAAGCCTACTCTACGTAACTCAAGATAAACCTAGAACGAGAGACTTGCTCCGATATTTCGATGGGAAAATGAAGGCGTCTATTCAGAAATTGATTTCCTATCACAGAACACGCAGGCGACATCTCGGTTAGAAGATTGTCTAGAATTAAGTCATGTCCAATCAGTCACCTACATGCCTCGTAGAGTCTGACATAATGACACCAGTACAGCAAGCTGTTTGGCAATCTCGGTGTTGTTCAGTCTTACATTGACATTGCCAGAACATCTCATGCCATAATATGATCTGCAAATAGCGTATTTATGACAGTAAGCATCATCAGTAATAAGGTCAATTTTAAATCCCAATAATATTTTGCTTAACCTGTTAATCCAATCTGAGACCATCAGTAGGGTCTCTCACATGCAACTGTATCAAATAAATCAGACCATGTACCAAATGAAATTTTTCATTTACTTTTTCATTTCAAAAGACGAAACGACCACTCACTCAAAACGAAAGTCACAATATTAAACTGATAAAACGAACAAATGTTATATTTAAAACCCGATGGAGACACCGCCAAACCGACCAACCTTTTAAAGACTTAGTTTACATGCAGCTTTTAATAACGTATCACTCTGTGGTTTCCTCTATGAAGACAAAGATATTACTGTGTCCAGTGAACTGACAGGCAGGTTATTGAAAAACGCCGTTATAGGTCCATTTATATATATCTGCAATAAGTTATTAAAGGCAATCAAGAATGGCGAATGGCGCACAAACTTTTCATTTGAACAGTTCCCTTTCGAGATGATTGGAGATTTGTAATTCAGTTTTCCAAAACTCTAGACTAGAGAGTGAACCTTTCGCAGGCGGATATTGAAGTCGAGACTTTTTATCCCTATCTATCCAATCAATACGATAACCAGTCAATCAAACGTCGATTGGAGTGAACAGAAAGTTTAAGTTTCAAAGGCTACGCTCAGCATTTAAAGAGACAGCCTCATATATAACTGCGGGCTTAGTTCAACTTTGTTTTATATTTAACGAGATCGAAACGAGCCCGCGTTCGGCGCTCTGATTGGTTGACTCCAGTGAAGCAACCAATCATATCGCTGAACGAGGTTTCGTGTCGATCTCGTTTAACGTAAAGCAAAGTTTTACTAAGGCACCAGTTCAGACATATATCGAGATGTATTTATTTATGAAGAATTTATTTTCAAAGCTATGAAACGTCGACTTCAAACGTGGGGGAACTCTTTCATATTAGCGGTTTAAATCGGAGCCGATCTTTGACAGGGCGCGTGGGTTTTGAGAGATTTTAAAAAAGTGATTTAACTCGAGTGACGGTTATGGTGATTTCAGATTAGGTGTCATTGTGTAAGATTTCACCTAATTTGGGACAATTAAGATCAGGCGGCGAACAATCCCTTTGACAATGGCTGCATGTCGATAACGTCAAGACCAGCAGTGAAAGATGCATGGGGGTTTGAAATCCGTATTAATTTATATCGGCAGTTTGGGAAGCAAAGGCCGTCACTACAATAGAAATGTTTGCACCATTCAAAGCATACAGAGAAACCAAACTTACCCCTTTGAGAGTATAACAGTCAGTTCTTTACCCACACCTATCGATATTGGAGTAAAGCTACTCTCGGATCAAATTCTAACACATTTGAAATGACCGGTCAAAGGGCCTTTCTATGAACTACACGGTAGTTGAGCAACCTGGCTGCTTGCAACGTGTAGCGGGTTCGATTCCCTCTTTGTGCGATCCATAAATTGTTGTTTCACGTCTGTGTGTCATGTCATATGCATGTGAAACTGTACCTTTTGCGTAACGCCTACCGTAAACTGTGGGAATCTATCCGATAAAACTACGTTTAAAAATTCAAATCGGAAATGTATACCTTTAATTGTTGCCTCAATTTTTCTATCCCATCCTCGAATCTAAATAAAAAAGAATGATCAAAATCGCTCCGCAATTCGTGGAGATATCGCGTAACAAACAGCCAAAAAGAATGAACGAATTGAAAACTTTTTTCTTTTTTACAGTCGGTTAAAAGTGACGTCATACTTTCAACTCTAGTACAGTAATACAAATACTATTTCAATTGAAAACAATGAAAAAAGGAGTTCATGTTTTCGTTTCTTACCTTCCATCAAATAAATTTTTTGATCACCCAAACATCCCTACAGAAAAACACATTAGAAAGTTATACATTTGCAATGAATGGAAAAATAAACAGAAAACAATTGAATACGAACAAATCAAATGAAAGTCAGAGCTTGATGCTTGAACAAGATAAAAGGTAAATAAAGAATCGTTAAATCGTTCCGCTAGTTAATACAATCTAACAAAAGAAATAAACACGAGATATTAATATCTGGAAGACATGTTCCAATGCAGATTTCCACAGATCAACAACTCAGACCAGACACTAAACATAACTTTAATTAATCGCATTGTACGTATGTACGTAACCTTATATTAAAGCAGTTGATTTCCTTAGCGCAGTTATAAATGACAATAGGGATTTATTCCAAAACCAATAACGCAAACAAAACTGAATCCTATCCTAAGACAATAAGAATCAAATTAGTTGCAACAATAAATAAATTTGCGATCTTACAATGATAGGAGTGAGTTCAGAATTCAAAAGTTCGAAGCACAGTTTTATCGGGACAATTAAGATTGATCTTTATTGTTGTGGAGTAAGGTTGAAGTTGTGATAAGATGGAGTGGGTGTTAGATCCTTGTGGATGTGGTAGGCAGGGTTCCATTACTGACATGATCAAGTCACACTGTAAGAATTTAAGTTCTCACAACGTTTTTATTGAATATGTTTTTGAAGAGTATTCGTAGAAGTTCAGAGGACGGAGGGAGGAGGTCAGGGAAGAGATTGCGTAGCGATATTATTCTCTGTTGGAAAGTAATTGAAAGAAGACACAAATCTGTCGATGTCTAATAAAAGAGAATTGTGAGGATCTCGACGCAAAAGCCCTAGGTTTAGATGATACAAAAGTAATGATAACGATATACAGTTTGTGTTATATTTAATTTTAATATATGCATTGTTCATTTCTGCTTAATTCTTCATAGAATAGCTTTGTTGTAGTAAAATGTTTCGCCACAAAAGTGCATAATATATTGTTTGTTTAATATCGTACCCACAATAAGTAAGTGAAGTGTGAGCGAGTATTTTCAATGTAGCAAACTGCGAACAAAATGAAACGAGTCTATTTTACCGGAAAGCCCACAAGTAGACTGAAGCTGGCACAATGAAACATTTGATGCATCGTTTAAAAAATATTACAATTTTAAAACATGTAACAATACAATATTGCCACATTTATGAGTAGAAAGGCTAATCAGGTTTTGGGAATATTTTAAGTAAGTAATTACTGTTTAATTGCTCGAGTTTGTAACATTTAATTTGCCATTATACGTCCGCGTAACATTACATTTACAAGCGAATAAGTTTCGCATAAAAATCTTCTAACGTAACGTTATCTTACGAACTAAAATTATGACAGCATTATTCGTGTTCCTTCACTCATTACAAATAAAACGTGCAATTATTTTAAAAACGACGCCATTAATTATGCGGCAGCCGACGAGACGACTTACAATCTTAAAATAAATAGAATAGTTAAATATTTTCACAAATAAGCGTTATCTAATGACATTTACGGACGATACATCATCTGTGAATACAATAAATTAATTAAAAAATAAGCGTGTACGTTAAAAAGAGCGTCGCGAACAAAAAAAACTCGCAACAGACCGCCAATTGTGACGGTAATCAGATACAAATATTTAGTGCCGGCCGCGTCCACCCGTGTGGAACGATCCGACTCCCACATACCTCATTTGTTATAAGCCACATTATAATCACACATTGTGTTGGATAATAAATAGAAAAAGCGACAATAGAAATAACGAGTCACAAATAGGCATCTAATAATGAAATTGTATTGCATATAAATATATGGTTATATATCGTGTTTCTCGCTTCGACGGACCGTTTAATAGCCGCTGCTAGTTTATTAGTGATGCTTCCTGGTGCCTGGGACAGCGATCGTACCGGCTCTGCTATCTTTTTAAATGTACTGCTTGCCGTACTTTTATGTTTTAGACTAATCTCACACTATACAGATCTAAGGGAGGCTGGGCATCTCAAGCGATTTTCACAATTTGTATAGAAATACGCCTAGATCTACACACTGACGACGCGTCATTGTGCGGGAAGGTATACCGCGTTCAGTTTCTGCATAACTGTGCGGGACGCGTTAAATGTCACTCCGCATACCGCGGCGTGACGCGGTACGCGTGAGACTCACCGTATAGTTTGTGGGTCACTTTTTGGAAGCCTCTGTCAAAAATATGAAGTTGTCGCTGCTTGTGGTATTGAGAGCGGATTGTGACCGCCTTTGTATCATTTACTAATTTTTGGTTTACCCACAATATCAACCTTATGACTGTTGCAATTAATTATAATGTTAAAGCGTAGAAAAAAGTTACCACCTCAAGGCTAGTTCGTCAAAATTATAAATTCTTATATGAAATTAAAAATATGTGAATATAAATAGACTTGTTAGTGTAACTTTTCGATACACAATGAAGTATAAAACCGAAAGGGTGCTATTAAGACATTGTTTATGGCGATATAAAAAGTAAAAATGCATTTAACGCGCTAGGCGTGTAGATATACAGATATAATTATTGATAACGCTGTTTGGGTAATTAGGAAACGTATATATTGTATGTAAAATAGTAGCAAGTGTGTAGCAAACTTTTAATTGCGAAATTAGGAAGCTTTGAACGTCACAGCCTACTACATCATCCCAGTCCATAGCTGGTCTGACTTCCAAGCCTCCAAACAAGGTTGTGTTTTAGGTAATCTCCACACCTGTCGGGCAGGCTGGGTTAGAGACACTTGGCGATCGCAGTTTAAAACGTTCAAGATTATCAGATAGCACTCCTGGTCGGTCTGCCAAAGGTCTACCCTCAATCAACTTCTATGACACCCACCAGAAGAGTGGCAGTAGAAACAAACACCCAACCGACACGACCAAGTCGCAGCCCAGTATAAATAAAATGGACGATTAAATATTTTATATCGGGAAGGGCGCAAAACGTGCACAGATGATGAAGTTATAAGGGTGCGTGCATACATGCGACCTGCCACGGTTGCAATTAAATGTCGTGTACAACTTTTGGTATATTTGTAACCGGTATTTTGTGTACTTTGATAGTCTTCAAAAGGCTTAGGAAATGCGTAGAATTGCTGATATTTTTAAAATACCTGAACGGTAAAGAATAAAATTATTTAAAATATGTGCTTATCATTATTTTTGGGAACTAGTAATTTTATTTATAACGTAAAAAAGTGAAACAGCAAACAAATTATAAATTACAAGAAACTCTGTAATGTACGTAATGTACGTTCCGTTTCAAGTTAAACTTAAACAGCACATGTAGCACGGTTAGTGTGTTCCCAAACTTGCTCAATACAAACAAGCCCGAGGCGCGGCGGCTCGTCAATTAATCTGTCACAAATCCGCGAGCTCATGCGCCAGGTTAAATACAAGTTAAGATGTATAAACTTAAAAAGGGATCAATAGTTTGAATACAAACAATGTTGGTTACCATGCAGACGGTGCCGGGCCGTAAGTACTTGCGCGGGGCTCTTGTATTTTTAATATCCCCCGACCCCCGCCGCACCGCTTTAACATAATATAAAATTATAAACGATATGAATCACGATAATGTTCCGTGGGCCTGTGTGCGCGGCCAATTCACAACTTTACCGGGCCCACGGCGTACCCCCCATGCCCCGAGCCGCCCTCCGCTGCACCCCACCACAGCACCGAGCCGCCAGTACAACAACTACACACTAAAACAAAATCAAACATCGTCTTATACAACGTTCATATTTAATGACTCCGTAAAGCGAACTTTCCCTATAAAATACTAAAGGGCGCACGTGTGCTACTGAATTTACCTATACATTGCGTGTTTAAAATTCAATTGCTCTGCTTGTTTGATCTTTGTAAAGCTAGACGAGGAACTGATGAACGATCGTCTAGGACGCGACAACTAAATCAAGAGTCGCTTGCTTCCAATTAATGGTGGAAGTGGAGAACAATATGTTGGTAAAATATTAATCATGGCTGGTAATTCATAATCCGAGAGAATATGATGCGGAAGCGTTGACACGCTGATCGATAGCACACTGTGACGCCGCCCCGCGCCAGCAAAAAGAAAAGTTTTATTTTTATAAGACAAGAAATTTATTATGGCTGATGCTTGTGTCGGTTTCGCGTTTCTTCGGAAATAGAACGTAAAATGTTATTCGCATCGATCCGTACGTTCGCGTAATTTAAGCGAAGCAGTGAGGAAAGCCTAATGTGCATTTAGACTTGATAGTTTAGAGGGACCTTGTAAGTTACCCTTTAATCATTAAGCGTATATTTGGTTTATCTGAGGCACTAACACACATCTGAGGATCCTCGGCGCTAGCATCGAATATGCAAGTGTGTATACTCAAGTGTCGTCGCGTACTCCACAGAGACGAAAATACATAATTTATTTTGGTCGAATGTTACAGGGAGGTTCCACATAATCTGCGATAACAGTTCAGGTTCGATAGAAGCTTTAGCTTAGAATATGCAAAGTTTGAAGCGTGCTAATACTAGTAACCGGAATTATTCCATCAGCCCTTAATTAATTATGAATTATGTAACAAAATGTGATCGCACTTGCACTGTGCATCGACATCTACTTTTGCATAATCAATTTGGTAATGGTAAAACTATTCCAATATTGCTTGCTATATTTGCTATTTACTTAAGCTCTATAGTAAACTCTTTGGATGTAATAAATAAACATGTTTAACTAAGAAAAGTTGAAAAACATTTCAAGAATACTTGAAACTACTTTAAGATTTTATTTAATTCTTTATTGTATTTTTCTCTCGCTTACTGTCTCTATTCTCAATCTCTTCAGCGATTGAAAAACGTTGTGATTCGTTAAAAAAAATTTTTTTTTAACGAATCACAGTGTTTTCAAAGCAAAAAATTAAAATACTTAATCCCTGGAAATCTCCAAAATCTTTCGGAGGGAGCCTTGCGATGCTTGTTTATTTTGGTTCCCGAAATTTGGTTCCCGCTTATTTCTGGTACGACTCCCCTTAAGGACAGACTTTCGGACGGTACTCGTACCTTCTGACTTTTTTTCGACTTTGAAAACGGAGTTGAGAAGTCAAGAAGAAAGATATAAAGCTTATTCTTTGTCACTTTCTTAAATTGCAATTTATATGGAACAAATGTATCATTCAGTCATCATTAACTCGAGGCCACTGCTGGACTTAGTGTTTACCAATATTTTCATGTTTGGAAAACGCCATTTAAAGTGTACGGGTTTATCTAAGAGCACTGTTGCTCTTCTTGTCAAATAAATCTGTCAATGTGGTCCCTAGAGCGGATCTTACATCCTCTTAGGGAATAATAGGGCAATCACTTCAGAACGCATTTAAAAGAGACTGTTTATTTAAGTTTTTACGAAGGTTATTGAGAGTATCCAATCAATTTAGTTAAGGTAGGTACTAGTATCCGACACAAAACCTAAAATTAAGATCACTTAATAACTGCTCTTAAATTAATTCGCACAAAGTTTATTTTTAAGTACACAAGTAACACACTTCCTTGCATTTTGGCTTTCGTTTTGCATAAGTTTTAAAATGTTAACTTGAAGCAATTCAGGGCTCGCGATATTTCGGGGCTTCCGCCCCCTATTTTTAACGACCCATCCGCTACAAATGGGTGCTGCTTAACCTCGATATTGATCGGGACGATGACTTGGCATTCTGCTACCACGATCAGACATCATAGTCATTATAATACACTGGAACAATTTTGGAAACTGCCTCAAACTTATACCAAACACACAGAAAATAGCTACAGACGCATTTGTAGATGCTACCTCTTAACTATTAAAACTTACTCACTCTTACTCTCCTACCCAAGAATTTGAGATAATTAAAAAAGTAATTACTAAATACCTAGTAATATAGTATCAACAGAAATAAAGCTGAGAACTCCAGAAAACAGATGACCCAGTAATATCTAGGTAGTAATTGATCTTATTTAATACAAATATATTGAACAACTGCCAAATGCAAAAGTTACTCGGCCATTATGAGAGTACTCTCTTATTTATTGTTCGTTTCTGTGTGTGTGTGTGTGTGTGAAACTCGTGCATGTAGCGTGTACTCACTCACAGAAATTATAATATTTGCAGGTCTCTAACAAAAAGATGTAACAACCCTACGGAGGTACAGTCAACACAAATAATTCCAGCTTAGATAATATTATTTAAAATTAATTATCGCTGACCAACAAATAAATTCATATTTCGATCAAACATTCCTAATTTAAAAATATCCGCCACATTGTATCGCCTCCGAACACGAGGTAAGTACGAGCGCGCGGCGAACGACGCCGAACGCCAGAATAATGCCGGTGCAAGCCGCAGACATTGTCAGTAATTGCCGGTGCCGCTATAATCGCACTTAATTACAACTATACAACTCACAATCGCGCCCGTTTCAAGTATTCATTATTAATATTAATTCGCGATAAAAACAGGTTTGGTCTCGAGCCCGATACGAGACTTCTCATTGCACCACTTATAACTCAAAACCCGTGTCTTATTTTAAATTTAATTATAGAATAACTTACTTTGTGATTTAAAACAATAAAATTAACGACGCCCGTTTTGTTCACTTTTAATATAATGCGGGAATTAGCAGTAAAATATAATTGTTTCACGTTTTACAAGTCGAGCGAGCAGACAGCCACTAATCACATTATGTAGCGTGTTTAATTTTTTACGTCTAATTGAATGACATTTTGTATGGAAACGTTGCGTCAATGGTATTCTTTATAATCGCAGCAATCTAAACACACACACATTACGACTTAATAACAATATTACATTCAGAAACATTAAACAGTAACAAATACACAGAAACATCTGTGATACTAGTTTCGCAATATTTAGTTAATTTTAATGACATAACTACAATAAAATTAAATGCGTTACAACTGTACAGACGGACAGACAAAGAAATTACGCATACCAAATAAAAATTCCATACAACATTTTCATTTTATCATCTAAATCGGCGTTTACGACGGGGAACAATGCCGTGCTCCGAACCAAACAAAAGTGGGACGCAAATAAAGAAAACAATAAAATTAGAATATATAAACACATAAAAACTGGCGTCCAGAATGTTCGCGTTGCGGCGGCCGGCGCATGCGCGCGGCGCCCACCGCACATTACATCAAATAAATTAATATCAACTCCAACTGTACATACGCAAGCGAAGGGTTCGTGTTTATTTGAAATAACTTTTTTAGTGTATTGTTTGTGTGTACGACGTGTTAGTCGTCCGAACACTTCTCTTAACAGCACTATTTTCAGATACAAGTGTGTTCAGAAGACACAACCGATGTATCATTCAGGGTTTATTACCGCTCTCTACAACTCTAAATAGGTGATCGAATTACTTTTTCGAACTTAGCTCAAACTTATGTCGTCGACTGTACCTACACGCTGTTCTCGCTAGCCAGTAGGCAATGAAGCGTGGTCGGGAACTATTGCTAAGTCGCGGAAATAACTTTAAACATCCAATCCATTTAACAAATGTAGTTGTACCTCTAACTGTCCATATTATTTATCTTAATACAATGCAAAACGGCTAAAACACAATCCACAATCAATCTAATGCGCGTAAATAGTCTCAAAAGTGGTTGTGGGCCGTTGAACATTATCTACAAGACAGTCCAGGAGTGAAAGTGATCAGTGTAGCACAAAAACAGCCGTAATACAATAGAATTAGAATACATTTTGGCAAAATTACGATACCATAAAGTTTAAGTGGTAACTGCCGTCTGTGTACAGTCGACGCGAAAAGTGCTTGTTCGGGGAAAAAGCTGTAATGAAAACAGTTTTGAAATTGATATAGCAGATCCTTATCTTATATTACGTCGACTCGTTGTTTCCATTCAATTTTAACAACATTATCAGACTTATTTTTGTTTAAAATGAGTTTTCTTTTATCCCTTTTCATTCCCAGCTCTCATTGTAAAAATAATATAGAACCTAAAATATATACCATATTAATTGTAGTCAAAAATCATATGGGCTTATAATTTCGAATTATTATAAGTTTGAAATCGCCAACCAGCATTGAGCAAGCGTGGTGTGCTCAAGTCTTCTCCGTGCGAGAAAAGGCCTTTGGTGAGCAATGGCAACTTATATGTGTGAAAAATTATATCTATATTATGCTTTCAAAAGTTCAATAGACTTCCATAGGCTATGGAGTCTTACTATTGGAATTAAAATAATATTTGTCTGCCTGACAAAGCCAACAACAACACCTTTGCATACAATGTGTCTAATTTCAATGTGAAAAAGAAAACATGAGATTTTACGATTGTGAAATTACCTACCAAAACATATTTTTATTGAGATGAATTCTGATTGTTATACTGCAACAGAAATAACTCACAAAGAGGTCAAGATCGGCTAAGGAACACCCATTTATTATCTCGATGACTTAATGGCCGCCTTTTTTCGCACAATTTTAATTGGATGTTTATTTCCGTGGACACGTGTGATCGCGTATGAAAATATTGTGTTCTTGTCGTCAGATAGTAATATGTCGCAACCTTTGATTTACTGTTATAACCTATTTCTTTTATTAAATTATTGTAGGTAGGTATGTTATGACAGATATGAATGCCAATTTTCATTTCACGTTATTATATTGTCGTAAAAATAATTAACAGATGATTGAGAGATTAGATGTTTTTCAGAGTTCTTTTTGTATATTTTATTTAAATTATTTTTTTACACTTTATTTGCACAATTTGTGTTTCATATTAGATAACAATCATTATGTCTACAATTCCCTAGTTACATGAAGTACATATATTGATATTGATATTTCGTCTGTTCGCATCTATTTCCCCCTATTGCACTACAAGTAATATAAGATAGATAAGTTTAAAATAGAAACTTTATTGTAAAAACAGATGTATAATATTCGCAAGTTACAAAGCACCGCTGTATCCCACTGTACGCGGAGTGAACGGCGCGCTACGTATACTTGTATCTGATAAAATTATTCAAATGATACGATCTATTGTGTTTCAGCAACAATGATAAATAATAATATTATTACATATGTATTATTGTAAATATTTATGTAAATAGGTTTACGACATTAGCATTACCAGCAGATGTAAGGTTGATTCGCAAATTATATGTAGGTAAGTACAGTGATTGCAACAGTTTATTATGTAGTTGTTTTTATATGGAAACTTACTCACAGACAATAACTAGATATGTGTTATGAAAAACAGATGAAAGATAGGTTTTAAAACAATTTTCTTTAAAGAACCAAATTAAAAAAGAATCTTCAAAAATGTTATTCATTGTGGGGGCTTCCTTACTGAGTTTACCGTTTTATTTGTTTTCAAAGCATCGACATAAATATACATATCTTCAATAAAAAAAGAAAGGTTCTAAGACTTGTTAACAGATAAAATAAGCCTGTGAGTCCTAGTACCTACTACTGACCTATCCTTAACACTTACCTAACCCCAGTAAACATCTTAACCGATAAGAACTTCAAGAAAAGAGCGTGCTCCTTTTTAAAAGGTCGACAGTTGCGACTTTTCTGGTGTTGCGGATGTCCAGGGGCGGCGCTGATCGCTTACCATCAAGTGATCCGTCTGCTCGTTTGTCCCTTATTATAAAATTATTAGAATCCAAAAGAAAAATGTAAAATCTATTAAAACCCAATATCTCTTGCCTAGCATCGCATAAATAAACGTAGACTATTAAATAGTTCATCAAAACAACAATCTTAGCTACCTTGAAACAAACAATTTCATTGAATCGTGACGTAACAAAAGAAAAGCAGTTTTATTATTATTATGTATAAGTTCGCAATTAGATTGAATTGTTTTTCTTGGTATGAATCCAATACGTCGTAGGTATTATGTTTCTATCTCGTTCTAGACAAGAATATAAAAGCGAGATAGTTATTTTAGAAAACTCTTTGAAAACTAATATAGATATACTAAAGTTTTGTACTGGACTGTACCTAGCATTTTATTCAGTATTATTTTCTTACAGAATAGGTAAACGAGCAGACTCGAGCATACCCTCTACTGATAAAATATCTAAAAGAAACAGTACGCCTAATCAGATATTATCAAAGAAATAATTTATTTTACGGGTAATCGGACAACGCATAAGGATCTCATAATAATTTCAATTAATGTCCGTCAAGGGCAAAAAAATCAAATTGTAGGCCAAAGTAAGTTAACGTTGTTGCATAAAAAAGCGATTAAAAACTTTTATTTACCGAGCCATTTGTTCAATAACATAACTTAGTCTGAAGTTCGCGCCAACTTTCCTTCTGACCACAAAACCAGCGAACAGCGGCAAAAAGGCGTAACTCACATAAAACTCGCAAACAAATAAAGAACTTGTAATAGATTCAATAAAGTTCAAGTTACGATGCATTAATTAATAATATATTGGCTTGAACGGTCGTGTACGGTGTAATGGAGAGTCCATTGCAGACTCCCATCGCCGCATCCATCTATCAAATGAAGGAACATTTAAATATATTATAAATTACAATTACAATGTACTGCCGAGTCAATGACCTCAGAATATGAAGCATCTAATGGCACGCACACAATGCAAGGCCCACGCACACAGACGTATTGTATGACTCATAACTGGTAAACAGTAGGACAACTTCGCGAAACAAAGTTCGACGTTCGATTTTACTTGAATCTGATTTAGATAATGATAATGATCCTTGTTTTTTGCCTCTGAACAAAATGTTAGTAAACGCTCGGTTTCCTAATGCTTATATAAATTTTCAGCCATCAAGAAAACCTAATAAATCATTGATTAAAAATGCAATTCTAACATCAAATATGTACATTTGTTCAGCCATATAAAACACGCCACAATAGCTCTAATGTCGTTAACAATAATGGTTAGATTCGTAAAAATCCCATCAGAATGTGTCATTGTATAGGGTACTGACAGGCCAAGTCATTGTACTCGTATTTATTAATATAAGGCAATAACGCTCTAATACAGGGACCATAATGAAATCGACCTTCACCACGTAATATAGTCCAGCGAGCATTTTATGGAGTGTCGATGGTACACAATAAGCATCGATATGCAAAAACAGCCCTTACTGTTACTGTAATAAAGATGGTATCGAATCGACAATGTCTAATTGCTTCTATGTTGGCTGCACACAACATTGTCTACGGCAAAAAGTATAAAGAAATTAATGATTTCCAGTACCTACATATGTTACTTACGCGATATGTGGTTTTGATAGGGAATACTTAACTATTTAGACGGCAAAAATGGGTGCAATGGTAATATATTATGCATGTATTATACATATAAACCTTCTTCTTGAATCACTCTATCTATTAAAAAACCGCATCAAAATCCGTTGCGTTGTTTTAAAGATTGAAGCATACAAAGGGACAGAGAAAGCGACTTTGTTTTATACTATGTAGTAATGACGTTAATACTATAAAATATTTAACAAACAAATCTTTTTAAAACACTTCACATACCTTTTTAATGATATACAATAAAAATATAGCGTTGAAATAATCAGTAAATCATTCCCATAAACCTATAATTATAACAAAAACTGTTCAGCAATTCTAAATAATAAGGATTGTCTCATAAATCCTTCATCTTCGTTGACAAATGAACCATTATGCGAGTCAGAACGGTGACAGTCGGAAAGTAAGGCCGTCTCAGACGCAGCCATAACAAACGTATCATAAATCTATAATAAAATGTAGTATTGTAATAGAAATGTTTTTATATATAATCATACACCTGTTTAACATTACATTACAATGTGGTATCTTGAGACAACATTGTGTCTACAATTCTATTAATTATGTTCAACATTTTAGAGAGAAAGAAAGGAAAGAAAAAAACATATTTATTCAACACCGGGCGCGATGCACCAAACATAAAAAATGCAGTACACAGAAGAACACAACAAAAATATTTTTGTAAAAACAAGAAAGAAATACTACGGTACTTAATATTATATAAAAGAAAATCTATAAAATAACAAAAATAAGGTGGCAACATGCCCAAGCTGAAAGTGTTACCACCTTAATATAAGCTGGGCATAGCAATTACCCAGCATTGGTTTTGGAACGAGCAATCTCGACTACTTTCAACCTCCACCAGTGGCTCATATTCAACGAGTCATAGTAAGCTGTTCAATATAAAATTCAATACATCGCACAAAAATTATAACACCAACAATTCTTTGTAAGAACTGAAGGATGCAAGTTTCAAGTTGATCGGAATAAGCCGGCATTTTGCCTTTAAACGTTCGTCTATACGGGCCTTAAGATCTTGAGTGGAGAGCTGTATCCATGGATAATGTATTAGCTTCTTTATACAAGCACGCTCGGTTAAAATGTTGGTGCATCTTCAGTAATAGTGGATACAAAAGGCGAATTTATAGGAACTCTTCAATTAAATTGCAATGAGGAATGTATTGAAGGAAAATGTGGAGAAATAAAGAATGTGAATGATTTTAAGTGTGGGAGAGCCATGCTTCGGTACGAATAGGCCGGCTCGACCAGAGTGTTAGCACGCTCTCACAGAAAACCAACGTGAACCAACGATTGCGTTGTGTATCGCCGTCTGATTGCAGTCACGGGACAAAAAGTTTTGAAATTTTTGCTTTACAAATGAATTGGTTGTAAGTGTTGTACATTATAATGAAGGTTTAATATGATTTTATAAGAAAACTTGCCAAAGTATTACACTTTTAGTCTCATGCAAGCTGTTGCAGGAGACAAAAAAAGATGGAATACGACGGATGCTGTCTATATTAAGCGTGAAATTATGTACTTTATTTACATAGCCATTAGTTACAAACTGCCATGTCTACAATGTCACCTGTTTCCTATATTAATATTATACAGGCGTATAGTTCGTTTGTATGTTTGCGTTGAATAGCCTCCGAAACTACTGGACCGATTTGGATCACTCTTTCATTCTTCATAACAGAGACCATTTAAAAACTGCGACCATTATGGAAAACCCTATTAAGGAACTTATTAAATTAAGGAGATCCATAGTCCAGCAGTGGACTATCAAGGGTAGTTGATGTGATACTGATACCGGTAACATCAAAACCTACATGAGAGCAATCTTGTAATTTCCACACGGGCGAAGCCGCAGGCATTAAGTTACTAAGCAAGTATGTAACATGGAAGTTACATATTGTAATAACTTCGTTATAGGTGATTGCAACTTCATTATGATTGTAAATAGCAGCAGGTGTGGCAGAGAACTTCTCTTTTTTGTTTAAGGTAAGGACTTTATCACACAGTTGTATGACAGTGATGAGTGAAAATTATTGAAGAGTAATGTATTGCTGAAGTAGCCTTTTTAGGAACGTGATTATTTGCAACAAAGTAAAAGTTACTTAGATGTAAACGTGTTTGGTGTCAATTTTAAATAGCAAGATATGCACTATTTCGGGTACTTTGTAAGGTAATGTCAGTTTATTCTAAGTGTAACTGTCCACGTGGCGTCATTTGACGAATGCATGCATCTTCACAAACACTAGGCGGCCGTCAAATGACGAATGCTTGCATCTTGCTTAGAAACAATGAAAATTGTCGACGAAACGCTAAATCCGCCAATTGTTTTTGACGAATGCATTCAATCGTCATATGTCGAAACGTGGCCAGTAGGCCTAAACACTTGTGAGTGCGAGTGTAGGGTAATTCTGCAATTCTTTTAATGGAATTCCATTGGTCAGTTGGCTTAATGTTATATAATAACTATAATTCTGTAGTAAATACTTATTCATCGCGTGCGCACAATGAAGCCAATTTATAATGTCAAGTTACTCTGTTGCCCAGTTTCTTTAGTTTTTGTACAAACATTTTTATATAGTTTATTAATACAACCGGTTTCGACCGGTATTTTTATTCCCTTTTAGTACTAAAGTGTCTTTATATTATAATTTGGCCTTCGAAATGAAGTTTCGTTGTTAATTTTAATTCTGATGATAGTATGGTTGTATTTTGTGCGCGTTTTAAGTGTAATGTGTGCATGCCTTTAGATCAGAACGATTATCCATATGGTCATTAGTAGTAGTGATAAATAAGCTGAACAAAATAATTAAACATGTACATTGTACACGTTATTTTAGTTAAAAAAGTTGTAATTAATAACATTTCTTGTGTAAGTAATGTTGTCAAATAATTATTAAATTAATATCTTTAATTTATTAACTTTGTTCATTAACACTAACATAAATCATAGGTTATAATTACATATTTGCAGTTAACTAGCAACATCGTAATTATTTAGTTGGACAAATAAAGAAGTGTGGCAACCCTACAATATATTATTTATTTACGGTAAATACTGCGAGTTTCTTGCCAGATCTCCGGTGATGCGTAACTTTGTGTAACTATATTAATTATCCATTGTTGTATGTATGCACGAATACATATATTATTGGGTTGTACACACGCTGCCAATAGCGTTGAAAAGCAATAATACTTGAAAGAAAATATGAATAGAAAAATAGTCTTTGAAGCACACTCGGTAAAAGAATGCGTCTACAGACAGACAGAGGAATTTTATTCCGTATATTTGAAAACTAGTTGAAAAGAGAAGGGGGGTAAAACAAAAAGAAGATATCTAGGACAAATAACAAAACGTGAATGTCAGTTTGTGTGTGAATATATAGGTAATAGTGTAAACAATGTGTATTCAATTAATAAAATAACTGTTTTGTGTTTTTCTTTTGCAAATAGATTTTAAACTATAGGTGCGCGATTTTATCTTCTTTTTTTTAGGTGGAAATTCGTCTAATGGTACGTCTTCTTAGAGAAGAGAGGGAGTGCCAGATTCTAATTGACTAAAAACCACCATCATTTTCTGTGTGTTTATAGATGTGGGAAGGGTTCCTCAGCCTCATGTGTCTAAAGGCCTTAAGACACAAAAAATGATACTACAATAACTCTTTGTACTTACGTCAAAGAAATACCAAAAATTGACATTTTCGCGTTTATAAAATTAGCAACTTTAAATAAACATATTCTTGTGGCTAACGCTATTGCCAGCGACTGTACACAAGTTTCTATTCTATAAGAAAAACTCCGCGAATGTTGCTGAGATTTAAATAACGATTTCAAGTATACATAATTATATATAGTGGTGGTTAATTGCGGAATTACCTGTTATATATTAACAGGAAGCTAATATTATTTCGTTTTAATACTTTCCAACTTTATTGTATACAGTATTGCATATTTTATTGAATAATAAACAACTAAATATTACATTTTTTTCCTTGTAATTAAATAGTACCAAAATTATTTCATATGCTACCAAGTTTGTAATAATACAAAAATAAATACGTAGAAACAGAAATATCCGTTAAATATTATGTATTCTAAGAAAATAAATTTCAAATACACAGTGTTGCAATTTATTTGATTGCTTACATTGAAGTGCAATAATTTAATGTATCCAGTTTCTTTGCAAGCGAGTGCACACGATCTTACACTCCGGTGCAGAAAAAACTGCACACAACTAAATATTTCCATTGAACACAAAATGTGAGTTAAAAGGAAAAGAATAACTAATTCTATATTCAGCGTTAGAATTACATTAGTTGGATTCATTGGTTTTCTTTGCAAAAAACTAATTTTCAAATGAGCTTGATAAGAGAGAGGATTGATCTACGATTATTACAGAATCGCGTTTAATACAGACGTCTAGATGCATTTTACTTCAATCTATTAACATAATTAGATGATATTAGATTAATTAAATTTAAAAAAAGACGTGGCTCACGCTAGCACTCCGGAGAGGTAGCACTGAGCCGCTCCTTGCACGCTCACATTGATAAAAAACATACTTTTTAATATGATGGTTCACGGATCTTGCGCACGGCTTATTGTGTTGCAAAGTGTACTTGCTAACTGACATACCTATGATATGAAACTCTCATTACGTTGTAATATTATGGGAGAACTTTTATCATGGCCGACACTGTAATTTTATAATTACAAAGATAACTCTGTTAATCCTATAATAACAGAAAGTAATAAGTGTATTGATAGTAATTATATATTTTTTAATTTTCACGGGATATACATGTGTCAGTTCGTTCGCCTTGTTGTTCAATTAGCGGATGTACGGTTCCCATAAAGTCCGCGGCACACGATTTAAAAACATTTCCATAAGAATCGGCGAGTTTGGTAGCTTCACCGGGCAATTGGTTAACACATTTTTACTAACCAAGTCACTTATAATGGAGTGCAAAAAAATATTGTGTGCATTGTTGCAATTATATTGTGACGAAAAAAAAGTTTGCAACTGTATCGGTGCATTGAATATACTGATTAGAATGAAGATAATAGAGAAAATATTTTTATAGTCGAGGCGTGCAAACGAAAACGTTTTAATGAAGTACGGGCAAAAAATATACGCACACAAAAATGTTTGTGATACTGTTGAAAGGAGAAATAATTGAGGTAATGTACTGTTAACGTAATAAGTTGCAAGGGGGCGTGTACATGGCGGACTGACAACTTTTCACAGTCACATTAACAATAGTCATTACTGTAAATGCTGTTTATATAGGTATACTTCACAATCTGCTGACAATCACATATACTTAAACAAAATAGACCTTGTTTAGTAGTCGTGATACGTAATTTACCAATTATATTTACCTTTCTTTTCAGATGCCACCAATTTAAAGGTATATTCTGATTCAAAAGTCAACAAAGGATAGACGATAGTTATCTAAAAATCACGGTTTACACACGTAAATTAATGGAGAAAATCTCTACTAGTTTCGTGTCACAGAGGGACTCTTCATCATGAGCAGCGTGCGCTGACGCGGGGTGATTTTTAATTAATTTAGATAATGTTATAAGAATAAATACGTTTAATACAATCTACACTACACTACTGAATGTAGGTACAACAATGTCGCAAAATAAGCACGTAATTGATAAGTTCAACGGGATCAATTTTACAAATAAAATACATTGACCAATTGACGGGCCGATTTAATTCGTTGATATTACATATCTGTTTATGAAGTGGCCATTTTTTGTGGCCTGCATTGTAGACTCTTTAGAAATAGATGTGGTATTGCAACTTATAACATATTGTCCCTCTTTTCATGCCCAAAGGGTTAGGTAAAGGTGCATATAGAATATAACACAATCTTTTCTCTAGTTGAGTCTTATTTCAGATCCTTCTCTTCTGGAGGAGATCTGAAGCCCGTAGCTGTCAAGAAGATCTCAGCAGTCTATAGGGAGAAACAGGAGTATTTACTAATGGTTGTAAGTAACACTCATGGTAAAATATACGATGGGATTGTCATACCTATCTAGATAAAAATAGTGAAATAAGAAGTAAAAAAAAGTGTTTGAACTAAACAAAAACAGTTGAAAAGTTTAATAAAGTTTTTCAAATTAAGAATCTCCTATGCGTCACCGTGTGCAAGGCAGAAATTGGCTTTCAATTTAATACTTCCTGCATGCAGAACTGTATCACGGCCCAGTTTAGAACCAAACTAAAAGAAGGGAATATTTAGTTCTTTATTAACTTGTTCTCGTCGATATTGGGTTCAATATAAGGCTTTAATCCGTCACTGTAACAAAAGCAAGTCAAAATATGGACGCCTCTCATAGTTTTCAGGTTCAATGTTGATATTTGTCCAACGATGTTCCGTTTGGGTTTAACGAAGCAACCACTCGCTCTTTGGATAGTTTTATTGAAAGATCTTTTAAATTTAATTGTGTTTTAGAGATTTAGATTTGAAATATTGATTGAAGATTATTTAATCTAAATCTAAATCTAAATTGTGTAGTGTAAAAAATTGACTGCTAAAAATTTTGAGGCATTGTCAACTAGGATAAAACCCGTCTTAAACAAAAATAAATAATCAATTAACCACCGCACTCAGAATTATTTAATGGTTATTTGATTATTGACAGTTTTCAGAACAAATTCGTTACTAAGGAATAGTTTAAGTACTTACTAACTGTCTCCGAATACATGAAGTGCGTTGTCCTTAAGACGTTTTCCCACGTGATTATATTTTTTTACAAAAAGAGTATACGTAAAAAAATGAAATATAATAATTTGGTTTCCTATAGAAACATTGAGTAAAACATTCCCTTCAAAGTTTCTCAAACCCAGGAAGTGTCGAATCACGTTTTTTCAACATAATAATATAATACTTAATAACAATGTTTCTTTTTCGAAATCACGTGCCCGTGTTTGTAAAAAACTTCACATTCAGCTTTTCATTAAGATTTTACATTTTTCATTAAAATTTCATTTTTTTCAACTAGCAGACCCCCCGAAGTTTGTTTCGCCTTGCAATTGTTTTTACTTAAGAACCTTCTTCTTACAATATGCGAAAAAGGAATTAACAAAATCGGTTCAGCTTTTTTCGAGATTTGCTCTCAACGATACACAGGGCGATTCATGTTTATATCATAGATTGTGCTTGAGAAAAACCAGTTTAAATTATTATTATTTTTTTTTAGTGGGAATTTAGTCATTTTTTGAAGAAAACTTTTGAATTTCTAAGACTACAATTGCTACTTACAAAACTTTCTTTTAAAACTATTCTCATACAATGAAATCTTTGGTGGAAGCTACGTGTACAAAGACGATGTGGATCAAGTTCACAAGCTATCCCGTTAGGTCCCCATTCCCAATTTAGAAAACAAATCATAATAGGTACAGATTATACAAGAACAATGCGATCCGAAACCGCCTTTTGAGAAGGTTATGCAGATTTGAGTGGACCTGTCTGTCTGTTTGCACGCATGAATAAGTTAATAGACAGTGCAGTCCTGTCTTAGGTACACAGGAACACGTAGAGCTATACAGAACCGGTTTATCGTGACCTTGCTTTGCATAGTCTCTCCTAACAATCGTAGGTCAGGCTACACTGGATTTGTGTGGCTTGATATGAGACTGTTCAACGGGCCTACAGGCTAGACGCCAGTACATTGGGGCAGATGCATTACTCGAACTACCAGACAGTGATGAAATCTTGATAATACCAGACAATACACCACAAATGACACGGCTAGTTGACTGACTATTTATTGGGTGACAGACACGAAAGTAATGACCATCGTGTGTTCAGGATGCGGAATAAATTAATTAAAGTTACATATTATTATATTTCTATAGTAATAATATAAAGATGGAGAGTCAGTTTGATTATCGGTTCGAATTGAATAATTCGTTTTTTGTGTTGGGTAGCAAGTTTGTTGAGGAAGGTTATAGGCTAGAAAACATCAGGCTATGAATAATAGGAGCCCAGCAACAAATGAAACTGAGGAAGTAGCTACTTAACTAACAAATGCACATTTTATAATTAAAATATTACCGGGTAAGTTTTACTATTACAAAACATTAAACAAAGTATATACTAAACTTATGCGCTTCGCTACGAAAGGAGCAGGAAGAGTCGGAAAGTTAGGCATTGTAACTCCGAAATCCGACGTTCCTTTTGAAAATCTAAGGATATGAGTCAAAAAGTAAAGCGTTACATACTTCGTATTTAGCATCTCCAAAATTACATGTTCCTGGATATAGTTAAGAACGCTAAGATCCTTCATCATCATTGTTGTATGTTAATTTTTAATACATTTGTTCTTTTCCCGTAGAAGATTTCAATTACCGAGATTTCAGAAGTGTCCATTTGTGACAATTTAGAAGGCCAAACATGTTTATAGTTCAATTTATTAAATATTCCAAAAATATAAATCTAATCTCAGTTTCCGAACAACCCGATAAAACGCAATATAATTGACACAAGCATAACACAAAAACCCGAAGAGAACAAGCCAAGAGAAATAAATAATTACCTTAAACTTAATCACCATCAAAAACATCAGTTCATATTTGATGTGAAATTTTAAAAGCAAACTGTAGCAACATACTTTTAATTTTATACTCTCAATAAATAATAAAGCGGCAGATTGAACTACAACTTGAATATAAATCGCATAATTAATGTTAAACGCTCGGAAATAAACCAAATAGAGAAGCTCTGCTTCGCCGACAGACATTGTAACTTATATTTCATTTAAAATGTACAGTTTTCATATTAATATGTGAATAAGTATTGAAATGGTGATTAAATTGATTGTTTTTTTTTCTAACTAGATTTCCGACGGCTCTTCCACGTTCCTGATAAAATTACTCCATTTATTCCTTGTATAATAGCTATATCTTTACACAAAGTCTAGACTAGATTTGTGTCTGTCTGTATGTTATACCACAGATGGGGCCCAGTAGGGCTGATGACTGATCCGGAGCTGCAGTCTACCTAGCCGGTTTACTCGGGCTCCAGCTCGAAAAACAGAAGTAGGAACGGGATGGTTTTAGCCAGTAAAAGTCTGACACTCACTCTCGCCTCGTCGAAGGCTGTAGAAGTCATTGGACGATTTTCCCCCTTAAAAAAATACCTGACATGAACATATTTTAAGTTTTACCAAGCTTTTTTCAACGATAGTGTTGTCTAAACAAAACTTACTCATCAATAACCATACATTTAAGGATACTAAAATCCTTCATTATTCTTTGTTTAATGCCAAGTGTAGACGTTATAGTTCCGTTGATATAGCAAGTTATGTGTGTATGAGCTTGGCATAGCATTATTATATGAGTTTAACATAAAAAGGCTACTTCACACCTTGCAGCGTATGGGGGTTAATAACACAAACGGCTGTACGTGTGAATGGCCCTTTACAGCTCCACAAATTACATTGTAAGTGTGTTAATGTTAAACTTATAATGTACTAGCTTCTGTCTGCGACTTCGCTTGCGTTGCCGAGATGAAAAGAGGTCTTATGTATGTTTTTCCAGTCCGTAATTGTTTTGCCTTTTAACTAAAACTATCGGTTTACTCATTAAAAAAAACTCTATTATTTTCGAGTCACAGAGAAACTCCTTATCAGTAGGATGCTTGATGTCGCTGCGTCGTATAGTAGTAGTATTATTGAATTTGGCGTTCTCAAAATTTTTGTGTAATACAGTCTGTAATTAAGTAAGTCAATGGGCTCACACGAGACTCTCAACTGTCGAAATATATGCGTCCATGTATCACATTTTTCCAATAAACATTACGCTACCTAAATAATATCATCATCTGAAAAATTGCCCCCCACTATGTTTACATTCAATGTACTAATGATAAGAGGACATGATTCATAACATCGCACCGGATTTTCCGCGAGGGGGTCGGTAGGACGCGCACTCGCTGGGTACACGGGATCAAATGATTATATTATAATCAGTTGGAAACATGATCAGTAGTACTACTATATAACTAGCTAAAATTATAACTATACAGAATTAATTATGGAGATATTACGTAGGATAGGAGTTACAACCTAATCAGAATCATCAACTACATGTGATGATCTACTCCAGGACTTCTGACATACGAGTAAGAGTGTTTTTATAACCCCCTCGCTTGTCTAGCAAGTTGGAGATCACAGTTCAGAAAGACCGCAATTTCATCAGAGACGTCTACTGCCTAATTTCTATAAAATGTGTATCCGTTACTCGCAGGACACCAATTAGGATCAACTCACACGACACCAGAAACTACTAAATCATATCACCGAAGTTACGGCGCAGTCACAACTACATAGTTTCAAACACCCTAACGTTTCGTCCCCCAATTGAGTTAGTCCAGAAAACTAAACGCCATCCTAAACCTTAGCCCCGGATAAGCAAATGAATGGAGTCCTCACTAAATCATGAGTAATGGAAATGCTACAGTAATACAACCAATCGGAAACACTGACGTGCGCGACGCCGGAGTTCATCTAATCACAGACGCTTATTTCCTTCGCGCAATTCACTAATTTACCGATGTAGGAAGTGGTGCAATATGTGCACTCCATTCGCTCTAATATTCTTGTAATCGGCCTCGTATCTTTAACAATGTTAGGCGCCCTAGAAGGGACACAGCTGTCGCATCTGCATCGCCTACATTTGAAATGCATAAGATTTATCGTATCTTAGTTAGGTATCTCTAGATGGTTGTAAATAGGATTGGAAATCCATTATTCCTTATAATACTTTATTTAGTTTGTTCAAGTACGAGTTACAAAGTATTAAAACAGGAACTGATCGATCAGAACAACCCTAGCAGCATTACTCCAAAATACGCATTCCACGGGCATGCATGATATTCCGATACGGCACATAAACACACCGACAGTTATACTTGAAATCAGCACTATTCGTGCCCGCTCAGACTGCCTGACACAATGCTCCCACTGACTCACAACAGCGAATTATGTATTATTTTAAATTGACGTAATTGAAAAATATGCAGTCGCTCGCGCGCGGCCCAGGAATAAATTGATTCATGTATAATAATAACAATGATTAAATAATTAAATAGATGGGACTCGACGGGCCTCGCTATGGTAATTGCCTACGAGCATTATTTAAAACGTGCGCATTGATTGCAATGTTAAAAATGAGACACAATAATACGGTACACTTTCTCAATTATATTTTCTTTACAATATGTGCCTATTCGAGTTGGTTTTCGGGGCGTGGTTGGTTTGATTTGAGTACGTTTAATGATTTGGAGATGCCATTGTGTGGTTTATGATTTAGTGCGGTTTCATTTGTTTGAAAAGGCGGTCCTTCTGGTCATTGTTTTTTTTTATTGAAAGATGTTTGCACTATTTAGTTTGCACAAATTAACATCTAGGCAGGAACTAGGAAGTAGTCGGTCGAGCCTGTAATCTTGACAATAGTAGATCTAGATTGTTCTGACCTAAAAAATCGCAACAGTTCATTAAGCAGTATGATCGCTGTCAACGGTACCTCGTTCGTTAATAGCCACATGAGTCACATTTAATTGGTATAACAACAAATATTCGTAATGGTGAAGTTGTTTATTCTATGACGAGCGCGGAGGGCCAACGTACCATGTCGTTCACTAAAACGAATAAAATGAACGTCATTAACAGGACCACGTTAGAAACATTGTAGATAGACGCGTGAATAAAAAGAGCACACAACGTGAGAATCGTTTACTGGACTTATTCATAACTTGTGTAATGGCTGGTTCCGTAATAAATGGAACTAGTACACTATTTATAGTAGATTTTGAATAGGAATGATGATGGGGTAAGAAAATCAAAAATCTATTTAGTTTAGTTAGGTAATAAAAAAATATTAAACCTGTACTTTTTAATTTTGTCAGATAAGATAACAATACTAAGATAAAACGAATCAAAGTTTAGGAGTGGGAGCAAATACGTCATTTCTACCAAAAAAATGTATCTAAGGGTGACGTCGCGCGACATTTCAAATCAATTTATCTTCGAAAGTATTTGTCTCCGTAAGAAAATAAAAAATACATGTGTAATATTTTAAAAACAATCTACAAGACCAAGATTTTAAGGTTCTAAAATAAAAATGAGTCATCTACCCTATTATACACACTTTTCAACTCAAGTTCAAAACTCCATGTTCATTTTGGTATAGCTCCATATCTAGTTAACATATGTTGCCGACACTTTTGCCTTCCGAGATCGATTGTACTTACTGTTAATACTGCAACATCTTAACGACGTTGTAATACTAGGACTTAAGGACACAAAACTTTCTTCGAAGAATAAACAAAAATATAAATATCCATATTTATGTTATGATACTCAAGTCGTTGCACGGACTCGACTGAAAGTCAACAGGTTTAACTTTAAACAGAAACTAAATAGTACCACATACATATCGCCCGTACAACAAAACGGGAATAAATTAACACTTGTAATTAAATATCAACTTTATTTCATTCGTTTAAAAGCTATATTTAAACGCGTTGTTGATTAAAAACTTGCCATATGTTTACAAACGAGTGCTCTATCGAACTACTTGTGCTGTTCACTTAATTAGCAAGTTACTTTCTTAATGTTACTATGTAGTCGTACTTATACATATGTAGACTAACACATGTGCATAGAAACCGATTGCTACCACGATATACTCGATGTATCGAGTTCTCGATCGATTAATCGGTTCTTTTTATAGTAATTTTTCTTTCAGTTTATTGTTCTGTAATCGATTCGTGTTGAGTTTATCATTTTTGGATCTGTTTTTGAGGTTATTTAGTCACTGAGTTTATCTCAGTAGTATTATTTTTAAAAATTTTATCTTAGCTTTGATTCTGCTATTGTTTTTAACAACCACCCCTAAACCACCTCTTAACAAGAAGCTACTAGACTATATGTACTGTTAGGTGTCACTTAAAGATTGGAGACAACCAATATGTCGTTAAATTATGGCCTTATATATCTTAGTTTAGGGTTTCCTTCAAATTTAGGAGAGATTGGTACAAACGGGCGTGATTACCTAACAGATCACGATATACTTAATTTATTTAAAAAACGGGATTCACGAAATCAATTTATATTAACTGTTCATATGGTAGGATTAAAAAAAGTAATTTAAAAAACTAAAAAACCCGACTGCGTTTCTTTATAATATTAAAATGAAAAACTCTAAAACAAGAAAGTAATCGTAAAATTTAAGCAGTCGGAACCCATTCTAAATATAAAGACTTTGTGAGGGCACATACGGCTTGCTTTCTAGAATGGGTCCCGACTGCTTAAATTTTACGATTACTTTCTTGTTTTAGGGTTTTTTCATTTTAATATTATAAAGAAACGCAGTCGGGTTTTTTAGTTTTTTAAATTACTTTTTTTATTTATTTATTTTTAGTTTTATTATTTTTTCATTTTGATATATCTAGTGTCACTCTGACAGTAAATACGAATCAAACGACCCCTATAAAGCGGAAATCCATCGAGTCGTTCAGGCTAGAGAGTGAGCAACATTCGAATTTGACGCCAAAAATTCGCCGTTTTGTTTCTTTACTATTTTGATATAATTATCCAGTGTCACGTTCACATTAAATACGAATCCAACGACACCTCTCAAGCCAAAATCCTTTAAGCCGTTTAGGCTAGAGAGTGAGAAATATTCGAATTTGGCGCCAAAAATCCGCCATTTTGTTTTTTTATTATTTTTATATAATTATCCAGTGTCACTCTCACAGTAAATACGAATCTAACGACACCTCTCAAGTCAAAATCCGTCAAGCCGTTTAGGCTAGAGAGTGAGAAATATTCGAATTTGGCGCCAAAAATCCGCCATTTTGTTTTTTTTTAATTTTGATATATCCAGTGTCACTCTCACAGTAAATACGAATTTAACGACACCTCTCAAGTCAAAATCCATCAAGCCGTTTAGGCTGCAGAGCGTGCCAAACAATTATACATACATACATACATACATACATACATACATACATACATACATACATACATACACTCGAAAAACATAACCCTCCTTCTGGCGCAGTCGGGTAAAAACAAGTAAGTATGCAAATGAGCCCTTTTAAAGTTCCAAGTAACCTAAGCCCGTTATGAAGGTATAATTATAAATCTGAGTTACACTTCTTATTTCTGGACGGAGAAGGTGGCATACATCTTGAACTCGTCAGGGATACCAACAAGGGATAAGCCATGGAAAATATTGACTTGAGTTAAGTTAAAAGTCAGAACAGACTAAGGCGTCTGTTTTATTAAAAGTTGTGTGCGCCCAAAACTCCTAAACAGCTACAATAAATACCATAAATCCTTTATTTTTGTTAAAGAAACAATTGCTCACCACTTTCCAGTTAGACTATTTTGTAACTGTCAATTCGAACTTCCGAAGTGCATTCGGAAATCGCATTCTCGCCCGTCATTGGTCGAGATAATTCTCACAACCAATGACGTGGCGGATCGCGATCGAGTTCACTTCAATCTTTCAAATTGAAAGTTTGAGAATAGCCCAGCAGGAATTGCAATCGTTGTAGCGTATGGCTTTCAATAGAAAAATTTTGATCTAATAAAAATAAATGATTTTAATTTTGATTGAGGCAGGAACGCAATGTTAATGTAGGAAAAAAACATATGTAGGTATTTTGTACTTAACGGTACCTATCCTAACATCGTACCTATACCAAAGCCTTAGGCAGTTTGCATTAAAAACAGTACAAATTACTACATTTAAATGCATTTTGCGGCGGTAAAGGTTCACCCCACATGTAGGTCGCGATCTATTCGATAAGCTACCTACTTATTGTTACTGCGCTATCCACTACTTATCTCCTTACCATTTACTAGCGTGATGTTTTACAATGTTTATGCTAATATATGGGGATACTACAGTTGAGCTTTCTAGGTGTTATTTCAATGTGGGAATGTTGTTATATAACATTTTACTATATATATTGTATAGTCGTGTCGTCAGAACCTGAACTCTTGAAACTACGATATTCAGCCCCATTGCTGATTAAAGCAGAGCTTCTTGTGCAGAGGAGGCTTCTCCTATCAAAACGGCTGAAACCATCGAGATGAAATTTGGAACAGGAGTCAATTACGGTCTGGAGTAACATATAGACTTCTTTTTATACCATATGAACGAATGTAGTACCATTCTTTTAAAAAGCTATTTAATCACTAGATACTTTAATTCTTAGTTATTACATTACTAGTTAAAACGAAAAATATACAAATTAAAAACAAAAATGACCTACTATGGAACTGAACAGATAAACTAAAGAGAACACAAAAACAAAACGAAACGAAACTTATCATCAAAACCGAGTTGCTATCCACTAAGAATTCACATGACAATAATATTTTTTATTGTTATAATAATTTTATTGCATCAACGAAAAAAACATGTTAATAACATCGGAACTGCTTATATTGAGCATAATTATAGTAGTCGGCTCTCGGTCCGATGGTTACAGGGTTCCGTCATAATACCATGTCAAAATATTTTTAAAAACGGTTTAGGGTGGGCCCGCCGAAACTTGGAGAGTCGAATAGTTCCAATAACACGAGACAGGTCTTAATTTTAAACAAATTTACATATAGAATTCTAGGGTTTAGATATTACTAAGAAAAGAAAAACGGGCTTACGAATCCGGAGTTAATGTTTATTATAAAGAAGTCCGATGCAGTTGCTATACTGCAGGCGATGGAGCTGGTGCACTAGAATAATACGCTTTTTCTAACATCAGCAACGTTTGTTTGGCTTTAGCTAAACCACGCTGAGCTGCTCCGCTGCGCTTGCTAGTTCCGTCCCAACCGTTGAATTTAAGTGAACACATATAGCTTAGCCGAAAGATTAACAGACGAGCATTAGCTAGTGCATCACGCGTTGCCAAAAGGCTAAACATCCCTCGTAACAGTGACAGTAGTGGCAGAATTACTAACAATTCTTTATCACGCTAGATAAAATGGCAAGAGTAATATGTAGAACAGAATAAAGCTTTTAGCGATCGAGACGTGGCAGTGGCTAGTTAGCTAATGGGTACAAAATGGTGATTATGGATTATTCCTATTCAAACGTGATGGCTGGGAAGTTATGATGCCCGCTTCTCAGTCATGAAGGTCCGAAATCACGAATCTTACTTTCTTAACTATAAGTACGTAATGTACTTTCTTTTATTTAGACAATACTTATATACGGTGAAGTACAAATTAAATGTTAAAGATTGCCAATGTAGGTACCTTGAGCAAGTGTAGTGATTAATGTTCATTTCTTACACTGAGACTGACTCTTGAGTTACTCTTTACTGTAGAGGCCTTTGCAGTACGCCGTGAGACAGTCATAGATGATGAAACGTGGTTACAAAAAACGATAATATCTTTTAGTGTTACTAAGTTATCGTCTTATAGTGATGACCAGTATTCAGTTACCCTCAAAAATGTGTAACTTCCAAATGAATCACCATAAATTAATTATACTATCAAGCTCGAAGCCCAAACCTTGGAATACAAAACACTATCATTAAATCGGTCACTTCGATCTTCGCCCGAATGAAGTGAATTCATTTGTTTTCGACACCCATCATTGTTTCGCAACTCTGTTGAAAATACGACAGAAACTATGTACATAACATTATCTCTTTTTATTATCTCAAAATAAAATTGATTTTGACTTTTGAATGCTGCGTTTATTTTAATGAAATATCAATTAGCCTTGTGCCAAAGGTTATACATATTTACTAAGAGAATTTTGTCTATAGCGAATACAAGCGACACTCAACAGCTTCGCATGGGTCCAATAGTGATATATTATGCATGTTTTATACATATAAACCTTCCTGTTAAATCAGTCTATCTCTTAAAAAAACCGCACCAAAATCCGTTACATAGTTTTAAAGATTTAAGTATACAAAGGGATATAGGGACAGAGAAAGCGACTTTGTTTTATACTATGTAGTGATAGTGAAGACAATGTCTTTTAAACCAGTAGTAATTTAATAAAAACATGAGTATACATTACTGTACGTTATTTATTATAACAATAGGATTATAATGCAAATTTATGGAATCAAAGCGGACCGCTCATCGTTTCACGAAAGCATCTTAGAAAGAACTGTACTATCACTCCTAATATTTAATCTAACTGTAAAATATACATTTGTGTATCATTATTTATTACTATAATAACATGAGTAGCATTCATATAACGAATAATATCGACATTATTATTTTAAAATGTAATCCACACGAAGCCAATTACAGCGCGTTCAGAAAACGTAGCTAAGAATATATATTAAGAATGTAATTTGGAATCGTCAGCGTATCTTTATAATAATGTTATATTTTACATCATTATATACTTTGGATTTTATAGGTTTTTAAATTATAACTTATGAGTTGTAAACTATAGTTTAATGATTCACAGTTCTTGTTTAATAGTACCTAAATGTTTTGCTACATAAATAAATACATGATTTGTATTTTTATCACGTTGTTTTAGTCTTTAAGTTAGGTTGTTTGTCTATTGAAATTATTTCGCTTTTAAATATGTGTATTGTTACGCCTTTTATCCCCTAAGAGGAATTCAGAGCTACACATGTCACTGTACATTGTATACCCACTTTCACCATTTGTATCAAACATTTCATATACTGGGAGAAAATTTCGAAAATACGAAAAAATCCAGTAATACTATGCCCGACCTGGAATCAAAGCCGAGACCCTCTGGCCGGCAGTGGCAGTTTTAAATAACATATTATTATATATATTTTTTTTCGCACCTTCCCAACACCATGTCACCTGTATATGCAACAATGTAAATGAAACAAGATAAAAACAGAACACCTAGACAGAACAGCAGACGCGACGTCATAATTAAAATTATGCAAAATAAGTTAAAATGATACCTCCACAAGATAGACAATAATAAACGAGGAAATAAAATATAAATAAACGTAATTTATATTTATCTTTCAAAACTTATTTATATTATTTTTGTCTGACTTATATGTATATGCTTTACTATTGTTTGGTTTGCAAAATGTCATTGTCACATTCACAAGTTAAGTAACTACTACTTTATTTTCTTAAATAATACTAGCTTCTGCCAGCCGCTACACCCGTGTTCCCATTGAATAAAAAACATCCTATCACACAACTCATACCGTGTCTGTATACCAAATTTCATCAAAATCCGTTCAGTAGTTTCATCGGAGTAAGTAGTCAACTCGGACCACATGCCTACGGCCCATTTGGGACGAGTTGGGGAAATTAAAAATAAATAAAATTTTTAGTGGTCAACTCGTCCCACTTTTTTTTTGTATGGATCTTTAAACTTTATCAATGTTTGGTACAGTTAGCAACACAAGATTAAAAATATTTTTTTATTGTTTTGTTTCTTTACTTTCGTTTTATTTATAGATTATTTCATATTACAACATCCTTACGAAGTAAGAACCTCTTTTTTTTAGTGTCGGTTAAATAATTTATTAGCTCAATTTATTTTAGCAATCGCACAAATTCATGTGTTATCCAAAATTACTAAGAATAGTAAACATGTGTGGCTTAAACAATGCTCATGGCGGTCACTTATGAAGTAAATGATAACATAGATAGAATGAAGTTCCTAGAAAATCTTTTGTTTTCAACAAAGTAATAGAACTTTATTATTTCCACACTAACCCTTTTGCTACTGACTGTACCTTATCTCATTGTGGTAGTGAAGTGGGACGAGTTGACCACTAAAAATTTAATTTATTTTTAATTTCCCCAACTCGTCCCAAATGGGCCGTAGGCATGTGGTCCGAGTTGACTACTCACTCTTTCATCGTGGTTGAGGGACAAACATCGAAACAAATCGAACTTTCACATTTACAGATAGTGTATTTTTACTTTAACATTCGAGTGATATGTAAGGTAACGATAGAGTAGAATACACTTCACATAACTCCTACTCTTATCACGGGTGTGGTAAGGCCGACTATAGAATCAGACATTTTGTAGAAACCCGGTAGCAATAGAGCACTTTTTAAACTATTTCCTATGCATCTGCCAAGCATGGAGACTGGAGATTATAGCAAAATCCTCTTAGTCAAACCAGACCGAAAGTCCAGTAGAGCGCTGCCAATGTCAACCTTCCGTCAATGATGACTTAATCGACTTGCTGTTAACATTAAAAACTATATCTGAGTAAATGTCCATCCCCCATTGTATAGAAGTACCTCTATCTTGCAAGAATATAGCGCAAGGTCAGGCATAAAACTAGGGCATAAAGCATGACAATAAAACTGCATTAGATACCTACCATTCATAAACAATAACGTTTTAAGTAAAATACAAACGTGAAATCTTTCAAACACATCCCAATCCCAATAAATAAATATTTTGAATCCATCCGTTTGTAGTGGCTTCTCTAAGATTTATTTTAAAAAGGACGGCAAAGTAAATATTGTATTAAATCCAACGTTTACTATAAAAACAAGGGGACAGGGCCAGGACAGCATGGTGGAATAAAAAAAGGTCCAACTACAAAGTTCCATTCAAATTCTCAAACTAAATGTTATGCCCGCTTTATTATTTTAAAACAAAACTGTAAGATATTTGGAACTTTTATCTTGAAGTTTTGAGACTATCCGAAAAACTCTGAGTGACTGCCAAAATATTATAAAAAGAATACAATAATAAAAATTGTGAAATAATTCTAATGGTAAGCACTTCAATGAGCACTGGACTATTATAAATAATTGTATCTATCTCTAAAAGGATAATTAATTGTCATCTAAGCCTACCTAATCTTGGCAAAAGTGTAAGAGATCGCACTTGATCACCCCGTAGATAGTCACAGTTTTGGTACATGATGTAGAGACATTACTGTATTTGAGATTTTGAGGGAGAAGTCTAAGAACATAAGTCATACTGTCCCATGAAATGCATATTGATAGCAATAACTTTAAAAAGACCTGAGAGATCGATCGATCATCAGATATATCTATATTTAATTTAAAAAATCTAGTTAAGAGACATTGCAACTAAATCCATCGAAAATAAGGTGCATTTTTGATTCACGCGATTTCCAACATACGACCTTCCACAACTTAGCAATAATTTTGATTTAAACAAAGTTCTCTGACAATTTGTGTAAATAAAGACAGTAAGTCATACAGATGGTCGGTTTTTTATCTCTGGCCAGCTATACAAACAGAGTCCATAAGCAAACACTTATCAAAACATCTTTTATTCCACGAGGGGGGGGGGGGGTAGGCAGTGCACATATTAATTTTAATGTAACATTAATCTTGTAGGTGGAGCATCAATACCCGCAAGTCAGCGTCTGGATGGATACGAAGGAGCTGAAGATCAAGCTCAGTAATGTACTATTGAAGAGCCAGCATCTGCCGATAGTGATGATGATAAGGGTCCGCTTTCTGGTCCTTCAAAATGAAACATGGAAGTAATATGGGACAGTCTAGAATGTCATTGCTGAGCTATGTCCTATAGTTCGAAAACGGGCTAATGATGATAAACAGGAGATACAACCTCATATCAGGCACAATAAAGTCTACCTGGGGCCTTAGTCTGCTATTACAATTTTTATTTTTATTTTTTATTTTTTATTTAAAAAAAACGTTGACCCACATTAGGATTTTCTCCTGTGTCGTGGGTGTGTTTACAAACATACAAGTTCACATACACATGACACCCAGACCCGAAACAACAATTTGTGGATCACACAAAGTGTTGCTCCGTGCGGGAATCGAACCCGCTACCCGTTGCTCGGCAGCCAGTTGCCCAGCCACCGCACCAACCGTGCAGTCAATTGTGTCACAATGATCGATCATTGAGCAGTGCAAGAGGGATGGAGCTATACAACCTACATAGCTCAGTCCCTCTTGCACTGCTCAGTGATCGACCATTCTGACACAATTGTAATAGCAGACTAAGGCCCCTGGAAGCAGGATTATACGAAAACGTAAAATACCTTATAAACTTCCTCGAGCTGAACAACATCCGAAGGTCAAGGCTGTTTACTTGTTACAGCCTTATAATGTTCCTTACACAATAATAGCGCTTGTGACGTCTTGGCCAAAGTAAAAACTTCACTCAGCCTTGTGCAAGTTTTTTTCTTTATCAGAAACTCGCTACAAGCTCTCAGGTCGGACAGGAATAGCCAGGTTAAGCAAAATTAGGTCAAAGCCTTGACTCCGATAACTAAAAGGATTGAAATCCTACAACCTTTGTTTGATAACAGAAAAGTTTGTGGGAACGCGAACAGGCGAATGTATTTTTCTAACTATTGTTAGAAGGCTTTTGATGAGTTAGGAAATGTAGATATTACAGAGATTGATGTCATGGTACCAATTACAGTAAGATTTTGTGTGAACATGGAAATGAACATAAAGGATGCTACCTATGATAATCTTACTGCGGATGTTGTAAGAGCCGACTGAGGAACTACACATTGAAAGAGATCAAGCAACAACACTCTGTGAAGAACATCCATTTTAACTGTGACCATAGTCTTAGGAGCTCCATAGTCCAGCTACAGACTCCCTGTTGAAGAAGGATAAACTTCTAACAAGATTATGTGTGACATTAGTACTTCTTGTTCAGCATCCACACTTGCAGCCACTCGTCTAGCTAGTCAATCGTACATTTACTTATAACATCATATATTATATGTTATGTAGTTCCCGTTACATTGTGCCAAGAATCGTGACGAGCAGATATATTGCCAAGTTTGCTGCTTCTAATGTATTACTTGCTTATGAAAAATATCATTTCAATATCATATCATGTCAAGTTATATGTAGGTACTTTCCAAGATTATTAAGAGACATCTAACTAACGGAGAGGGATATTTCTCCTCCATCTCCTCCTAGTCCATTGCTATATCTTCTATATCTATTACTATATCAGATCATTTCTTAGAATATGCACCTTTACCTTCAGGGAAAAGAACGGTGTCATATAATTATTACGAAAGCAATAAGAATAATATAATTGCTATCAATAGAGTATAATTGCAGGGAAGAATACAACCGCACCATGTCCCCTAACCCAGAACTAGTGCCTCTCCTCACCTCATTCATAAAAACAAAATAAAAACATATAATGTTGATTTAATAATCTATTATAGAAAACTCGAAACGTTAAATTTCGTTGTTGTGCAGTACAATAATAAACTATAAGAGTTTGAAGATAAAGATGGTATTTCTTTGTACCAGCCGTAGCATTGATGCAACAAAACTTATAATTATTTAGACATAATGATCGCACGAACGGAAAACATTAAAACAAAATACAATATTATTATTTGTATACGTATAGAATTCATAACAATGTCCGCTTTACAATGTACTGCGAACAATAGATATTATTGTAATGGTAAACTCTGGCGCAGACGCTCGAATGTCATGAAAGTTGCATTTTGTATGCGTCGGGACGAATTAATATAAATTATAATAATATGTCTTCGGTTTAGGTACAATGCACCGAAAATTGTGGTCTCTTTGTTGGTATTACAAAACAAATTGATAATAGTGGGTAATTAGAGCTTTTGGTTTTGTTTTTTCGACAATTTTTTGCAGGTTTCCGGTATTTTTATAAGGAATCCACTCAAACTATCTATGCGCTAGGTCTCATCAAAAACTATTCTATATTTTTTGGATAATAATATCCTGAACACACTAATCATTTGATATGCGACAACAGATTAAAAAAAAATTGTTCCTGCAGAATAACACGTTTATAGAAATAAACCAAGTGTACAGATTTTTAGACACCTACCACTAATTATGAAAACAAAATGGACACGGTATTTCAATTACACTGAATAATAAATCCCAGTTCTCATATTTCTTTAAATAAGGAACCAAGATGGAACTATCCGTCGGCGTCTGAGAAGTTCGCAAAAAGTTTTCGGTACAAAATACTTCGGAACTTTGTTTCGGTACCCCGTTTGTTGAATTAATATCGATAATTTACTTCTTCGATGGTACCTATATGATCGGATCATTATCAACAGTTCTGGACGCTGCTGGACTTATGAGCGTCGTCTACATTAGAACAATTGCCATAATCTGCCCGTTTGGAAAGCAAGTCCAAGTTTAGTTTAGGGTTATCAACGAACGCAGCTGTCTTAACCTCACCACACAATGTCATCATAAATATGTCAATAAAATTTAAAATATAAATTACACATCACGTTTCTATATCAAAAGGAGTAAAATAGATGTCACATCAATTACGTATTATAATAAGTACAGGACTATGTAACTCAAAATATTTATTTTTACTTCCTGGATTTTTGGCAACCGCTGTGACGTGACAGTGACAAGTATGACAGCTAGTTATTACATTGACAGCTCTATTTTTACAATATTCAAACTTGTAGTTAGTTTTCTGTACACTTTCACATGCACAAACCGGGAACAATGTCAAAGGATTAAATAAATTTGTAATCCTGTATTCAAACCTGCGACACGGTGGTCAAAAGTTAGCTGTGTAATGGGTATCCAGAGTTTGAAAATTAGGCATGTCTAATTATTTGAGCTAACTACATGGTTGAGGGACCAGCTGTAGTCAACTTGTCGGGAGGTTTATTCGCGCACAAGACAATAATATTGTCGGTGATCTAAAAAAAATTTTTATCAAATTGTGACGTGGTCATTCCCATGAGGAATGAATGAGGAATTAGGAATGAGGAATTCCATTCGAAACAAGAGACAATTCTGTGCAAGGGGTTTTAAAAAAATAAGACAAATACCGCTAGAAAGTATTAATCGATATGCCGATGCTGTTATTCCGAAGTGCAGTGCGTCAGTGATGAGTTACGGAGATATGCACAGAGACAGACGGACTGACTGCCCTCGGTAGTTCGGTATTACACCCAGTGCCACAATGCTGATGCAACTTTATACGGGTCACCGTTTACGATCAAGGGCGCACTCTCACTTGGCAATGTCAAATTGTAATCCTATAGTGATGGGCGTTTAGGGTTAGACGTCGATAAAGAAGAAAGAAAGTGGCATCACTGTCTTTTTAATATTTATTTTTAAAGTTTAAATTTCCCCATATCTGTAGGCGTCGCGTCGTCTAAAGGGCATCGTTAATTAATACTTTGTTTTATTCATACGTCAAAAGGTAAATTGAAACGTTTACGTTACAGAACACGACATTTGGTGGCAACTATAAATATTAAAAAGTTCATTAGCAGTTCGATTGTTTGAGTAGAAAAGTGGCACCGTATCACCGCGAGCGGGAAACACGCGGTCCCGCACCCCATTATAATAATCTGGGAGAAAACGAGACAGAAACAATATTAGAAAGGAACAATCGTTGCCATTACGTCGAATAAAAAGAAAAGTTATTATATTTTTTATTGTAGAGGGCCCCTGCCCTCCACGCCGCCACGAGGGTTATTTTTATTTTATTTGAAAAGTTTATTTTCCATTTGTTTTAACTTGTATATTCGCGATGCGAGGGTGGGCCGGCCGCGCTCGCGCCCGCTCCCGCGCCCGCCGCTCCGCACGCACTCGCCCGCTCAATGACTCACTAATGCGTACAGTATCATTATATTTTTATATTTAAACTTTTGCTTGAGCAACATTAAAATGAGAAAAGTTTGCCGAGTGTTGTGATAGAAGCTCGCCACGCGGGTGCGCCCGCTACGTTTTTGTTATTAATATTTCATAACGTGGCTCCAAGAGCGTTTAAGTTTTAGAAAGGTTGTAAGCATGTTCACGAGTAATATCAGCAAAAGTTTTCATTACAGTGAACAATATTGCATAAAAGTGTTATTTTTATATTTTTGTAAAAGTCGTTTGAAACGTTTTCAATAAAGTGAAGCTGCGTTATTAAAATGTACTTAGTAGAAATAAAAGAGGCACGAAGGCAACGATTACTTCTCTCACAAGCATTGACAAACAGATGAATTTCTATTTTTCTGTGTGTTGCGAGCGGGTGCGGGCGCGGGCGGCGCGCGGGCGGCGGAGCGGCCGCGGGTGGGCTGCTCGCTTTCATATCGTTTCAAGTGTTAATATTTGTTGGTTTATTCCTTCGTAAACTTCAACGGGCAAATTAATTTTATACAACAAATCATTTGCAGTTCACTTTTATGAAATTTATTACACGAGCACTTCTATGTAGCGAAGTGATATTTTCAGATTCAATTGATTTGATTAGTTGCGAGTTTTTTTGATATCAGCGTTACTTTTTAGGAAAAGAATAACTTTTCGAATAGACAAATATGAGTTTTTTGTATCGTTTCCTTGAAGTCCAATTTTCGATTCAGACATGCACTCATTTAAATACCTACATACACACCTAAAACAATATATTACAAAGCACAAGAACAAGAAGTTTCAATTTGTAAGTATCATGTCATGTTCGATAAAAATTAGGTATTACTAACTAGAAAATTGTTGATAAGGAAATTAGAATTAGCTGTTAGTGCGCGATAGTACATTTTAATGGTATAATGAACAGTGTACTGCTTGTACTTGCAAGCTCATAATTAATTATCCGTTGTTCTTTGAAAACATACAATGTATTCTAATTAGGCGTAGCAAGGTAAAAACCAGTTAAAACTTGTACAAATGAACATTATCACCAATAACGCCTTTCGCATCCGTTGTACAGGTTAACACCACCTAATCATATTTCCAATCGTTTAAAACTTACCGACAAACAGTGCGCAAGTCAAACAACGCGTACTAAGAGCAGCATTATCTTACTGAGGCAGCGTGGTCGCAGCCTCCGCGGCCGGAGCGGGCACTAGCCATGTGTGGCCCCGTGCCCGACCACCGCCGCTCCAGTCTCCCATGTTAGCATTTCTCTTTACACCAAAGGTAGTCTGTTTACCACCAAAAACGTGGTAGTCTATATTTTTAACAAGCAAACCCGAACAAAGTGAGTACGGAGCCACACATCGAGGCAGCGTATTGACACTCAACACAAATGTAGCGTATTATAGGGCGAGTAAGACGCAACTAATTGTCATAAAAACGGGCTACAGGTGAACGCATGACGTGGAAGTGATTATTCTCCATCCATAAAGCAGTTTCACGAGGGCATGTGAAATATTTAACTTAATATTATAAGTAAACATTAAGACTGGCCAGCTATGGCCCACCGGCCGACGTGGCGCGACTAATCTTGATATTTTAAATGTTGCCTGTTTACTATTGTAAGTATTGTATGTAACAATGTCGTTTACAAACTTTAATACTTCGAGTTCTTAAAGCGTGAACTAATACTAATATATACTATGCTTTAAGTTAGAAGTTTTCTTAATTTCAGTTACTTATAGCACTAATTGTGAAGAAATCTTCTCATAGGTACGATAGAAGATCTTCTTTTAGATAAGCTCAATAGTAGTGAAATTGTACGATTCGTATGGGTGGTGTAATTTATCTATTATGAAATCTACCAAAACACGACATTGAATAATGTCTTAGTAATCAAACTCGTTACTACAGTAACCGCTGCCGCTGTACCGTAGACACAATTGAAAATTATGAACGCAACAAAGTCAGAAATTAGGACACAATCCCATTTTAATGCGCAACATTTAAACAAAATGCTTGAACAAAGATTTTATTATTTAAACAACAAAGGAAAAGATTTATATTGCGTAATAAAAGTTTATAAAATATAAATAAAAAACTCTTTGATGTGATTTCGCGTTAAAAGCTAGGCTACCACGGTTTTATAATATCTTTTGTGGGTACAGACATCTTAGGTATTACGTAAACACTGCTTAGTTTTATTGCTTTCAACTTCTTGTGTTTTCTTTTAAAGAAACATAATAATATATACTTTAACTTGGTGGCGGTAACCTGAGTCCTTGTAATGAGGGATTTAAACAAATAGTAAGGATGATGAGGTATAGAAATTCCCGGAATCGCTGTTTATAAATAATTTTTAACCGTCAACAAATTATTAATGAAACCACGAATTGAGTTTCGGGTCTTAATAAAAGAAAATCTTTTTATATAAGAATCTATTAATGCTGTTATAATTCCAAAGAAACTGTATTTTTTACATCATGTCACTAAGGAACATAACATTTATGAATAATTTTTCAATAAATTAGAAAAACTTTATTTTTATTATGGTATTTTTTGGTAAAAATGACCAATATCCCCAAAACCGATGACAGCGCCGTGCAAGTATCAAAGTATGGCGAGCGGCGTAAACAGTGTTTCAATTAGGCACTGCGCGTAGTAGTAGATACCGAAGCCCCTTTCACACCGAGGCTCTGTTCTCCCTTTGTTTGACTATACATTTAAATACTACGGTGCAGGCTCAATGCGTCCGGCGTAAAAAAAAATAAACATCGACCGCCTCAAATATTTGAAAGCCAGATAATTTATTAGTCAGGGTCCAAGTTTTTGAATATTATAACCTTATATTCACAGGGTGTTTTGAATATGTACCCTTACATCCAGAGGGTGTTGTTTCCCGGAGGTTGCTGGACTGACTTCGGGATTGATGTATAGTTTCGCTCGTTGGTATTCTGCCAATGCCTTGCAAATAGTGTATTAGTCAGCTATTTTCTAACTTGCTTTTGTGAATTGAACTTTATTGTTTCTCTGTTCGTATGATGTTAAAGTTTTAGATTTGGATGACAGCTGTAAATCCAAAAACTGTTGCCGTACAAATCTCGATTTTACTTAAGATTTTTCTCTAGTTAAGAGTAAGAATAAGTGACAAAACAATTTAATGACAAATTAGTGACAGCAAACTTTAAATCTCTCCAATTGTTTTCATAAACAAAAGCAGTGAGCAGTGAGCAGTGAGCATGTCACTGCAAGTATGATGGGGCCGACAAACATCTAATTGTTGATCCAAACGAGAATCTTCATTCAGTTCGAAACGGTCACTGGAAGTCAAACAAACTGGTTTAACGCCAAATAAATAACCACTTAGCTTCAACCAAGTTCCTAAGTGGATAATCTGTTGAGGTGATAGTGCCGCCATAGGCAGAGAATCACGACCAATTAGATTGGAGGCGTGGAAGGCTCAATTTTTGTTTGTATACTAAGACAAAACAAGCGACTGAGGAAGTATTGTATGTGATGTGAGGTCGGGAGCCTGTGTCGGCGGAGCATCTTTGCATGTTTGTCGCTTTGTCTTATTTGGGGGACTATGGTTTATTTTTTTACGAGAATTTAAGTCTCACAATAATAGACAGTGTAATCTAATGTAGCTACATTTTAATGTAATTAAAATTCTTTCACATATACGATTCTAAACGTCCCTACATGCAATATTGGTATCATTTTTATTTACTAATAAATATCCAAGGTAAAAGTCAAAATTTTTGTCATTGAATGTCACTCTAATTTCGCGTATGTGCTTCGTACTTGACGTACCTACGCTACATGACTAAGGAAATCTCCATGAAAAATATAACACGACCAGTCCCGCTCCCAATGGGCCCCCACCTCAGCAAGTCTCCAATTTTACAGTTAAATTCAAACTGTGCAAACAAAAGGCAGACTAAATCATTCGTAGACAAAACAATCACCATTTTATGTTCCTTGGATTTTTATAATCTGACTAAAAAAATTGTAGATACAATGGTATTCTAAATCCTTGATATGTTAAAATAGATGTTTTTTTTTTAATCTCCATTTGTTTTAGTATAATTTTAATGTAGCTCCGAGGTTAACGCGTGTGCCAACACAATGTCGCATGATGAATGACTCAGTAACAAACACAATGACATAATCTTGCGACTCGACTCGACTCGACTCAAGAATCGAGATGTACCGCAGTGCTGCTAACTGCCGATTCGTAATCGAGTTTGTTTTTGGCGAAAATTTGCCTTTTAAAAGTATTATTTATGTAGCTGAACTTTAACACTTGTTACAATTTCTTTGTCTAAACAAACTTCAGTTCTTTTCAATGTAATAATAAAAGTTATCGAACGTCACACGAATATAGATCAAAAGTGCTTAGTTTAAATTAAAATATTTATAAACAAACAATCCATTACAGTTTTTAAAATACATGTCCATATATATCTAATGTTATTGATAGTTTGATAACAAAATAAAACTTATGGAGATATTGAAACAAATGAACAAGGTCTCAGGTTATATTCCTGAATTTATAAAAGTATAATAACTTATAGGTAATTTTCATGTAGGTATTATCAGTGAAACAACTATATTTATAGAAAAATGCATACAATTGCAATGAAAACTTTATAGGTATCTACATAACTATACTGCTGCATATTTAAATCAAAGACTGCTGAATAGTTTGCACCACTAGATATTGCGAGAATTTTAAATGACCGCTCTACAAAGCTAGAAACATTTGCCTACGTAACAAGATACAACTATCAAATAATACAGTTTTAACTGTTTTCTGTAAAATATATTTCCATTTTCCGTTATAATTAATTATTTATATAATTTTAAAGACGGAAAATAGGGACAAATTTTTTCCTAGTGCTTCTCATTCACTCAAGATTTAGCCCCTCACGCATAAATATCAGCTGATTGATAAGCGCGAGGGTAACGACCTCATGACGTATGATTGGTTTGAGGTCAATTTCGAGATTTTCTTTCTTAATCATTAATACAATTTGACGCGAACTTTCAGCGGTCATATATAAAACGTACCTTTTAATTTTAAACTTCATTAAAAGTTTCAGTAACAAGGAGATCTATTAAAAACACAGATTACTTATGATATTACACTGTTATCAATATACTAAGGCACATTCCAAATTTTAGCTCAATCAGACACAGGAAAAAGAGACAAATTAAACTCGAAAGATTTGTTCCAACAAAAGATATTAAAATATAAAAGTCAAACTAATATTATAAAGTAAAAGATTCGTATGCTTGTCCGTCATTCACGCTGAAACTACTGAACGTATTTTGATGAAATTCGGTATACAGACAGGATAAGGTATGAACAAACTTGGGAGATAGAAAACCTTTTTAATCCACGGGAATGCGAGCAAAGCAGCAAACAGAAGCTAGTTATAAATAAAAATTAATAACAGACGAAAGTTGAAAGCATATTTTATTTAAAAACGGCCGTTTTGTTCACACATCTATATCAGTAAAACTTGTCTAAACATCATGTATGTGTGTTGTACCTACCGTGAATTGACATAGTCTTATTAAAGTCAATAATTATGAACAAACACACAGACAAAATAAATGGAAACTAGTAGTAGGGACGTATTAGTTACAGAAGCGATACAATGTTAACTTTTTAACTGTTTTTCACGTGATACTGATAGTTTTAACGTAGCAGTTTCAATGAGTAGAAAAATACGGTTAACATTGAGATCAAATATGAATATTTTGTAGATAATAATCTATATCCATTTTTACCAATCAACCCTGAAATATCTGTAACTAAAAGTTACTTAACATAACGTAACACCTAAACTAACCTCTTTCTTGTACTGTAAACTGTCACATATAAGAATACATACTTAACATCACGCCTGTCTCACATAGGGTAGGCAGAGACAATGAAACGCCATTTACTACGAATCTTACAGACCTCTTTCTCGTCATTTACAGTCTTTTCAGACATGATCGTCGGTTAAGGGTACTTACTTTTATTTTGGCCCTTATTTAATATACCGCCAATCTGATCGCTATATGTTCGTCTAGGGCGCCCTCTATAGAACCTCTGAACAAAACTAATTCTAATGTTGACGTGGATAACTGCTAGTTTGAAGTCCATTTCTAAATGAAACATTCTTTATTATTAGATTTAGATACACATCTACATATTATTATTTTTGCAAAACAACTCTATACAGTTACATTTTGAAATGCTGAAACGAATATAACTGTCGAAGTATTTTAATGAAACAACCGTCTAAACTATCATTTAGAATATAGCCTCACAAACAGTACAGACATATAATATCGACCATTGAAAAAAATACGGCCAAGTGTGAGTCAGACTCGTGAGCGAAGGATTCCGTAGCATTATTTACAAAAAATTAGATGATTACTTGACGGGAACTCATTTAAAAATGTCTTTTAAAATTTTGTGACACAAGTCATAGTTGTTAAAATAGAGGTTGTTGTCGATAAGAGTGATAGCGTAGTCTTAATAACTAGCTCCCGTTTACACCCTTTGAGCACAGAACCCTAAAAACGGGAGCGATGTACACTTTTATTATAGTACGCTCTTTTAACTGTTAAAATTAATGTATAGTGTAATAAACGTGGAGTATAAAAAACAAGTAATGTATGGACGGCAGTTAAAAATATGTTTAACGTTACATACTAGCGTTTAAGTGCTGACTAAACAATAGACTTATCGTATCCCCATCTAGCTGAATGTTAATTTTATTATAGAAACAATTGTTGCACTAATTATATTAAATATAGCCGCTTTTACACGGGACTTTGGCCGCGTGAAATTTTTGTATTTTAAATGAGACGTCGATTGACCTTGACGCAGTGTGGCAGTCGGATTAATCTCATTAAAATTAATCCAACCGTTGCAGCGAATAGTGCACACATACGTTTTGTATCTATGTTAATGAATAACTAAAACTGAGAGTACTCAGAGTATAAAATTAATATTATTAAGAGAATGATTGATGTGAAAATATGGAAAATCACTGTTAATGTATTTATAATGAAAATGTATGAAAGAAAATGGAAGATAGAATAATATCGTCATTGGTGATGGTTAATAAACCGTATCTGATAGATTAACTCGTGATACGCATTCTTATACAGATTTAGTTTTCCTTCATTTATTTTTTGTAACTCTTATTAACTTGAGATCACAAATTCTCTTGTCTTGGTATAATAATATTTATATGCCATTAACAATTTCTATTATTAAAACAAATCAAAAATGTTACTGTGAGTACAGTCAGTTGCAAAATAGGTCGAATTCTTGAGAATATTTTTGTGAGTTAAAAAAAATATATTATTAAAATTTTCCCATCTTTTTATGGAATAGCAGACGGAACACCTGATGTAAGCAATTAGCGCCGCCCATATGGATACCCGCAACACCAGAGGAGCTACAAGTGCATTACCAGCCTTGATAGGAAAGGGAAGCATTACAATGCTTTCATTATTTCACGCCATTTTTCTGCAAGGCCGTGGAGTCAAGTAAACCCAGCCCATTCGAGCCGAAGCATGGTTTTCCCATTATTAAAATATAAACTATACATCAGTACACCAATGAAAAATGTTATTTGAAAAATGTCATCTTCATTTCACGGTATACAGGGCGGTACACTTTGTATGTAATTTTGATCAAACTACGGATAAGAATTTATTACACGCGGCGCGCTGTATACATATACATATAATATGCATAATAAAATGAGGATTATAAGGTTTTTGTACAACTTAATACATTCTGTAATACCGTACAAAGTATAATAGAATAATTAAGCAAATTCGTACATGCGGAGGCTAAAGCGTTACATGTTTTTAGAACATAAAAAAATATACTTATTTTGTGTTTTCGCAACGAGTTACTTGTGGTTAGTATATTAGTAAAGCCTTTAAGGATTTGGAATTAGATAATTGGAGTTCACACATAGGAACCCTAATGGTCCCGTATAGTTCGGTTTCCGAGGAATTTCCTCCCACGACCCTCCGATTGTGGAATGTATTCCCTATCGAGGTTTTCCCAGTAGGCTACAATATGGGGTACTTCAAGAAGGAAGTAAATAGGTTTCTTAAAGGTCGGCAAAGCGCATATAATGCCGCATGTAATGTATCTATCTTTTATAGTGTTTGTATAATTGTGTATGTGCCGAAATATATACGTATCCTATTATTTTAAATAGATTACTACTTGGCATGCTCCTTGCACCCGCTAGTTATTATCTCTGCACCACCCAAAGGTTAGACAGGCACAAAATGCCAACGGCATTATGTCCACCCATGTATTTATGTGCATAAAGCTTTTAATAATAAATAAATTATGAAACCTATCGCCCACGAATCCGATATACACTTGACCGTTTCTTTATTCAATTTGCACTGTTTTCCTTGACTTTGCATTCATTTCTTCAAACGAATGAGCACAACAGTTGCGAAGCTGATATTTAATATCATTGGACACTTTTCAAGCGCCAGGCTCTAGAGGTCCTAGCTTTTTTGTTTAGTAAAATCTCGTTTAGACTTGACAACCACCTGTAGGGTTATAGACGAAGCCTTATTTAGATCATCGTTCATGAAGATGTTTTGACTACTTTTACTTAAAAATAAACTCCAGCGTCGGTACTTACCTTATCTTTTGTCGCTGACTGTACCCCAAAAAATGAAGTTTGTCAATTAAATTATAATACGTACCTGTAACAAGAAACAAAAATATGATTAGGTATTTCACCAGCAAAAATGGATAGACTAAACTAAGGATCTACGTAAAGTATTTGAAACAATGTAAGTTCCAAACCATTGACCGTTTAAATCATAGGTATTATTGTCCACTTATCGAACTAATGCAACTTCCTCCATATTTCCCATTGATTGCAGGTTAATTGTCCTTTATAGTAGCCCTATGTCCTGAATAAATAACGGCTATAACTTCAAGTTGATCGACCCTTCCGGGCTGAATGCGAGTACCCACACTACATGCACTGCCTACCCACTGCACTCGAACCCACATAACGTATCCATGCCTCATTAGTGCCCCACTACGCAGGCCTATCTAGCCCTATCTAATACTTATTTAATCGATTGAACATTTCAACTCATTCGATTCCTTCACTCGATACATCTAAATGTCATTCAGACGTCGGTGGCAGAATAACTCAATACCTTTCTCTTATACACAAAAAACATCCATTAAAACCATAAATAACAACATTAGTGATATTTTTAACGCTACAATTTCCAATAACATGTCTGTTAACAATAAAAATGATTAAATATAATGCATTATTGTTTATATAAATGGCGGCTCAAATTGCGACGTTGCAAATCGTATGATAAGATTTCGAATCGACCAATCGACGAACGAAAACGAATTATTTTGACTAATCGATTTTTTATTGATATTATTGCACGTGGGTTATATTTTATGATTCAATTTGATAAGCTGTAATGTGTAATGGTAATAGATTGTAACATATCGATCTACATTCATTTAGATCTGGTTGCTTGTTACACTATTGCCAATGTAATTGCTGCACTACATTGTACTTTTTATAATTTTTAATCTCAACTCGACTCTCCGTGACCATAAACCACATGAGCGAATCATTTACACATTTTAGTGATACACACGGTGACTCGAACTTTCCCAATTACGATTATAATTATTTTTATCGCGTATAATTATTATATTATACGTGCAATTATTAAAATAATCCTCAACGAAACCGCCAGTATCACGCGACTCATGAAACAATTTTATATGCGAATAAAAAACTGAGTACCTACCTACCTGGCTAGATTACATTATTTTGGGAAATTCAGACATTCAGCCATTCAGTAATGGGGAGATTATCAAATTTTATATTACGTTTTTAAGTATACATTAAACCTCGTATCGGCAATAAAGTATCAGAATAAAATTACTCGTAACATAACGTTATAGTTTATAAGAATATAAAACTATAAATAATTTAAGAAACAGAAAACGAATTACACATTTAATAAAGGCAGGCAGATTTCGTAAAAATCTAACAAACAAAGAATGGATGTTATTTTTAGATAAAATTAACGCACATTATGAGCGCGTACGCAGCTACCGAACGTGAATCATTTTATGTGTGGGCCCAGTGAGAGCGGGCACGAGATACGGGCCACTCAGATTTCCCTTGTATCAATTACTGGGCTCTAACTGTAAGAACCATGTAAGTATTTACATAAACATATACATGTTTTTAAAAGTAAATAAACTGTGAACTTTATTTTAAAACCCATAAATAAATACGTAGAAATTGAATCGGTATTTTTGAAAATAAAAAGAGGAACCTTGGACCAAACTGTCCGCTGTCACTGGCACCCCACACCAAACCCAAGGTCCACGTCATCGCAATAACAAATATTTTCCACAGATTCTATTGTATATTGTTGGCTTTTCCTATTAAAACATTAGTTTCTTTTAACCTACTTCCAGAGATAATAGTTCCGTATGTACCGGCTAGTCAAACACTCGTGTCCGTACATTTTACTTCGTAGGATATCAAACGACGTAAAAATTGCCTAATTTGGCATTATGCCAGCCTAGTGACGTCACGGCGCTTGTATCTTTATTAAATGATTTAATGGTACTTGTGTCTGAACTGTTCGGGGCACGGAGCATTGATCTGATGATATCAAACACTCAGCATCCGCACATGTACTGTGAAGTACGTTTCTTTCTTTATATAAATACGAACAAGTATAATATAAACAGTAAAGCAGCGAGATGATTTATTTTGTTTTTATACATGACACATTTTTTGTTTAATGTTTTATAATGATCTTGTAGTTTTATTGTTTGGACGATTTTTATGTTTTTAGAAGCGTCTGTGTCGAGAATTTATGGGTGATTTTTGATGAATATTTTCGTTGCTCTCTGACAGTTGGTGTTTGTAAAATATTATTATCATGTGTTCGCTTTGTTCCTGGTCCTTTCTGTCTTTTATTTCTATATTTTCTTCACAACATAATCAGGACCCGAGCTGTTATACAGAGGCAATAGGAATGAAAATAGAAAACTATTTAAAAGGCATTATTAACACGAAACGCGAATACTTTCTACGTAGAAACTTCATACGCCCTTAAAGGGGGTTAAGAGAGGACAAGTTAAAATGCAAAACAACCGGTAACTCTGTCTCTTACCGGGACAACTATGTAATAACAGCTGTGTAATTATAATATTATAAATAATAAACGATTTGCATTCGGTTTCCTTCAATTATGGAGCCACTTTAAATTCCTGACTGCGAGCAGGTCTCGGGTGAAATCTATCGATACTGCCCTGCGCAGGCGCCTATCTACTATAATATTATGGACCGTTGACTCTATATGCTCGTTAGTTTGTAACTGGTAAACACGTAGCCTCAACATTATGGTTGTTACAAGGCTTTATTTCGTACCATAGGATATTTAGAGGTCTGCTGTTTGTAGCAAAGTTGTTAACACTCGCAGATAGAGAAATGGGGCAAGCAGAGGAACTTGGGAGATACACAATATATTTCTTTCTGCCATTAAGTTAGAAGCTCTACTTTCAGTTCAATAGAACAGTGTCCCAAAATGAAATTCTGAGTGAATGGCTAAAAGATATACGTATACCTTTAAGGCCTTTACTAATTTCAAACAGTTAGTATTGACATGTGCTTTGTCTGCACGTACCAATCGATCACAAAACACCTTAACAGCAAACGCCAGGAATCCCTCCTCTGTATCGCTGCCGAGTTACAAAACTCAAATCTCGTAACGCACACAGCAAACAGAATCCCAGCCAAACATTTACCTCGCACGGAAATTAAACCTACGACACGCTACTGAACAGACTAACTTTTCGCCACGGAGCCAATAGTTGGCGTGCCAGTTAACAAGTCCACACGACCGGGGGCTCCCTACTGTGGATCATACAAATATTTGCACCGAATTGACCCTGTCACCTGCAGCGCTACGTCACATTTTATAGCAACTGAAATGAAACGTCAGATTCAATTCACATGCAATGTAAACAGTAACAGTCATGCCGAAAGTAAAATAATAAAATGGTATCACTTCTGCTAGTCGAAAAACTAAATAGCCTCGGTCTGAACTATGGACAACGAACCCGATAATATCAACCAGCTGATGAAACTCACTCATAGAAGCAACATTGTCGCTTCAATAACAAAAATTGTACAAAAAACGCTTAATAACAACTTGCAATTTCCATATTAATGATTAACAATGAAGTCTAGAAGCCTGGGCAGGGAGGAAAGGATAAGGATAAATAATTCTCCCCCACACTACACAGGTACGCTACAAAGAACGCGAAACAAAAAAATAAACATTGTATTAATAAAAACGGACTCGCCTTTAATACATACTTTACAATGGTTGAGTGAAGCAAAAATGTGTGGTAATTATAAAGTTTTCTAACCGCATTGTATCACCGGTGATCGTGATAATGTGTCATAAAGACATCGCAAATAATAAGAAGCCATTATTGAAATAATTATTGTACATTTGAACGGCGAGTGGCAAAAACCGGGGTACGTTTTTCGTTCTTTCACGGACAATAATAACGTTGGTATTTAAAATCTAATTTGTGGTTTATAAAACAAAACCGTTTCAGTGTACGTAGGCTTCATTTTTTTTTTCAATTTAAGCCGTTGGCCGGATGGCCTTAAGACGTGAGATCCTACATTATTTTAAGATATCATAATATTATCATCCTAGAAATATTCGGTTTATTCCTAACCTGACCTGAAAAAGTAACACAGTCGCGGGTTTGGTTAGGAACTTGAAAAAAATACTAGTATTTGTTCCTAAAGTAGTTCCTCTTCCGGAGCTACGAACTACTTAGCGGGTTAACCGGGACTCCGGCTCGAGAAGCAGGAGTAGGAACCGGGTGGTTTTTAGTTAGTAAGAGTCTGACACTCGCTCTCGCCTCGCCCTGGCGAGAGAAGTCATTGGATGACTATTCCCCCTTTAAAAAAACGAAACCCTCTTCCTAACCCAAATTTTGAAATGGTTAACTATGATGGTCCGTGGTACATTTGAGTCTCAATAAAATGCTCATTCTATTTATAGTTTAAGGGATGTCATGTACCAATAGATATAAAACAAGCAACAACAATAGCATCCAAAAAGAGCGAATTTATTTTCAGTTCGTCGTAAATTCGCCTTTTTATTTATTCAGGTCATACTTCCATTATTGAATATCTCCTTAAACTTTCTTACTTAGCCGAGTTCCTTTGCTGTTCCTGAATATAATATTATATTATGTAACTTGTTACAATTAATTATTGTTTAGGTAGTACTTAGTTAAACTTTAAACCAGCTGTCAATATGACTAACCGATTAAAAACTTCATAAGAGTTCACAAACAAACATACAAAGTAACACACATTCCACTGAGTTAAAGCTACACCGTTACGCATTATCTGAACTTTTTGCATTAACCCGGGAACCGCGACAGTCCCCGCTCTACTGACCACCGTGATAACCGGCTCACAGTAATGCCCGGTTAATCACAACCCCATCAATGCAACACCGTTAAAACTAACACTACCTTTCAAAATTATCGACAACTAAGGAGCCACTCTAGTACTATACTTTGAGGCTAAGGCCTTAAACGCACGAGCGAGTAATTTTAACGCGCGTTAAAAAGCATTCAAATATAACAAATGTATTATGTTTATATGTCCAGCGCTTTTAAAACGCGACGGTTGTCTCGAACAGTGTTGCATTTTTGTCACTGGGCTTAGAGAGTTAAAGACTAAATATCATTTTATATATACCAATGCCGAATTTTAGCGCGATGTTAAAAAACCACTCGTGCAAAAAGGGCCCAAAGAACCACTCTAGTAAGACTCTGGGGCTAATTCGCCACGGTTCGTTACCCAGGAGCTAAACAGGTGAAACTTTATATTATTTAAATTACCTCATTAGTCTTCAAATGAAATAAATACAGTGTGCATGGTGCAGCGCAAAAAAATTGTATTATTTCCCCCTTACAAATCCTACTTGCAACTGTTAACGCGAAACTTTATGGAAATTGATGGGATTGTTTGCTTGTTAGACACAAAAACTATTGAATGGATTTATTTTATACCTATTCTGAGTATATCTAGACACATTGCAGAACTTCAATAAAACAATTATTATATGTGTATAGGTAGCCATTACATTTACATTGACGCCATTTGTAATTAAATGAGAATACATCAGTCAACTGAATATTTTCTCCATGTCCATAATCCTCAACATTTCACCATAAAAGTTCGGTGAATCAAACACGAAATAGTGACGTCATTATCCACGCGGCGACGTGCAACACTCCATAGACATACAAAGTAGTACACACGTCACACACGTGCCCTTATCTCGCGTTCAGATGACTGCATCGCTTTTACTCGTACTCACAAAAATATTCCAACGCCGGTACACCGAAACGAAAAACGTGTTAGCGACTGTACCTGTCAATCTTCGGCTACCGACACACTGTCAATATTTCACCAATTGCCAGTTTCACTCGAATGCATTTTTTTATTTACCACGTGGCTCCGGTTCGTGTGCAACCAGCTTTATTTATTTAATAACCGCTGCTGCTACTTACTAGCATTGTGTTATTAAAGTACGTTTTGCTAACAAGAGCCCGATCGGATATCAAAGTACGTACACTGTCATTTAATTATATTTAATTTTTATGTCGGAACGTAATTAGTGTGTTCTTTTTTTCAATGAGCGAACCCAGCCGAAGGACGAGTAACGTATGTGGTTAGGGTTCTAATGTAGCTAATCAGTACAATTGCACATTCATTTTAACGAAGGTTAGCGTGATTAGGCCTTACCTATAGCCTGTATACTTCATATGTAATTATATTCTAGCATTGTTTACCGATTTGTTATCTGTTTCTCCATAACATCAGAAATTAAAATGAGCTATTAGAAAATAATATGTAGCCATTAAAATTAATCCAACACGGCATTTACGTGGCTAATTACACGGTTGTTATCAACGATCTACGATGTATCTTTTACACCCGAAATTGTCGAAACTACAAAATCTGTAATATGTGAGTAATTAACGATGTTATAAGACACGGTAGCCGGTCCGTGGCCGTACGCCCGTGAAGTGTACGGGCTGATCTTAATCTGTGAGCCGCCACACGCCGTCCCGCGCCGTCCCGCGCCGTCCCGCGCCGCTTCCAACACGTGTACACGTTCGTTTCCCGTGTCAGTACTCGGCCTACGCACGCAGTACGTATCTAACCCTAATAACGTCAGCTGTCAACGCTCAATACCCTTCTGACAAAACTAACGTAACTTGCAAGATTAAGCGGTCATGGGGTTAAGTAAAGCCGCCCTTCCTTGTGCAAATTGTTGGCAAGTGATTTTTGATAGTGGTAATTGATTTGTAATCACTTTAATGATTATATCTAAAACATTTCCATTATAAACCCAACTCATTTCTCAGTGGTAAAATCGTACTGATCATAAACGGATGTCTCTGTCTGTTCCTCGAATGAGAACAGGTAAGAAGATGCATGACGTCTGCATCTCAATAACTGTTGGCATTTAAACGTATGCAATACTTAATCATGACATTAACAATATCTGGGCTTTTAATATAAACTTTGTATAAAATACCAACGAGTGTATAAATTATTTAAATGTTAATAACAGCCTGCTGTCTTTTAATCCTCGAGGAGGTAAGCAGAGGTGTATATCCTTACGAGTACTTCTATACTTCAATATTATAAATGGGAAAGTGTGTGTGTTTGTTTGTTTGTCCTGCCTTCACGTTGCAACGGAAGGAGTTCATGGCGTGATTTTTTGTGTGAAGTTAGTTGGGGAGCTGGAGAGTAACATAAGCTTACTTTTTGTCTCCTTCTAACCCCCCTGAACCCCCAACTTTTCTAAAATGGGGGGTGGAAGTTTGTATGGAACATTCCGCAATTTTTAAGATAGAAAACTAAAAATTTACATGTAGAAAATTTGTAACTAATGTACTAAGGAGTAACTAAGGCTACCTATGTTAGTCACAAAGTCGAGCGAAGCCGCGGGCATTACCTAATAATTAATAAAGGTACCTTATTACTTATTATTCTTCTTTATCTGCTTTATAGCGATAAACGTATCTTCTTCACTAATGTTCTTAATAAAATAAGTATTTTAGAGGTATTTCTTAATTCCCAAGTCATGTATCCCCAACACCTGCTCCTGACGACTGATAAAATTGTCTTTATCATAATTGTATGCAAAATAATAATTTCGATGTAAGTAGTGACCGAGCTTTGAAAGGAAAGTATCGATTATGATATATATTTATGTTAATTAGTCTGAGTGTCCGTCGGCGCAGTGGTTGGGCGACCGGTTGGTGCGCCTCGTGTCGGGGGTTCTAGCTCCGCGTGAATCAGTAGTTTGCATGATCCATAATAATTAAAAGAAATCAAAGCAGCAATATACACAGATTTATAAGAGAAATAATCTAAAACTGTAGGAGTGTTGAGTTTGGGTAAGAGTAAGAGAAATACACATCTCGATATTAACTCCTTATAATTACGACTGGTATATAACTTACGAGGTGGGTGCAGCCACTAAAGCTCACTCTTAGAACAAAACAGATATTTACATAATAAGTGTCACCAATCACAAAAACAAATTACCCCATTACTTAAATATTCGTACAACTGACCTAAAGAGACATTATAGTAAAAATACTGCACAGAATAAAAATAGGAACCTCACTGTTCTGAAGTGGATTTACAAAATTTAGAAACAAAACAATAAATGTAATTGCGAAACACATGATGCAATAATTTCAACAAAGCTTTGAAACATTTGCAAATATGTTTCTTCTATCTAAATTTTCTGCTTGTACAAGTACCCACTGGAAAATGGCAACCGCTGTACCAAAAGAGATGTAACGAAAGCTAACTCAAGTAAAGTGCAACTTAATTCCATTCCAACTTTGTCCATTTAAAAAATATACAAACGTTTCTAAAATGACTGACCAAGTGCAATACAGATTCACGCATGAAATATTCTGCATCGGTTCGAAAGAAATAAAAAAAACATGTTTGTTGCAGGGGAGCGTCCCTTTGAATATTAATTTTATCTTGTTTTTGGGATTTGTTGTTACAGCGTTATTAAGAATCCATCGTCTGTGAACATTTCAAATATGTGGACAGATTGACGGACGGACATAGGAATTTTTGATATATACTCCTGTTTCACCCTTTTTGCGTACGGATTCTTTAAGGGCAGAGAGTTGTCAACGTTACCCTAACCTTGTTTCTTGATAACCGAATGTAATTTGTGGTTTGAATTAAAGTTTTTTTTTTACTTTGTCCCACGTAGTAAGCAGTTACAACAATTCTACGTAAGTGTTATTTATGACACTTGATTTAAAAACCTTCGATGACGCGAACCGTAAGTACTACATACATGATAATAATATTGTACAACGTAACGATTATATGTATATATGTATAGCCACATTTTTTAATATAATCTCCTCCCCGCTACACCGACACAAGATCCTAATATGTTTAAAATGTAAATTTCAACTTTAAAAAAGTTAAAATGTTTGCCTGTCCCGACGTGTATAATGCAAAAAATATTCATAAGGTATATTTTAATTATAATTTGATATGTTTTCAATTTATTTTAATCCTACCGGAGTTGGATCAATTGACACCGGCTTGCTTGTAATATATTGGCAATATGAATAATTTTAATATTAAAATGTAATTCGATTGGCCCGATGAGATATCGATATGGGACGTGTCGATTGCGTTACGATTACGATTTAAGTCTTGTTCGAGTATTTTGTCCTGTTTTTAATATTACATGATTATGTATCGTTACTATGTTAGCGATAAACTGGCCTCAGCTGCAAGCCCTAGGTCCCGTAATAGTACTAATATTAGATCTACTTAACAATACTCGTAGTACCGAGCCGATGCGGGATGATCCGGTCGCACAAGACATTTAGATAGTTACACGTCATTAAGCAAATAGTTCGATTGAACAAGCCAACTACAAATAGCACGGCTTTACTTCATTAAAACGTAGGAATCATATTACAAGCTGTAATGTTGTAACGTTCAGGACTTTACATATACATGTGTCTTAATTTTAAACAGAAATAAAAGGAATTAATTTTGAGCCAGTATGTATAAACGTGATTATTAAACTGTTTAATTGTCCATCCTAAATATTAACTTTTCTATCTATCCGTCCGACTAGCGTTTCTTAGGATGTTGTTTAAATGCTCTACCTTACTAAACCTAATCTATCTCCAACTCAATCCAACAGAATCCAATTTCACTACATACGACACGCAACATAGCCACATAGAAAAAAGAAAACTCTACATCGGAAGGTCAAAGAACAGCCAGTAGAGTACCATCGGTTTCCCATTCACGATTACATAGAAAGCCTGTAACTAATTGCTATACGATTTTGCTGGGCCAATTAGTCACAAAATAACATACTGAACCCACTTTTCCTACAATTACTAATAACCGCGATAGCTTCACATAATGGTACGGTCCGATGGGTCCAATGTGGACACCAATACGCTAAAGCACCATGGTACCTACGTGTTTAAATATCAACCTTATTACTTACTTGATACACAGCCCTGTGGTGATATTAAAGTAGAGTACATGAGTCATCAACTCTATACTTCCCGTGGGTATGGGAGTTGTCTAAGAGAGAACTGACTATTTAGTCGAGAGTCAGGAGGTTACAACAAACCCTTCTTAGGTACAGGCGTCCAACAATCTAGCAATGGACTGTCACAATATGGCTTGTTTTATAGTTATGTCCAAAATCTACTTAATTTTTGACTACTATATACTTTAACAGCCTGTAAGTGGCCACTGCTGACCAAATGCCTCTTCTCGCACGGAGAAGGTATTAGCATTAATCACCACGCTCTTGCTCAATGCTGGTTCACGATTTCAAACTTATAATTAGAATTAAGATATAAGCTCAAGTTTCCTCACGATGTTTTCCTTCACTCTTTGTCAGTGGTGTCTAAATTGTCTTAGAAAGTACATATAAACCTGAGAAAGTCACAATGGTACATGCCGTTGGTAGGCTTCGAACCCGCGCCCTCATAGATGTAAAGCGTCTTAAACCTCCGAGCCACCACAACATAAACAACAACGTTTTAACTCTTAACCTTGAATTTAAAAATTCGCATCCAAATGCTTACACGTGGCGCTGAGATTTTCATTAAACTTTCCGTGCATAGTGGGAACAACATTGTATACTCGTGCTTGTATACTCGTGCTTGTATAGTTGTGCTTGTATACTCGTGCTTGACCCTCTACCATCGATACGTTCCATTAAGGACCATTCGTTAAAACCGATACGTCATCGCTGACCTTTAGCCAAACGAAAGTTACTTCAGCGAGAAAATTGAATACAAATCTCTATCGGAATCTGGTAGTTTTTTTTAGAAACTGCATTTTATACACGTGCGTTTACTTTTTGATGTCGTATTAAGGGTTGAGTTAGATACACGATGCTTTACTGAGTAATGGTTTTTATTCTACAATGTATAAAGTAAAATAATTGAAAATAGAATTTAGAATTTAATAAAAACAATGTCTGGCTCGCTGGTCGAATGGTCGCAGGTTCGATTCACGAGTTGGGCAAAGTAATACTAGGCTTGTTCGGTATTTCGAAAATTTCTCAGTAGTGAGTGTACATTATAGAATGACATTATGTGCTCTGCCTACCACTTCGATGATAAAAGGCGTGACGATACGACGACTATCTTCAACTATTGATCTAACCTTAACAACGATAAAATAGAAGCTACAAAACAGTTCAAACTTTTTTTAAGTTATTCGACTGTCCTTTTCATGTCCTTGTGAAAAGTTCCACTCCGTTTACTTTAGGTTAAATGTTATTTGCGGGAGCTTAAAACGGCACAGAAACGTTACAACTATAACATAAATACCAGAGTGTAGCCTTGTTAAATAAATATGTAACATATGAATTTGCTTTGACAATATAATACGAAACTACTGGCTATTTCAACTACCACATGTGAAGTTGTTTTCAAATATTTAGTTATTTACCAGTCATGGTACGTTGGTTTTGTTTGCTAGTGTCTGGTGGATATTAGGTCTTTGGATTCTGGTCCCTTGATTTCATAGGAATTTACATTGAAACTAGGATATAGCTTTGTCAAAGGCAGCCCAAGTGACCGGTTATCGGAGCTCCGGTTCAAAAAGCAGATGTAGAAATGTAAAGGTTCTTAGTCAGTAAGAGTCTGACTCTCGCCTCACCCCAAAATGGGAGAAGTCATTAGATCATTTCCTCCCTCAAAAAAACGCTTCCAGTTCAGGACGCGTCCTTTGACGAACTCATACAACTCCCGAATGGCAATAGGCGGCTTACAAATGACAAATACTTCTTGGTGGAAACTATGAGAACTATCGTTGAAGCGGTAATTGTAGGCCGCCTATCTTCAAGTAAAATTCACACTTCTGTTGACCAGGCACCCATGTTCTAAATAAAAATGTAATATTTGCACATCAAAACAAATAACCGAAAGATTTTTAGTTTAATACAGAATTAAGCATATCGCAATAGTAATGTAAATACTTTGATGATAACTGAAATAAATCCCTGTGCACACACAAATGTTTGTTCGTGTGCGCGCCTGCTGCGTATGCGCATACCTTGAAAATATTTACAATACAAAAACTGGACGGATTTTCGTATTTAGAATAGTTAATTATGCAATTGGTAACACTGATATTTAAGTAAACCTTGTGTAGAGGCGGCCCATAGTCCAGCTGTGGACTATCACAGACTGTTGACTGGTGAAACTAAAGGTAAGCGGCCCGTATCGTACGCATCGTACGTATTCCGTATGACGTCATCAGTACGCATCGTATTTAGGCATTGCTGATGATGCGGTCCGTACGATGCGCTTCAGTGGACGCAGTTGTATGAGTTTAGTATGATGCCTACGATGCGGGCCTGTGGACGCGTACCTTAATATTGTATTGCACTTTAGTTACTAATTAACAATGCATAATTATTATAATGAATCCCCTTTAAACGTCCAATAGCTGACAGATACGCAAAACCAAGCAATCAAGATAAACTTCGAAAATTATAGGCTTTTTAATAATAAAGCTCGTAGGAAAATCCGATGTGCCAAAATCAAATTAAAATAATTCCATTAAAGTCCCTTGCAGTCCGATCGCGTTAATGAGCCCATATTAATTAAATTATTTCCACCGATTTATTTACGTGAGAAATGCACTAACGTCATCGGGTGTCATTTTGACAGCTGTCAGAGTGACACTTCAGGCCGTACGGAGCCGTGTCAAGTGACACCGGTGCCGGTGTACTTATCTGTGACATTAATGAGCGAAAACAGGAATAAACATTTTTTAAATTTTTTTCATCGTGTTTAACGTATATCGTAATTTAATTTTGGAAGTTCGTTTAATTATATCATTGAATGCTTTTGAATGTTTAATTAGTTTGATTTGTAGTTGATGTGTAGTGGTGTTTCAGGAGTCTGAATTATCGTTCAAAGATTCAGTTTTAATAAAATAAAATCGGGTTAGATATTTCAATGATTGTAATGGATGAACAGTAGTCCCCCATTAAGGTAAGTAGACTATTATTTAAATTAGAATGGATCTTTTAAAATCACTGTGACCACAATAAATACATACATAACCTCATGGCTGTCTCCCATGGGGGTAGGCAGAGATAATGGAAAGCCGATTGCTATTGCGGATCTTACATACCTCTTTCGATTCATCAACAGTCATCAGTGTTTTCATATATGCGGTTAAGGGTACTTTTAATTTGGCCCTTCCTAATTTGTTATTATCAGAAGGTATATCTTCGCTTGTGGGAATATTTTTAAATAGTCTTTTAATATTTTAGAGGGCATTATATTCAAACGAACTTATATATATAACATTCCATAGTTAATATTACAAATAAAACCATGCGTTCTATATTAAACTATATACTTACCCGTTCATAAATCTAAATATAATTTTCTATATACAGATTAAATCCAAGTTATCGATACAAAAGCAATAAAATCTTTGGAAATATTAATAATCGTAACGATTTATAATGTTCAATTAATATTTATTTACCCGTGAAATTAAAAAAAATATATCGGTTGTTATTAAAATTCACGCATATATGCAATTCTTTATTATTTCAACATTAATAAAATGTATTTATTACTTTAGGTTTTAGATAACACGTGTTATATACAGAAACCTGCGGCTGCGGTTACTGTGCCAAATCAGTCTATGAGTACGCAAAATTTCATCCTAAACCGTTTAGCAGTTTTAGCGTTAACGCGTAACAAGCGTACGATCGCTTTCTCACACTGCCTTAGGACAGTGACGCACCGAGGTGTGTCGAATCACTTTCATTGCGTCTCGTCAGAACACGCGGTCGCATATCGTTGCCTTCGACTGGAATCCTACTTTAGCTGGCCATGACTCCTGCAGGGTCAGGGCAGAAGGTTCCTACGTTCGACTTAAAAGATACCATGCATTTTGCAGTATTATTCGCAAGGCAAACACAATAACAATAATGAATGTTTAATAATGTAACGGCACATGGCTGTTTGCGGAGTCAGTGTTGCATCGAGCAAATAACTCGCCAAAATATTAATATTTCATTACGGTAAAGGTCTATTTCAAGACAACAACGTCATACGCATCAATGATCGAATAAATGAATGAGCGACCAGTTATTCTAGGGCGTTCGATTCGAAATTTAAATTTGACTGAATGTCATTTGCGGTCGACGATCCAATATACTCGATTGTTGAAATCGTATGCGCAATGTGATCAGTCGATTTCAATATTGTTTCATGTATGTCCGTCTCGAGGTTTACGGCCGAGGTTAAAGGATTCCGTTCCCGACCTAGAACAGGTTCCTGTTTCCTACGATTATGTTTCCTAACTGATTTTTTAAACGCCCATTATAAGTCCGTTTGGTCAGCATGTACATAGAGCACTCTGATCTCTTCATATATTTGATTTTACAAGCACAATAACGCAATCACAATTCCCAACAAGTTTAAAGCCCTGCTTCACCACATCTAGTAAAGTTTCCGTCAGTTGAACTACCGGTTAAATTGACGTATCTTCCACCAGAAATATAGCAAGCAGAAACTCAATCGCCATTGGACAAACCGGCCCTAAATTTAAATAGTTAGTTATAAATTCATTTAAACCATACAACGCACCAACACGTACCTACTTGATGACGTACGAAGTGGGGGAATGTAACATTTGCAAAGATTTTATTCACGTTTGAGGCTCAACAATATCATGGTTGAGGAAAATGAGAACTTGCTGCCGACTGCGTAATTTAAATAGTCGAACGGGTATCGGCAATGTGAAATTGTGTTTGTTGCCGATTTGCGATTAAAAAAACCAACGCACTGTAAAATATAGAAGCTTTTCTTTCAATTTATGCACCCTACCATCTCCTCCATTGGAGATTAGCTAAATTGTCTAAAATACAACATAACATAATACCAGTACTTCGACATGAGAGTAAAATGTTGTTTAAGAATGAGATACATAGTAATCCATCATGTATTAAAATATTTACTCAGAGCAAAAAGGTTCTTCAAATTGCTACCGACAATTACCAGGACATTTGTATAGAAAACAGTTATAATAAAAACTGGGCATAGTTTATAAAGAATACCATCGCGTCACCATTACCTTAATGCAAATGATATCTTATACGTTATCAGCATACATACAATGACAACACTCCTTACACAATTTGTCTAGAACAAACTTGGGCGGTTCTTTAACTCATTAAGCCTACACACACATCGGATATGTCTTTAATAAAAAATAAACAGAGATAACATAAAAAAGCGTCAGTTCCTATGAATTAATGTTAGATTTGTGTTTACATGTCGACGCTTGTGACCGCTCAGTGTGCCAACAACTTTATGTTGAGAGCGACATTCAAATTTTTGTCGTCATTAAATATCCTTTGTTGTGAGTATACTTGCAATTCACTAGTGACCTGCCCTAGCTTTGTATGACCTTAGTTAGCCACAGCATACACGCCAAATTAAATTAAACAAAAGAATTGTTCTCATAAAGTACACAATCACTTGTTCATTGGTAAAAACTGGAAACTGTCTTTTTGCAATCTAAACTTGCAACTGAATTTTGAAGGTTATATCTTCAACCGATTGAGCTGAAATTTTGTTGGCATGACCATAAATGGTGCTCAATTCAGGTTATATAAAAGCTGGTCGTGAGTTTAGGTATATTGAAGTATTTCGTATTTATTTTAACTTATCGTGCTCAGACAGGCAGAAAGACGCACCAAGGCAACAATAAATTAATACATAAAATATTACATGCATGTACTATATTAATTATTCATGATTTCATCTAAATCAATTCAGACGTTTCAGCGTGGATGAGCAGCAGACACACATACTTTATTAATTTAATCTTAAACGTTTTATTTTAGAGTCTATTTTAATTTAATTATTATTTTTTCTTTACTTTCTTTTTGTTATTGACAGTTGAATTTTTATTTATCCTTGAATACGATGGATGCAGAAAGATTTATTTATCCTGTCGTTTGAAAAATTATCATTATTAACTACAACTTTAATGTTTAACTAGCGTGATGTCTGATTGATGGTGGAATTTTAATTTGCGTTTTAAATATACAATCGGTATATGATGGCTCTTTTTTTAAGACAGGAAAATCATCGAATGACTTCTCCCGTCTTAGGCGAGACGAGAAGGAGCGTCAGATTTTCACTGACTAAAAACCACCCCGTTCCTACTTCCGACCCGGAGCCCCGGTAACCTGCTGGGCAGTTTACAGCTTCGATGACTCTAGGGTTACAAGTATACTTGGACAATGGTGACCTCTTACCAAGCAAGTGGATCATGAGATGTAACTACTGTTACTATAAAAATAATTATGCTATTGCTCACGAGATTTCATTCGAGCCCCAATCGCACGAGATTCTTATTCCCTACTTATAAAATAACATTGCTTCAACGGCATATTTTTACGCATTACAGTTTAAGTCCAACATTATAAGATTATATGTAACTTTATGTAAACAGCAGATAATACGCGTTGTAATTACTTTGTCTTATCTCATAGTAATATTTAGCCCATTGCGACTGAGCGAAAAGACCGCTTATATTTTCATTGCTCCATTTGATAAACTGTTTCAATTGTGCTGTAGTTACAAGCGTGGCTGTCGAGCATGGGATGTTGAGTTCGAACATCGGTAATATTTATTTATTTGTGAAAATTTGGTTTTGTGTATTTATTTATTTTGTAAGGTCTTGGAAACACAGTATATTAACTAACAGAGGGCGTTCCTGTTAACCCGCAATAGGATTTTATCATAGGCTAAAAAAATATTTCCTTTCAAAAACCAATTAAATTTATTTTTTTAGTTATTTGCTTATTTTTCTATGCTGATATTTTTAATCTATTAATGATATAGATTAACGAGTTTAAAGAAACGCCCTTTGTTAACATACTGTTACAGTTAACATACTGTATACTTATGGCAATATCTTCATTAAATTACACTAGAGCCAAAACTATGTAAAAAAGTAAGTTTAAAAAATATGTGTAAACTTTATTCATATGTAAATGCAACTTTGTTTACATAGGCAAACGAGGAATCAGTCATTTGGCAAAAATGTCTCCCGAGGTCGTTCACCCCATGACCTTTGTCACCCTCCAACACCTACTGAACCCTTTACTCGAGATACTATTTAACTAACTCTATAATAATTAATCAAGGGGTCTTGGGTTCGATTCTCGGGTCGGGCCATGTATGGCCAGGGTTATTTTTTGCTTTTGGAACATTTTCGTTAGTTGGCAATGTGCTCGCCCTCTATTATAAAAGGTATGGTGTGAAGTTGGTTTTATATCTAAAATATGTATTCCTGCTTACCCACCTCGGTTATTGTTATAAGTTATAGCTCTATATTAAACGTTATTCACAAACCTGATCAAACACGTGATCAGTGTTTGTATAGAATATCAACTCAGTTGTTTTCAAGTTATTATTAAAATTTTAATAACTTATTTCATTCTCTCTTATTTTAGTGAATAACACAACAATTATTTTCAAATCGACATTGGCACGTTCTAAAATGTATTTAAAAAAACTAATGTGTTATTCATTTATTTTTATTCATGACGTGAATGATAAATTTTTCACATTTATTATTATGAAAAAAATAAATTGCTTTTCATTTAAAATACTCGGTAAATGCCTACCAGTTTTCTTAATAGCGAGAGCAACAATGTAACGTTTTACGATTATTTATATTGTAATTTATGCAGTTAAATGTGAATGCGTGTTATACATAAATGGAAACATAAATGGTTTCATATTTTATTTTGATTAAAATTTAACTTTAACGGCGATTCCTTGAGATGTAAGGTGGATATTTGCGATTTGATCAAACTTCAGAATGACGTCATAAGCTAATGATGACTGCAAGATTTTAAATAATAACTATCCCGCCTTACTGGGGCTCCGGCTCAAAAGCAAGAGTAGGAACGGGGTGAGTTTTAGTCAGTAAGAGTTTGACACTCCCTCTCGCTTCACCCGGGGCGAGAGAGGATATTAGATGATTTTCCGCCCTTAAAAAAAGGTACTCAAAGAATTCACTCTAAACAAATTCAAGAAAACAAAATAACTAGAATTCGTATCACTTGCCTTACACTTACACCGGATGACACACGTACGTAAAACCATGGTAAATAAGTAGGCCATAGTACAGTCACCACCATAAAACGAGCCATAGCTTACTCACATATCGGCTAAAATAATGGTCAAAACCACTGAATCACGATCATTAAGAATGTAATTACCGTTTTATCTTTATGACCAATGAACGAGAAACTATTGTTACACCAATACAACATTTACATTAAAATTGTTATTAAAAAGTTATTGGTTAGGCCTATGTAACGCGTGGATAAACAAGCCGGTCGGTTATTCGTTCCCCAAGAATGTCAGGGACGTAATTTAATGAATACTTTTGTTATTCGTTTAACACACAAACAAAACTATCACGCTATTATATTTTATTTTACTGGAGCGATACGTTTACTTAGCTACCTACTTAGCTTGTTTTTTGTTACTTACAACTTAATAGATCTAGAAGAATTAGGGGTGAGTCCATGATTACACTCCGAAAACAATTTCGAAGGCAACGTAACTAATTAAATCTCAATTATTTCGTAAATCTGTTTATTTTTACTTTTCTAACGTTTCCAACATCAGACTTGAAACCCGTTATTTGTTACCATCCAATAGGCTCCCCTATTTGTAACAAGTAACGCAAAAATATTTTATTTTGTCTTATAAAATAACAATACTTAGATAAAACTAATCAAAACTTAAGAGTGATAGCAAATTCGTCATTCCTACGTCTAAAATGTACCTAGAAGCAACGTCAAGTGATATTTCAAAACGATATATCTTCTAAAGTATTTGTTTCCTTAAGAAAATACGCATCTAATATTTCAAAATAATCTACAAGACGGACATTAAAATAAAAATTAGTAAATTAAAGAAACACAACAACAGCAATATAATATACCCAAAAACTAAACCACCACATTTACACCTCTGCCGTACTCTCCATGAAAAAAGTGTGACGTTATGTTATTCACTGTTCAGCTGAAACTTTTTTCAGAGTCAAAGTTACAGGACAAAGGTTGTATCAAAGGAACACAGCCTACATGTTTGCGGGCGGCTCAATATTCATTTTTTACACTTGGTAAAAGCTGCCTCGCACCAGGATTAACTGAAGCACAGTGACTAACTGAAACCTTCACGTAGTACGTATCACTATAAAACTTGGAATATTTGGGAAATCAAAAACGAACCATTTCGTGAAAAAATTGACTAGCGCCGTAGCCGATCGACTCGTCTGTGCTAATCTGGATAAGTACGGTATCTAATTAAGGGTTTCTTAAAAACTTAACATCCAGTCATATTTTATTTTAATAGGTTCAGTCTCTATTGCACGGGGACCATAACTGGTGAAAAATTAGTGTTACATATTATGTCTTAATAAGGTACTTCTGCTAACTTCTTCAATGATTAAAAGGTATGACGTTATGTTTTGTTTTTAATACCAAATAAACTAATAGGTTAAGCCTAACAGCTTCATTAAATAACACGGTTTTCAAAATATAAAACACTTTTTATCCCTCGCAGGGTCGGGTGCACTTTTCGTCAGTTACTACTCTAATTAATGCAATAGGGGCAAGCCTATTATCAGGCACCGGACGCAAATGGAAACCCCGTGCTACCACTGAAAAAACTAAATAAAAATCCAATAATGATTAAAATCGCACCCCACATCAACCATCCGACAGATAACTTCAGAAGTCAGAACCAAGTTCAGTTTTTTTCAAAATGCAACTTTAATTACAGTTCCGTAAATCTCTTTATCGTACTTAATGCTATAATAGATCTAGATATCATTTGCCCTTAAGACGTATTTCCTTCGACATTAGATATTCAGAACAATCATTATTTACCCTCGAAATCTACTAGAAATTATTCAACACTCGTTCCATCATTAGTAGAATTTGGCGCTTCAGTATTTCCATAATGACCACGTTCACTCATAATATTACTCCGAGATTTCCACAGAAATTCCCTATCTTACTTCCTACTAATGCAAGTCTGAATGTAAGGTAGCGCAGTTAGCCTTATAATGATTTAGTTAGTGGGGAACATAATACATTTAGCTCTTACTCAAGAGCTATGTACTTTAATGCGGTGTCTGTCTGTACCATAGGCGTACGTGCCCGACGGGGCTCGAGATGCATGCTGTGTAATTGAATTCGACTGATATCGGCTTCAGATACGCACAATCCCGCCATCTAAACAAACATTGGAAAAATGAACCGTTTATCTGATCCTACAAATCCATTATAAACTCACAAACGAAATTATCTGAACAAGCTCAAAGCTGTAAAGTTGAGAAAGTTGAAACCGCATCAACATAATGTAACAGGCGACAAACTTAGATCATCAAGTTGAGTGTGCTTAGAAGGGGGAACTAAGTGTTATATTGTAAGTTCCTTTCGATATCTAGTTCCGATCCCTGTCTACGGGAGGATCCCCGGAACTGTTTAAATCGAGACGGTGACACCAGCGCGGCGAGGCGGGCTCAGTCCGAGCCACGCCGGCAGTTTGTCCAGCAAAAATATTCCGTTCAAACATGCCATCTCACCCGTCACTTATTCAAATGTTTAACATCGCAGAATTCATAAAAATGAGATAAATTCAAACGAAGACATTCAAAAAGGAAACGAGAGGACACAAGTGCCTACAATAGGATGAAAAATGAGAACAAAGCAGGGTTTAATAGAGCAACACTTTATTGGTTCTCTATATTGTTATTTCATTGATAATTATTTCTTTTTATTTCACTGTATTAGATACTGTATTGTTAATTGCATAGAATACATTTTAAATAACATTTTGCGTAAAGCCTTTCACCTTCCCACAAATTATATATATTTTATAGTAAAGTTTCACAAAATCGGATAGCTCTGTTGGTTTATGGTTTAACAGTAGTCCATCAGTGGTACATTCGACTGTCGAAATCTAATTGACATCGTGATCCGTGAATTCGTTACTCTTTTACCATTAAAAAAATAACCCAGTATCGGTATAATATGGTTTAAATTCCGATGGTACTGTTTAAAGTTAGGTTTTAAGCTTATTTCAATACGTCTAGTAGTTCTTTAAAAAAATAATTTGTGATTTAAAGTGTTTATTATATTATGGTATATATTTGACTTGCGGATTAACGAAATATTCGTATCAACTTGAATTAGCTTAACAATTTTTGCAAGGACCTATTAATTCACAAATTCTTGTGATCCAAGACAGAAGAGAAGTAAGAACTACACAGTGCCTTCTTCTTATACGATCCATACTTCTTTGCTGGTCATACACGAGCTTGTTAAGAGTACTCTTCACTAGTCCTGTATCCGGAACCTCCCCTAAAATGTCGTCACAGTAGGGCAGGAAGAAAATTATTATAGGTACATTCACTTGTAAAAATTGGTAGCTTTTAAGTCTCGGCCCTCCCGCGTGGAATTTAAAAGATTACTTTCACACAAGTCCTGGATGTCCCAAGTTTTGGATGAATATGTGATAAAAGCTCATGCCCCCTTCCCCCACCCCCCGAAAAGTAACCGAAAGAAGTAGTAGTATACAAGGTTCACATTAATTCATTTCTTCAATAAAATTAAGGAAATCATCCAAACTATTACAGCACCATTCAAACTACGTTTTTTAAGTTTTAAAGTAAGAAAATCAATCATCAATTTTTATATTATTTATTTATATACAAGATCCCGCTTAGTACCAATGCCTCGGTAACTGCCAGAAACAAAGTTGAAACGCTGTCTGAATTCTACTCGAAACTCGATGGCAGCGCGCTCTGGTGGCGTGCCGATCGAAACTCGCAATCACCTAGTGTTTTAAACTACGTCGGAACGAGGCATAACATTACAATTGTACCAAAAATACGCAAAATATTGTTCCTCGCAGTGAATAAGTAATAAAATCGTGGTGCTTATCAAACGTTACTTCGGCCATTGGATATTAACAGAATTAATCGTACACCAAGTTTAATAAATAGGCTTATCGACTGGCATAAATTAATCTACTACTTAATACTATATTTTTTTTATTCTCTCTACTTACATTTTTAATTACGAACGTTAATTGAAATCTGCATGGTCGTGTTGGTGATTTCATATGCGGAATTCATGTTAACTAGTTTGTTCTAGAAATAAAAATTAACAGACTTACGCGTAACGCGGGGATGCAATACTTCTGATTGGGATCACTAATCGAAAAAGAATAATCGATAATATGATTTGATCGTTTTTAATTAAAAATCTTTAATTAAAAATTATTATTTTAATTAAGTTCTAATTTCTACGTTTCTAATTAGCGGATTTTGAATGGGTGTGATTGTTGACATTTTTTTTTTACTGTGATATTGTTTTGTACGCTTGAAATGTAACATGAGTAAAACTAGACTATAGATGTTTATTTGAAGGTGCTTCCATCTTTAAGTTTGATAACTTCCTAATTTTAAAAACTTTAGTAAATAAATTAATTAATCAATTTGCCATGTCTACGTTATAAAACTTTTCGGGAATATGTTAAAAATTAAGTTTCATATAATATGTCGATTAAATTATAGACCAAAATACTTCTATAATGTATAAAATAAATCCAAAGAGTCTATCTTCACTGTTTCAGTTTTCCTTGTTAGGGTCGGCAGAGAAGAGAAGGCAGTATTTTTTTTATATCTTATATAGTTGAAAGTTCGTCAAAACCAATGTGTTTTTTTATATATAGGTATAGGTAACTCATAAATATTTGTTTAATGTAAAATTGTTTTATGTGGTTACTGGCTAATTCTGTACAAAGAGTTTAATGGAAAAAAAACATGTAGGTGTGATAATAATAATTCGTCTTTCTTTTTACTGATCGATGTTACGTAACTCTACTTACATAGTTATTTTGTTAAACCAAAAATTACCTATAGTTTATTTCATTACCTATTACAAAATTAATGCAATATCGGTACAAAATATTATTAAACTATAGTTTAACTTACAAAACCGATCAACAAAGAAGAAAACATAGCATTAATCAACAAAACAGTCCAGATACCCATCGATTTCTGACTCCTAATTTATGTTAATATCTGCCTAATATAAATCCATCCTAAGGTTGTCTGGAAGAAATCACCTTGCGTGATAAGGCCGCGAATTATACACTCACTGTAATTTATGCTGTCTTGTATTTTTGATAAGATGTACCTACGATAAGTTATAAATAAATAAACACAAGAACAAGACGAGCCCCGTGATCACAAGCCAGGCTCGAAGGCAATTGATTCCACCACCTATCACTTGTGAGGTACTTAAGTAGTTGTAACCAATCGAGAGACTATTTGCTCAAAATTGAGTTCAAATTATAAACGCCGCGAGGACCCACTTGAGAGGGACTGAGGGACTGAGGCTCGAGAATGGGGAGAGAAAAGCCGTTTAAAGGCGGACGTGTTTGGTTGTGTACAATGCGGTTTTAGGGGAAAATCCCTCCTAGGACAACGTTCCTATGGAGAATTCTGTAATTTATGTATTAACTTTTTGTAACTCGGAGTTTTTTTTCTAAGTACATCAATTGACGATTGTATCACTCGTATTACTTATCTCTTTGTATGTCATCTACTCCTATCTAATCACAATCATAATACAAATGTATTGTAAAAAGAAACGAGTCTAACAACTCAGTTCTTCTATGTACTAGTTAGAAAAAGTTGTGAGATCCATTGAATACTAAGTCGGTTAATTTATTCAGTCCCTTCTTAGGGCTCCTTGTAACTTGCGTCATTACGTAATTAATTAGATCTAACAATTTTAATACCAATTTTTAATTTTCTTTGCCCTCAGATACGTAGTATCGCGATTTCCCGATGAAATGTAACTCGTCAAACTCCCAGAATGCAAACAATGAGTCGGCCCGCACCCCACACGCGAGTATCCAGCCTCGGCCTCCGCGGATATTCGGCACACAGCTCGGCCCCTCATTCTCCGACGATAAAACGCTAACAAACATTGCTAAGTAATCGTAAAATTTTTAACAAAAGTAGGCACTGGCTGGAATGGCTCAAACATTTACTTATCTATGTTGATTGCATTGCTAATTGTACTGAAACAATATCCTTTTGTTACAAGTAAGACCTAGTTTTGGTCGCGAAACGCTAAATTATACAACTTTGCACTAACAATGGACGGTTAGTATTTATATTTTCAACAAAAAATTATGTTTCTACAACTTGTTGGTAGTTTCGCGAACATTTCTTAGTATTTCTAGACGTTGTTATAAAATAATGGTTTCTTATTCAAATGTTAGACTTGGTTTCGAGGAACATATAGTGCCGGCAGTGGCTTGTAATAATTTGATTACTGCAAACTTTGCAAATGTGCAGTTCCTTATTCTTGCTTTCTTAGAATTAGGTAGCAAAGTATTTTGATCTATTTTTAATTCGTTTTGTACCCAGCTCGGGTATCGACGCCCGATATATCCGACGATATTTAATATTCTGACTCTGCATGGGTAAGTCCGGCCTTTTAGCTTAGCAAGTCGACTTGTACATACGTATTTGGTTTCAGTTACTCTAAAATTAAGTTGCCACTGGATAGACATGTTATATATTTCGCTGTTAATATTTGTGCAGTGTTGTCTACTCGTGTTCAAGTATCAAAGGGAGTTGACCTGGGTGACCAATTTAATCTTATTGTTTATTACGGCCTCATCTAGCTATTTGAAATATTGACGTGTAAAAGTGTTATTTTATAACCTATTTACAGAAATAAATATCATTTATGCAATATGCACTTTATAATTTAGTAATAAAGTAAGAAAAATGTTGCAGCTGGGTAAATAACGCAGCGACTGTATATAAGAAGTATTGATTACAGTTATGATGACTTGTATATCTGCAATTCTAATCAGCCATCTTGTCTCGACCGTGCACTGCGAGCTCCTAGTAGCGCTGCATCTAACTTGTATGCGATAATATTTTATTATGTACCTGCTTTTTAATACTGCCTATAACTCTTTAAACTGTCCAGTACTGGTGCAGTTTATTTTTTTATAGTACATGTAATGTTTTAAAGTTAATGTAATTCAAGTTATAATAAAATCTCGTTTTGCAAAAACATAATGTCACTTTTATTCCCTTAGGGATCAGGTAGAGTTAGACAAATATAATAATAATTTTTCATCAATTATTGTAGAACTGACTCTGTTACCACAAATATCTACAATTCCAGAACTATTATACCTACTTATATTTAAAAAAAATCCCATATTGCTTTTTCCCACTTGGGATTCGAACCCTTAGGTATGCATGCGCACTCTGAACCGAAGAGGTTTGAAGAAGACTTTTAAATAAGTAATAAATATATAGATTCTAAATTATTGGAACTTTACACTTTTCTTGCTTAGGTATAAGTACCTTCCTACTTTGGGAAAAGTTTTCACATTTAAATTATTATATTAACACATTTTATTATATATCTTATACTTTTCTTATATGAGCTCTCGATTTTTTTAAATCTCATTAGAGACACAAAACTACACTAGCGCCACTTTATAAGAAACTGCATTTCCTAATTTTAATTTCGTTCTGACACTTGCTAACTGTTAATTTTTATTAACCGACTTAGGAATTTTCTTAATTTTATGTAACTCTTATTAAAGACAAATATTAATCATTTTAAAGCAAATATTAAATATTATCAATATTTTACTAAAATTCTTACTACAACTTTAGAAACTATCCCAATTTTTTTAATAATTTTCAAGTTTATGTACTTACTTTACAATGCTATTAAATCAATTTAATTCATTAAAATATCGATTTATTTTTAGCACAATTAATTTTATATAATTCATTTTTAACAATATTTTTTTATAGTCAAAATTTTCTTTCCTTTTCATAATAAATTAATGCACACTGAACTGAACCTGTAAAGTTTCCAACCATCTCTTTCCCTAACTAGCCATACAACTTTTAGCCATATTTTTACCACTGTTAGCCACTTAGTAGCACTCTGAAATAAACAATGAAATTGCCAATAACTATTGAGACAACGGCTAATGTCAAGTTTGCAATTTATTAAAAGTTGCAAAATATTTGTGCAGCTGCAATTGCAATATTTTCCACATAGTCGGGCCCTATATCGATCTAACAAAGTAAGAAACACTATTGTAACTTTCACATTAGCATTAATAATGTAGTCAAGTGAAATATAAATGAATTACGTAATGCGCTACTGTATGGAAAGTTTTGCGAGCGGGGGTGCGAGGGCGCGCGGGGCAGCGCTCCCGGTCGGCGGGAAAAGTTTCCAAGTAAGTTAGCAGCGGGAGGAGCGCGGGCCGCGGCGACAGCTGGGGACGGACTTACCCTCTCTTCCTCGCGGATCATCTCGGCGATGCCGGGCCGGATGTCGACGTCTTCGGGGTGCATCGGCGGCATGACGGGGGTGGCGATGACGGGCTCGGCCGGCGGCAGCAGGTCGGAGGCCGGCGTGGGGCTGGGGGTCGGCTGGTGCGCGCGGCTGGAGCCGCCGCTGGCGCGGTCCTCGGACATGCGGCGCCGCGACTTGGGCGGCGAGTCCGCCTCCCGGCTGCGGTCCGGCCGCTTGGCGCTGCGCCCGCCAGGCTGCACCACGGCGTGCTCGCCGCTCACGTCCGTCAGCCCGCGGATCTTCAGCGACTCGGCCACCTTCAGCAGTGCCGGGATCTGCTCCTGGGACACGTTGATCTCGCCCCGGTACATGAAGTCCACAGCAGCTTTCAAGTCGCAGTATTTGGTATCACGCATTATTATTATCGGGTGCTGGCAAGGGTTGTCCATAAACAACGACTGGAAGTAGGGGCTGCACGCCGACAGAACCACTTTGTGTGCTTTCAAACTTTGTCCATCGCAAGATAGAGTCACATCCACGAAAGATTGAGTTTGCAAAAGTTGGTCAAAGCTGCTGGTCAAGTTGCTTTGGTAGTTATTCCACCGCAGGCAGAACTGCTGCGGGGAATCGCTTGGCTCCCGACACTCCATGGCCGCGGGGTCTTCCTCGGCCGGCATCACTTCAACGACAACGGGATCGCATCTGCAGCGGAAAGCGCGAGTTAGACACACTACTACGCATGCGACACAGACGACGGACCGCGAGGCACTGAACGGCGAGTCTTAGAGCGGAGCGGCGAGGCGCGGGGCGGGCGGCACGCGTGGGCGGGACTGCCGCGGCTGGCGGCCAATGGACGGCGCGCATCAGCCGCCTCTCGCGCCACGCCCCGCGCCCGCCAGCCCGCGCCCCGCGCCCCTGCATTGACCGCCGGCCGGCGCCCGCGCACCACGCGCGCACACAACCATATTGTACAATGTTCGCGTTACATTTGGCGATAAATTACAATTAAATGGCAACGCAATACTAACTCTAGTAAGTAGTGCAATAAATACGACTTTTTTAAAATTGTTAATTCTATGATTAGATGAGTGCCGTACTCAAGTAAAAGTCGTGGATGAACAAAAAACGTAAATTAATTAGAATCGAATACAATTAACGCGATATTGGCTGAGCACGACTACGAATAGAAACTATGAAGTAAACAGAAACATGATTAATTTATTATTTAGTAGAGTTACCCGGTGCCTGCTAGTCTACTTTGTCACTTTTTTCTGGGAATAAACCGTTTTTTGCAGAATTTAATTAATCAGGTGTCAATTAATGTGTGTTGGCAATGGATATGGTACCACCAGGTGGCTCTAAGTGAGCACCTTTCATCATTTTATTTTTAACATAATTATGTTAGACATTCTCTCGCCTGTGATACAGGATTAACCTAGTACAGACTCCTATGTATGGGATATCTACATTACTTACTAAAAGAATATTTTTGTATTCGAGTCCATTTATATTTTCTGAATACGATCTGTATTTATATTTATTTACCTATGACAGTAGGTAACTTGCACAATACATACGTACCTACCTACATAATGCCTCTTGCTACCTATATGTATTGACAATGCCTATAAAGACAGATATACTGCCATATATCCAGTAGATACCTACCTATTTGAGCATGTATTTATGATAACTATTAAATATTAAAATAGAAAATAGTTTTTTAGTTATTCATAAATATTATTAGCTATAAAAACCAACAATTCGGTAAGAACATTAAAAAGCAAAGCCATCTATACATAGTATAAAACAAAGTCGCCCATTTTGTCTGTAGTCCCTTCGTATGCATAAAACTTTAAAACTACGCAACGGATTTTGATGCGGTTTTCACTAATAGAAAGAGTATTTTCTCCGACAGGTTTTTATATCTATACATAGTATAAAACAAAGTCGCCCATTTTGTCTGTAGTCCCTTCGTATGCATAAAACTTTAAAACTACGCAACGGATTTTGATGCGGTTTTCACTAATAGAAAGAGTATTTTCTCCGACAGGTTTTTATATATAATTGAAATACATTGAAACTATATTAGCTGAGTTATAGCGATTTATGTCCAAGAAGTCAGAAAAAAATCTAATTGAAGATTGCATTTGTGCGTGCGCCGCTTATACCGTTGGATACAAGTAAGAACAATGTATAGCAAAAACATTGGTCTTTATTAGTTCTACAAAAAAGTCCGCGATGACATATATCCAGCTTTTTTATTTAAGTCACAAAAACTACTTTTCTGTATTAAAAAAACATTTAATTCGTTGGGTGATGTTTAACTGGTGATATAACCAATAATACATATATCCTTATCATAATAAGTAAGTTCATCATCACGAGCATTTAATTTAGATTATTTTTGCAGTTTACAGTGTGTTATTTAGACATATAGTTTAGGAGATATCACGATATTAGTATTGCGGCACGGTACGGGCCGGCCGCGGCGGCGGGGGCAGCGTCCCTATAAATAATATTAAAAAGTAGGTACTACGACTTTGATCTATACATATAAGACAAAAAAAAATCTGTACATTACTTAAATATTTTTTCCAAAAACTGATAGGGGGGGCGATCAAAGAAGAGTCACAGAAACCAAAAAACATTTTAATATTTTAAACGCGGTTAAGGGAAAGAGAAGTTATTGTGAATTGAAAATTAGTATCCAATATGTGTTGGTGGGTTGACTGTATTTGTCGAAGTAGCGGGATACACGCAAACGAAGTTGCGCGGGTCAGCTAGTTTTATATAAAAAAGTGATTGTTAACACTGGTAAGTGTAAGGTCCCTCTAGGGGACAATAAATATTAACATCATCGAAATAGTATTAACACATTGATATGAGATTAAAAATGTATAGACAAAATCGTTGGCAATAGTTTTTTTTTTTATGTAGGCACCTAAAATTGAATTAGTAGGTACCTATAGATAGGTCTATAGGGCCAGTTCCTCATTATTCAAGAGCTATTTATATTTAACACATTTATTCTACAGCATCCATCAAATTGTCTCTCTTTAACAGACTGAAGGACAATTTAGTATTTTGGCTGGTGGCCCAGTGGTTAAAAACGATGCATCTCATGCATGAGGCCGCAGATTCGAAACCTACCAACGGCAAGTACCAATGTGACATTTTTCGAGTTAGGTAAATTTTCTAAGATTATTTAGACATCACTAAAGAAAAACATCGTGAGGAAACCTGACCTTATAATTTCTAATTATAAGTTTGAAATCGCCAACCTGCATTAAGCAACGAAAAAGTCACATAGCTATTTGCCGTTGGTAGATTTCGAACCTCACTCTTATGCATGAGAAGCGAACGTCTTAAAACTTCGGGCCACCACGACATACCTATAGGTACCTACCTTCCGTCCGTATACTATACGGTATGAGAAGGCGAAAATAGAAATGTATTCTAACAAAAATATTACTGCACTATCGAAATACCTATTACTACAACGTATTTAGGTAATACTATAGAATTAATGTTTTATCAGAATCGAAAATATTTGGAACGAAAATCCAGATCCTAGACCAAATATTGTAATACGTACTTTTGTATTCAACCTGAGCCTTTTACAACGAAATTGGGATTTTACAGAAGCTGTGTTATATAAGCTGGAGATAATGGTCTGTTGGGTATGACCCAAGCATTGCATAACCAGTGATGGACAAAATACCCAATACAAAGTATATGGAATGCAGAATACAATGATAAGAACTTTAAAATTAAGTATTTCAAATACAAAATACTATTGACAGTGATATCAAAAATATTGGATAAAAAATATATATAATTTATATAACATACCTACTTAGTATAGATCGCGTTGATCGTTATACAAAATTGTTTTATTTTATATCTACTTAAAATATTTATGTATAATGTGGTTATCTAATACGAATAGATCTAAAAGTTCTTATTCTCATTTCTTACTCTTAAATAAACACAAATAAGACACTAGACAAAGTATCCCCTTAGATAAGCTACGACCACACATAGGTTAATACTGCATCGTTGGTTGAGTCGTCGCAAGTATGACTGCCGACCAAGGGATCTCGAGTTCGATTCTCGAGTCGGGCAAAGTATTGCTAGTTTTTCGAAAACGTCTCAGCAGTAGCACGGAGATTGGAATTGTGTCCAGTATATGACAATAGGCTCACCACCTACCACCACCATGGGACTTAAAACACAAATGTGAAATGTGTACAATTGTGCATTTTACAGTGGCTTTACGTGCCGTAATGTACACCTCTGCCTACCCCTTCGGGGATAACAGGCAAGACGATACTTTTTTGTGAGTTAAACTCAAAACTTTACACCAATCACATTACAATTTTTGTTAGTTCACATCTCCAAAACTGCTGCATTCGTTTTGATAAATTCGCAAACACCCGAAATCGTTTTGGAAGATTAATTATACGGTTGGGGAGCAACGTCATGGTTTGTTTTTACAAAGTTTAAAGGTTCCGTTCAAGTTATTGGGTGGTCATGGTCATTATGGCCCATTGGCCATTGAACTCCAATTTTAAATTGAAATCATTTTACTCATTCATACCTTTCTCTTTCAACTCTACTTTTTCTTTTGTCTGTCTTGTTCTATAGAAGAATATTTTAAAGATCAGTTTATTTTATTTTAAAACGTTTTTTGTACCTAATCCATCTTTTCAGAACTATATTTACCGGTTAGGGGAATTAATAGGAGTGAGATACGAGACACATAAATATAAATAACAATAATATAACCTATTATATTCATTTATTCTTTTTGACACAGTTTACACTGACTTAAAGCCTCAAGGCATTCTCTGACAGTTAACCATAGGGTAGTGCAGAGACATAAAGCGTTTAACACGAAGCCATTACGCAATCTCACGAAAGAAACAGAAAGAGTATACCTAAATACCCAATTGAAAATTACATATATACATAGATATATAGATACCTACATGAATAAATATATAACGTACCTACACAAACAATACATACAACTAAAGCAATAATACCTAAATATATTACAATACACTATAGAAAACTTTGTCAGATTACCTTCACACAAACTTTCCGACGAACAGTCGATCGATGCATCTATATCTGTCTGACCTACGCTGCGTAGGTCTATACGTACATAAATAGGTATACTCGTAAAATGGCCTTAAGAAAAATCTTAGATGCTAGAAAAGATAAATTCTTTCCCCAGTCACCTAGATATGTCATGATTCTAAAAGATATCTTTTAATTAAATCTTTGTTTTGTGTTTCATCACAGAACAGATAAGAGAAAGATTTTCCTGATCTGAATAGACAGATCGATAATACGGAAACATAACTAACCGAATTTATATCATAGATGCACCTGATACAAGTTTGGATAGAATTTGTCGAATGTCGACTTTGTTAACTACAAAGGAATTTGATTGCTAAATCCATTGCTACCATTGTATCAATGCAAAAAATGCTATGCAGCTTGCACGCACAGGCTGCAGAGGTAGGTGTTATCCAAAACGCGACCGTCATAGTTTTAAAACTCGAAATCCAGAATGCAAAAATGCGGTTATTTACAAATATTGGCAAAGAATTTCAAATATTTGATTCCCTTTTTGAAAATGTTTGCTCCCTACACTGCTTTGTTTTATTATTTCTCTTTAAAAGCACGTCAAATACTAAAATACCTCCGGGGGAAGTGGAAAAAGGGAGTGAAAAATCACCCGCTTTTCAATGTTCTACAAAATAGTACCGGACATAGCTAGGAACTAGGAATCTATGAGTATGAGTGTGCATTTAAAATAGTGACCTAGTTTCTTCACACATGTAATCTCAGAGGGTATAGGTAGAGGTGCCAATATGCAATACCACAATGTAACACCAACTTGTCACCAGGTATTTAAAACTACCGTAACTAAAATGGGGGTAAACATATTGACATACATACATACAAACATACATAATCTCACGCCTGTCTCCCATGGGGGTAGGCAAAGACAATGGAACGCCAATTGCTACGATTCTTACGAAACTCATCAGTCTTTCCATGCCTATATAACATATTGACATATATGCAAAAATTTAGTCTGCATGTAGAAATTTAAGTTCATAATACCAAATAACACTTTGCCCAACTCAGGAATGGGATACTCGAACACTAAAACACTAACTGAATGAAATTATACTAGAGGAGGTTCGTTACGTACAAAGACTAGAAGTGTCAATGGGTACTTTTTATTCGTCCGTCCTGTTTGTTTGTTGTTTGATGGCTACAAGCGAGCTTTGTACGGGGTTCGAAAACGAGAACCTGTCGGAAACAGGTAAGCTACGTAACGCAAGTTCTGTGCTGAAATATTCGAGCAAAAAAATTTGTAGAGAATGGGAGATAAATCGATGAAGTTTACGAGTATATTAGTATGGAGAGGTATACCTTGTATTCATACAGATATTTCAATTACGAACGCATTTAATGTCTAACCGATCCAATCCAAATCTGTAGGTCAATCAAACATCTAATCATAGAAACTACAATAAATAAAAAAAATAATAAGAATTCCAATGTGTTCCAATGTGTGTGTATCTTCGAATGAAGAAGAACCAGCAATCACCTCTTTTAAAAAAATACATTATTTAACAGAAGTTCAATAGAAGTAATTAGTAATTGTAAATTCAAAGATTTTCTATTGACATCTAGATATAATTCATTTCTTCAGCCGATAGCGGAAATAATCTATCTACCTGTATGACGTCATCGAGAGGTGTTATAGGGTGTTCATTTTTCTGCGCTAATGGATAGTTTCAGACAATACATGGTGCGTCATAAAGATTCTACTATTATACTACAATGGACACTGCATTCCGTTCAATGAACTATGGCGATCTTTATGGAAGAGGTCGTTGACTCTAGTGCAGGAGGTAGATTTGTATTATGATATATATTATTTACTTTTTGTTGTTAAATAAATTCAAAAATAAAGTGCTTGTATTTTTAGGTAATTAAGTTATTTAAGATTTTCATGTAAATATTACTAAGACGAGACAAGGTTGCTCACACTGTCAAAAAGGGATTAGATCTCGTATTGAGATAAGTAATTAACCCAACATATAGTTCTAAATCGACACGCCCTCATTTAACACTTAAATTTCGGAGAAGCGCGTAGCGCGTAGTGCACGGTACGTAGCGCGTAGTGCACGGTACGTAGCGCGTAGAGCACGGTACGTAGCGCGTAGCTCACAGTACGTAGCGCGTAGCTCACAGTTCGTAGCGCGTAGTGCACGGTACGTAGCGCGTAGAGCGCTGTGCATAGCGCGTAGACCGCTACGCGTACGTAGCGCACTACGTACAGTTCATGTATGTAATAGAAACGAAACGAAATAATCTTTAGAAAAGAATTAATCCAATCCGAATTATACCCAGCATTTACGTCAAAATGCCTTCCCAATAATACAAAATGCCTTTCCAATACCGATTAGTGCTAGTATCAGATTCCACACATTGCTGCCCGTCCGTCAAATCCAGCTTTAACAACAATTGCCCTGTATTCGAACAGGAATAGATAAATTGAATAATGGACTGTAAGACTGAGCTCAGCACCGTATGCACTGGACAAACGGGCCCTAGACTAGACCTTAACCTAGATAAAATGGTCACAGCTTATTGAGGAACTAGCTTCTACTAGTGACTTTGCCCGCGTTCCCGTGGGATAAAAATTGCCCTTGTGTTCTTCCAGGTCATAATCTACCTCTGTTCCAAAATTTCATTTGAAACCGTTCAGCCGTTTTGAATTGGTTGAGTACCTAATATAAACACAAAAACCCAAAAACATTTGCATTTTTTTTTTTAAAGTCAATTGTTAGCATCAGGACTGTCATACGGTATAATTTTTGAGGAAAATTTGTCAGGTATAGAAAACTCGTCAGGTATTGAAAACTCGTCAGGTATAGAAAATTCCCAAACAAATGCATGTAACGTGCACGTGCAATGTTCAACTTCAAATGAACAGAAAGTTGCAAAATCCATTTTTACAGAATACGAATGGCTAACTTTAACGTGCCTCCAAATTTGTAAATTGTCGAAACAATATCATTTGTTAAAAGTTTATGCGCGACATTCTGCGACTCGCGACTATCAGGCGCGTTTTTACGCAACAGCCTCGACGCAACATTATCTAACTTTGCATGCATTCGACAAAAACTGAGCTAAAGTTGAGGACTATTTATCTCGCACCTAAAATTTTTAACACCTCACCCTTTACACTTTAGTTTTGTATAAACCAGAGTTGAAGCAACATTTTTGTTCGTATTTAGGTGCTATTCATGATTTTTACGGGTATATTTTGACTTATTTTGCATTGTATGCATACTTTACTCTTGGACTAATTATAGCATTTTTTTATATTATAATCTAATGCATTAATTTGAGTGCGTGAGTCGATCTCTTAACTACTTATAAATAAGATGTTCAATAAAAAGCAAACATCAAAATCCAAAATTACAAAACACCTACTTAATAACGCAGAGACAAGTTGAAGAAAACATCTATCGAAGTAATTAGCTAATATAAACACCCGTCTCTGTTCCCGTTGAACAACAAAGAAAGTGACAGACTGATATCCAAATTACCCTGAATTGAGATTTAAGTGGTCGGACACCCCGACCTAAGAATAAACAACACAAATTCCAAACAAGTTACATTTTTTCCATGAAACGAAGCTGGAGAACTGTGTTTTCTAATAAAGCTGTTCTTTACCGAGGCCAATTGCGGCCACGATACTTCAACTGCACAGAATCTCTTTTTGAAGCTACTACACCCACTCGAAAGCGCGATAACCCTTTCGCGGCAGAGATAACAAACAAAATGCGAGCTATCAAAGACAAAAGACTGTTACACAAGGCAATGGTAACATAAAGTCGTTCTAGGAAACCAGTCGCCAGTGTTTGGACAGGGGCAATATAAAATATACAAGGGCCCTTCGTGGACTACAAACAAATAGAGCACGCATGCGGCCCCAGACCTAGGCGGCGACTAGACGTGACACGGATCCACAAAAAACCTGAGGGTTTTAACAATAGCCTTAAATTCCAGCGCAACATTTTCGGGAATATCCTGCGATGTTTTACGGGTTTATGAGAATATTGAGTTTATTCGACCACGTCTGAATTGGTTATGTAGTTGTCGTGTACGAAAAAATCCCTCTTGATATTTTAAAAGCTTTCTTATAATCAGTTTTCGTACTGGCTTCTAGTGTTGGCGCACTGTCTATGTTATTGTTTAAGAATTTTCCACCGACGCGATGTTTTGTCTAACTCGATCTAAGCTTGGTCTATTAGTGCCAGTATAAACAAAGTTTCAAGTTAAAAGACGAGCCTTTTACTTAACTTAGGGCACATTTGTTGTGATTGGTATACTTGTAGCAATTGTTTGTTTAGATATAATATTTCCTTATTCTTTATTTACCTACCTAAGAACGTATTGTTCAGATTTTTTATTAACAACGCCACCAAGTCAAAATAAGGAGTAATTGAAACGTTTAAGCTTTAATACAATACTATTAAATATCAATAATACACAATTATTCTAAGCGGTTCTCGTATTTCCTATGTCTGTGGTAGAGGTAAAAAAATTCATGGTGTAAGTATATAGTACAAATATTATAATAGTTTTGGCTCTGTACAAATAGTTAATAATAGAAATGTGTAAAGGGCTGGTCGGACCACCCGGTAACGGAGGCTCTAGCCGACTACCTACACGCCACGTCGCGCAGGTCACACTGTAAAAAATGACCACACAATATTTTAATATAACCTTTGTTTTATAATGTGTATTTATTTATTTAAATGTGATTAAATGTTTGTAACTGTAGTTGATATTACAACAAATTAGGTAGGATTCTTTAGAATCGAAGAAGTTAGAAATTTTAACTTATTTATTTACTACTTTATTTAAGAGTCTAAAATTATAGGTACTGATTACTGGGTCAGGCAAAGTATTGTTGAGTTTTATTCGACTTTTCGAAAAATTTTAGTAGTAGCACGGAGTCATAATTTGTGGAGGGTGTGCATGGTATAGTAGCATTACGTACTATCGGGATAAAAGACGTGACAACACGAAGTATATTTTGTAGTTTAAGCCTGAAATAACATAACATGTACGTTACAAAAGTTATATATTTCCATTGTATTGTTTTTGTCGAAACTAACTAAGCTTCATGCAAAATAAGCCGTGTTTTGACATTGTTTATATGTATGACAATGGAAAGTTCTACTAGTAAGTTGGGGCGGGTGTTGTAGTTATTAAATTACATAAGTCCTTCGTATTTAGTTCTCGTATTGCAGTAGCAGATTAGAATATGTTTTGACTCCACCCTTAGTCTTGCCATGGGTATATATCCTAAGAACCGGCTAACTACACAACTACACATTACTAAGACCTTGCAAGTGCTCTCTGCAGATCGAGACCGACCAGTTCAAACTGCAATAACCATCTACATATTAAAGTATCATCTCTTATGTAAAGCAGGCCCACAGTAAAGTATTATTATAACTTTCGTGAAACCTACTAAATTAATTATTATGTTTATTTTAATTATAATAATTAATATAATAATAATAATTAATTATTAATTGTTATGTTTGATAGAAACTCGAGAACGGCTGAACTGATTTAGCTAATTTTCGTCTTGAATTATTTTTAGAAGTACAAGGAAGAATTAAAACATGAGAACAATAGTATCTTGAATTACACGTGTAAGTCCAGAGAAGATTTAAAAAATATTTGAAGCGGTACGAAGTTTGCCGGGTCAGCTAGTACACAATATAAACAATAGCTTTACAATTCGATTCTAAACATATAACAGTTTCATTTATGGCTTAGGTACCTTCGCTAGTCTGTTGTACAATCGTGTAACGAAATTGGGGCGGACTATGGAAGGCTTGAACCATCAGACAACATTCCTACCGAACCTACACAAAGTTGCAGGATGCTGGTGTGTGTGAAACATCTATTATTTTGTTATTGCTGTTTTTTTTTTCTTTTTTGTTTACCCATGTACTCAGTGCGAATTGTGCGAATTATGTATGTGATAAGCCGTATTATCGTTTACTATCAGGCGAGATGGTGACCAAACGTCTACCTATCTAATACATAAGAGATTAGTGTCATAGTCTGAATCAGAACTTTACAGTTTCGTCATGTCTGTGGGTTCTGCTTTCTGTTCTTATATCACAGCCACTTCATTCTGCAACTATTACCTTCGTATGTTTGTAACGCGGATCCGCGCGAGACGCAATGTGTTTTCTATTATTGTCTTATATACGGCATACGAGAAGTCAAGCCTGTCAGGTGTTTCTAAAAAAGTCTTTATAAATATATGGAGGTTTCTAAAACCCTTCTTTTTCTCAAAATCGAATGTCACTTACGTAATTGTGTACATTGCTACGGAACTCTGCCTGTAAAACTGGCTCGAACTTACCTGGTAAAAGTCCTTTAAAAACGCACCACTATTAAACAAAATTGTTTGTGGTACAACATTTTTCTGTAGTGACAAAGGAAATTTGCATATGGCTTCACTAGGAAACAAACTGGTCAAAGAAATAACAATTTAGGTACCTTAATTCTATTCTATTCCATGAACAACACAGCTAGGTATTTCTTTTACTGTATTTTTGTAAATGGTTTTACTTTACTTGCCCTGTTTGTTTGTTTATTTAGGTCAAATTTTGTAATTGAAATTTTACTCTCTTCCTGATGACAGATCGATCTGATATTTGGTACACACTTTTAATCTTGATGACCATACAATATATAATATATTTTTTTCTACAACTCCTCTCCAATATGAATATCAAATGTAGCTGAAGCTTGATTGGTGCAATAAAGCTCTTTAAATAAATATACCATTAAAAAAAATGTTTATAAGTATATTACTTGTTTTTGCCCACGGCAATGTACGGGTTGCTAGATAGCATTTGGCATGCCTCGTAATTTGACGAATGTCAGTACTAAATAAAAGTATCTATATACGGTACTTTGGTAGTATAGTCGACAACATTGGAGACTTGATTGCCAACAAAAAAATAAAAATCTGTTTATCTTTAGAAAAAAATAAAATGCATGCTCACTGATAATACAATTACACAACATACAAAGCTACCTTCACCTCGAAAACCAAAACAAATATTTCAAAATCGATTTCATAGTAAAAGCTAGAAGCATCCGTGATGTTTTGTTTCACATACTATAATGACGTTTGTGTGAGTGAGAGCGAGACAGAACGAGATTGTATCAGTAACGTGTGAGGCCTGCGAGCTGCGCAGGAGCATCCACTCAACTTATTTGTAAAACACACTTTTTTTAACAAACAGTTTAGTTTTACATGGGGGATGTGTAGACGTGTGAACTGTACAATGGAACAGAAGAATAATTTGAGAGATTCTTTTGATTTTGAAGTTTTTAAAATAGGGTAGTTGACAGGGTATGAAAAGCAGTTTCATGCAGAGAAAATTAAATTCACGCTTATGCTATTAATTTTTGAACTTTTCCTTTTTTGCATGCTACAGAAGTATTAGCAATGCATTGTAGCCATATTTTTGTAACACTAAACGCAAACGATTTAAGCTATACGTAAGGTATGATTAAAAATCTGTTTAACTTTCAATCTATATAAATTAGATAATTGCATGAATGGATGAACAGCCGTGTGATGGCAGCAGAGTAGAATACATTCTGGCCACCTTTACTCTTGTCGTGGGTGTCATGAGAGCCAATTAAGGTGTTGCATTTTGATACAGATAGGGTTGCTAGTCTTTTGAAAGTTTTAAACTGCGATCTCAAACCCTTCAGTGTTATTTTATAATCTATTTACAGAAATAAATATCATTTATCATTTATCATTTATTCAACAGTGGAGATTATGGCAAACACTCTTATGTAAAAGAAACCCAATGAATGAAATGGGTTGATGATAATTTAATGATATATATATACTAGCATAATAGGTATATATCATCCGTCGAGTTATATTTATTTATAACGTGTTAGATTTTATAAGATAAAATAAGGGCTAACTTTTTTAGCTCATTTATTTATATTATAAGAATTAACTAAACTATTTTAGAAACGCCATCAAATATCGCCACTGCCCAAAGGTCAAAACGTAAACAAACGACTGACGACTGGATTAATGGGCGATAAATTAATTTAATAACGAACAACTAAGTATAAATAAGATCATCAAACATGAAATAAACATGGCGATGATCACGCAGCAACAGAACGACAAAACATATTAATTAGTCATCCATTATGATTACAATTTCACTTATAAGCAACATTCATTAACATTCAGTACTAAATCACACAGGGTATAAAAGAGTGTTGGTATTTTTCATTTTTTAATATCGGTCGTAAACTGTATGTGACGACAACACTAGGCACGCGAGAACTGAACATCAATTAAATTGTACCACATAAAATGTTCTAAATCATAATCTCGACTGCGACCGTCAGGCAAACACGTTATTAATTAAGTTATAAAAAAGTCATGCCTGTATTAGCATATTTATGGATCTATAAACTCAGGGGCGGTAAGCTACCGCTCGCTGCTCAACGCCATCTACCGGTTTTCTTTCGTACTTACTTGTCGCGACGGCGACGTCATCATTTTGGTGTGCCTGTTGCATGTTTCTTTACAAATATTTTCTAATATTTGTGTGGATTTGCATTTTTTTTCTGGGCTTTATGGGATACTATTGAGAAGTATTGTATACAAGTATCAGAAGAAAAATAAAATGAATATACTTAAAGAAATATGCTAGTACCTTGATGGAACAGTCCGCTGGAAAAACTTGAATATTCAACTAGTCCGCCAAAGCAAAAGTAATGATACTCCATATCTATATAGTACTAACTTATTAATTTCCACATCTATGTCTCCTCCACTTTTCAAAGTCATTTAAATATATAAAACAAATTTTATATTATTACTTATTATTGTAATAGAAGTATTTATCTACTTAGTAAAGATAACCAGAAATAAAATACAAAATAAACTTAAAAAAAAAAACCGTATTCCAAAGATTATTAGATATTAAGAAAAACAAATAAATCTTACGAGGATCCCGGACTAAGTTAATTCTAGTCTCACAATGACCTATCGTTACCCCATATGCACTATGTACGCACCACCTACTGACAAAATGAGGAAGAATTCTTCCTTCGCAGGTATGACGTCATGGGATGGTCACATAACACTGGCAACAAAAGCTGTCACAAACATAATGGACGGGGTCAATGAACTCCTCGAACTTAGTTCCAACAATACCTTAGATAGGTGTGCCAAACCATTGGTATGTGAACCATTGACGATAAGCCATGCAATATTATTGCTACACCTAATTTTTTTTTTAAACTGACGGTTTACTGACGTACATTAATGGAGAAAAGTTCTACTAAATTCGAGTCACATAGGGACTCTTCATCATGAGCAGCGTGCGCAGACGCGGCGACGTCGCCTACTGATGGTGTTGAAGAGTCCCTCTGTGACTCGAATCTAGTAGAGCTTTTCTCCATTAATGTACGTAACTAAACCGTGGTTTTTAGTTAAAATAGTATGTCTAACGATAGTTATTATAAAAATAAACACTTTTGTGTCTAGAAAAACGCCATGTTGATACGTAAAGGTTCCCCATCTCTGAGCCCTAACTCAGATCAGATGTTCTAGGCATCAAAACTAGGCTATAAGCCCTTCAATAGGACAGTGACATGATTATGATGAAGAGGATAGTGTTACTTTTTGTTTGAAGTAGACGTACACGTATTTCTTTTGTTATAGCTCTTGACGTCAAAGAGTCTACAACCTCAGTGATCTGTGTCGTCACAGGAGTTCAACTTGGCTATTGGTAGGAAGTACCGGCCTATCTGGAGGTCATTGGAGAAGGCTTATGTTCAGCAGTGGGCGTCTTATGGCTGATATGATGATGATGATAATGATGACGATGAATATTGGTATGAATTTTTGTAGTGAGTATGCTTTATGTAGTGAGCTACATGCGTACATACGCAATATTAAAAAAAGATTAAAACCTCAGTAATATTTTTTTGACTTGGGATTCAATGACCCCTTCCACGGTAATCAAATTTTCGGTCACTCTACTAAACACCTTAAAACTATTTCTTATATTAAAATTAAACATCGAATGACGTTAAACACGAAACTCGCCGCAACAACATTGTAACGGCGATCATTTAAATTCGAAAATTAAATAACTCCACAATGACAGTAAACATAATGTAAAAACATTGTGTAAAAAGACAACACCGATATTTGTACGGAATGTTTAAAAAGACGCATGTAATTAGACTCTTGCGCCGCATCACTTAGAATTTTGAATTCCAAGAACGGAACACAAACGTACCGCTGTTTTAACTAAGGAACAAATTAATATTGTTAATTAAATATTATATTTAAGGTAGGTTTAGGAAACTGTAACTAACTGTTTCTTGGAAAAATGGATATTACTTAAATTTTATATACCTAACCGATGTACTCAGAGTCATTTAATGGTTACTTTTAACCCAGTCCTTAGCAATTGTTTTCGATACAAAATCGTTACTAAGGAATAGTTTATGTAATAAATAAATAAATGTCTCTAAGTATGGCAGTATGTCATGAACAGTGTCTTCTCATACAGAGAAAAATCCTTTCTTCCGTAAATTACTTCTCTTCCTCAGTATATTTTCCTTCACCGTACGTCAGTTTTCCATCAAACATGACTTCTAGAGACCAACAGGTATCATATGAAATGAAAAAAATAAGATTCAAAACTCATTATAGACCATACGAATACATAGTACGGTCGTTTTTACAATATTTGTGTACAATACCACAATATCAATGAACGGGTACTAACCCCGTCCCCCTACATGAAAAAAAAGCATAAAAGCTAGTTGTGCACCTAATAAATTAAAAGATACAAACCACTGATAGTGTTTTACTGCTTACAAATGACTGATGTTATGATACAGCTCTAGTCGTTGATTAAAATAGTTTTAATTTTCTATTCTATAATATGCACCTAATTGCATAACTTTAATACATAGCTAATGTAGAAAAACTGGGTTAGATTACAATCGATGGTCGATTGCTGGTTTTCATTTCATTTTTACGGTATACAATGTATTGGGTGTATGGAATTGAAGCGACGTCATTAGATAGGTTTTCTAATCACTTAAAACCAGGCTTCTATTTTTCGTTTAAATTAGTAGAGGATGCTCCTGTGTAGAATAGGAATACCTATATTTCATTAGAATAAGATATGTAGATGAACAATTTTATTTTAATGTCCGTGTGATTATTTTAAAATATTAGCCACGTACTTTTTTTTCTTACGGTGCAACAACAAATAGTTTCGAAGATACATCATTACATCACTTCTAGGTACCTTTTATACGAAGATATGGCGTATTTGCTGCCACTCCTAAACTTTGATTGATCTAAGTTTTGTTATCTTAATAAGTTCTAAACCTAATACATTTTTAATTTTTATACCCGTCATCATTCCTATTAACTGACTTACTGTTTAGATTACCCCTTTTGACCAGAGCCACATAGTTATTTTTAACCCTCTACAAAACAATATTCAATCGAAACTATTAAAATACTCGAAACTTTGATAACTTCGATCAGAAATTCATCCTGCGAAGTGGAAATAAAAGCAGAACAACCACAGCGAACGTATACCGTACACGCGCAATTTTACAAAAAGACTTTTGAATAAAAACAATTGGTTCTAAAGCCTAGCCTAACACTACGCCGGCCAGGGTGGGTCCGGCGCGCCGCGTAAGAATATTTTTTATTCATCCATACTTCCGATTTGTGAGTGTCGTAGTGACGCATGGTTAATTGGAAAAGGGTTGTCGGACGGACAGCAGTCGGACAATGTCGCGACAAGTCGATATGTGTGAACAAGAGTTCTGTTCGCGATTTTTTTGAGTTACCGCGACTATTTTTGCAAGACATTAATTGAAATCGCAAGCGCATATCTAGGAGCTCATGACGCCGTTGCTTCGTTTTTTGGTTCCAAATGTTAATTGAAGGGGATGTCATGAACAGTTGTTATTCTCAAAAACAATGCAATTTCAAAATTCGGACTGTGCGGTTGCTCGTGCATGTTTTTGGCAATTCTAATGGCTAATTGAGGACTTTTTAGAGTGTGCAACGCAGACAGGTTTAGGAAGCTCAAATTAGAAAAGGAGAAATTGAAATTCGGATATTGCAACGGGTCCGCCTCCGGCCTTTTCTCTACGAAAGGGCAGACAGAGGTGCAGAACATACAACACTCTCCTTTTTAGCAATTTTCTTTATAATTTAAATCTTGGTATAATAATAAAGATTGTTACAAAAATATTGCATGTTGCCCTAGTCATTTTAAGCGTGACGTCATTGACGTGCCATTTGTTTTGCTTTCATTTGTGTTGCGCCCCAGCGACGCACTCAGACAACAGAAACTAGAAAAATGGGAAATTCATCATAAGCACCAACTCACCACATCATTACAACGCGTGTAATTTAAAACGTTTATTTTTTTAATTATAAACCACCTTTTGCACCCCTTTTGGTAAACATTCATTAGACTCAGTTTAAAAAACCCGACATCCACCTCCATTTTCGATATAAATCCTGCTCCTAAATGTAATTAGTACCTTTCGAAAACCGCGTCAAAATCGGTCTAGACAATCGGAAGATAATTGTAGACAACCAACCATACATACAAACTTAAAGTCGAAAACTGAAGCTCCTTCTTTTTTTTAAGTCGGTTAAAAATGGCCACCGTCCGCCACTTACAACAGTTTTTCAGTTTCAGCTAACAGGTACACGTATTAACTATAAACCGTTTACTCGTTCAGGAACACTCATAGTAGATATCCAATATCCATCCAAACGTCATAGGTTTGATGGAAAACGAAAGAAATCAAAAGCTAAACCATTGACAATATTGCATATTGAACAAACTGAAAATTCTACGGAAAATCCTTGCAAACAATACGCACGAGACGCAGCCTTTTGTTTAGATTGTTAGTCGGAAACAATTATATCAATATTGTTACTTTTGTTTGTTCGTTTTTATATTTACCAACGTCACGCTTTGTTATCCTTCAAGAGTTAGGCAGAGGTGCCCATTACGGCGCGTAATGCCGCTATACAATGTACACTTACTTTTCACCATTTGTGTTATAAGTCCCATGTAATAGGGGGTGAGCCAATTGCCATATACTAACTACTACTACAATTGCATAATTCCAGACTCCGTGCTACCACTGAGAAATTTTCGAAATACCGAAAAATGCCCAGTAATACTTTGCCCGACTCGGGAATCGAACCCGACACCCCTTGTTCGGCAGTCGCACTTGCGACCACTCGACCAACGAGGCAGTCAGTAAACCGTGAAACATCTAAAATATAATGAATTGCTGTTCGTTAGTCTCGCTAAAACTCGAAAACAGCTGGACCGATTTAGCTAAATTTGATCTTGAATTATTTGTGGAAGGTTTAAATGGTAAGAAAAAATATAGAGGCGATATTTTTATTACTTGTGTGTTCATTTATATGAAACGGCGACTATAATTATTCTTCTTTGGTCTTCAATCTTCAGAACAATACCTGTACCAAGCTCTTTAGTTTCGATCACGTTGTAAGGTTCGAAGGGAATTAATCAAAAGCAGCGGCTAAACGTCTTTGAGTAAGGTTCCGTACACGCTGCTTGCTTTGTGACGAGTATAATGCAACGTTACCTGTTGTGAGTTAGCTGCAGGCTGCTGGAATATGGAATTTGTATATTGGTACTAGACCTAAACTTAGTACTTCAATAGGCTATAAGTGGCCACTGCTGACCAAAGCCTCTTCTCGTACGAAAAAGGCTTGAGCTTTAATCACCATACTTGCTCAATCGGGTTGGCGATTTCAAATTTATAATTAGAAATTATAAGCCTAGGTTTCCTCATGATGTTTTCCTTTGCCGATTATCAGTGGTGTCTCAAGTTATCTTAGAAAGTACATATAACTCTAAAAACGTCACATTGGTACTTGCCGTTGGTAAATTTGGAATCCTTGCCTCATGCATGAGAAGGAGGCGTCTTAAACCTCCGGTCCACGAACAAATTTTACTTAGTATAGGGAAAAGGTATTACTGCTGATAATTAACTAGTAAAAGATCTTCATTTGGTTCCTAAAAATACATCTGCGTATGTGGCACACTAGGCGGTTTCATACAACTTTGAGTACGAAAGGATTAAAAAAATCTATACTGATTAGGGAATGCAATTTTGTTATGTCGTGATATCTTGTCCATTTTAAGCAAGATTAATTTCGATCCAAAAATCATCGTATAGATGGATGAATGACCTCGCGAGATTAATGCAATTGCCTTACTATAGAATGTTTGTTTGATATTGGAAAAGAAAACTAGTTGTCTTCTTTCAATTGTCATTTGATTATTATGTATACGTGACACTACAAGTAGTAAAATCAATAAAACATCACAGTTGATGGCACGAGGTAGGATTACTAGGTAAGAGAGTAGAGAGGGCTGAACCCCATCAGGGATCAGCGACGAGCCAGTGATACCGACGAGAGGTGCCCATTCATCATTCATGAGTCCAACCACAGCATCAACCTTAGTATGAGTTTTTACAGCAAACGTTCTTTAGTTTCTAAACGTTTATTTTCATTTATATATCAGCACCACCTAGCATCCGTGTAGAGAAACTTGGGCACTATGAGATATTGACAGTGCTAAACAGATTGCCAGTATGACTTACAATACTGACAAATCAGCGCAGTTACCTTCACAGCACTAATGTAATCCACACTTAAACAGCAGAAAAGAACCGCCGACCCCTCCCACACTTTTACATTCCATACCATAAAACATTTTAATGGAAAATCGATGATATAATTCAATTACTGGTTGGCACAGCCAAGCCACAAATCAACTGAGCTTTTTTCTACAGTCTTTTTTCTTTGAAAAACAAAACAATGGCACGTCGAGAGTAGACAACGCTTGAGAAAAGACTATAATCAGATTGTACGAGTCATTTGCTAAATAGGTTAAGTGTTAGCGAGTTTACAACAGGAGACAAGATTTGTTTATTTTCTCATTGCGACAATAAAATGAAGATGTCAACTGGTACCGATATTTAATTAAGGAGTTCTTTCTGAAGAAGTGTTTATTGCTGGACATTGAAGAAAGGAAAAGGATTTTATTGGCTCTCTAAGTTCCGTGGAAACCGGAGCTCCGGCTCGAAGGGCAGAAGTAGGAACGAGGTGGTTTTTGCTCAGTAAAAGTCTGACGGGAGAAGTCATTGGAGATTGGATTGATAATCAACCAATAAAAAAAAAGTTCAGTGAAAAAAATATGTCGTGTTGACCCAGAGGTTTAAGACCTCCGCCTCTCACGCATAAGGGTTCGAAACCTACCAATGGCAAATATCAAAGTGATTTTTTACGTGTTATATGTACTTTCTAAGGTTATTTAGACACAACTAAATAACATGAAGGAAAACATCTTGAGAAACCCTGGGCTTATAATTTCTAATTATAAATTTGAAATCGCCAACCTGCATTCAGCGAGGGTGCTGATTAATGTTTAAACCTTCTCCGTGTGAAAAAAACCTTTGGTCAGCAGTAGACAATATAAATGTCCACTGCTGACTGGTGTTGATGTTGTAACTAAGATATTCTCAAATACATAGAAATAACAAAGTATTGGGATAAATCATGCGGTGAAGCTTCGACAAATCAATCAGGTACACATTGTAACTGTGTAATAATAACTGTGTGTTGTAATAACTCCCATCACGATAGAACAATGTCATCATGTCATGACGACACCTTATTAACATGAACAATGTATAAATAAACCTTTTCATGATAAATCCAGTCAATTTTTAATTACCTATATGGAACTAACTAGAAGCAAACTACTACTAGCGTCCATTATTAGTTCCAATAATGACTCGAAGGAAAGTCATACATATTACATAAGTAACTCTAACATATTCCGTGCACCGTCTCCTACACTATTACGACTTATTCGTCAACTCGGCCGCAATAAACTCGACCGCGCGGTCGAGTTGGGAAGATTTAAATCTACCTATTATTTCATTGTGCATTTCGGCCGAAGGAACATTCACTATGCGGTCGAGTCGACCCGGCTAATTTTTTTGATTTTTTATTATTCGTCATCTCGACCGAGTACAAAATGTACATTTGAGTAGAAAATGTTTAAGGCATATCATGGAAAGATTTATTTTGTTAGGCCAATTAAAATGCGTGCTGTGTTAACACAAAGATCGTAGATGTTTCATTACAATCACCCTTTAGTTTTGTAAAATGTAGCATTTTAATCATGACCTTACATATATCCTGATTAGTTAAAATAGTTTTGTCTCTCTCTCGCAACTTAGAATTTTTATCGGTGGAAAGAAATAAACATAATAATCAACTTAACAACGCCTGATTAAAAAATATTTTTTATATATTATATAATATACCCATAAAAGACCAAAAATTTAATTAAAAACGAAACACTTTTGTATATCACTGTCGAGTTGGCGAATACAAGATACTACGAAAAAATAGCTTCATCGAGTCGACCACGGGGTTCGGCCGAGATGCATAATAAAAAAATAATTAATGTTTGAATTTCCCGACTCGACCGCGCGGTCGAGTTTATTGCGGCCGAGTTGACGAATAAGTCACTATTACATCCTCATAAAACATTCCATTACTAAATCTTTACTTAACATTTGACTTTTTAAACTTAATCATTAAATTGTCTACTGAACCTTATTATACCTACCCTAATGTGGTGTATTATGGTGGTGTTCCGTGTGTCCATGGGCGGCAGCGATTGCGTAACATCAGGTGATCCGTCTACTCGTTTACCGACTTATTTGGTAAAAATGTGGTCTGTGGCCAAATACATACCTAATAATTATAAGAACTAACCTCACGACGTATGTAGAACCAAATCAAAAAAAGTAAAACTGGTGGTCCTTAACCTAACAAAAATTATATTTATTTGGGCATTGGTTAGGAAAAGGCTCCCCTGCTCTCTAGAAATCATACTAATATTCAACAGAATATGCCAAAATGTATGTCAATCCCTTGAAAAACATTGTTTTTTGTATTCACTCGTTCTACTGACTTTAGCACCTCTTGGTTTCTAGAAAGCAGAAATAAATGTAAGATATTTATAAAAGAAAGAATATTAAAAACTCATAGCTTACACAAAATGGAAACGTTGTTTTCAAAGAAAATGTTACTAACTGTGAATGCGACAAAAATATAAAAGCTTTATGATTTTAATCCACCAAAACTAACCGAAAATAGATGTACTTTCCGAATTTAGCATTAGGAAATATGTAAAATTTAATACTAGCATTGCAGTAGCTTTCTAGTTAAATATGTAGATTATAAAGAAAATAAATTATCATCAGATTTGCTAACACCAGACTAACAGACAACGGCAGATATCACAGTAAACTGGGACATTGTCTATTTTCTTCCATAAGAAACCATATTACACCCAGTATATGGCAATAGGCTCACCCTCTATTAAATGATACTTTAAACACAATTGTGTTATAAGTTTCATTTCTACATTGTAGAATTGCTTTAATAGCCGTAATGTGCACTTCTGCCCACCCTTTCGTAGATAAAAGGCGTGACGTTACGTTACGTGAAAGCATATTAGTTAATACTACTTTACTGTACAAGCTAAAAGGGACACACATATAAAGTCACACTGAAGTCCCATGAAAGTGTAAGAACCTACAGAATACCACCTTCACAGATCCTTACATACTTCTTTAGCTTCCATCACATTAATACATCTTTTATTTCACACATATTACATCTGCCACTAAACATCGTAGATCGAATGCAACAAAGTAACTTTACATAAAATAAACTTCTATACATGACAAAAAAAATATTATATACCTATATACTTATATTCTATTAACAATATAATTCTTTTAAGTTTTACTATCTAACTAACCTCTAACTATCTTACAAACGTAACCTTGATGTTCTTAATTCAGAAGCTTCGAGTTCAAGTAGCAATAAGTTATGAGGGGCAAAGTAGTTGACAATCAAAACCCTCGTTCTGTTAAACAGTCGGACAGACGTTTGAAAGTTAGGTTATAATCACAAAAAGCGCAGTCGGATGAATATGTACGAATGTTAATATTGCGACCGCGTCCCGCCCCAGTGTGACTACGAATAGAGCCGCTACACTGATGTACACCAACCTTTGAGTGGATACGTTTTTGTTCTTGAACCATTTTATAGAAGTATACTTACACGAGAAAATCTTGTGAACTAAAGATCGGTAAAACTGGTGCAAAATTGTGTACTTATTCTGAAATCTAAACTTATAGCTGAGAAGGAGCTATCAAGTTGAATCGAAGACAATTCAATGTAATTTTTATTTTATATTTCAACCAACAAAGTCAATAAGTGACAATTAAAGTTTTACTCGAAGTTGCAACTTAAATGTTAAGTTACATGCAATTTATGAGTACGCAAAATTAGTCGATTAGCACACATTTAATATAAAAAAGGGTAGTTAAATACCGCATCCGCAGCGCGCGTATCTCCACGCGCCCGCCGCGGCGCACCGCCGACTTTTATTCTCTTTGTTACGGGTTCACGTTATTATTAAAAACAATAAATCGCTGAGGGCGCCACCTACCACTATTGCTTCGCTTTCACTTCGCAATACACCCCCCTTTCATCCCCTCGAACTCCGTCCACCCCGTAGTAATTACTGGAGTGAAACACGCAGTCTTTATTTGAAAATAGCACCTCAATTGTTGATTAGTTTGAAATTTTTAATGTTATATTGTAAGCCATTGGCGTTCAGCTTGCACGGAACGATGGTTAGTCAGGGTGCAGGCGTGCAGGCGTGCCCGACCCGTGGCACTGGCTAGAAAGTTGCACTCAAATAGCTAATGAAGTGCAATCAGTCTCGCTATCTTTGATTACGCATAAAATTATCATACGTCATACTTGGTGGAGTCCAGTCGATGATCACGTCCGGGACGACATTTTATTTCGCTTTACATTGTTTTAGTGAAAATTCTTGTCATTTTGGCTAATTGTTGTTGCCGTGGGAGCTCGTTTATACTCGGCAAGTAGTAATTATCACCGTGTATGTCGGATACGTTATTAATTAGGAACCTACTGTGAACGATTGAAGAATAATTTCAAGGCGGACTTTGCCTTTGTCGACCGTGTCGTCCCATATTAAGTCAACTATCAACCGTGCACTCATGTATATTAAATGTGGTTTAAAGTTAGTACATATATCTCTATTTAGTAATTTGCTTTATCACTATTATATCCGACTAGCCAATAAAAAATAATTTAAGTAATCAATACCTATACCTATGTAGAGAAATCACTCGGCCAACAAGGCAGTCAAGCACTCGGTCACCGGGCAAGGGGTCTCGGGTTCGATACTTACAGGCAAAGTATTGCTGGGCTTTTTTCAGTTATCCGAAAGTTTCTCAGTAGTAGCACGGAGTCTAGAAATGTGCCCGGTACATGGCAATAGGCTCACCACCTTTTACATGAGACTTATAGCACAAATCGTGAAAAGTGGATGAACATTGTACAGTGGTACAATCCGTGCCATAATGTGCACCTCTTCGGGGATAAAAGTTGTGACGATATAAGAAATATGTAGAGAAAAAGTAAATTAAAGTGCAATATTGGGGAACAAGAAATGTATGGAATGCAAGTACAAACTGCCGCCTCTACAGACTACAGACAGAGTGGTGTGGTACGGGCTTGGTCGCTTTATACGTACTTATATAATGTTATAAAACTTAATAGTTCAGTTATCGGTAGCTGAACTGCGCTAAATTGAAATTTTAATCACTTTTAATTAATTTGTAGTTCTATTTGTCAGCTATTCACTTATTGAATCAATAATAAATAGAACAAATGTTTTGCGTGGCATTTATTAGAGGACCATATTATTTTTTTACTTTTGCAACGGTGGCCCGGAGGTTAAGGCATTCGCTCGTCTAGCATGTGAAACAAAACCGGCAAATATCAATGTGCCTTTTTCTAAGTGTCTAAAAACTGTCGTCTCAATACTATGGTAAGGCATGGAGTAACTATGGTTTTTCTAGCTCGTTCTTCTCCATAGGAATCTAGAATTTAGAATGAACAAATAGCTTCACTAGAATACTGACCGAGGGACGGACTGATTACTACTTACTTTATTTGTCGTTCAAAAGTGCTATATTTACATTTGTACATACATGCATAACCTCACGCCTATCTCCCATGGGGGCAGGCAGAGACAATGGAACGCCAATTGCCACAAATCATACATACCTAAGTCCAAATTAAAAGTACCCTTAACCGACGAGCATGCACAAAAAGACTGATGACTGTTGCTGAAGCAAAAGAGTTATGTAAGAATTGGGTAGTATCCTCGGTCAAAAATAAATTATTACAACTTTTCAATACAATAAAATACTGAAAAATAATCACACTCTCGTTCATAAATTTGATAAACTACTTAATTTTCGATTTTTTCTAGCTAAATTTCTAGAAATAAGTCTGCTATTTGACGTCAAAAACTTATGACGTCATAACGCACTATTTCAAACAAAATTCATAGAAAATATCGTTTTTGACGTTTCGAAAAAAGTATTGAATTTGACTAGTAGGAAACTAGCCTATCGTAGCAATTGACATTGGTCTGATTGAAATCAATGATTTTGAGTTTCCTCTTGATTAAGAGGGTCTGCATCAATCTGCAACGATTGGCACGTGGAAAAATCTTCTTGACTACATTGTAAGCGGACACGTGTATAGTTAGAAGCTGTTGGGAATATTCCTCAAGTGTTTCAAGTACCTTTAACCCTAATAGAGCTGAGTGCATTGTAATAGAGGTACCTCTCAACCTTGTACTTGGGCCCGCATCTTCAGCCGTCATTTCTTAGGAGCACTAGATTGTCAATTATCTAGTTTAGCACTTGTTCTAACTGACCCCATCAGATCAAGCTACCCTGGCCTGATAATACCTTCAACCGATTTGCACCATTCTCCTAAAACTGTTAAGGTTGAAATTCCTTTGAAAGGTTTGGTTGCATTGGTATACGTTGTTGTGCTGGTGGTCATAATCGGGATCACACTGAACCCTTGTGATGATGACGTAGGTTGGAGTAAGGATACCACTTCAACGGTGTCCATCTCAATCTTCAGGTCACGTTGTTGTTTAACCGACATAAAAGAAATAGGAGGTTTTCGTTTCGGCCACATTCATTTATAACTATTTATTTTGCACGTAAAAATGTTATATAGCTATAATGTACCTTGATATAGAAAAAGATTATTCCCATGCACTTTTGTATAGGGATTAAATAAAAAATTGACAAATCTTAAACTAATCGAATTCTTTCGTCAAGTAGTTACGTGTGTGCGTCGTTACATTACAAATAATACAGATAATTACATGAATAATTGCATAATCCATTTATCAACTTCATAAACATACCAAGAATATATGAGAGAAGAGGAGATATAGATATATATGCTGATAACTACCAATTGACGAAACTTCATAGAACATTTAGATTCACCAGAGAGAGAGCTAACAGTTGAACTGTACAGTTTTCATTTTTAATAGATAAAACTGTACAGATAAAACTGTACAGTTAAACCTGCACAATCAAATCATCAGGCTGTATAACTGTACAGTCCGACTGTACAGTTAAACTGTAACTTATGTAGCGTGCATAAGAATAACCCCGCAAATAAAATACTAACAAGTTGTAATAAAATAACTGACTAGCAGATTAATGGCCGCTTTTAACTTTAATAGTTTATCTAATTAAAGAATCATCACTATAAATTGCTTTTGTACTATAAAATATTATTTTTATTGCGTAACTTTTACAACAGTAGAACATACAAACATAACATAGTAATTAATCTTGTTTTTACGTAACTGTGCAAGTGGACTCAAGTTCGATACATGAGTTGAGGTAAATATTGTTAACTTTTATCGGGTTTACAGTAACAAATATAGAAACTGAAACTAGACAACGTGTATTGCAAACCCCCTCCCTCTATTATACTACCTACACATTTTTAATGTAGGTACTTAAAACCCATGTACTTTTCACCAGATATATCATGAGTCCTTTATCATGAAACCAAAAAATCCTCTGAGATACTGTGCTCCACCCAGAAATCGACACCAAGACGCTTTACTTAACAGTAGCACTAATAACCACTCGACCAACGACCCACTTCTGAACTTTGATACGTTTTATCTATGTTGAGGGCAAAATAAACAAATTACGTGTCTAATATTTTTTCATTACCTAACTGACGAACTGAATCGATTTTTTAGTTTGTTACCCGGCCTTATTCCTATTACAAGTCCTATTCCAATACTTTGCTCGTCATATCAACTGTACTTGTCTACTAAGCCTCGGGTGACACAGTAATTAAAAAATCAAAACAGCACGCAATTCCACTAGAGTAATAGAATATCGTCTGTTCCGATCCAATAAATCAGCGGAAAAAATTAAAAAAAAAACCGAATGAAACGACCTCATATGACTTGGATGATTTACTAATTAAAATCATTTTTAATTAGCCATTAAGTCAATTAAGCAAATTAAGCTCACATCGCGACAGACTTACGTCCCCCGATGGTTTAATATTACTAATTGGTCGAGTAACAAGCGAAATATCAGCGTAATCGACATATCGGGTACTTACGAGGATGCACTCCAGGTTTGCACTGATGTGGCCATATTAAGCGCTATTAATGAAAAATTTAATCTTGCCGCTGATTTTTGCTGTGATATGATCATGTAAATGAAATGCTGTGAGCGAGTGCTTTTAAGCAAATTGTTGTTTGTGTTTAAAGAATTGGATGGGTGAATGGAAATCTGATCAGAACCAATGCGATGTGGTGGTCATGTTAAGGGAGAAGGAAGACAGTGGGAGTACAAGTTTTTTTATAAAATCTATGATGAATGGTAGAGAAGGATAGATACTATCTTCATTCCACATTTTGTCGAAAAGATAGTCGAATATCTTCTGATTTATTTCGTTGCGGGATCCAAGACTCATGTTCAGATTCATGTCCCTGAGATGCGCCATCAGTGTTCCAGTTTCATGATTGTATCTACTATAGATCCTGGCTTACAGGAGTTGCAGCGGTAAAGGAGCTTGTGGTAGGTTTGGATAGGCACGGAGTTGTTACTATTAACCGGTGTGCGTAGAGTATGGAAATGACCATGCCCACAGATTATAGGAATCACTAATGCCATACCATTGCAGTTGAAGACCACACTATCTAAACATCAGCAACGATTAGACCCCACGTCAATTCTAAACCAAGAAGAAGGAAAACATTGTGAGGAAGATAAGCAATCTATGAAGGAAAGAATTCTTTTCCGTATGAGAAGAAACTATTTATGACTTACTGTCGTACTCAGAGTTATTCAATGATTACTTAAACTATTTATTCATAACGAGTTTGTTCCGAAAACAATTGCTAAAAACTAGGTTAAGTAACCATTAAATGACTCGAGTACTTGCGAACTCAAAACCCAAGTCCCGCCGGTTCCATGTCCATGTGTGACATGGACATGGAACCACTAGAGCGCGTCTCGTTATCACTCCAAAGCACTAAATAAATCGTTTCTTGCTACTCAATCTTTTTAATCATGCACAAGTGAAACTCCAAGTATTCTAATAAGTGGTGTTTGCATGTAATCAAATCAATGCCGTATATTATATTGTCAAGGTATGACTGATGACAGAACTGGCCGCCGACCAGCACACACAATTACATGAAAGAATTCAATTGTCTATAATTTAATTCTATACGTACCACACAAGAACTTACTATATCTGTAACTAGGCATGACAATTAAAGACTAAGGCTGCTTTTCCACGAGAGATGTGCTATGTAGGTATGCTGCAAAGATATAATAGCTAAGCTGTGAAACTATGTGATCGTTTCCACTGATACCAAGCTATGTAGCTGTGCGAGGAAGATGCTCAGCTCGAGTATGCAATGTATCGATAGTAGGGAAGCCATCCACAGCACACATCTATAGCACGCATCCATAACACGCATCTTTCCATATAAAAAACATGTCTTAATAGATCCCGTGTCCACTGGTGGAAGCAGCTAAGCTATGTTCCATGGATGCGTGCTGTGGGTGTGCGCTACACATGGTCGTTAGTGACGTCGCTATGTGAACAGCAGAGTACCTACAGCAGTTACTTTGCGGCGGCGCATCTTCATAGCACAGCTACATAGCTTAGCTTAGTATCAGTGGAAACGGACACATAGTTTCACAGCTTAGCTATTACATACTTATAGCACATATATGCCGGAAAAGCAGCCTTAATCGAATGATAATTAAAAGATTGGTGCTAACAAAAGTATTCATTAAAAACTCTATTCAAAAGCAAAATAGTATTATGTTATTTGTACATACGTTTGTAGGTATCCTAGATAAAGTCGAGAAAAGTAGTTCCATAATCAAAGTCAAAGTCAAAGCATTTATTTCAATTAATCCTAAATAAGGCACTTTTGTAACGTCAAATTGAATTGTCAGTCTGTCTGTCAGTGAAGCTAGGCGCTCGGTCCAAAGTGTAGCTTCGAATGGAGAAGAACGAGCAAGATACTCCATGGGCAACGAGCAACAAAATGGGATACCGACCCAACAGGACGATGTCAGTCAAATCAGCTGAGTCTATTGAGTAATAGGTCCTTATCAAATAGGACCTCTTTTGTCCATACAATGTTGTAGAATATACTTACGATACATATACCAAAATAACATTTTTTACAATTTTTGTCTGTCTGTCTGTTTGTTTGTTCCGGTTAATCTCTGAAATAACTGGACCGATTCTGAATCCACGTTTGTAAAATAAAACGTCAATATTTAAAATAACATCTAGATGCGGCTAGTAAATTATATTTGCATTTCAACATTTTATTAATTTAATGGTCTTGTATTTGAAATAATATAAACAACATTTTAACATAACGCTTTTAATCCTTAATATGGCAGACAGAGGTTTAAATTTCAATATGGCACCCACTTTTTACGTACTAGTATTATCAGTCCCAGGTGACACAACTCCAGTTTAATATCCAAGTACATTGCGAGAGTGCCCATTAGTAAATCAACTTCTGATAAAAATACAGAACATGGCTCTAATTCCATGCACAACAGAGCTTTCGTCGAATTCCCATTCATCCTATCCTTGTAACAAAATCTCACTGTGGGTGCCCCGTTATCCTGTGCCTCAAAGGCAGCCATGTCAATGATTCCTAGTATCTATTCAGTCCAACTAACATTAGGACACAAAGAGCCAGGTACGCCTATTTTAATCAAAATGTCAGTAGCTCACTAAGCTTATGCTACTCATGTGTTCTTATGTATGCTTGCTTTATGAACGAGTAATACGAGTATGCTTTAAGTTCCTTCTATGTGGCAGTAATGTGAATCACCGAATTTCATTTGGTATATATAATACCGAGTTATTTTGTTTAGTCGAATAATTAAAAATAACAACTAATTTGCATAATTGGTATTTGGTAGAATATACACATGTGAGAATTTAAAAATAGCATATTATTGACATAGCAGAATTCGATATTTATTTATTTACACAAATAGAAAACCAACAGCTATACAATTTAATAAGAATGTGGCATAATGTTACAAATAGTCGATTATAGGTTTTCACGAAAAGCAGTAAAAAATATAAAAACATGCCAACAGAACTATATACTTTTAAAGTAACTAATATTAGTTGCGATAATTAAGCTATAGGCAACCCATAACGCTGCACAAATTAATACATTAAGGACTGTATAGGTATTATAAATTAAACAACTGACGGTTTTTATTGCGCACAACAGGTGACGTAGTAACAGACGTGTCGAAAGTTCAATTGGCTCACAAAACATGTTTTTGTATAAGAAAAAATATCTTCTGGGTCATTCTAGTAAGTATAGAAACCTATTCACCCAAGTCCTGTGAACCGTGGTCTTCACCAGCTGGACCTCCAGTCTTCGTCTCAACACCAGTGTGTTCGAGGAGTCAGTACTCCTCGCCACTAGTGTCCAATGACTCTCAGCGACTAACGATGTCATTGGTTCAAGCGAATTTTCGCTATTGTAATAAAAAAGCTAGCCTCTTACAGTTTCCGTCCGGTCTTGCAATCTAACGCAGATTACTCACAGTCTGGCAGTTCAAGTAATTAGGCAACATTATTTAATTCTGTTTTTGAGCGATCGGGTTCAACAGATCTTGGCATCTCCTTCTTGAGATTAGTTAAATGATCGACATGCACTTACGTACAAATAAATTCGTACAAAAGTTGCAACAAAACCTGATTAGTACTAAACAAGACACAAATATGTAACTCTGTTCTTATACATTCAATCAATTCTAATCCTTCTTTCCTTAAGAATCGCCTTACGCACTAGTGAATATCGCATAAAAATCCATTCATCAGCCTCTCAGTTTATTTCGAAGACACAATCGATGCAGCAGTTCTGTTAATGTCCTAATTTGTGCCTGATAGTACCACCCCCACATCATAACTCATAATACAAATCACGAATCACTTCAGCACACATCTGTACCAGGAGACGTCTATTATTAATAACTGAGGCGGATAATTAAACTTAACCTGTAGTTATGTGACACACAGATTATAATTCCTCTTTAGTTCGTGCTTAGTGATGTAACGCACATCGTAACTCTGTGTTCACCTGGTTTATGGTGACTGTGATCACTTCACGGTGTTAATGACCATTTGCGAAGGTGACTGACGTTGCTGATGACAGACTTAGTGCACCATGCACTTGTATCGAGCGGCGATAAACAACATGTCAACGCCTTAACGAGTTAACAATGCTCTTCCAGGCTTGAAATTTTGAAATCGTTATTTATTGAGTGATTTTTTCTTTTAGCTACCTGCTTATTGTCTGTGTCTTTGTTTGATATTGTATGTTTCTCATGCCAGTTAGAGGTGATAAAAGTAAGAAAATGCAGTACAGATAGTGAAAGGAGTAGAGTTTAAGTAAAGGAGAGGATTTCCATCAAAATATAGTATGCACGGTGTGATGGTGAAATGAAAATTGTGATAGAAGGACCAAGAAAGAAGAAGGATGAAATAAATGGTGTATTTGGTGGGACAGTTTAGTAAATTTGCAGTCTCCTAAGACAGGCAACATATCTTACTTAAAAGTAGGCTCTGATCACATTTTATAAGCACCGAACTCTGTTTTTGCAAATAAACCATTTTTATTATTTGATTAAATTATAAACAACCGAAAACTATTATTTCTTTTTCTTTTTAAAGGAACATTGCCCCTCACAAGCCTTTTCTCCTATGTCATTGGTGCGTTTACAAATCTACAATTTCATCATACACATGACACCCCGACCCGGAACAACAATTTGTTGATCACATAAAGAGTTGTTCCGTGCGAGGATCAAACCCGCGACACATTGCACGCCAACCAGTTGCCCAGCCACCGCGCCAACCGTGCAGTCATTGCATCATTAATTGGATCCAAATGGCGACTGGTCGTTAACCACAGAAGAGACGAGGGAGGTCTTGGCCCAGCAGTGGACGTCTTTCAACTGATGATCATGATAACATAAGTTGGGAGAGGTGAAATAATACTACCTGTAAATTCGTATGACGGACGGACGGATACGGACAAGATTTCACGAGATTAACCAGATTGCTTTACTAAATGCAAATATCAATAACCAATCTTAATCCAGAAATCTTTATCGATTTTAATTTTTGACAGAAATTCTATAGAAGAAATGTCAACAGTGGATCTTAATCAAGAGATTTTGTGTTGAAATGTTCATTTTATATTTTATAGTTTCGTACATCAGAGTAGAAGAAGTAAAATACTTAAAATTCATTAAAAAAATCTAGCTTCGTTCGCGTAACTTTATGGAGAACTGTTTTATTCAAATTTTCGCGAAAATCATTTTGAAAAAATTTTTTTATCTTATAGTATCCTATTATTTTTTCCTAATTTATTCAAATATAATTATTTAATGACAATCTCGTGCATTTTAAAATCGAAAACCAAATTTTCAAACCTGAGTTTTTAACAACATTATATTTATTTACTTATTTATTAAAACAATAACAAAATGTAAAATAAATAAATTGATGAGCAACGATTTCCATTAAGCAAACCGCTTATACCGGCACCAGACACGTGCACACTGGTGTGTTCACATAAGTGTCAGACGCGCTACACAAACAACACTTGCACATAAGCAAATCAAGTTCCAATAACCGAATCCTGGATAGATCCCATAATTGTTATTTACTCGGCAACCTGAAAACGTGTCCTCACACCCTAATCGCATAACGAAATTCTCATTATAGATGTAAATTGAAACAGTTCTAAATGTATTATAGAGTACAAATTGCACAATTAATATCATCAATTAAGACTGGCCACGATTGACGGACGATCTGAAATCTCTGATTCATATGCGAGAATGGACGGACGTACTGTTAGAATTAATAATGAACGTACAGTGCTCGGCGACAACGATACACGAAGCGGTGGACATGTTCGTCATGGTTCACTCAGTATCGGACAGTATTAACATACCAGATATTATAATTAAAGAAGAAACCATGTGGTTTCGATAGAATTAAATATATTAATCGCCACCTTTCTCATATGTGAAACCTTAAAACTCCAACCAGCAAAGGACTGAATTGAATGCAGCTTAACCATGAACAAAGATGTTAACCTTTCACAAATTATGTCATAATATTGAGTAAGTATATACTACGATGAAATAAAGACTAGCGGTGGGCTAAACTCACTACTGAATGGAGCCCACTCAACGTCTATAGACTTCGCAACAGGCCCAGAAGGAAAAGGTGGGATGATCTCGATATGATGATTAGGATTGGCCATAGAAAGCTCTACGAAGAGGGTAGGGATGCCTTTGCCCTGCAGTGGGACGACCATGTATGAAAGAAAAATTACTACGATGAACATTATCCTAACACAATTGATATTCTTGAACACAAGTACCATTTCATAGATATTTTTGTTGAACCCAGGTTCGAAGTGGGTTGTCTCACAAATACCTCGGCTAAGATCCGCAGACCAACTGGTTTTATTCAATGTTATAGCGTTGAAATAAGATACGATTAAATAGGATACGATAAAGGATAGAACTATCCACAATGCCAACCATTTTTGTTATTGAAGCTTTAATAACGGTACATCGTAAACGGAATACTAGCTATCACAATAATAATTACGGCAAAATAAGAAAAAGACAAGAAAATTTTAATACAGACGATCTATAAAAATATACTTTTCATATCAACAAAGTAATATTCATGAATGTGCGTGTGTGAATAACTTTAAAACAAGTAATTATACTTAAATAACTTAGCAGGAAAACGAGTCTTTTCAATAAAGATTGTACGATTGGAAACATTGTAACCGATATCGAAATAATAAAAAAGTTGCCGGGACGTGTCCTACCTGATTGACCACCTTTGAATAACAAGATGGTTGAAAGCTACAATAATCCAGGATGTCTAACACTACACATTCCCGCGGCTGATATTCAAGTATTTTACATTCTTTAATTTGTCCTAAACAACAATCAGTACCCTTAGTATGAGTTTATTTTTCATTGAACGAGATCGAAACGAGACCGCGTTGGGCGTTCTTATTGGTCAGCTCCATTAATCAACCAATCAGAACGCCGTATGCCGTCTCGTTTCGAACGTAAAACAAACTCGTACTAAGCCCTTTAAACCAGGACAGAATCGCAGCTCTTATCTGTTATTTTCACGATAATTATCATTAACATAGCAGTCTTCTATTTCTTCAACTTTCTATAATGCCAAGTTACATAGGCTTTTAAGTTTCGATTCCAAGTCACTTTTCTTTGAACTTCGTCGTTCCTTTCATCAAATGTTAAATCTACATGAAAGCGTATATTTTTTTATTGTCGTACGAGTATAATACACAACAAGTTTCTTCTGTCGCATTAATTTTATCACCTTGACCAGTGTCATCCAAATTAACTCCCTCTCTGTGCCGAATTTCATTCGTATCAGTTCAGTAGTTCTTGAGTAAAAGAGCAACAAACATACATACATCGTCACAAAGCTTCGCATTAGATAGTGCCACAATATAAATAGGATATTTGGTTATAGGTAAATCCTCAGATTACATTGCTTGCTATTTATTTATATATTTTATTACACGTCAAATCTCTTAAATAACTAGATGATGCTATGAGAGATAACTACTTATATTATATTCTTCCCTTTACAATAAGATAATTATAGGAAGATCAATAGGGAATCTTCCTAGTTTAGTAATTCGTGTAATATTAGCACAATAGAGAAGCTCTCGGCTGCACATGTCCGTCATTAATGCTTGCATCGAGCGGGGACGCCACGCAGATATTATTGAAGAACCACTCGTCACTCATCAGTACCGCATACGTCAAACTACATTAATAATTCGCTTTAAATCTGTTACTAATATACAGGGTAAGCTGAAGAGTTTGTTTGTTTGTCCGTTGAACGAAATTTTATAGTTTGAATCGTATAATTCTTTTGATAGTAGTTCATTTATCGATGAAGGCAAAATCAAGAAAAATTCACGCTATGATCAATAGGCACCCGAATAGCGAGTGAAACCGTAACTAGTCAATAATATAAAATATGAATCGCTGTATGTCTTACATATACTATTGATAAGACAATATATTTTTCTTAGATCGGACCTCTAAATTTTGTATTTTTTAGCTGAACACTGTGCACCAATGGACTACCAATTAGTTTTTCATTACTTTACAGTTTCTTAATTATCGCCATGAAAGTTTTCAATCAAAGCCTAATAAACACGCAATAACATACTCATGATGGAGAGACCCCCTGTGATTCGGTAGAACCTTATAGAGCTCGAAACTAGTAGAGTTTTTCTCAATATATTTACGAGACTAAACCGTCATTTTAAGTCAATTTATTATGTCTTACGATAGTTATTACAAGCAACCTATTCTAAAATATATTTCATTTTGTTGATGAACACAACATGTTTATGTAGAATACTATCCGAAAGTTTAGTTCCTATGAAATATAAATTTTGCACTACTTACTATATAGTCAGTTCATAATTGAATATCTACTACGATGCAGTAATAAATACTTCAATTTCAAGTAGAATTGAAGGTATCGTCAATTTGTCTTGTCACCTTTTTATATGCATCGATTAATTCTTTAGAAAACTGATAGAAGTTTGTGATAATAAAAACATAACATAACCAAATAAAACGCACTAAAACACAAAGGCAAAAATTAAAAAAATATTTAAAAACTCACCTCAAGTAAACAGTTCAGATACACAAAGTGCGTGGCAGGAAACTGGTGGAAAAGGACGATTCTCCGAAGCTGGTACTCCTCACTGGCTGGAGACTCCACCGTCGATCCCTCGAAGATCAGCTCCTCGTTGAATCACCGTCCCACGAAGACTCCTCTCCAGCTCCGCGTTCCCCGGAACCTGCCTTCTCCACTCAGTAGGATTTCCACGCACTTTTCAAATCACCTGCAAAAATAACAAAACATTAGATCATACCGAATTATTTTATTCTCACCAGGTTCTTTATTTTCGCAATCGCTTGGTGGTGGTACATTTAATTATTTTTCCACCCAAAATTATTATATTAAAATAACGCAGAAAAAGCTTGCGGTATTTGCAATAATTGCAAAATTCTTAACAAAATCTTCTTCTTAACGGAGTTAAAACCATCGCAGTATGTATCATAGATTTGCCAAACTTGCCGGTTCTGTAGAACTATCCCCTGTATCGTATAGATGATTTAAATACTTAGTAGTCTTGGACACGAGAAGCCAATTCCATTAGGCTTATATGTTTAAGTGCATAATTGTACCACAATGCATAAACCGGTAATTACCGACACCGTATTATTGGAAACCAACATTACTTATTAGATACATGATTACATTTTGCCCCCCCCCCCCTCAAAAACACTACAGAACACATTCCGGAAAACAAGAATTTTATTTCTATCTACAGTATTCTACGGCAAACTCAATTCGCATCGAATGGGATCAATCGAAGACTACCTCTTAAGACAAAAGCCGACTACGAGTATATAGATAGGTATAATCCTTTAAAGCTTTACTATAGCTCGCATTGAGGATGGGACGTTCAATTCGGAAGGGGGTTGTAGGTGCGGTGGATTCGCCAATTAAGTTGGCTACGTAACCTAATCGAATTCCCGTGTTGGCTGGTCAAGACGGGCTGTGGAGTAGGTGGCCCCATCGCTAGGGACTCTAAGAACCTCCACTGTCAAACCTAGTGAATAGTATATCGGCTGTGCTGCGTCTTTAAATGTTGCAGTATGTAGCTAGCGTTCAATTTGTTTGGTGGTTTCTTTGGTCGAGTTCGGATTACTGTGTGCATTGGTGGGATTATTGATGTTAGAGAAAATTCTCAAAAACGGAGTAAAAATTGTGCCCCGTGAAAGGCAATAGACTCGCCCCTGTTACATAGCATTCATAACATGTTAATAGTGGATGCCTGAGCACATTTAGGTATCTGTCTTCTTATCCCTCGTATAATGTCGTGATGAACAGCCCCAAATTCATGACTAAGACATAATTATTATGGACGACACCAGAGGCAAAAAGTTCTGTTAAGTTCAGAGGATCACAAGGATGTTTCTGAAAACTGTTGATTTAGTCAATAAGTATAAAGCCATCATTTATTACACGTAGGTATTTAATGATGTGATTTTAACTATTCTAATGAGAGCAAATGAGCCGGGTGGGATTGGGCCCTGGCCCGAGCTAACAAGCGTCAAGATTGTGTACAATAAATTAATGTTTGTCGCGTTTTACGTGTTACACCATAATCCACATACATCAGCAGCCTTTAGCAATTTTTGTCAAAACTACTTGAGTGAAGTACATTTTCCACCAATCAGTGGCAGCGTCTTTAGTTTTTATTGTTTTTATTATAATACATTTCGGAATACACAACTATTATATGATTCATATAACAAAAACTATTCGCGAAACATAATAAATCGGGTTGTTTTAGAAGATCGATCGAAGCTACATACTATAATTATTAGAATAGAATATATTTATTTGTGAAACATAGGTATTGACAAAATAAAGATCTTAACTACATATTTACAATTATTAGAACGCTGTGTTTTGTCATTTAGATGAACAAATGTAGTAAAGAAAAAAAAACTAAACGAACTTAACATTAAATTGTCAAAAAACAAATAAATAATAATAAAAACAAAAAAAACACAATTGACAGAAACATATCATGCAAACATATCATCCAGAGAGTAGTAACAATTTTCGGTTAATAATACTGCCTGAAGAGCCTTTTTGAACTTACTAAGAAGTAGATCTTGGAGTAAGGTGGGAATTTAAATGTAAATACTTGGAGCCAAACCTAAAAAGCTCTATATTACAATGGATTATTTAGGTAGACATCAGCCCGTACAAAATTAACTCCACCAGTACAATTGGCACCCTTAAACCCATGCCAAAGAGAGAGAGGTAGATGATAGTATCATATTTGCCCATAACTAGTGGCCTATATAGGGTCTACATTAATCTCTGGCCGGGAATTCCACTTGAGAGCTTGCCGACTGTACCCCTCAGCACAATATGATTGTGGCCACTTGTAAACTCGGCGATCCGACAATACTAAAACTTACTACATGTATTTTGTTAAATTATTTTATTATGACTTCTGTTTTATTTTTCATCTTTTTTGATGACATGAAGGGGAATGAATGAGAAAGGTATTTATGTATGTAATTTTTATATACAACGCTCATACCATAACACTATGTTTACGTTGCGTGCTCAGTAGGAAGAAGACATTGAAGAAGGAATCAGTTTTTCTTTATAAATGCTATAGCAGGAAAATTGTGATAGGTAAATACTGGTGAAATGACAATAATTTTAGTTTTGTTGGCAATTTCATGTTTCTGCCTCATTAGTGGAGTCGCAAACTAACGTAACTATCGACAGCTTTGTTTTGGTTCCCAGTTAAATTACGAGTTAACTAAAATTGTTAGAATTTTCGCTGCTGTCAGTTATTTTTGGGAGTTATCGAAATCCTCATTTATTTTCATAACTGAGTAAATGTCGAGGGACCCAGTGGGTATCGGCATTTGTGCTTGGTTCTTGCTGGACTGGCCAATAAGCCATCGTGATGTGGAATCTCGATGCACCGCTTTATTTGTCGCTAGTCTTGCCTATCAGCGACCACCCTCGATGAGCATTTCCCTCCCTCGACTGGCGCGCGGACTTACTACAACAGATGACTGGGAGGACTTACTCCTCAATGACTGTGTGTGTTGACCATTTTGAAAGAATTAATTAAATATTTGACCAAAAACACTCAATTGATAACCATGATAGAAAATGAAGAGATTTAAACATATCTACGGCCAGTTTCAATTCCCAAACTGTCTATTTTACTTATTAGAGACAGAACTATGACATTAGCTCCAGAATAATTGTGTCAAAGTCAAAATTCTCACTTCACAAATCTAATAATCTGATATCAGATAGGTTTATTGTAACTGCCCGTTAGAAAGTTTACAAAACGCCCTAGTATCACGCTTGTCCCGTGACTATGCAATTAGTGCATGATTTCTATACCTACATAACTGCTAGTGCCCATTGCCTGTGTCTACAGCCCGGGCAGGATGTGGTCAGCAAAGAAACGTCATACGACTCCGATTAACCATCCTTTATTCAATAAAATGTCTCTATGAGTTACGAACCTAACATTTTTATGTATTTTAACCGAGTTCAAATTAAAGAGGAACATTATCTGTTTGATCTGTAAGTACATTTAAAAAAAAACGTGGCCCCACATTAGGATTTTTTCCTGTGTCGTGGGTGCATTTACAAACATACAAGTTCACATACACATCACACCCAGACCCGAAACAACAATTTGTGGATCACACAAAGAGTTGCTCCTTGCGGGAATCGAACCCGCTACATGTTGTGTAAAGTGTTTGTGTCAAGTTTTAGTGTATTAACAGAGATTATATGTAATTTATATTATTCGAAGACATTGCAGAGACTGGGGTGGATTATCTGATAATACATAGGCATATTGTTATCCCATGGGAATGCAGGCGAAGCCCCTGGCAAAGGCTAGTAGATAATAAAGTTTTGAGTGGTACTTAAAAAAAAAGAAAGGCACACAGCTAGGCTCTATTACTGAGATTTTTCGAACCGGGAACCCAAGTTACTAAATATATAGCAAATTTTTCATCTGTTCTTTTTCATTAACTTTGGCAGCAGAAAGACTATAATATTATTACTAAGGAAAGTCAGCAAGCATTTTATATCACAGAATGTGTTGCGTTATCAACACATTATTAGACTGGGACTGTGGAAATAAAAGAGATATAGTGTTTTATAAAGGCTAACTTAGCCAACAGTCACAACACGGGTTCCCTCTATCTGGCAGAATTTTAATGCTCCGAATTTTTTTGGCATAACACACCTGGCAGAATATTCTTTAAACGAATATACATATGGCATAAAAATTGTTTAATATAATTATTGTTGTATACCAAATGATTTTCTGCGAAATGAAGTTTCTGCCATGCGTTGTTATGCAAAATAAAATTATGACCAAAAAAACTCTACTAATAAAGGTAGACCCTCACACCACATCACATCAAAAGCCTATAAGTGACCACTAATGGCCAAAGGCCTCTTCTCGCACGGAGAAGGTTTGAGAATTAATCACCACATTTGTTCAATGCGGGTTGGCGATTTTAAACTTAAGTATACTCAGATATTATAAGCCCAGGTTTCCTCGCGATGTTTTCTTTTACTGTTTTTAAATGGTGTCTAAATAATCTTAGAAAGTACATATGACTCGGAAAATGTTACATTGGTACTTTACCGTTGATAAGTTTTTGAACAAGCACCCTAATGCATGAGAAGCAGGCGTCTTAAACCTCCAGGCCACCAGGATATTAAACAGTCATTACCAAAATAATAACTGATATACCCCACTCAACTCATACGTATGTACATGTCACATTAAAATAATGACAAATACGTGAAAACCTAACAATCGAATCAATTCGTGCAGTCTATGGCCACCCCATTGTTATTCCTAACACGGACTGTCGTGATTTGCTCCACGACTCGTGAGAGCTGAACGTGTGCGGGCCCTACTACCAGTCTTGTCAATTTTACCAACATACCTCTACATGTCCGATCACCCCTATGTTTATGGGTATATAGTTTATAATGCTTTGTTTTAAGTGTGTGGTTTACTTTGTAGTGGTGTTCGCAGTGGCACGCGTGACGTAGGGATGACAATGGTACAATGCAGGTGAGGTTCCGAAGTCAGTAATAGATTAGTTCACGTCAGTGCTGAATGGATGATTCTTAGCTTTTCTTAAATTGTCATGTATGGTAGTGTCGTGGTGAGCTGGTGTAAGACCACTACTCATGCATGAGGGCCCGGTTCGAAATCTGGAAAGTACCAATGTGACTGTTTCCAAGTTATATGGAGAGGCACTTTCTAAGATAATTTAAACTGTACTAATATTGGGTGAAGAAAAACATCGTGAGGAAGGAATAGGTTTGAAATCGTCAACCCGCATTGAGTAAGCGTGGTGATTATTGCTCAAACTTTCGCCGTGCAAGAAGAAGCCTTTGGTCAGCAGTGGCCACTTATAGGCTGTTGATGATGATGAGTCCAACCTACCTAGGTATAACTACAAAATATATACATCTTAATCCTACTAATATTATAAATGCGAAAGTTTGTGATTTTGTGTGTATGTTTGTTACTCAATCAGGTCAAAACGAAGCAATTGGGATGAAACAGGGGTAGATTATGGTCTAGGAGTTATCCTAGACAGAGCCTATATATTTACATAGGTTACTTTTTAAACTTTTTATCAAGGGAACGCAAGGGAAGCCACTGGCAAAGGCTAGTAGCAAAATAAAATAAAATAAGCAAAAGAATAAGGTGGCGCCACACCCAGCGCCAGCGCCTATGACGCACGTACGTCCGAGTAAAGTCTATAAAGTATTAGTTTATTGTACCACCGCCCGGCTATCATTAGGATTGTTAAACATTTGCTTTTCTACCACACTTTACGAGTTTCACTTGAGCCAAACTAATAATTATTATTCTCTTTTGTTACGAACGCATAACTTACGAAATATAATGTGCATGCGGTTATAAGTATGTACCTACGTGGTTTTGTGAAACGACAATATTGTATCGAAAGTAAAGAAACATTGGAATGTCTTCATTTAATTTAAATTTAAATAGGTACGCTTCCTACAGTCGGGTATAAAAACCCTCGATAGAATAAAAAAATAACAGTTTGGAATATAATTGAAATAATGTATATTATTTCCCTAATGTTGTGCACACGAAGTCGCCGACAGAAGCTACCATTACATAATTTCAATCACCTGTAGGCACATAAATAAAGCTCAAGATTGGCGCAAGAAACGAAACTACGATTGTCTCATTCTTATAACGTTAAGATAGAACGAGACAGCAGATGAGGGAAGTGAGGAGATGAGGGAAATAATTCAAGCAACTCAATATTATAAAGGAAGATACGGCGACGGAAATCGAAAAGTCCTGGCTCTTGGATATCTGTGGGTGTCGTTGTCGTGCCAACATGTCTGCCAACCCCATTTGCGATGGAGGGGTGATCCCGAACGAATGAACAGCAATCGAATGGTAATGTTAACGAGTATTTTATTTAGTTACTTAAGACGACAGGCCATTTAGCGTGACTATCCAGAAAAAGTAGATAATTCATACACATTGTAACTGTACGCTTAACCTCTCGTATGCCGTATATAAGACAACAATAGAAATATATTGTGTCTTGCGTGGATCCACGTTCCAAACATACGAAGGGTTAAACAAACTTTCCATATTTTTTTATACCACGACGGTGACAAGAGACCACATGGTCCACCTGATGGTAAGTGGTTACTGCGGCCTATAAACGCTTGCAACACTTGGGGCATTACATGGGCCTTGCCGACCCTTAAGCTAAAACCAAACGATTAGGTAGGTACTTACCTAACTGTGTTTCTAATTATGTGTCACCCGTCGTCTGATTGAAGCTGCCTTGCCTTGGAATTAGCTCGGTATCTGTAAACACAATATAAACATTGTACATCTCGCACAAAAAATACTATTTTTTTCAAAATCAGTCATTAAATATAAGTAATCCAAGAAAGACAAATGAAAAGAAGAAAGAAAAATCACTCGGTGCTCAGCTCCTATTGATCGTAGCGTGATCTTTCTTCTCTTTTCTTTGGTAAATGGACTATTCAACACAAAGAATGTATCAAAACAGATCAGTAGTTCCGCATATTAGTGCGTACAAACCAACTAACAAACTTTTGCGCGCGACTTAGTTTTTGAAATAATCATATCCTAATTTATGAGCTGAAGAGTTTGTCTGTTCAGCTTTATATTTTTAGAAAAGTGTATAGATTAAACATGCATAGTCCTTACAATATAAGGTGAAACTATTATTAAGTTCATAATATACTTCTAATCATACAACTAATGAATCTCCACCACATTACGTAGAAAATTCAGTTAAAAGCTAACAGCATCCCGTTTACAAGCCTGAAACTAAACTTAATTACTTACACGAAAGGAAATATGATTTCCATGCAAGTTCAGACAGTTGATTTCATAGACGAATATTGAATACTAGGACACTACTTCATTATTTTAAGCTCCTTATGATTTGACTGTACAGTCCGACTGTACAGATTAATCGTAGTTCCATATAGCCCGCACACATGTTTTTTTATTTTGAGGGTGGAAAATCATCCAAAGACTTCTTCGCCTTGGGCGAGGCGAGAGGGAGTGTCAGACTCTTCCTGACTAAAAACCACCCCGTTCCTACTCCTACTTTTCGAGCCGGAGCCCCGGTAAACCCGCTAGGTAGTCCGCATCAGGCATCAGCCCTACTGGGCCCCATCTGTGGTGGTCTGATGGTTCTTTGAGGTGCGCGCAGAACGGGTTTGGTTTTGGTCGGGCGGCGAGCTATCATTGCTCGCCGTCCGCAGACAAGGATCCATACAGCCTACACACCTTATGATTTAACTGTGCAGTTAAAACAGTACTGTGTCAGGTGTATAGCCGCTATGTCGTTCTTTTACACACAGGTTCGAGCAAATAGCTTTACTAGAGGACTGAACTGACCGACAAACTGACTTTGCCTTTAATTTTGACTTTGTTTGACGTTCAAAAATATCTTCCTAGTACCGTACATAGATAGGTAAATGAAACAAAAGAAGTTGGCCATACTTACTATAGTTCTGTTAAAAGACTTGCGAAGACTGCTTATATGTCCAGCTAGCTGAATTCACCATGAAGTCTGCAACAAACAAAATATTTTGTTTAATTACCTATCTCGATAGTCTTAAAATATGTTACATAATTAGCATTTGATTCGTAGCAATTGGCGTTCTATTTTCTGTGTAAACCAATGGGAGACAGCCATGAGATGTATGTATAATATTTAATGTCTCTCCAAAACAAGTGATTCAAATAGATTTTTTTTTTTTTGTTAGCGCTTGTCTATTTGTCAAGAACGGCTCGCAAACATCAATAGGTGCCAAGCAGCGGGTAAAACCACGTGAGAGCAGCTAAAGTTCAATAACAATATATACATTATACAGTATGTGAGGTTTCGGTTTTCCGATACTTCTATTCACACGACGATATTTGTCGATATTATATCGATAAAAACCCTACAAAAGTGATGTAATGTTGCAACCCCAATCGGTCAAAATGGTAACCATTTAAAAAAAATACATCTCTTAATTATTTTTATGTCAAACAACAATAAATAGTTGATGACTCTATAATATTGTCCAACGAACAATTTCACTAAGATATTTTACTTGCAATAATAAACTACTATATGTATCAATTAACACTAGACCCAGTCTAGGCTACCAATAAACACTGTATATCTGTCTAGATTGAAACTGGTCTCGAAAACGAATCTCAATCAGTTTCCCTGACTATTCACTCGGGACCAGTAGGATTGCGTCTCCAAAACCACCTCTATAGCTCAGATTAATGGAATAGGATTGTACTGGACACCGCTCGCAAATTCCGAAAATACTACAGTAATCTAGAAACTACATAACACCATCCTTTTTGAAGAAAAAGTAAATTAAAAGCTGTTTTTACTGCCTTAAAAAACATATTTTTTCTCCTAAAGAGTGTTTATTTATTTATTACTATTAAGGCACGTCAACAGAATAAACACCAATATTAATAAAAAACAAGATGAAGACACAAGATCATGTGCTTATGCCAATTTTAAACATGCACCACATTCATAATATTAACACGGTAGTGATATGATATCTCTATAACCTGTGTTCTCAGTTGACCAGAGAACGATTTCTAGATATTTTTATTGCATACTGCGACTGCTACCAACAAAATCACATTAAGAAAGTTACTTCAGCCATGCTTATATACACACATACCTGAGCTATGGTGGCAAAACTACATACGTCACAATATGTAAATAAATAAATCGACAAAACCCCTTGAAGTTCTTAGCAATCCGATTCACCCCACAGCTACTCGATACTAACAATTACCGACAGAACCCGCACTTTACACCGTAAAATTCCACATCCAAACTCTCCTACACCATTGGTGGGGAGAGACGATCTCTGAGTCTCCCGCTCTCCTATTGGTCGTTGATAACTTGATGTAATTTAAAATATTGTCACTTGACGACGGCGGTTTTCGCCTTATTGCAATTTATTTTCGTGGGGAAGATTATTTAATTTTCTCCGGCCTCCTATACTTTAATAAACAGATATTGGATGGCGTGACTTGATTGTAGGGGTAAACATGGTCCATGTGTCTAGTCTGGCTTTTAGATAATGTAAAACGTTGGTAGATATTTTTGTCAAACCCTTCAGAACCACAAATTGGCAGAAAACCTCGTCTACTCTCCCAACGATTTTCCAAACCGAGATTACGTATTACGATTAAAGAGAACACCATAGTCCAGCAGCCGAATACCCGAATCTGTTGATGTTGTTAATCAAAATAAAACAATAACTATAATATACAACAATATTATATTCAAAGATTTCAAGGTCATGCTGTATCGAATATCCGCACGCATCACCCTGTGCATTGAGTGAAAAACATCAGACACCATTATAGTTTATAAGTGGTACCTTAGGCTTTTAAATGACGCGGTCTGCCGACCTAATTTTATGTACTCTCTGCACGGAAGCTGCGGCCTTGAGACGAGAAAATGCATCTTCATTTTAGGGAGTTCGCAATACAAGGGCGAGTTCATTATTAAAATTAAGTGCACTTTCCCGCCTTCGCGTGATTTCAACATTTCTGTACCTATAGTCAGTGAAGTGAGATATAAGTGAAGCTTGGTGTTATTTTATATCGTCTTATGAATACTAGGTTTTGCGGAATGCAATGTATAACATAATAATGTCGATCTGTTGCTTGTATACCAATGAATGTTGTTCCGTCTACACAAAACATTAGCCTTTTTATTCCAAATTGAAGAATATATTATTATGTGTAACCCCCACTTCTCACTAGTAATTTAATGAGTCCCCTGTAATAGGGGATTATTACCATTACAACGAGACCTGACAAAAAACTGAAAATAATCAATAGAGAAAAACTGAAAGTAATGCCTAATTTCTTTAGGTTATAAGTACTTAAATCTAGAATGCCTAGGCATAATTTAGGGGCGTAAGACGTCGTGGGGTTGCACGTGGGACAAAAGGGCGTAACTGCCAAGCAATATCCGCGCGGAAGGAACTCAGACCTTTCTAGTTATACCGATTAACGTTTCTACCATATAATAAAATTATTCCGCTTTATGTACCAAATGTTTGATTTTTCTAGTACTTATCTATATCTATTTAGTATCCATGATGTGTCAATTGTCATCCAAATATTGGCTTAAAGATTTTTTTTAATTATAGCTGAAAATGCCATTTCAGATGTCCTTAATTAAGTTATTAATATAGACTTATTACTTTCCAGATACATTGCAGCCAAGACGCCGTGATGTGCTTCTAAAGACCACACTTTAGTCGACGGCAAGATATGTACCAACTTCAAATGATAGAACTAAACGTATTTTACTGTTGCGCGTTGTATGGCATAGTAACATATATTTCGTGTGGGTGTGCTGTGTGTGCGTATGTGTCAGGCTCTACCCTAACCTAACACATTTATGAAATTCGAATGATGGATGTAAATCTAGCTGGCCACGCACACAGGTAGCTGCACTTACAAGCAGGCTTCCAATTCGTACTGAACAATGTTTAATTAGTAGCTGGTATCGATTGTACAATGTTTGGGAGCCGCGTTCGCTGATTGCCGCATCGCACGTTCGCCAATCAAGCGGAAATCTAATCTACGAACTTTCCATACCTACACCTAGGTGGGATGGTAAAGTGGCCATTACCTTACGCCCGCGTCACGTCGGGCGGTTGCCGCGCCGCCGTCGCCGTGGCGTCGCGTCGCGGCGTCGCGCGCGACTGGGAAACTCAATTTTGACAGATAGACTTCGTTTGAATCTTAAGATTTTTCTTCTCATTTGTGGCGTAAGCTGATTTATGAAAGATGAAAGATTTTACTGCTGAGAAACTACCGGGCTTATTTGAAAAACTTGTTCAGCATCGCAAAGCTTACATTTTTATAAAATTCCCTCAGAAAATATTATATTTTCGTTCGTTGCCATTATTGTACTAGAAAATTACCCTTAGTATCTGATGTTTAAGCCAAAATTTTACTTCTCAGTCCTTCTTTAAAATAACCTATCTTAATGATAAAAACCTCAAGTAGAAATGACAGTATCAAGAAAATATGTTTAATTAATGTTAAGCGTTTCGTTTGAATGAGGCGGTACGAAAACATAGAAACATGCAAATACCGTAGTATATGTGCTATCGTAGGAATTACACCCTGTTACACCACATTCCACATACACCACTTATGTACTAATGAAGGAAAACATTACCCAGATGGGGAAATTAAAAATATACTGATACTGTATATATAGAAAGGACAGGAAAGGGATTGGCGGCCAATGTGCGTCTTTAATTTCTGTTAAAGTAAAGCTGTGTTTATGTCACCGTTTAGTGGTACAGGGGATAATTTATTATTTATTTTATCATACAACGGTTGTAAACTAATTATAGGAACTGACATAGGTACTTATAAAATAATAAAACTAGACAAGTAAGGAACCTAACTTAAGTGACGATAAACGTCGAAGTTATTAATACTAATATAAAAGTACCTGGCTTATAGAAATTGGCACCCTGATAAATACTAAAACTTAATTACAAAATTAAGACAATATTTTTTCTTTGTAATAGCTGTAAGTTTATTTAGTAAATCTTACTGTTAACTTTCCATTTTTCCAAAGATATCCTGGATAAAAAAGAGATCATAGTTGACAAAGAGACCCTGGATGGCAGAGATATCCTGAATGGGACAAAGGTGATGGTGACCCTGAGTTTAAAATTTTATACGCATCTTCCACGAACTGTTTGGAAATTACATTATTAAGTTAAAATAATTTATTTACAATATATTAACATTTAAATTAAAATTATAACAAATATATTAAAAATAAAAATTAATCATAATATCTTCCAAACGATCCATCCCAATCGAACCATCAACGCCATGTAAATAAATCCTAAACACCACTTCACCCGCTAACGCACTCGTAACAAATATCACCAATTCTATACAAAACGTACAAACATACAACACAATCGCGCGGCGACGCCCGCCCCAGTAGGACTTGTCGGACTTCTCTAAGCAATAATTGTAGGGAGAAATAATAATGCCGCCACAGCGCGGCCGGTATCCGCTTGCAATAAAAATGTAAAACGCTACCGATAAGCGACTACGTGAAAGGCTCAAATGCGAAACGGTAGGGAGGGAGGGAGGGCTCGTCCACTTAGGTATAGATATCGATAGTTAAAGTTAATTATTGGTAGCGATAGTGGTTTGTAGAGTTTGTAGAGTTAGGTTTGGTAGAACTGACTGTTGTTTATCAATTTAAATAGAAAAAATATTATAGTATAATTCCATGAACCAAGATATCAACATGGGCATGATTAAGTTCACAAATCAAGAAACGAAAAACTATATAAATACGTGTGTAATTAATACAAGAAGGGAATTAGACCGAATACCTCCAAATTCTGTCAATGAAAATAAATTCCCCATACAAAGAGTAACAATCTAAAATTAACGTCAATATGCATAAACTTTTCCGTCTACACTAATAAACATACACCATATAACACCACAACCATTGAAGCAGAATGCAAGAAGTGTTTTTAGATATTTTAACAGAATGTGTTGGATTAAAATGACTCTGCCGTTTTTGAAATATAGTAAATTAAAGTAGTAGTAATACATAGATATTAAGATTTCGGGGCTCGCACGTCCACGGAGACAAATTTCCTTAAATTATAATTTTCAGCGCCGGTACTCGAGCCAGCACTGGCCTTTTTGCGCCGTGTTGCTTATTTATTTACTTTTAAATGATTAGGTACCTTGTTTTGCATGCGCTATTTTATAACGGTGCAAATAAACTGTCTATTTCTAAATAAATAAACCAAGAAAAAAAACTATCGATACCAAACACAGTGACTCTACCACTACCCTAGAACGCGGACTGTTTGAGTTTTTATGTCCGGATCAAACGGCTAGGTATTTTGTCATACAAAATATAAATGTTGCATACTTCCTTCCTTCATTGGTGGGTTATCTCAGTGATTAATTGTCGGGCTCGTGCCGGTATGCCTGGCTTTCAACGAGCTAGACAAATAAGAATAAGTATTAGCTGGAATAGTTGAATAACAGACGAAGTTTGAATAACTAGTTTTACGTTGTTCGTTTATATGGTACAAGGCTCGTTTTAAATGTTCGTAATATGGTTTGGTTTAAAGAGGGTGATGGGAAATTGGGTGGTAATGTGTTTTAAATATTTTGAACATTTTCGTTGACCGAGTATTTGGAAGTACGGCAACAGAGAAAGGAGTTCCAGGTTAGATTAATAGGTAAAGCAAAGTATTATTGGAGGTTTTTGGCTTTCAGAATTTACTTACTTCTATTAGAGAACCCAAATACATGTGCGGTATATGGTAATAGATTCATTTCTATTACAGGATACTCATAACCAAACTGGTGCATGTTTTTAACATAGCTAGGCAGTACCTAACAAATTGCGTTAATATCCTAACAAAGTTGCTTTTCAAAAAGACGCGCGTCTTTCGTCTACAACTCAAAGTTCAACGATCGCGCCGGGAATTCGTCAGTAGGTCGCAATTTTGTATTGTCCGGTGAATAACCTAACAAGGTGGCCATTATTGGACTAATAAAATAAATGGCGACAATTGGAGAATAATACACGTCAGTGGTGCACGCGACAGAGTTGCAAGACCTATATTTTGCAACATGCACTTGCATTCATGTTCTTCGCGCGGTGACGTACTTTATCCCCACCCCTGCTCTGTCAGCGGGTATTGTAAGCAATGGCGAGTATTCTTATGAATCCCAGATTGCTGAAAATACGTCCATTCAATCATTTTGTCTACATTATTATTATAAATAGGAAAGTGTGGTTGTTTGTCCTATCTTCACGGGAGAGGAAGTTTGTATGGAACATTCAGCAATTTCCAAGATAGAAAGCTAAAAATTGATATGAAAAAGCTGCGCACCATTTTTTTGGAAATCCGTCCCTAACCCCCTTAAATGCGCGTGCGAGGCCACGGGCGGAAAGCTAGTAGATAGGTATAGGTTATTATTAGTCAGAACAATTAGTCGTGCTCTCGAATTAGCCTATAACTTCTAAACTGCGATCTATAATGCTAACATAATAACAATACAAATCCGTCAACCATCCTAAATAGAGGAAGCTCAATGACCAGAAATGGCCACGTGCTGTTGTCGTTGACAATGTTAATAGTATCGGACACGCATGCAATGCAAAGCTTCAGTTAGGTACAGTGGAAGACAGATCCGGCTGATCATTTTAAAATTTTATTGCTTGAACCTAACAAAAACATTAATGTCTCATCAAATAGTAATGCGATAACGTCGCAGCTTAGAGACGCAACATGTATAATCCCTTAATCAGTGGTGCGTTTCTTCGAATATCTGCGCTGGCGCCAGCACCGCCTTCCTTACCGCTTCATTCGTCAATTCAAGGTCATGGGCGGGGCTAGAGAGTGGATTTCATCAAGTGCAATTGAACATTAATTTAGCAGTGGTTAGGCACATGTGACCACCACTGTACCAAGGCAGAACTACCCAAGTTCGAAAGTAACATACCTATTCAGTTTGCCCTTTACGTATGCAGGTGTCAAACATGTTCAAGGACATAACGGAGTTATGTCAGTCCATGTGAGGCCACTCATTGCAGTAATTGTCTATTTAAAATTCCCTCATCGAGCCTATGAACATAATGCATTTACACAAAAAGCTAATAAGTGATGATGAGCGGTTAATATTTATAGTCGACGCTTATAATCGTCTTTTATTTAAACAGCTTAAAGAGACAAGTGCCTGATGACAGAAGTCGCACATAGACTATCTACGAGCTATCGATCGATCGATCCGCGATCAACGGATGACGTCATAAAATCCTACATACCACATGTGAAGTTTATGTGCAAATAAACATGGATAGAAAGCCCGCCAGGCATGTTCCTCCTTTTCTTAGGGAACTTTACTCTCAGTTTCCTAAAAACTAAAGTATACCGTTAACCTCTAGTCTGATGGTACATGAGATACAATAGACAATACATTGTGTCTCGCGTAGGTCTGCGCTCTATCACGGGTTAATTGAGTAATATTTATATGTAAGCTCCTTGTTTTATTATTTTCAAAACCTGAAGTTCTTTCAATCGGATAATATTTAAAGATACTTTATAAGCCGCTAACCGCTAAACGAGCAGACGGGTCGTCTGATGGTAAGCAATCGGCGCCGCCCAAAGACACCCGAAACACCAAAGGCGTTACAAGTGCGTTGCCGACCTTTTGGGGGTTAGGAATCTAAGGGTTGTTGGGGAATCGAGTATTGGAAAGAATAGTAATGTAAGCGTTGCTTCACGTCGGTTTTTTTGTGAGGCCATGGTATCAATCTGATGGCACCAGCCTATTCGTGCCGAAGCATAGCTCTCCGATACAATAATCCTATTCTTTCACAAAGTTTGTAGCGTAACACTAGTCCAACATTCGAGATCTCTTTCTATTTTAGTATCAACACTAAGATCAGTTCTTTAACCGTTCGTGTAATCCTAATTGAATTAATCTTCCCACAACCATCCAGGTTTACTTCTTCCCAATGTTTTACACCGCAGCCCTCCTTATAATGGCAGCAACTACACATTCCTCTAGGCAAACTGCAAACAATATAAAACAACGAAACCACGACCTAACCGGGCTGAGATTCACCAAATCGTTAACATATAAACCGTCTAATTCGAGTGGTTACCAACAAAATGCGACGTAATATTAAGGCGAGCGGAGCTACCGTCTTGCAGGCCATTATTACCCAGCACAATCAAATTGTAAGTAATTTCAATAAATATAGCTACTGAACTACCTGACTATACTTAGTGACCTTTATATACGATACTAATAAACCGTTTGCTATCACGAGAAAGCCGATCGATCTTAAAATTGATATGTTTATTACGACTATCTCACGATCCGTCCATAGACTAGTGCTTTAAAATGCTTTTTTGTTTTTTTAGGTCAGAATAGCGAGCTGGTTTTTAGTACTATCGGTTCGTGCCTTGTTCTGCGTTCACCTAGGTATGTGGAATTGGTCTGATGCTATTGTTATTGATTAGTAAATAGAGATCGAGAGCTTTGTCAACAATGAGAGGGGAATGTGAGCCTCTTATTCAGACGTTGTACTTTATTCTGTATGCCACTGCTGTTTACATGCGCTGCGGTCTGATTTGATGGATTACTTGTCTATTGATTGGTTCTTTGTTAAGATAGAAGTCGTAATAAAACAGAGGAATCTGTAGAAGGAGCAATAGAATTGTAAGAAATGTTCTACGTACACATTCGGGAGTCATATAACCAAAATTTCCCATCGTTTAATCTTTCAACGCCTATAATAAAATAGGTATATAGAAGTGCACACTACATACAATGGAACTTCCATTTACCGAACAAGCACCTATGAAATAAAGGAAAATTTTCCAATACCTAAATAGTATTTGCTCGATCCGGAAATTGAACTGGGAAAGCCACGACAGTCGTATTTGCGACCTCTCGACAGACGAGGCAATGTTAGTAAATAAAATAAAAATTGTGGAAAATGATAAGATTATGTTCCTCGCTTGATTAAATACTCAGTACTCGATAAGGTCTCGACGCGTTGCCGCGGGGCGTAAGGCGTATATTGTGCACTACTCATATAAAATAAGTTCAGGACTCAGGTATAAGCGAACTTGTAAAACATCTACCTACCACCTGACACCACTAGACCACACAAATAAATCACTAATCGATTTGTAAATATCGATACAAATATAGCGGAAACGAAAATCGAGTACCTAGTAAGTGATATAATAAAAACACGTCTACAACAGCGGATGCGGTGTCGATCACCAGGTCATATTCCATTGGCATTCAATTGGAGGGTAACAAAGCAACGTTAGCATTAAATTTATTATGCGAAGAACACAGTTATTGTCACTTTTATGTCCTAAAGTAGATGGACTGAAATATTTCAATAAAGTAACCTTACAATATAATGTCCTCTAGCTATTTGGAAATACAGAACATTTGTGAAATTGTAATGTGACGATTGAGCAGTTAATTAGGTATTAGAAAACTCATAGGCCTCGCTGTGGGTAACAAACTAATAAGAAAAAGCGATAAGAAAGATTATGACTGTACGAAATGATCCCTAGGCCCAACGGAACCCACAACTGGCAAGTCCGAAATGTTTTTGAACTTTTTTTTAAATATTGAATTTATAATTCAAAAAAGTAATTACAGCAAAACAAAGTAATGATGGTCACGCTTCTGTATTCCGTGAGGTGGCACTGTGAGCGGAGCGGGTGCATTGGCGATTTATTCGCATAGCTGTTCCTTGTAAACGCGATAATTGTTATTGACGTTATTCTAGATTCTGGACACAAAATACATCTCCTCCATGTAAATGAAACCCTAAATGCAAGTATCGGATTGACGTGATATGTAAAATGTCATTATTTACTTATTCCACTTCCATTTATTATAGGAAGGCCTTATGGAAAGGAAACTTAGTTTAATAGCATCTTTGTCAATTGTTTTACATAACTTATTCCTTCTGATAGATGTAAACCTGAGGTCCTAAATGTCGACTAACCGTGAAAATTAAACGTGAAGATCTTTTAAAGATCGACTTGAGAATACTTTATCTTTTATTGCTTTAATCATTCAGATTCATAATTCCATTGCATTTACAGAACCCTCGGTGCGAGTTAGTTTTACGTTTAAAGTAATCGAAACGAACGTAGAGCACGTTTAGCGCTCTGATTAGTCGACTCAAACAAATCAACCAACTCATACTAAAGATACTAAACACTATGTATGAAGATTACATTAAAATTTTATCCCTGGTAACCCACTGGTGCCTGGCGTCCACAGGCCCGCATCGTACGCATCGCACGCACCGTACGTATTCCGTATGACGCCATCGGTATGCATCACATGTCGATGATACGATCCGTACGATGCGGATCAGTGGACGCAGTTGTATGAGTTTCTATACAAGACAAAGTAAAATCCGTTGCGTGCGATGCGCACGATGCGCTTACCACTATACAACCACTCATCTCATTACAATAACCCTCTGACAGTAGCACCTCGCCCACTTTAATACATAATAATTTGTGGTATCGGCTACCGAAACAAAAAGCAAGAAGTGCAAGAGCATATTATATTTTTATAATTCCTAATAAGGGAGTGCGCTTGCTTGCGGCGCGTACGCAGCCGATCAACGTAAAATTGATCTTTATATGGTCAATGTAGCAGATATTATTATGTGTAGATCATTTAACGTATTGAAGTGAGCTAATGTCGCAAATAAAAGTTAATTTTATCTCTTTGTAGGTAGGTACAAATTAAATTCATTTTGTAATTACAATTTACGAGGGACGCCATATTATCGAAAGAACTGAGGACAGGACACGAGTCTTGTCTTAACAACTTTCGATATACATCACAATTGGTTCATAAAAAAAAAGTTTATCCAAGTTACAGAACGAACTTGATAACTACAGTAAGGATTAGCCACGAGTTCTGCACATAGAGGTATGGAAAGAGGGTAGGCAGGGCTTTACAATGCAGTGGGACGACCACGGCTAAAAACAAAAAAAAAACAAAGCAGTAACAGGTTAATTTGACCTAGATCCTTTAGTTTCGAGGTTGCAGTATATAGATGTCAATTTCGATTGACTTGTTCGTTTGATCCAGATGTCCTTATCAAAAACCTTACTAAGTCACTGGACTTTCTTCTTTAGTATTTTCACTTAACCCATGAAAGTTAAAAGTTTGTTATTCGTTACACCGTTCAAAAAGCTATGGTCTGCTGGGAGAGGTCCTATCTATAAAAATATTGACACCAGCTACACACCACAACAAAGCCCAAACAAAATATTCTAAATCCATTTTTGCTGCATACCAAATCAATCAAGGATAGCTTCGAACAAAATAAAATTGTAAAAAAACGTTCCCAATTTACTTTACCAATACAGGATGGGGAACAGAAATATCTATACATATAAAACTATACGTATGTATGTACGTGTAACAAGGGAATGCATATTGAACCAGACTCATAGTTTCATTTTTTAACTGTCACTCAGTCACTCACTCACTCAAACTATAAGCTCTGTAAGGGTCACTACAAAACCGCAAAACCCACGCTTCGTATTGGAAATATCAAACAGTTACAGTAGTCCTTCAAAAATGCAAACCTACTAGGTAAAAAACTCACGACGCGAAAAAAAATGTATTGTGAATATATTTTTCTTCAGATATCAATCCCTTTAACAGAAAGCATCACAACTAGTTTTTTTTTTTTAACAATCCATAATTTTTAACTTCAAAGTTCACTTCTGTCTACCGCGAAAGGTTGAGCACATGTACATTATAATAACAACCACACCTCACCAGCTATGTTAGAACTCCAATATAATAATTTCTACAATAAACAATAATATTAATTAAACATATCGCCTTATAATTATTTTCCTAATTTAATTAAAATATTGTGAGTCGGAGAAATTGTCGAGATCTCACTTGAGCCCCAATCTCGCGAGAATTGCATTCCCTACTTAGCTGCATTTCCCAAGCCAAGTTTCAAAGACCGTTTTGCAAGTAGTTGTCTATTTTGTTTCTCATGGGAAGCGATTCAGCCGTTGTATTACATTGTCAAAACTACGTTGACATTAAGATATAATGGAATTACCCGAAGGCACAAATTCCTATCCCAGAATGGATTGGGCAGACAGCTTGAGGTGCAATTCAGATCGAGTAAATGTGGGAAAGTCAACCCAACAGGCTAACACCCTCGAGACGTACTTAGCAAGTTTTAGCGAATAATTTTCATTTTCATATATCCAAGTTTATTTGGCTATATTTAGTTCTATAATCATGCCGTGTGGACATGGTAGAGAAGACATTTTGTCATTAGCGACCAACTCTGCTCTTACCGTGGGTGTCGTTAGAACCGTTTAAGCACAAACACATTTGTTAGTGACAATTTAACTAAGTGTATGAAAGTAAGTCGTTTTTGGGGGTTAGAGAATCCTCAAAAGAAACACTAAGCACCAAATAAATAAAATGCAATCCGCAATCGAGCATTCTAACTTATAAAAACGTTTTTAGTAAAAAAAAAATCTCTAACATAATATTATTTTAAATGTCCAATTACAGTTCCGTGGTATAAAAACAGCTCAATTCCTTTAGAGGTACGAGTGGGTTGCAGCGCGGGCACATAAGGTCCACTCCGCGAATGCTTTGACATCAATCAAGGAGCGATTTCAACTCGAATATGTATTATTTGCGCTAATATTTATGAGATAGAATTACATGGTACGGCCTCGGCCGGCATCCAGGCATACATATGTGAGCTGCAGTGGGAAGGAATCGTGGGCAGACGGACAATATTACTGACTTTAGCATTTGATGGAAACAAACGTTTTACGCGAATGGTTTTGCAGCACGCATATACAAGTTTTTAGTCTTGTCAAAATATGAATTGTTTCTAAAGTGTTACTTGAACAGTAATTCGCGAAACCCCTCGACAACATTGATTTTTATTAGATCACGGCGGGTGGTAGAAATAGTTAAAAATGAAAAATATTTAAACAAGCAATTAGGGGCCCGCAGAGCACGCCCTGTGGTAACGGGAGGGTCTCCTCCAAACACCACTGCTCAATGCTACACGCACGGCGGGGTTCCGCACTTGCAAATCATATAAAATGTCGGTTTTAAGGCGTGTTGGGCACTCAATCAACCTTCGAATTGTGTTACCGAGACCTAGAATTAGATTTGCGAATACATTTTCTTGTTTATTGATGGAATAAATTGTGTCTTTCGTTGTTATTGTTGTATTTTTATGTCCACCAATCACATTGACGTTAATGTCGAGAGATTGGCACACAAACGGTGATGTAGAAGTAAACTTTAAACATTTTATCTAGGAGCTTTCCTTATTTTGACAAAACAAAAAATACGTGACACATCTCTAAATGATTTCTTTTAACAACAACGAATCTTTATTCAACGAGCAAATAAAATAAACAACAAGAGCTAGAATGTATCTTTAGTAAAGACCCTCATTCGTCCGTGAGATTCAAAATATAATTTAAGTAAAGCATTGGCTCGCAGTCTGCACGTTGCAAAGCCCTGTGATTATATATCGGTATTTATTAAAACGTATAATACAATTTTACCGTCAAACTGAATTTATTTATTGTAAAAGCCACGATCAGCCGCTCGCAACGTATAATCTTAAAGGTATTAAGTGCACATAAACGTAAAGCTTTTAATATTATTTTGTTGCAAACAATAAATAAGATTGTGACGTAGTACTTGACTTGTTAAATAATAATAGTTACGTGCGCGGTTCCCTAGAGCTGTTCTAACAATTATAGTGATCGTAAAGTACTTGGAAATGATGTTATTTCTAGTAAAAAATGAATGTTTTTGCTTACAATATTTATTATGACAATCTTATAACACTCAGGCACGCTTTGTAAAGTGTTATTATGTAATTTATTTACAGGCTTGCTCTCTGCCGCGCTGGTTAACAGCTGCACGCCTGCAACGGATACTTGGATAACTTATTTTATTATACTTTATTTGTTTTGTGTTACTTTTGAGTTTTTTAAACCTTTTATGTACTAATGCGTTTGTTTTATGGGACTAATAGTAACTATGTTTTTATGAAACGTTTTTGTTGTTAACTGTACATAAGTACGTCAGTTTAATGTTCGCGCGAATTGACAGTAAAATTAGGTAAAATAAGAAGGCGCGAGTTTCTTACACGCACGACTTGCGGGTATATATTCGGGTAAATGTCCCTTTTTTAGCAACCACGGGAATCGAACCCGCGACGTATTGCACAGCAACCGGACACCCAGCCACTTAACACTCCTACGGGGTGGACAAAGGTGTACATTTAATGCAACAACAGCTTCGCTAGTTATGTTTCAAGTGTATGTAACAGAAAACGTGAATATTGATGATAACTACACTAGAAATAAAAAATATACATAACAACAATATACATAAGTTTCTTCAAGTTAGGTCCTGTTCCATTGAAAATGTCCACTACATGAATTGGTAAACGTGTTCTAAAGTGGAGACCGCGTCTAGGCAAGCGTAGTGTAGGGCGCCCTCCAGCTAGGTGGAGTGACGATATCCGCAAGGTGGCTGGTAGTGGTTGGATGCGTAGAGCTGAAGATCGAGCTCAGTGACACGCTTTTGGAGAAGCCTATGTCCAGCAATAGACGATAACAGGCTGATGATGATGAAATTGCCCATACGAAATGGTGAAAACATGAGTTAGTTAACATCGAATTAACGAGATGCGTAGAGCTGAAGTCCGAGCTTAGTAACTTGCTATTGGAGAAGGCTAATCCCACCCAAAACATAAATGTGAAAGGCTGCCAAGTTCGATAATATTGGAATGCTTCGCCTATAAAAGAAGTGAGATCTAAATAAGTACCAAGTTCCATACACAGAACTCAGTTAAAAATGATATAACAAGTTGGCAAGTTTTCACACACTTTGTTATAAACCTACTAAACGCAATGAGTCAAGTATATATAATTTTCTATTAAAACTTGCCAAGTTATATCATTTTTAACTGAAGTCTGTGTATGGAACTTGGTACTTATTTAGATCTCACTTCTTTTATAGGCGAAGCATTCCAATATTATCGAACTTGGCAGCCTTTCACATTTATGTTTTGGGTGGGATTTCATTTATTTTTGTAAGGTTTATTATTTTCTTTTTTTCTTATTTTACTTTACTTTGACTAAATACAAACCTTCGTAACGAATTTTAGGTCGGTACGACCATTGGAAGATATAGATATTTTTTTTTGTTTTAGTTCCTTAGGGGTATGAATTTACACCTTCATTATTTTTAAAACCGACTCACACTTGGCCATTTTCAGATTTTTTCCTTTACTTTGACCTAAAGACCTATCTCCATGCCAAATTTCAAGTCAATACGACCATTGGAAGTGGTCTAGGTTTTTGATGAGTGAGTGAGTCAGTCAGTGAGTGTATAGTAAAAATAGCGATTTTCTGACGTCGATATCTCAAGACCTACAATAGGTACATTTATAAAATTTTGTATTTTAGATAAGTAAGTAGATTTCGACAGATACTAGAAATTTCATATGCGTAGATAAAATAGATTTTGAGTTATAGGTGGGTCGAACTTGGCCCGAAATGGTTCGTGTAATATAACCCACGGCCGGTGTGTCGGTTTTTTGCTCGAACTTGGCGGACACACTGCCGTGTGTCTAGATGTCCAGCAGTGAACGAACACAGGCTGATGATGATAATGATGAAATTGCCCATACGAAATGTAAAATATAAATTAGTTAACAGCGAGTTAATCAGATATATTGAAACAAAATAAATTGTTTAACAAAATATGTTCTACAAACCACTTTTCTACTTCACTGCCATGTACTTAAGTGAAAATAAAAACATGATTTTACTTAAAACGATACTAGTAACGCCATCTATCAGTATCTATCGAAACTAAATCGCCAGGTAAGCCAAGCAATGAAACGTAGTACACAAGGATTCTGGTAGATGAGCGTTGTACTCAAAAATTTAAAGTTTCGCGCCATTTATAAATACGGGTTATATGATTTCATATAACCTAATTTTATTTATCTAGCTTTATGCACATTTTTTTTCTTTTTCCCTTTTTTTAATTTTCATAAATAATTTGCGTCGCGACACGTCTTATGTTTCTTTCAAATTAATATTTTCTTAAATATGTAGGTAATTTGAAAATGAATCGAGAAAGGATTTTGTTATTTGGTCCATAACTTGAATGGATGTAAGCAGTTATTCTATTAATCAATTGAAGAAGCACTTACAGGGACTGGCACAATAATAGGGATCATTGAAATCAAGTACTTTAGGGATTAGGGAACAGCGAGTAAAGTTCCCTAAGAAAAGGCGGATCCTCCGACCAGGCGAGGTGATCAGCCTGGCGGGCATTTGTCAAAAGACAAATATTGCCGCGCCATATTTTTTTTTTTTTTAGGGTGGCTAGCTGTACTTTTGTTACACTGCAATCGCACCACCTTTTTTTTTTTTTATTTGACCACGGACTAAAAATTCTTTGCAAAACAAAACAAACAGATGAGTGACAAATGAAAAATAATAAAAAACAACATAAATTCGATTAAAGTCAGCTTCGGACCCACAATACTTAATTAAGTCAGGACTTTAATCTTTATGCTATGCTTTAATTGAAATTATAGAGCCTACCCGAGTACCGCTCGCACTTGGCGGTCACCATTTTGAACAAAGACTAAACGCACGCAAAGACAATGTTGTGCAGTTTTTTAATTTACCTACGTGCAGCCGTCCTCTTCGAGACGATTATTTGGTCGATGAAAGTAGATGGTTTTTAACTGTGCACTTGGTGCAAACTTTTAGCAAAACATAAAGATGGTGATTAATGGATACAAATACCATAACATAACAAACAAAGAACAATAATTGGGGAAGATGACTCATTTTTATTTAAATATCCGTCTGGTAAATTACTTTAAAACATTAGACACGTATTTTTTTAAGGAAAACTAATTATATTTTCGACGATAATTTGATTTGAAATATCGCGAAATGTCAGTTCTACATACGTTTTACACTTAAAAAAATAAATGACGTAGCTAGCTCCTACTTCCATACTTTGATTCATTTTATTTAAGTATTGTTTTCATATACGACAAAATAAAAATAAATTAATTAACATTATACCTGACACACTAAATTGATTTTTAATTTTCATACCCCATTATCATCTTTATTTGTAGCCTGCGAATGTCTCTCAATTACTTAAGTAGAAAAATATCATACTTGCATTCACAAACTTGAAATTACATGGAAATATTGAATTTCTTTTTTATAATAAATACTTTGTTTTTGATATTAGGTAGGAAAAAGCTTAATTGATTATTTGGAATCACCTAATTAGGTACTTACCTACACACATTTTACTTGTTACAAAGATGTTAACCGTTCTAGTTAGCAATTCCCAGTAAATCTCTAAATGACACACATTTTACGAGTTCAAAGAATTGTCACATCTGGAACAATATTCTTTAGCACGACGATAGCCTGGCCTGGCCTACCTGGATGGCGGCGCGGCGGCGGCGACGCGACGTCCCTTTCCCTCAAGGCTACACCACACAACACTATAATATAGCTCTTACTCCCTTACATTTAAGTTCGATTTCCTACACACAGTTATGAAACAACCGCGCCGGTCAATCGAGCCTTAGCAAACTCAAGTCAAAAGTTTCGAATAATAAGAAAAATAACAAAACAATATTTTAAAACATTTCGCTCGTAATGCCAAGCTATTAACGCAAACATTTAATACATTGTGTTCATTCATAAGTTATAAATTCGTAATAAGTTACAAACGTGCAGATTATTTGATATTTTCAACAGTTCGCATTATTTGTTAGCTTATTGCAGATGGGTACCGACTTAAAAAAATGCTGCTATGGCCAGTGGTTGCTAAAATGATAAAATAAATGCAAGATAACTAGGTAATATTATCAACAACACAAAACATAAACAAAAACATTAGCTATCTGTCAGTAAATAAAGCCTCTAGCAGCCATACAAAACTCGACTTTATTGTTGAAACATTGTATTGAGGGACTTACCATGTGGTGGCACACGATGTAGCACAACAAACACTTTCCTACGGTTCACTGGGTTTATACAGCGCGAGTATGGGTAAACTTATGTAAAGGAATTTGTTTCAAGCGTCGCGTCGGCGCAGGAGTGTTGTAGTAACGGAATCCAGCGTCGTCGGCCGTCGCAGGTGACAGGCGACGGTGGCGCCGCGGCGCTGTGCGGCGACCCCGCAATACGAAGACGCCGCCGCCCCCGCGCGCCGCCGACGTCGAACCCGTCTGGACCTCGGATCGCTTTTTTTTATTCACTTTGTGGGCTCAAGGAAAGACGTTCAGTATTTCTTGAAGAAAATACTCGAACGCTCTGACTTCGGATTTAAATATTTTAAATTTAATGTAATGGGGTGACTTGAATATGTAATGAAAGTTATTCTCTAGAAGATATTTTGTTTTGTAATATAATAGCTGGGTAAGTAAAATTCGTCCGAACAATAGTTTTTATGGAATAATAAGGAAGGAATAATTAGTAAAGGTACCTACGTGCGCACGCCCCACGATGTCACGAAATGAATCATTCAAAATTCGGAGAATGAATTAGGTGTCTAAATAAAATAAACTTTTACGTAGTATAGGATATTTCCAAGAAATATAAAGGTATTAAAAAAATATTGACGCCGTGTTGTGTCATACGATCTGAACTGGTATCTAGAGATTTATGAAAAGATGACTATATAGCAGCGACGTCGCTGCAATGTCATCTTGCCTACATGGCGATCGATCATGAATCAGTGGCCACCATACTGAGAAAGTTCAATGGAGTTACATTGGTAGGTAAGGCTGTATGACCACATTATCAAAGCCAACATATTTTTTTTACGTGTTCCATAAAAAAGGGATACCTATTTAATTAATTCGATTATTTAAATGTAAAGCAAACTCGTACTAAGAGTATGGGACAGAACGAGACTTCTTCTATTCCTTAACATTAAAAAAAGGGAAGTAAATAATCCAAAGCCGAATCCCCAATGTCAACGTGCCGCCGAGCCGAAACTTCGCTGCAGTGCGTGGCGGCTGGCGGGATGATCCTTGGCGCATCTTCAAGCTTGTGGTCGCTGAAGGCGACCTCTTGCGGCCGGTTCAGACCATGGTGCGAGACCTGGGGAGACTGGGTACTGTCTCTTTCTTCTGCGAAGGAACAAACATTACATCACAGGAGGCCTACTTTAATTCAACGAAAAACGAAGTTTCGAACGAAACTTCGTAAATTTCGTATTTCCATCTATTACGAACCTTCGTGAACAAAAATGAACAAAAGACATGAAGATAAATAAATAGGGTTTGATTTGAAATTAAAAATAAAACGTTATTTTAAGTAATTTCATTAGTAAATCAATAAAACCTACGGCCAAAGATTAAACGAAACTTCGCATTCGAGAACCGGAGTAGCCCTATGGCTATGGCAGGAGACAGTCAGGGCGACGGGGATCGTGTGACTGTCTCTGGTCGTAAGCACGGGTCAGCGACTCAGCTGACGGCGAGCAAGGGCAGAACCGTACGGCGCATGTCGTTTCGCGCGCGCCTTAGGAGCCATCAGGCATACAACAAACAGACGAAGGTTCGAGGGCAACCCAGTAGGGTTCATTCTCATACCCACACAATTGTAGCAGAAAACTTAACTAATTGCTGGGGCTCCAGCTCGTTGCAGGTACCTGCAACAACCATTTACCCTATGCTATGCTATGTAGGTACCTATCATAGCGCAATAAACGGTTTGACTTTCCTTCTTTTATCTACAAACCTAACGCAGAATAGATCGTGATTAGTTCCCGCTGTGAAGAACAAGATGGGTCATCGATCTTTCGTCAGTCGCAGACATCGCGAACTAAATGCATTTCCTTAGCAACTAAAGGCGATGGACACTATTGGACAGCCTACTATTCCTGTTTTAAATTACTGAATAGGTAAATGCATTTAAATATCAGTTCCCATTCAAACCCGAACTTTCGACTGAAAGTACCTACTATTGAAAGCAATGATGTAAAACCTCTTTACTGATGAATCATTAATTATTAAGTAGGTAGGTACCTACAATATTGGTTCTTGTCGTAGAACACCTGTGATGCCCACGTAGTGTGTACCTGTTTCTTTCTGTCGTAAATATGACGTGTTGTAGGAAAAGATGGGTTAGCAATAGGGTATAAAAACCAGACCTAGGTAAGTATTCGTATGTATATGGGTTGGTGGAGTATGCAGTACGTAAGTAGTGAAACAGGGATGCGTCGCTTGACTTCACCTCAGCTTGGCGGTGGCACAGGCATTGGATCACTCGATTCCCTCTAATATGGTTGAGTTGGGCGGTGCTGGTGTATGTGTTATGTTCGTAAACGGGTGCCGCCGTCAACTGGGACTGATCAGATCCAGACTGTATTTATTGTCCTCTTTGACTGAATATTGGTGTTATATTGTTCTCGCATAATAATTGAACTAACGAAACTATATAACCAAGAATTGTATTGTTAACCTGATTGTAAAAGAGTAAGTTATGGAGTATCTTGCTCGTTCTTCTCCGTAGGAATATACACTTTGGAATGAGCATATGGCTTCTCTAGGGGACTGACCGACAATTTTTTTCAATATTATGATATTTGCTATGACGTTCAAAATTGCTACCTACCGGTCTCAGTCCGTCCTGTGCTATTGATGATTATATGATATTTATGGCAAATCGATCGTACAATGCACGGTAGGCGCTGTAGCTGAGCAACTGGCTGCCACGCAACGTGTACCAGGTTCGATTCGAGTAACTCTGTGTGACTCACAAATTATTGTTTGGGGTCTGTTTTTTTTTTTACAAAAAAATGTTCTATCAATAGTAACATTGTCGCCCACCAGGCGTACGTATCCTTGGTCACCGTCCATAGGCCCATGCTTACCAGGGATGGTCACAGCAACCTCGACGCCAGGCGTGACTCCTCGGACGGCTCTCCGCCTCCTCTTCCCCTATACTTATTATACTCTTTAGCCTCCTCCTAAACTAGCAAGACGGCTTAGCAAAAAGTGACTTTCCAGTTCCCTTCGCTCCGTGACATGGCCTGAACCCCTTTCGTCGTCGCCCTGTGAAGACCGTTACCACCGGAGGCCCATTTGGTTATTTACTAGTATATTCTGTATACTTATAATAATTTTTAATTCCACACCGGTGTTTCAGATGACTATGGGCGGCGCCATTGCTTACCATCAGATGACCCGTCAGCTCGATTTCCGGTCTATCCCACAAAATGATTTTACTAGGTGTTATAATGAAGTGATAATATCACATTTTATATTTTTTACTTAATAATATATTCATTGATTTTTTTTATTAGCAAATGACGGTTGTAGTGCGGAAAGAGCGACACATTTTTACAACTTTGCTAACTCATCTTGAACAATAATAAGGCTGTAATTCCAAAATCAGTGTTTTTTAGGTAAAACTGAAGAGATGGGTATAATAAAAAAATAAAAAATATGCTCTATAATAATATATTTCACAAACTTACTCAAATTACCAACGCTGCCTTGTTCAGAGTTTTGTTGCAATGTTTACAACCGAGCCTAGCTTTGCTAGTTATCAAACGAGCCTCATTACAATAACAGGGTTTGCAGGGGGTAATAAATAAAAACAAGTTGATGGAAAAATACTTTTGTTAAACACAATCTTTAGAAAAAGTGATTACATGACTTATTTTTATGCAAATTTAAATTTAATTTTTAGCATTAAATCTAATATGTTTAGCCCGGCAGAGAGGCAGAGATCACGGTGAGCATACCGCGCCTCCCCCGCCGGACTGTACACCACTATATTACGTTCAAGTCACACCTAGAAAACTTTACAACGTGAACTTACGCTCATCAAAACTTATTTAAATATTAAAATTACCACTAAAATGTTTTAACATTAAACCAACCGTAGCATAGCGGCGCGCCGGTATTATACTACAAGATACATCGAATTAAAAATACATGCTTTCATTAAGACTAACGATCGATTTAGCGGTTACTTTTAATCAGTCGATTTACTTAATTCGACGAACTAGCTCTGTGTCACTTAGTGTAATTTGCCTTAAAATAAGTGAGTTGGGTGTGCTGCGCGTCCGATCGGCAGACGGAATTAAAATGCAGCTCATCCGTCGCGAGACCGGCCATGCGGGACACCACACACGAGTGATATCGTCGCGTAAATCTTACCTATGTACCTAAGCCACCCATTGCATGCAAAGTGGTCACTACATACACAACTATGAAACGTCCACCATCAACTATCCACTTAGAACCGCCTAACTATGTGAAACATACATGAACAACATCACTACCGATATTACTTCGAGTTTTCACTAATTTATTATATAATTTATAGCAAAAATCATTCAATTTTTATTGCTAAATTTACACAATTTTTAATTGCTAAATTTATGCAATTTAAAAAGGTTATTGTTCTGATACTATATAGAAGAAATATTTTAAAAAGTTACAATGTCCAGTACACACGTTACAATCGTTTGGTGCGCCGAGCAAGACCCGCTAGCTAACAGCAAGAGATATCGTCCGTATTGAACCCACACACTTGTAGCACACTATTACATGCTCGTCCCAGCGAGCACGCGCATGCGCACGCGCCTACGTCCACGCACTACACGAAATCCAATATTTTAATTCGGCCACCGAACTAGTGTTCCTCACCACTGGCATAATCAGCAATCCATGGCATCCCGTCCATGCAATAACAAACTACTGTATTTTTGACACGAGCCTGATGCCCGGTATAGGTAGAGTCGTTTGAATGACAAACTTTACAAAATTTTATAAAATTGTGAAACGTTTTTATCGAAGCATCCGATGTCAGATCTGTGCAAAGAGTCCATATTCAGGAGTAATTGAGTCAATATCATGATTTAATAGTACACGCCAGCGTCCCGGTAAACCTCATTCGTATGTACATCGAACTTACATTATATTATATTGAAATCACATTAATTTATTGATCCATATCTAATATCTTAAAAGTACATGAATTATACAATTTCACAGAGTCTTTTTCAAATACGTACTAACTTGGTAAACCTGAATAAATACTTGGTAAAGTAGTTTATAGATATTATATAATGTTTAGAACTGCGACTAGACGAAATATTTTTAAATCAGGCATGCAAAATCTAAATACAATAGTGAAAAACTGTTATTGTTTGAGACAATAACCAGACTGATCGAATGATGACAGTCATCAGTTCATCAATGTATAAGAGTTCACAACTACAATATAAATATAATATGTACAATAAATTGTTCGTCACTGATTTACTTCTTTTGGAAGAGTTTGTTCCACTGCAACGCTGGTTTGGGGGGCTGGCCAGAAGTGGACGGCTGTGGCTGCGGCGGCTGGCTAGGTCCTGCCTCGCCTTGGAAGCCTGGGGACGCACACAAGTTGACGTGTAAACAACGGTGATACTTTGCAACAAAAGTTAATATTTCATCAAAGTTATATAATGCTTACCTTTCTCGGCATAGCTTTTATACATGTGCTTATGCCGGAGAGACTCCCAATTGGCGCGACGCTACTCGGCTATCTCCCTTTCCCCCCCTCCCGCACCCGTCTTGTCTGCAATGCAGGATCGCGCCACAGACGCAAAGAGCCTGGCCAAAAAAATATGTTAGCATCCCACAGAAGTGATGTCTCGCAACACCAAAGCATGCTTTCTACATATTAACCTAACGCTAGAGGACGCCACTTATACACAACGACATTGCCGTTTGCTGAGTAACAAACTAATAAAAAAATATCTAGGTTTAAAATTTTGACAACGTAATCATATCTATATGTTTAAACAACATTTAAATTAAAGCCGAATCGATGTTGCGTAAGAGAGGCGTCATCTAGAAAGTTTTGCCCAATTAATACTGTTGGCCTGATGGAAAGGCTATTGAAAAATCCAATTGTGTATGAATGAATTAAATCCCTGTTCTCTAAAAGTTTTGTTGTTACCTTAATTTTTCCTTAGCTGCACTAGTAACATTGGAGAAGCCGTTCATCTCTCCTCGATACAAAATAATAGCACAAAAAGAAATAAAATTATTATATTGCACAAGTAAAGGTTTTCTGTTATTATTTTGTCGGGAAGAGAAGAACGGCATCCACCTAGAAACATTATGTACATTAGTAGTGTTCACAAAATGTATTTGTACCCAAGTACATAGATATCAATACTGATCATTATGTTTTAACATGTAAGATCAAGTCACTCAACGAGAGTAACATTAGTTCACTGGGTTTATCAAATTTCCTGAAACTCCTACTCCTAGACAAAATAATAATTTGCGCGTATCCAAACTTGGAAAGTATTTAATTAAAAAAATTAAGTGAAAAAGATCAACAGCTCTTTTATTATAATTATAACATATTACTGAATTTGATATATGTATTTTGAACGCACAAATTATACCGGGCACGAGAATGAGACCTTACAAACTAAAGCTAGGCGCGCGTGAAAGCTAGCTCAGTCGGCCGATAACGATAAGCTAAACCATGTGTTCGATATAGGTACATGTGCGCATGAACGCTAACAGAATCAGCCGAATTTCTGAATGTTCTGACATTACAACACGAAGGAGTGTGAGCCAATTACTGAATTATTGGAAAAATATGTAATATAACAGTGAATTTTCAAAAACATTCAAATTACTCCAAGTCTAAGTTCTCCACTCCTTTGTGATAACATAACGAATATCGGAATTTAGGGACAGCACACATAATACATTTTAATGATGTTATTTATGGTAACAAACAGACAATTGACACAAATTGTTAGTAAAGTTAGATGCTTGAAACCAAAGGAATCGTGTAGGTGAGAAGCATTTTCTAATTATCATTGAGTGTTCACTCTGATGCATGAAATCGGTCGATTGAATTAGTTTCCATACGCGCATAGCTGCGTGACTAGTATACTAGATAGGCGTCAGGATGGCCCCAGCTTCAACAAATTTATTTACAATACAATGTCATGAAGGAATCGGATTAATGAGATGTTATTGGCCATCACCATTCCTAGCTAGCACTGAGGCCGAGAGTTGACAACGCCCGGTGAGGCTACGGTACCCACACATTATGAGCAGGAATGATGATTTCAACAAGCGAATGTATGGACATCGCAGCCGAATCGGCACCGCTGTTAGTCCCGGCCTTCTGCGGATTTCAGGGCGAAGATTACATGAACGCGACCAGTAAGCGGCGCAGGTACGAGCGCATGGATTACATTACTACCACAGTAGCACGAAATATCGCTCATCGCGGGTCACAACTGTGACAGACTGATACGATACTATGTACTCCATCCACTACCGCACTCGCGCTACTTTCTGGCCGCATTTATGTAACTGTATCGCTCTGACATCAGCTCAAGGTGAAACTCCACACAGGCAAGGAAAGCAAATGTGACAATGTACAATGAAGGAATATTATAAAACCTCTTGGAATCTCACCCCATAAAGGAGCACGCGCAACCAAAAAGCGGTCGGCGGTATGCGTACGCGTGCGTACTAGCGTCCGGCTGTGCGAACAACACAGTCTAGCGAGCATGCGACTTCACTCACTGGACGGGGAACTAATCGGAACTCAACAAATATATCGAACGCTTGACCACGCTGTGATTGCGAGAGATCCTTCAGATATTACTAGGTATTAATAAGTGCTACGACGAGGATTGATCAATGGTCATACATAAATTTACATTAATCAATCTCTAACTGCAAGAATGCTTGCCGTAAGAGATTGTTTCACTAAAAATATAATCACAGCCAAATTGTCAACAACAAGAATTAAAATAAAATGTAAGAGATAAAAAATTAAGATGTATGTCATCGATCAGTACACGTCGAGAATTATAAAAGGGGGCTAATTACCGCTCCAGGTGAAGTCGGATAGCACTATTAATAAAAAAAGAAAAACAAGATTATCCACAACTGCACTTCATTATTATGCTATCTGTCTTATCTAGATGCTGATTTACACGTCTCCTAGTTAAACAACCAGTTGATTCAATAGGAATACTTTGTAAAGTATATTTAGATATCACTATTCCAATAATTACAGAGAAATTTTGCGACACGCCCACCGTGAGTAACATTATAAATAACGTGTTGACACATTTCGATATGATCGAAGCGTGTGAACACAAGAATGAGCGAACAATATTCCGATGACAACGAGCGAGCACAGAGCGCCGCGCGGTTGGTCCGGTGAGGACAGGAGACGTTTAAATCAGCGCAATATCATATCGCAATATAACAAGAGATAAGGAAAGCGGATTGCTTTTTCAAGCATGCAGCAATATATTCATATTTAATGTGCTCATTTAAATCAAGAGGAAAACCTTTGTCATGCGCTCAGAATGTTTCTTCTTCAGTGCATCCAGCCTCATTCTGATAGAAATAACTATTTCACCCCTTTTATGTCCATGATTCATTGTAACTGACTAAATGACTGAATTTAAAACATACCGTCTATTGAAACGTATGTATGTTTGGGTATGAAATTTGTAATGTCTAGTTTCTACACTAGACTATGATTGCGACTGGCTGCTTGTTAATAAAGGGTTGAAGCGATGAAGTGATCATGTGCGGGTGAATGGTTGTACGAAGTAGAGAGAGCTCATGCGCACAAGTAGGCGGAGGTAGGACAGTACAGTAGCGATCAACGACAATCCACTTCCCGCACACCTCACGCAGGGTGAATGCTATTCTATCAGTTTAATGTACAACACTACTTCGTGATCGGTTAGTATGTTAATGATTGAGTTAGCGACAGTTAATTACAGCGAAAGTATCGAACTTGTACTTACTTCTCAATCTCGGGTGCGCAATGCACAAACTCATGAGACCAAAATTTGTAAATTGGGTTTTTGATGAGCTCAATGAAGGTGATGAGCAGGCCCCACGGGTGCGGCCGATTCACGATGAGTCGCTCGAGCAACATCCTGGTGATCTGCTCCTGCACGGCCTCGGAGTTGGCCTCCGCGAACAGGTACAGCAGGCAGCACGAGAAGTAGTGCGTGTGGCTGTTCGGGTAGCGGAGCTGGTTCGCGATCGCGTTCAGGAACAGGTACCTGGGAACACACGGCAACACTGTACTCCGGAGTATGGGTGGAGTCGTCCTTGTCCTCACACGAACATCAACCAGCATGCAATACAGCGTAGTATCTAATTCGTCTACAACAAATGCTGTTTAAAATTATCGTGAACTTGTTTGCTCACGAAAGTTTGTGTCCACAATTAATTAATTATAACTTCTCGTTGTCCATTGCTGATGCTGACAGTTGGCGCTCCTCACACTTCTGCTGCTTCCTCCTCTGTTGTAATATAGTCGTCGAGATGCTCGCAGTAGTCGCCGCCAGCCCATGCGGCCTGGTCCCAACTAATCCCTCGTGGCCAATCAGCCACCATCTAAGCTATCCTATACTGATAGTTCGACATGCAGTTAGTACAAGTCAATGACAAAAGTGTCGACAAACGATACAGTAACACTGCAAGTTACTTAGTACTTTTACCATCACCTAAAATAGAAATCATTCAATCTTACCGCCCTTCGTAGTCGAAATCAACGGTGAAGTTCTGGAAGATGTCCATGTGCGCAGAGTGTGCAATGGTGGACATGTTGGGAGTCTGGCCCTTGGCTCGGATGTGCGCGATGGCTTGCGTGCCCACGTACAGCACCACGGCGTTCATCAGCTGGCAGTTGTACCGGCGGCCGGGCTCGTTCAACACCTGAGAGAGTAAACCAGTTACATCTCACAATACTGAATTCACAATTTGTAAGTATGCTGCAGATAATTGACAAACCGACAGTACCTGCATGTTGCCTCGCAGCTCTGACAAGAAGGTGACGGGCGTGCGCGCCTTCAGGTACGCGTCCAAATCCTTCTTGAACTGCGACGCGGGGATGATGGTCGCGTAGTTGATGATGGCGCGAGGCGGCAGCGTGATCTCCGCTAGCAAGTCCACCTTCAGGTTGGGAGTGAAGGGGTCAGGAAGCCGCATATTGCGGGGGAAAGCAGACAAGATGAGATTCCTCATTTGGATGCAGTTTGGAGGGATCTCGTCACAGAAGCCGTAGTGGTAGTCGCATAGGAATTCAGGGAAGTCGTGAAGAAGGACAAGCAGCACTTTGAGCGTGCCCTTGTACAGCATCATGACGGGAGTAGCTAGCTCCGTGTTGCGTAGGAACGGGTCTAGGAACTTGAACAGGTCGATCAGGAGCGTCGAGTACATTCCCCAGCCCTGAGAAACGTAACAAGCATTTGTATTATCTTTGCAACAGCAGAGACAGACAGCAGTGATGTGCATCAACACAAACTGCATGCATTACACATGCTCTTTTTCTACCAAAACAAATATCTAGGTTTTGTCTAAGTAGCAATTGTTGTTTCACTGAAATCTCTTCATTTATTTACCTACTGGCTTCGGCCTTCAACTCGTTAAATTTTCGTTTTAAAAATATGTATGTATGAATATTTCCACAAGATTAAGTTTGGAATAGTAACAAACAACCATAAAACCGTTCGACCATGTTTCATTATAAAAAATAATGAAATGATAATGAAAACATGATTCATGTTAATGACTAAATAGGTTATGTTTCGTTTAACAAATAAATACACTTTGATCAACACTACAAGCAAAAAAAATCTAAATAAAAAATTGTCAAACTAAGCTTCCTTTCTACAACTACAGCTCGTATTTGTAAGCTTAAAAAGCCATCTGAGAACCAAGAGCAAACTGAACTAGCAAATGGTCTTGCCAAACAAACACTACTGCGTGAATAGATGACATCAATATTTTAGGGATGGATTTCCGACTCATGTGGTTATAAATTTGAAATGTTATTATTTTAATAAGTTAGTATGAATTTAGGTATAAGTGAGTTCATGTATAAGTAATGTATGTCATTAGTAATAAGATCCATCTCTAAAAATTGAGCTGCGAAAGTGATCACACAAAAGTAAGAATGTAAATGAATTTAACTGCCTGGACTCCTGCAAGCTAAAAACAAAGGAATGAAAAATGAATTAACAATTGTATTGATTGGTTATTTTATGCGATAGGCCGGCAAACGAGCAAATGGATCACCTGTCTGTCAGATTATGCTTCATTTCTCTTCAAAACAAATGTTTTAAATTAAAAAAATATATTTATAATGCTTTATCAATGAAGCAAGCAGAGCCCAGAGAAAGTTTTATAATACATGATTTCTGAAACATAGCATCAATGACACAATGTTTAGTATATGATATTGATTATACTTTATATATACTTTTGTGGAGTGTGCAATATTGACCCATCTTGTAGAAAACGATTAAATAGAATCCAAATTTAAGAGACTCCAGGTATTTTATTTTAGCCATGTGAATGATTGTAATGATTTCTGATTTGCTATTATGAATATGGTCCCAATATTTTATACGAAAAGCCTGATAATATTGAGATGTGATCATGTAAGTTTGATTACTGTACAATGAAATGAATGAATAATGGAGTTAATGGACGTATTAGAAACTTGGTAGAAATTACACATTAAATGAAGGTACCCTACTGCTTTACGACAGTTATACAGGTCCTAGCAGCGTCTGCTTAATTGTGTGAGGTGACTTACTTTTTGTTGTGGTGTTACAGCGAGTACACGGTTGATGAAAGCACGATGCGCGACGACCTCCAGCCACGCGTAGGCAAATCCTGGCGCCACGCTCGGGCGGATGATGCGTAGCGTATGGCAGAATGCAGTAAGAACCTAATACAACACCTTGATATAATACAAGTAGTACAAAATATGGTAAACACTGTCTAACTACTGAACGGCACAATTCTATTAAACACGTAAACCACACAGACCTTTACACGGAAAGGGACCTGTAAAAAGTCATCAGAATGAATTTAGACAATAATTGGTACCTATCATATTAACAATATTAACTCGACTTGTTTAAACATCAGTGGGTTTACCTGGTAGTTCATAGATTCAAGGACAGGTTCAGCCATGTTCATGTCGAGGAACAGGATGAGCAGCAGTCGGTGGTATGGTAGCTGTTGGAAGTTAGTATTGTGCTCTTCATGGTCTTGAAGAAGGCATCCAGCAATGATCCCGAGGATCTAAGAACGAGAGATATATTCATTATTTCATGTATTCTTCTATGAATCACTATGAGATGAACATTTTAACTTTTACACACTCACCTTGTTTAACAGGTTCAATTTCGGAGTTGGGTTACCGCCATCGGCAGTGTTCTTGATCAGAAGGGATACCAGCTTGATGAAGGAGTCACACATGGCGTAGTATTTGTCCCTCTTCGGGGGCATTGGTGGTGTATTCATTCTATCTTCGTTCAACTGCTGGTAAACATTCTCGACACACATTTGGGTCGCAATTCTAAAGAATCGCGTAATCATATCGTCCGATTTCAGGATTCCGTTCATGTTCATGCGATGAACATAGAGATTGAAGTTCTGTGCAAGTTCAATCTCGGTCAGAGGACTTAGAAGTACATTTCTCCATTCGCGAAGAAGATTCTCCGTCTTCTCTTGTAGGCCAGGTGGGTCATCGTAATTCTGGGACTGTATGGAACATATTACACGTTGTATAAAAAGTTATTTTAAAAAAAAAGGGATATTTAAGGTTTACTATCGCGATGCTTACCCGGACTTGTAATATTCCAGAGTGAATGTGTGCAGTAGGGCCCAATGGCGACCTCTCTCCAAGGTAAGCGCTAGGGTCTTGGTTGACTCGGAGCATTTCTATCAAGGAGCCAAGTCCTTCAGGTGGGGGCTGTCTGGAGTGGGACATAACCCTGACGAGTGTCTCTGTGGTGTGGTACAGGTCGGATTCATTTACGTAGATGTTGTTCCTATCATCGACCAGGTAAAGCTGAACCAATTGCATTGCGAAGGCAACAGCCATGTAGTTGTTGCCGCTGTCCATCATGTGCGCGAGGGCAAGGTCGTACTGAGCACAGAAAATATAATTTTAATAATACTCTTACAGAAAAAACATAACATTCGAAAAAGTGTAGCTAAAGTATTTAATTTTTGTCTTACCTGGGGCAAGTTGATCAGATGATTCCTGACAAGGCAGTCGACAGCTTCGATATTGTATCGTAGCTCCTCTCGGCACTCAGTGAGGCAGCAAGTGATCTGCTTGGTAGTCCATACGTGGCCATAGACTCGCGCGTCCTCCAGAAGCTTGAGCACGCGTAGGTGGATGTCCCGGTAGCGAGCCATCATCTCAACGTGCTCGCTGTTCGCGCCCGGCTGCACGATGTGTCCGTCCAGCAATCCCTCCACCGCCTATGACACAGAACACTGTTACAAATTCTGTTACATATCACGGGGTGGCTAAAACGACTTTTAGTCTTTTACCATTATTGTCCTCTCTCAAGCGACGTTAATACAATCTGCAAGGGACTGCAAACTAATTGAGAGTTGTTGTAAAAAGACAATTGAGAAGGCCAAAATAAAAAATAAAAACTAAAATAATGAACAAACTAAAATTTAGGATAGTGGAAACTTAAAAGAGGAAAAGTAAGTAATAAAAAATCTGCAACAAATATGCATCAATGAATTATTGCATAAAAAGTAATGCAATAATTTTTGACACTTCGTCGCAAATTTTTTTTGATATCATAACTTATGTTACCTTCTGCAGTAAAGCGCATCCAGATACAAAGTCACGGTTTCTTCTTGCGATGCAGAGGCATTCGAGTAGGGAATGCATATTGGCGGCTTGTACCGCGAGGGAGGCGACACCGATGCAGTTCGCTAGGAACACTTCGGCGGCGGAAATCAAAGCGCCCATCTCGTCCGTGCCATACACCTGGGTCGGGTTGATGACCTGGCTGAACGACAGTTGAGACATTTGCTCCTGAGCGGATGGCTTGGGAATGAACAAGCCTACGTCGCGTACGGGCGTGAAGCCAGGGATATTGCATGCGAACTCTTCATATACAGTAATCTGGACGTCCGTGGGCCCTCCGACGCGGAGGCGGACACGCTCGGGCAAGCGCTCGGTCTGGTACGAGAGGACCATGGGATCGAAGTACCGTCGGCCTTCCTGCCGCGCCAGCTTACGCATCTCGTAGTCGTTGAGCAGGCGCTTGTCCAGCTCAGGCAGCGCCTTCTCAACAGCAGTCTTCTGGATGAACGCGCACGCCAACTCCATGTTTTCTGTAGCTAGAACAGCAGCTGCGCTTTCTATTACCTCCTTCTGAAATACCAGAAACTATTAATATGATAGTAAAATATTTTTTGGTTTCCACCATATAGAAAAATAAAAAAAAATGAGCCTATGATTGTCAATAACTCTATAGACAAGAAAAGTACATCAATCATTCTTATTACGATAAAGAGAATTAACAAAACATAAAGATATGAAATTGTATAGTATTTTCAAACAATCTACAAAATAAACTTTAACATTAAGCAAAAGTTATTAATTACTGCAATCAAAATCAGTAACCTAACATTGATAAAAGAGAAATAATTTTATATCCATCTTACAATACCATCCAGGAAAAGTCTTCATGGTGATGGGAATTTTGAGCAGCTAACGCGCTCTACAGACCTGTAAAAATCTTATCCCACCTAACCTAAAAAGCAGCCTACCTACAATAACCCTGAAATTACAATTTCGCATAATAAGCCAATCATTTCCCTATGCATTCAACCAACCCAGAAACTTACTGTGTCCATAATGTTAGAATTGGATTGGAATGGATTAACATTATGGACTTGTCACGCGGAGGCTTATCTGCGGCATATCTAAGATTAGTAGTTCATAAGACATACGTAATAACATTTTGTATAGAGAGCTCGAGGCCAGAACTGAATCAGACACAAGCTCTCTATCCAAAATGCATTAGCCGACAATTGTTTCACTTTGTTTATGAAATACTAACCTGTTGGGGTGTGGAAGGCATCAGTGCGGTAGCGAAAGCACCCTTCAGATTGGTGCTGATGGTGCTAATGATCTGCTCGCGACACGTGATCATCGCCATGCCAGCGGTCAGGTTACGCATCATATGATGCGCGCAGGTGCGCATTCTTACTTCATCGGGGTCCAATGCGAAGTCTTTTCTTATTATTTGCTCACACGTAGTCAAAGCATACTTGATTGACCTATCCACCACAGGGTGGATCCATTCCTGAATCGACCTCTCGATCGCGGGCTTGACAAACTGTTTTAGGTGTGGATAGTTTTGGAACAGGAGAATATGCGGATTAAAGCAAATCTTTTGACCAAATGCAGATGTAGAGGAGACGTTCACGTCCAAGTAATTAAATCTGGGTTCGGGAAGACCGATGACTCCCATCAAGTTGGGGTCGCCCATAAGGCCGCTCGTCGGCGTCGGTGCGGTGACAGTCATGTCATCTGTCGGTATCATTGGTGGCTGCGGAGGCATCATCTGCATTGGTGGAGCCTGCACTAGCGCCGGGTTTACGGGTACCACTGTCGCCGCTTCCTTATTCGGTTTAGGTTGAGACAGTTGGAACTCAATCTGTCTGACTTTTTCGGGATCTTTCAAGTAAATTGCCGGTTTCAGATTAGCTATGTCCAAGCCCAGATTCTTGCATAGCACTTCTATTTCGAACTTCAAATTCAGTTTTAGATCCGGTTCTTGATGTAGTTCAGCAAGAACATTCATCAATGCCATCGTCCAGGGGTTCGGTGGCTTGAAAACAATGCTCTTAGCGCATGATTCTAAAACTTTGGCGACAAATGGTACCACGTAAAGAAGTTCTTGTTGACCTTTATGGTAGGCTTCAAGCACTAAGGCTTTGAGGTCAATATCCACATGAAGAATTGGCTGGTTACGCGCTAATGTTAGCATGCCAAGCCAGTGACCGAGATTCTTCAGTAGTGAACGATCAGAAAAGTTTGCTATGCCTTTATCTGAGCGCAATAATACTTTGATATTACGATAAGTCTCCTTTGTGACCATCTTGTTGACATCTCGAATTTTAAGAACGTCAAGGAAATTGGAATATAAAGCATGGAAATTGAGCTCGATAGACGCTCTCTTCATAACTAAATATTGAGACAGCCAAGGATAATATTCATCCGTGATTATTTCCTTGAGTTCTTCGCATTTTGTTTGCAAATTAAGCTGACTCAAATTGTTGAAAATAAAAGCGGTTTTGTCTTGTATGGGTTCAGGAGGGGCGTTTATCTTCTCCTCCCTGTCCGTAGCCGTGAGCAGCGTGTCGATGTTCGTTGCGTTCGCGATCGAGGGCCGACTTCCCATGCCGCCGGTCGTGCAGTTGGTGACTTTCGAAATCACCGAAATCGCTGGAGTAACTCTGTAAAGATAACATTAGCAATGTACACTTTAATTTATAAATGTAATAATTAGGATAAAAAGAAACAATAATTATCTTAACACAGTTTACATATGCTTGCAAACGCGAATCCGAGTTTGACATACCTGTAAGGAGCAGTCGCAGTCACAACTGGAGGTTGGTTCAGCATCGCAGCGAGGCTCGTCGGTAATACAGCTCCCTGAGGCTTCGAAGGTGGTTCTTGACTCTGCAGTCCGTATTCTACATATTCGATTAGATGCGGAGGGAATTCACTAAAATGAGGAATAGCCCTGACATGTTCGCAGTATTTGTGATAATCCTTCAGACGTGACTTAAATCTGTCCAAAGCTGCTATTCCAAAGTAATACATTTTAGAACCCTCCGGTTTCCTCAACGCGTCGAGCACGAATCTCAAAGCCAGACCGAGCGAAACGTAACTAGGCACAAGTCCTTTCTCGATAATGCCTCCGAAGAGCTGAGCAGTAATGTGAAGTTCTTTGTCTGGATACTGAGGGAAGAACTTGTATTCTTCAAAGAGGTTCCGTAGCATACAGGAGAACACTTCACGCTCTCGTTTGTTCGGCGAATCCTGGAACTTCTTCAGCATGTCCAACACTTCGTCTATTGAGAGGGTTGGATGCGGAGGGTGGTTGTAAATCCTTTGGAAATAACCGTTTGCTTCATCCTCAATTTCTTTAGCAACATTGTGCATCATCTCAGGGAAGTGAATAGGATCTGGAATACGTGGCTTATCCATTGCCGGAGCTGGAGCCATTCTAGCCAGGCCCATGTTGGCGACATTAGCATTATGTTGTAATGGCATCATTGCGAAAGGACTATTTGGCCCGGCGCCCATTAGACGTGACGGAGACCCAGGTGTAGTAACTAAAGGTCCCAATGTACCAGTCATGGCAAACGCAGTATTTGCAGGAGCCCCTAGGGTCATGTTTGCAACATTGGGAGTCAAGTTAGTGATGGAATCTACATGAGGCGGGAAAAGCTGTCCGCCTAATCCCGCCGGGTTAAAGGGAGTCTCCAACACTCTGGTGTGTGGCCGTGCGATACCGGCTATGGTCTGCCGAGTCTTACTTAGTATGAGAGTCTGACAGTTAGCAATCACATTGCAAATCGCCTCCTGTAGCTCCTGTTGTACATTAGGAATGCATAGTTGCAAGCACGCCAACATCGTAGCAATTGTCTCATGGGGCAGTTGAGCCGCCTTCGGTAGCTGTTCTTCTGGTCCCTTGCCAAGTACCAGTGGACATCTTCTTTGTAAGAATTTGACCATTGAGGACACAAACGCTTCTCCATGGTCCCTGATTTTATCCGTTAACCATTTATCCAACTTGAGGTATTCTCGTCGAGATGCCAGACAGGCCAAATCGATCACAAAGGGGAATGATTGAACATTTAGTAATAATGATAGTGCCTTCAAATCTTGTGCGACATCTAAGATCCTTGAAAGTTTTGATTGATCACAATCTCCACGAATATACCATTCTGCCATTGAATGCATTATCACAGCCTTAATATTAGGATTCTGATTGTGCCAAGCGTGGTGCAAGATGATTCCTGAATTAGGATGGTTGCCCAAAAAGATTGGTATCAATGTTGAGAACAGCTCTTGTCTGACAACATTGACGGGTGGGCTAATCTGTAGTAACGCCAGCATCAAAACATCAGGACAGTATTGCAGAGGAATCTTGAACAGTTCCTGTACTTGAATGTAATATCCTCGCTCCGAAGCATATAACAATAGCTCAACCAGGTAGAGACAGCGCCATGTGGCCACGTCTTTGTTGTCTGCTTCCGGAGGTGATTTTAGTAAATCAATAGAAACCGGGTGGAATGGATGATCAGCGAAACTGAATATATCGGGATACTTGAGTATATTCGTAATGAGACTCATCTGTCCCTCCAAATTCGTCCAACGCCGACACAAGTATTCAACAGGGAATATGTTCGCTGGATAGCCGGCACTTTGAAGGCCGAGTCGTAGTATCGTGAATAGCAAGCTGAGTCCTTGTCTATCAGGTACGAAGAACTCGGGGTGGTCGAGTTGTAGGATGACCTCTTTCCAGTTTAGATTAGATGCAAGATCTTTTAGTGTTTGTACTAAAACTTCTGCATTCCATGATTCTCCATGTCCTTGTGGTAGGGGTTCTTTCTTGACGTCGTGGCCGACCCAGAAGTTCCCCGGTGTCTGTAGAGGGGGTCCGTCTTGGACGGTTGTGTGGTATCTGATCATCGTCGATATGATCTTGGCGACATCTGTAGCCGTAGGCTCCCGAGCGCCGAAGTTCAGCATGTTGTTCTTGCATTCCTCTACCGATGAGGTGAAAGAGTAGCCGATGTCTCGGATGATCTCAGCTAGTGAGTTATCCATCATGGCTGCGGCCATGTCGTCAGCTGTAGTCATTTCCTCGAGAGGAGTCTGCGTATCGTCAGGATAAAGTAGCGGCGCGAGCACAATAGGCACTACTTCGCGTGGGAAATCAACTCGCAATTTTTTCAAAAACAAGTCCTTTGTCACTGCGGCTAACCGAAAGTTTTCGTGCGCGAGATTAGTGAGTAGAGTTTGCAACACTTCAGGGCTGCATTCCTGAAGTCCGGCACGCTCCACTTGATGTCCGCGCTCTGTGAACCGAAACACCGCGCGTTAGTTCTGTAGCGGAGGCTATAAAACATATCAACAATATATGAACATCGTTGCAAGTACGATATGTATGTCTACGTCTAGTCTAGAACAACGTGTACACGAAATACCGACCTGCGTCGAGGTAACACTGAACGAGATCTAAGAATCTCTTTTTAAGATGTTGCTTGGATAAGTTTACAATTTCAGATTTCGACGAGTTCCTCCTCAGAACCAGAGAAAGGGCAACATCCTCGGCAGTGGTTAACTTTAACAATCTTGACAGGCGATTGAGTAAAGTATTTGTTGGTTTTAATATCTGCAAGAAATCAGTGCTTTAGTGGTATTCAAGTATTTCATTAGTGAGTAGATAAAAGCACTGGAAAATGAACTGCTTTTAATGCCCAATACTTGTCTGTTATAATTCAATAGAACAAGACTTATGATTTTTAAACCTTATCTACACTATATCAATACAGTATGAAATTGACATAGTACAAACTTAAGTACCTACATCTGTATGGTGTGTTATGTCCTTGTGTTTATGATAATCCCCATGGCCTCCCGGCCAGCTGCGGTTAACAAAATATTTTTCACAGAATTTCTCATACCAACAATAAAAAAATATTTTTTATATTTAATAAAGCGGTAGGTACCTACAGCGAAACGAATCAATGGTTTAAAACAATATGTGTAAATCATACTAAATGGGAATAACAAGGATCGAAGAAATGTGCAGTAATTTAAGTAAATCAGTAGGTAATGGTACAATGGTTCAGGACAAACAGACGATACAGGTGAAACAGCAAATATTTGATTATGATGAGAAGCGCCTTCAGAAAGAGTATAAGAGACAGATGTTTTGTAAAAGGTACTTACCTTCTGTAGAGTTTTGTTAGGTTGATCTACAGCCCGACAAATGACCGTCGACTTGGCTGGATGATTGAGCAAGGACGCGAGGTGCTGTGCGAGCAAAGACGCGTGGATGCTGTTGTTGGGAGCATTCGATGGACGATCGGTGTCCCAAGAATTCTTGGCTGCTTCAGTGAGCAAGCACCTCAAGAGTTGATTTTCTGCTTCCAGCCCATATATGCTAACCAGCTGCGGAAGAAAGAAAAGTTTTGTTGTTATTTGTTATCAATAAACACAACCACTACAACAAAGATATTAAAATCCCAGTTATAAACGGACAAATGTATTGTTCACACCTATTATAAAATGACTGCAATGCCGCTTATGTTTAAGTCATGAACTTAATTCTTCACGCTTAGCCGTAACATTCAATAGCATAAACTAGCAATAACATTGATTGTGATAGCGTAAAGGTAAAACCACTTTTTCATCATTTATGGGAATTGGATGTCACAAAATTGTGTTCATGCAGACTTTTGCATTCACACACATATTCACAGTAAAAACCTATAAATATGATTACTTATTTAATCGCAAACTCAACTAACTACCAGATTAATCAATAGTTTTCTTAAGAAGTCAAACGCTTGGACAACCTAAGGGTACCAAAGTAACAGTACCATCCATGTACACCCACAACGCCAGAGACATTACATTAGTGTTGCCCTATGAATCAATTATACTATCAATGTAGAAATTATATACATTGTTTATCTTATAGGACAATATTAGGTACATTAAACAAATAAAACAAGATACCCAATTGTCTTTGTCCACAGTTAAACATTTAACTACCTTTATCTAATCACAACTATTACTTGATTTCAAAAGTGAAAACATTTGAGTAATCACTAATATTGTTTTGGTTTTATCTTTTCTATGATAAATCTTATTAAACAGTATTGTCTGGCGAAAGAAAATAAATATTAGAGAAACAAGATCACTATACCAAAATATCACTTTTACAGCTGTCCGCCACAGCACACAGCATATTTTTAAAAGATTCAATATTACAAAAAAAGTCAGCAGTTAGTTCTATTAAAATGTGTGTATTATAATAATAGAAATCTAACAAATAATTAATGTCTTCAATAATTATAAAATTAACGACAAATTAATACATTAATTTCCTCCTTAGGCGCAACAAAGAAACATTGATAAAAGATAACAAGCATCATTGATTGTCGCAGCACGGGGCAAAGAAGTAACTGTGGCAACATAATTATTCACGATGTATGACATAGCCGTAGGTCGTATATAACAACATGCAATTACAATACTAGATAGAGACAACATGCACCGCACGAAGCCGCCCTGCCGTCATTACCTTAATTGCACACACGTTCAGTACAATGTGATTACGAGAACCGTTCACCGCACGTGACGTCCACAAATCCGTATAAAACTTTCAATCGAACCATTTTAGAATAGTCCTACACTTCCCAAAACACAACCGAGTACCGAGGCACGAACGTCAATGTAACAAAGATGAACCAGACGCAACTATCGACTCGGTGTTGCCACAACGGTGAACCCGTTTTCTACCGTAGCGCTCGCCGCTACTATTTCAAATACTACAAAAATATTTTTTTAAAGTAGGAAATTTAAAATTCAGCCGTAATTTATTGAACGTTTTTGCAAGTATATTTATTTACTACAATTTTCAAGTAAATCAAATACTCGAGGTACCCAAATTACTTGTATCACTGTCTCACTACCATAGTGATTTATAATACAATGTTGCAGGCAATTGACAAAATGTATTTCGAACTTACGCACTCTACCAATACACTGAATTTAATGCATTTAAAATGTTATGTTTGCAACACTATTGGCATTCAATATTTTCGGCCATTTTTATCGTTTATGACTGCAATCTCGCGAAATTTGCGTGGGAAATCATTAATGGTTAGCTGCTAACTACAGCTGACCAGTGTATCCTCAATGATTCTGAAACGCCATGGTTGCATTGCACTTGTTCTCAAACACTGTACGATCCGAGTGCTCCCGATGGCAGTCAAAAAGAGACTGAATTAATTACGCAGAACCTCGTTTATTTATGCGTTAATCACGTATTAAAGTGACACATTAGATTACAATATTCAGTTTATTAACAGATTTCTTTCTGAATTGTCGCCTTCTTGGGTTGGTTTTCGTGGCGATTTTGGAAAAATACAAAGTATCTAAGAATATAATACTTATTAAAAAAAAACTTTAATGTTTTTTTTTTATGTTATGCCCTTTTCCTGCCGAGTAATTTTGCTGCAAAGGCAGTAATTTAGGTCGGGTCGTCTCAGACAGATGACCTGATTCCTCAACCTAGCACAGGCACTCAGCATTTGCTGGGTGGCCTGAATTAAATTAGTTGTCCAGTAAGTCCACAAACGATGCATCCCACTTTGATGAAAATCTCGTTTGCGCTAGTATAGTCGTACGGAAATTGGAAATTTCCTTGTGTATACCGGAGGTAACAACAGGTTGGACGCAAACTCTAAACACAATTTTCAATACGTACTTCCTCCATTGCCGGGATTTTATATAAGTGATTTCATAGCTTACGCTTCTGTTTTGCATGCTTCATAATATTCATAGTTAAGAACATTTATTTATGAAGATATTGCAAAATGTCATTTATTACAATTGAATGTTGAATACATTCAAAAAATTACTATTTAAAATAAAGGAGGTAATAGGTACTTTAAATTTCCACATCACTACTTAAAACCTGATGGTTAATAAAAGCAAGTCAAGATGAATAGCATTCGAATGAGTATTACAAACTATAATACGACTCTTTTGCCTTCCTCTCAAGGAAAATGTCGAGGTTTTAGTCGCTCTAATTACTATTACACTTGAGCTAAGACGACTGACCTATAACGTGACTTCTTCATTCTAATCACTACATACCTTGGAGTATTTAAAGCTACCGTACTCAGTTGTTGTCAACAAACAGTTCAAACACAAAAATAAACAGGACTATGACATTAATGGTGCATAGTTTACCTAGGTACATTTTGAAGGCAAGAAACGGTCTAACATTTCCACTCGCGCTGCTCACCACTGAATTCATAAACGAGGTCTATCGAAGACGTTCAATAGTAATTGTCACTTGTAAGAAATCAATGTTATCTATCCTTAATTATAATGGTTTCCACAAAATTGACGGTTCTGATAGTGCACAATTAAAATTTTGAGTAATTTTATCTTTCAGTCCGCTTGTTTTATCGCGAACATCTTGCCATTGTGTGCAACGGAAAGGTAACGACTGTGGATTCAACTATTGTATACTTCATACTGGTTAATACGTAACTATTCTTTGTTTTGTGTCCGCGTATCCATGGTATCGGTACGACCGACATAGCAAAAATGAACTTTATGTGGTTCAGCTTAAGTTTATAGATCAATCTACTATTGATAAAAAACAAACAATTTAGTGTGACTAATTTATGCGATTAGCTTCCAGTCCAATCAAGGCAAATCACATCAATGAGCAATGGAAATGTGCAACTGAATGAATGCTTTATTAAATCGTGTTACGGTACACAATAGAATGCAAGTTAAGAATAATGGCCTAGCGGTTTCGTTTAATCGCCAGAAATAGAAGCAAAGCCGTGTATTTCCATGAATTATTGGCTCCTTCGGTCCTCCGTTCGATCGAATTGTCGTTTATAAAATTTATAATACGCGATAATCTGAGTGTGTGCCTGTCTAGGTCAGATGATGAATTAGGTCATAGTATGGGTTATCGATTTGAAGTTAAGCGACTTTTATACGTATTGACCTTAAAACATAGTCCATATAAATATATCCTAAAACAGTGTAAGTCCTGAGTAAATAAATTATGTTCTACAACGTAAATACAGTATCAAAAACACCGTTCTATTAAATGTTGCCAAGACGAGGCAAATCCGCTTCGCACTGTCGGTTACCAGATCTTAGAGAAGAAATATTGTGATGGTAAAATGGTAGTTGACGACTCGTCAAATTCAATACGTTTTTCGAAATATCGATTATTTTCTTTAAATTTTGCATTGATATCGCAACTTATGACGTCATATTTTTGCGTTAAACCGCATACGTTTTTCGTACAAGTTAATATCTAGAAAAAATCTAAAATTAAAGACCTATTATGTATATTATCAAAATGATGAATGATAGTGTGATTATTTTTGATAATCAAATTGTATTGAAAAGTCGACATTATTTATTTTTGACTGAGATAACTACCTAATTCTAGGAAAAAAAGGACAATTCGACTTTCAAAAAATTAATTATCATCAATGAATGGCTTCAAAAAAATTGATTAAAAAATTACAGAGTATTTCAAGAAAGCGTTCCTCTTTGTATCGTACACGAGCACCTTTAGATTTAAGAACAATAACACGAGTATTTAATTTGACTATTTATTGCAAACAAACGCCTAATTTACTTTAGTAACAGCTACAAAAAATTCGATCCATTTTCAGAGCATAAAAATAAAAAGCAAAGTTACATGCCATCATGTGGAAAGCCAGCTCATATTGGGGTAGACTTAAAAAGAAAAAGTATTAGCCGGCACGGCAGTTGTCTACCCGTCAATTTTACCGTACATCACGGATGAATACACGGCAAAAGTGGGTATGAAACAAAGTACCTACATTTAACAAACTAAAAACACGCTTATAGTAATATAAGACCTTTTCATCAGGAGAAATGGACCTAACTAATGAGCCCAAAACTAGAATGTTTACTAGAAGGCACTTGAAGGTTCCATCAGGCACCTTCCGATTTAATCATTAGACCAGCTCGATAGTTCCATAGTATTATATGGTCATCTAATCTACTTAAATATATATTGCGAAGTTTCATGACGATACAACACAAATCTGGGTGAATTTATTGTGTATGTGAAATTCATTACTGTTAACACACGCACGTCACTGGAGAAAATCCTAGTCCGGAGCAACGTTTTTTTTTTTAATAGATGTTTAGAAGTGCGTGTAATTTAAGTGTTATGACATAGTTCGTTACGGGTTGACTAATAAAAGCTAATTAAAAAGCAAGAAGTCTTTGATTTAGGCTTGAATATATGTACATATCTACATGTGTTTGTTACTGTGGATATTTCGGTCAAAATAGCTATGAATGCTTGCCAAAAAATATATTGTACATGTTCATTCTTAGCAAATTGAATACATATTAAAAACGAAGATACTTCAAAGAAGATGTCACGCTAAGATAATACTTTTAGTGTGTATAATTTGCCTATAAACGTGACGAAGATACCCGAATATACGTTCTTAGTGTGTACGTTTGTTTACACCGGTATATTTCCCAAGAAAAGGCGCGTGTAACCTCGACACCCACGGCTGCCACTCTTATTATTAGACCCAAGTAATAGGGTGAGCCAATTGCCACATAAAATACATAAAACAAGAAAGCAATTGCTCTCATTGGAATCGATTACTTGAAGTGTCTGGCGATGGGCGCTATAATTGCCATGATAAGTATTGATTGACAACCACTTTACCCAATATAACAGATCAATAACGTACGACATTCGCTGTAGATACAATTGCAACTTTGAATATGCATACATAGTAGGTACAAATTAAACCCAATTTCCTCCCTCGACAGGGAAGCCAACCAAATACAATTGTCAGGTGGGTTCGTTCCCAGTCATTTTATAATATCCTAGCAGACTACAAAAGGGAACAAATTACACAGGCAGCGAGTGCAGCTTTATTATTATAGTCCTACGTATCAATTGGGTTTGGCAGGTAAAAGCTGGTTTTAGATTATAAAGGGGAATTTTTTCATGACTCAATCGGCATTTGTCTTTTTTACCTTTTTTTTTTGCAATCCATTCCCTTTGTAGTGACTAGTGTAGTGAGCACAGCAAAGTTATTAAAGTTTATTTATCTGTGTTTTCCGTTCTATATTCGTTATCATGCAGTATGATCAATAATACCGCGATTTTTAAAATTTTATAGAAAACTGGTTATTGCAGCCAAAAAGTGAGAAATGAAACACCGACGTGTGTCGTCATTCGATAGCGCAGCATGGCGATAATACAACATGAAAGGCTTCATATTTTGCAAGATATCGCCTTTCAACTTGTTACAATTTCCGATATTGCACGTACATTGTACAAAGAATAACAGAAACTTGTTTGATGGCTATATTTGTTCTTATTTCACAAAGCCAAATCGTGCAATTATAGTACATCACATTAAAAATTGTAAACAGCACAGCATAGAAGAGAATGGACAATTGAAATGCAGGTTTTTCTTTGCTGTAGCAACAGTAAATACATGCAAATCTCGAAGAACGAACAATATCATTGGGCAAATAAACATAACTTCATTAATAGTATAGTAGTAACATGGACAAAAATAAAAGAGTACAACATAGCATAAAATTGACTTCGCGTAGGCAGCTAATACTAAGAAAATAACAAAACATTAAAAGAGTTAGACAGAGGGTTGAAAATACGGGGGTGAGCGTATTGTCGCACACCCCACATAATTCCAGTGCATACTATAGTATGTTCGATGAATTACCAAACATGAAAAACCCAATAGCACTGTTCGATACAAATCGATTTATAAACTTCCTAGGCAGTTCTAGTTGCGACTTGCGGTCATTCGAGCATTGAAGTAGTAATTTAAACCATTTCAGGCATAGACCTTTTGAATCAAATATAGATGAAATTAAAAGGTCAAACTTAAAACTGGACAGAGAATTGAACTTGAATAGTTTAGCAAAATCAATAAAATCGCGAGCGGTAAGCAAAGGCAAGAGATAAAAATTTAAGTATTGCATCATTGAAAAGCGTATATTATAGTTTTGTCTCTGATATTATTATGTTATGAAAAATATCAGACAATAACATAGTATGACATCAGATAACAATGTAAAATCTTTGTAATCTAAGTTAAAATGTTTCCTATCAATTAATGAATTGTATTAATACGAATTTTAAATGATGCAATACTTTTGATGAGTAAGAGAATTAGGTACGATACGAGAACAAATACATGGGTAAAGTAGAAATCAATACGGCACTCGTGTCCATCTACACGGATTTTTTATGTACATGAAGTATTTATGGGTTTTTACTTTTTATGTAATTATTTTAAATCAATTCATAGAGAACATTAAAATATCAACATTGTGTAAATAGATCCAGGGTGTAGATAAGAATACTAAACTTATATAGCATGGACTCGCCGTGACTCGAGCCGTCGTGTGCGGGCTACAGCATTTTAGCTGAGCACTGGACTTTTTGCGCCGTGTTGCTTATTTATTTACTTTTTAAATTATTGTCTTGTTTTGCCTGCAATATTTGATAACGGTGCGAATAAACTGTTATTTTTTTACGTTCTTTCTTTCATGGCATACTGAGCGCCTATTTCACTACCCTCAATATAAGTACCCGATAGCTTATATGACAGATAATTCATAAAAATTATGTTCTCGATTTGGAATCTGGCATAACATAATGACTATGCATACATTGTGATACAGGACCTGAATGTAATGTTAATCCCCAGAGGAAAAGGCAGAGATGCATATGTGCAGTCAAAATAAGAAGTAGAATATAAATCTCACAATACTATGACATATTAACAATATTAGTTGTACTTTTAACCTAATCTATAAGATGAGTCATTGTAGTTTAAGTGGACTTGTGACCATTGACAATGCCAATATACCTAAGTCCCATATTTCAACAGTTATATAGTATTGTAAGTTCCATGTACCTAATAGGACCTTAGCCTGTTGCCATATGGTGCAATTCCAGAATCCATTCTAAATACCGAGACATTATGAAAAACCGATAAGTTAATTAACTTTAGGTAACAAACAGGGAAATTTCGAGAAATGTATTTAAAATTCTGTCAATAGAAAAGTTTTAAAATAGGGATCATTTGTGAGTCTTCTGACCCATTACTTTTGTAATAAAATGGGGTGAGTTAAAAGGTATTGTAGGTGAAACTTTATGGTTTCTGTTTACTCTCGTGAAGGAAAAGGGCAAGTTGTTTTTTCCTCAAATTTTATTATGACGACTGTTCCACTTTAATGTAAACAAATTGTGACATTTAAACTTCTTTAAAAGTTTTATATAATTATTTCACAGCTTTTGTAACTACAAAGCTTTCTCCATTTTAAGGAAAATCAGTCTACTAAATTTCTAACTAAATATTACAAAATACTGGCCAACTTGGAACCCTTCAAAAAAACACTCCTATCAAATCAGGAAGGGTAAACATTCTATATTTAAATATTATCTATCAATATAGATACCTATACGATAATATATAAAGCTGAAGAGTCTGTTTGTTAGAACGCTCTAATCTTAGGAACTATAAGCCTGATTAAAAAAAACTTTTTGTCTTAGATAGTCCATTTATTGAGGAAAGTGTTGTAGGCTATACTTTATTTGAAAATCATGGTTCTATAATGATGAAAAGGTTCTAAAGAGGTATCATGCATATTGCATTCATATCCAGTATGAAATTTCTTTATGAAAAACCTGTCTTGAAATACAACAAAACCTTGACAAACTATATATCTCTTTAAAGTAAAAGTGAATCCCTATCATTCCCTTGGTTTTCACCTCATTTGTTAAGTAACATGTTTAGAATGATTTATTGTATATTGTTATTGCCAGGAAAAGTTCGATTTTCGACAATACATTAACAAACTAAATACAGCAAATAAGCAGTCAGGTATAGTCAGGCAAGGTAACAGTAAAGTGATTTTACATTTGAAAACCATGTTTTTTTTTAAAGAGAAGGTAATTATTTCAGTTATCTCTATAAAAATGAAGTATGATTTAAATTGTAGTATGTTGAGTCTGCATAAGACACAATATGTTTTATATTGTGTTCCAAAAAACAGAAGTTATGGGTATAATCAAAGTAGGTCTTCCATTAAAATGCAGTTATTGCATAAGTGCTAACTGTACTTGACTACAGTCAGCGTCAAGTCGACAACCACATCAAGATTTTCAAATTCAATGTACACTGTATTATACCTAAATCGCACAACATAACAAGCGCTAGAAATGAATGATTATCATAAAAGGGCATAAGTAGGTGACCATTAATTTTCAAACCGTGGTACCTAACAATAGCTAAGTATCTTATCTAGACCAAATTAATGATAATCTAGCAGTATATTAATAGATATTGTCATGTGAATATAATTGTTTTCATTGTTATATTCTTGACTCCATTCCAATTGTGAGTAATAACAGTCTTCCACATTGTCTGATTAAATTTCTGTTGACAGATACTACTACAGATTGTCCTAACTACTCTCGTGCACCAAACACAGAGATTATGGGCTCTTATGGCTGTATGTCTAATGGCCTACAGCCTTCCTCAATAAATGGATACAAATGTAATTATATAAATTGAAACAAGTAGTTCCAAATATTAGTTATTCAAAAGATTAATTTATTGGTATAGATCTTCCTAATAAATAGGAGAGGTCGTGAATTTGTGATTGTCATTAGGGGTCTGATGATAAAGTAGTATGATAACTAAGGGAACTCCTCACTGGTTAACAGTAGCTACCTGGACTTGCATTATTGGTACTGATGTACTTTGCACTTACTTGTGTTATACATAGTATACTGGGTCTATATACTTGGCTTTATATTTAACAAAACGCACTTGAGAAGCCAAAAACTAAAAACAAACAAAAGTTAAAAACTATAAAGCAAAAAATTACTATTATAAGTCATATGTACTGATAGGTTATAAGGTTAACCACACACTGATAGGATACAAAACAGTGCTACAAGCACAAAAAATAATATAACTTAATAGTAACAAAATTTTAAATAGTTTGATTTAAGGTATCTATTAAGGTTTTAACAAATATTATTGTTTAAATCTTGTGGCACCAACTTTTGTTCTATCAGTGGATGGGTAACCATATAACCTATCAGTACATATGACTTACCATATTAATGTTTTTGCATTTTAGTTTTTAACCTTTTTTGCTTTGTTACTCAAACATGTCAAAGTGGCTGAAGGGATTGGTATGAAATTTGGAACAAGGATAAATTATGGTATACTTATAAAATGTGTCAGGAAAGGAAAGGAAAGGAAAAATATGCCTAAGTATTGATATGTGAATCCATGGGACAAGTGAAATTGTTACCTGGTCAGTGTACCAAATGAGATTAATAATTATAATACTGAGAAACTTGTGGGAGATGAGGAAGATAAACAAATAAAATATCTTGACTTGGCTCACAAGGTTGTAGACATGTGAAATTGGCTATCCTTGTATCAATAGCTATTTCAGCCAATGGGCTGATTCTTAAAAGCTTCAACACCTATCTTAGAAGGCTGACATTAGTCAGATGAATCAAGGGTCTGATACAGAAGGCAGTGCTCCTTGAAACAGCACATATTGTGAGAAGGTTTCTGTCTCTGAAGCCCTAAGCACCAGTAGCTTGGACCATGCTCCTATTTCCATTGGCTCCTATTTTTATATTTTTTAATTATTTTGATGATTTTAAATGGTATAATTTGGTTAATACTAACAGACTCACAACTTATTTCTTTGAGCACAAGTGTTGTACAGCTGATCTTTTTTTTACATGTGATGGGCCAATGTTTGTCCACTATCTTGATAACTTATCTTCTGTGAATTCAGCTACTAGAAATCGAATTTTGATACATTTTATTCAATTTATTTCAATATGGAATTGTGTCAAAATTCTTCGTTTAGAAAGTACTAATAAATATGTAATAGAGATCCTATATTCAGATGACAAGCATTAAGCGCACATTTTTACAGCAACATATATTTTACTACACATGTGACCTAAATAAAATATATGTAAAATGCATGTAGTCCTAAACGCGCGTCATCAATACGCGCGCTTAACACTTGCCATGTGAACTAAGGCTAATAGATCTTGATAGATTGGCTGGGACCAAACAATCTTATTGGTCAAATCTAATCAGATTCTTACTGTATTCAGTTAGAAGGTGATAGCAACGGAAAATGAGCTGTTTTGATCTGATTCATATTTTATAAAGAAAAAACACAATAGTTAACTGTGATGATTCACAGCAGTTCTTAAAAATCTTTCAATCATTGTGCTCTATATTTAGTTTATTCTAGTAGAAACTGAAACATGATCATTTACATGAATCAGTTTGTAGACCTTTTTTTATTTGGGAAAATCATCCAATTACTTTTCCCATCTCTTACTGACTAAACATCACCCCATTCCTACACCTGCTCTTTGATCCAGAGCCCAGACAATCCATCAGACTTTCTACAGCTCCATATCATACCATCAGCCCCACTGCACCAGTTTGAAGGCCTAATTTACATTCACAATAAGTTTGCATATACCTTTGCCTAATAACTGGATTTGGAACTATGATTTTCTATACATAACCTCAAACCCCAAACCTGCTTTCACAGGAAAATCAATAACATCAAACATGTTGAAACTTGTAGGTTGTTTCTAGCAATAATCGACACTGCTTTGAATGATTTTACAATTATTGTGACAATACTGAAGTATAAACCAAGACAGCAAAGCCCTTGTTTACCAACAATAGTAAAATAAAGAGTATTTATAGCTTAGAAAACAATTTGCACTGTTTACATTGTACAATTAGCATTTACAATAAGTCCAATTGGATAAACACTATCCGTTCAAATATTTCGAGCCTGTATCATCAGGGCATACGCAAAACTAAAGTAAAACTAGTCTTCGAAAATAAAGATACCTACCTATTGATAGTGCAGTCACAGTCACGGCTGATACACCTATAATGACAATAATCAAGTCACTTGGAATTGTAAAGGTCCATTTTGCGAACGTCACGACCGACGGCCAAATAAAAAATAAAAAACTAAGAGACTAGCAAGTGCTGGTGCTGGTTGCACCTTAGCGCGCAGTCAACCACATCCGTAGCGTATCGTATGGCGTACACGAGAATCACGTAATAGACGATTTGGCAACCAATATCGTGAATCGGCATCGCAACATAATACACGAATAATTATAGTGAACCTATGACAATTATAACCAGTCAATGCTAAATAAACTACAAAATGATCATGACTTTCCGTATGCACAATATGGCGACAACTGAAAACAAAGAATAGCTGTAAAGTGGCAATATCTCACCTGAGTCAACTCTTGATTCGTCTGCTTGAAGTTCTTCTTACTTAAATTTATAACGAGATAATTGATTTGCGACAAGCTAAACGTTAAAGGGTCCAGGTTCATAGTTCCATTAAAGCAAAAACGAAAGCTTCAAACACGTTTGAAGCTTTCTCGATTTTCGACGGATTACTACGGTAAACTTGTGTTCTTTAACAGTTTGTTTGCGAAATAACAATAAGCCTAAGCCCAACATCACCAATTTTATTATTCACTTCGTTAACATAATTTTAGCACCCTACACTGCAATTTCTAACTTGAAAAATCAGCAAACGATGACGAAGGCACTCGCTCGCTCGCTCCATGCTCGCTCACAATCTTCGCGACGGACAAGCACAAGTCGAAATCAGCTCATAATTTTGTAATACCAACATAATAAGTACGAATAATGTTGCTAACTTTTTTTACAACATTAAGATCTCACGCCGATAAAGTAATATTTTTAAGATAATTGATATATTTATCGAATCAGTAAACTTGGCCAATATTTTTAAAGTAAAAATTTTACCAAAATCCCACTCAGATTTTCAAATAATAAAATTCTCATTTATGTTTTCTAGCAACACTGACAATTGATATGAGTTTGAAGATGGGTAATGAGCTGATAGGTAGAACGTTACAATACACTTGACTTTTTTCTATAATATTTTTTAATCCAATATTTTTGTACCTAAGACCAAGACCAAGACTAGCAAAGACAAATATTATAATTTGATGATCTTAAAAAAGTTCATTAATACTTATTTGCTAGGTTTCTAACTGCAACCTCATGCTCGAGGAACGAACGCTTTAACCTCTGGGCACCGTGTTTGGTGCAATAGGGTGGAATAGTATTAAATATAACAAAAAATATCACATAATTACTCGGAGTGGTGATATTAGTGGTGCACTATTGTACACATGTGAGCTAAATCTTCGTTGGTAATAACCAATCCACATTTTTATTAAGCTCGAGGGTTTGCTAAGCATAGCAATGTTACAAGTACATAAGAACCAAGCGAGATAATAGCCAAATTCGCGAAGAAATGAAGATTTAAAATAACCGGTTCAATCTATTATCATCATCTCAGCTACACAAGTCGTCTGCTGCTAAACATAGGCCTCCCACAATAATCGGTCAGATGTTGTGCCTAAAAGCCGAGGTTCCAAGCAAGACAATTTCAATCCCAACGTCAAATGGAATGTCAGTGAAGTTGAAAATTGATTCCAGAATCATCATTGGGAATTAGGTTAGTTTTATTATTTTTAAGCATAAAATAATTTAGAAATAACCAATAAACTCTAAGATTCGATTCCTGATTACACATACAGTTAATCAGTGCTAGAACTTATTTCTATTATTGGTTCACGGTACCTATTTTGCACAGTGTTGTTATGTGTAGGATGGTTACATTTACGCAGTTTTCTTTAGTATTCCTCACTACATCCACTAATGCTGTGTACAATATTGGTTTCTAGATCATGCGACTGATTTGTGTACCAGATAACATTGTAATAGTATTTTTCTATTCGTTATGTAACCTATGTTGTTCAGTTATGATGGGTTTTACAGGAAACCTTATATTTAGTCTGTGGCAGTGTAAGAATTTTATATCAAAACTTATAATATCCAGTGTCTAAGTTAATAAAAACCACAGACATTTTAAATAAAGTTTTTGCAAATATTCTTATTCCAACGACCTTCCAATTGCAATTAAATTATGCATATACAATACATTCTTATTCATTCATAATATAATAATCCATGAAATTTAACTTTTATGTATATTGTGAACTAAACTATTGCATGTCTAATAAGTTCAGGTGACAGTATGAATCAACTAGAAGTGTGGGTACTTTCTATTTATTTGTCAATACATTGATTAGCATCTTTCAGAAAAATAAAACATAGTTTGTCATAACATCTGATAGCTTCAGCTTGTTCTTGGCCACTGGGCTTAAGAGTGGTCCAGTGTCAAGTCCAGTTCATTTGTGTGTAGATTCATTGACCTAAGTGGCTTGAGATATAAAGATTTGCTAAGTTTGTATCCTAGTGATAGTGTATGTTTTAGCCACTGTTTTTATCTATAAAAAGCCAATCAATTCTCAGCAAATTAAAGAACTGTATGAAACATAAAGATAACTATCATTCTAATCATAATGAAATGTTCTATTCCACAGGTATATGGCGCTGGCAAAGTTCCTGCGCCGTAACCTGGTCAGCATAAGTTTCCCGGTTCTGACTGCTACATTAATTTACCTTGACTGGAGTCACACTAAGAATTGGAAATTGCAACAACAGAAAGCCCAAAACTAAGATGGCTATCTTCGGCATCACTGTACGCTATGTATGGTTTGCTGTACCCATCGGAGGTTTTCTCCTTGGCAAGTACTTGGATGACCAAGAAACGCTAAGGATGACTAACTTCAGAGATAAATCTATGCTGTATGGCGGCAATGTCCAGCCTGGAGAAGCCCCATCTTGGCCTTGAAATATTTTAAGTGTAGTGATTGTCAAAGGAATTATGTAATGTCAGAATAAAATAGTTGTATTGATATTTGTATTTACTTATTTGCACAGAAACATACAGACGAGTTAAACAACCAAATAAATATGTCATTGGTAAGACAACCTTTGTCACTGGATCTATTGAATTAATTCTGCCTAAGCCTAAGCCTAAGAGTTAAATAAATATAATGTAGAACATTATATTTATTTAAAGAGATAGTGAACCGCTTAAGCGAATGTATAATGTTATGTTCTTTGGTGCTCACTAGAAGTTTGGTGGGATAACTGGCTTGAATTGTATAACTCACATAATCGTAAACTAAAAATTAGCTTTTCTGTTACACTGGTTATACTGCGTGGTTATACTACTGACTTTAGCATTTTCGCTATTTAGCTTGTCGGTATATGAGACTTCCCCTATACTTATTATACTCATTGTATGGGACACAATAGAAAACACATTGTGTCTCACGTAGATCTGCATTCTGACAAACAACAGGTTAATTATGTGCATAGAATATTCATATCATAGCATCTAACCAGTTTTATTTAGTCTAAAAAGTACAACCACATTACAAACATGTAACATTTAAATACATAAATATTAACAAAATAACGGCCTAATGCATGTGACAATAAAGACTTACAGTTAATCTGAAAAGGGTTCATGATCATAAAAATATCATTCATGAATCACAAAACAATTAACATCCGTTTGTAAAATGGCAAAGCGCCACCGATATCAAGACGTGAAGACTCCTAATAGAGAACCAAACAGGTTCGCTTTCTCCGCTGCGGTGTGAGCCAGCGTCCCGTCCGACCTCAGGAGAGTTGGAAGTGAGGGGCGGCAGAAGTTCGATTCAACTGCCTTGGCCTGAAACAAAACGCTTTACTACCCGCTGGGTAAGAAGTCAGTTTGTTCCCTATTCGGCCAATGTGGTTGAACCGAGCCATCCGTAATGCCTTTTTGCATAATTTAGCAGCCCGGTTAAAGGCTCTTTTCCTCTGAAGAGTGTTGCCATCCTAACGGCGCCTGGAATCCGTCCATGCCAAGTATGCCGCATGCTTTTGCGTCTCCATAAGTTGGCAGTGGGCATCGAACCATAGATGAGTCCCACCTAAAGATGCTGCGTCCGTGAATTGAATGTAGTATTCCATGCCCTGACGCAACACCCCTTACAGCATCCGCACAAACTGACGGGTTAAAAAGAGAAGCAAACAGGCCATCAAGGATAGGATGAAAAAAGATCTCATTCCATCACAATTTGCTGACATGTATCAGCAAATTGTGTAGGCAGTACGTGTCTGCGCACGGCCCCCTAAAATCTAGCAACCTCCTAAACTATGGGCTAATACGCCCGGCCCTGTGAGATCACGGGATATGATCGCATGTGGCTACGATGATCGAGCACAATGAGTTTTTTCCCTGCTATGTTTGAAAATAGTCAAATAAACAGAGAGCTGCAGTATTTCTTACGACCACTCCTTAACCGTTACCGTGACCCCGGTCACACGAGACAGTACTTTACATAGGACCTAGATAACCTACACCACCTACACATTAAGTATCAGCTATACCAGGCAACTGTATGCCTATGAGTAGTCGTTGGGGTATTGTCATCTGTAACCTTGTTTTTGTACTTGGATTCGTTAGTGCACTATGATTACCCGATGGTGCTGTGCTCCTTTAAAGCGTGGGAATTATGATTACAGCTTTATAACAATACCGAAGTGCTCGTACACGCTAACTCGTGGGTGCGGTCACGAAATATCAAACATGACACGATATGGAAGTGTTCACGAACAACACGCGGGTGTGGAGTCCGTATAACGTTTAAGCTAGCGAAGGCTCGCGCGCCGTGATGTCGAGCGCATGAAGACGGGTGTGTTCACGTCAAACTGGCTAGGTAGAGCGCGCGCGGTTCACTCACGCCGCCGTAGATTCAAACGGTTCATCGTGAACACAAACTTGCGAAGTTTACAGCGCTCGCACCGGCGCCCGCGTCCTTACGATCAATGTGCACAAGCACAAAGAGTGAAATATATGTAGGTAGGGGTAGTTATCGGTGCGGTACTGTGGTATAATGGGGAAGGACGTGCTCCATCGTAGGCCGCATCATCACTTATTATCAGGCGAGATAACGGCCAAACGTCGACCCATTAAATTAAATATATACAAATTATACATATATAAAGGAGACGAGCTAGTCTTCATAAAAGATTATGACTTATGAATACCTTTTTTTGAGGGGGATAAATCATCCAATGACTTCTTCCGCCTGAAGTAAAACGAGAAGCAGTCTCAGACTCTTACTGACTATAAACCACCCTGTTCCTACTCTTCGATCCGGAGCTCCGGAAACCCGTTAAGTCCTCTGCAGCTCCGTATCGGACATCAGCTCTACTGACCGCCACCTGTGGCGGCTGCATGGCTCTTTGAGGCGCACGCGCGGAACGCGACATGCCGTACGCACGGGTCTGGTTCTTGCCGTCGGCAAACCCGTGGCCGGAAATCGTCGCGCGATCTTCGATGACGACGAAGCTACGACAACTGGGGCGTGACGAGATTCTTTCCCTCACGCGGTCTGCCACTTAATTAACCAGCATGACTGCTTCGCAGAATGAGGAGACGGCGTTCCAGTCCCCTGGCTCCGCACCATGGCCTGAACCATAGCCAGACGCGATAGGTCGCCGTCGCCGACCAATAAATTGGTACCTAAGTTCTAGGCACTTGTTTGCGACGTCCACCCTGGAGACCCTGCCCAACTCTTAGCCGCTTCCAGCGCGTTAGTATGATGAGGCTCTAATTCTGGGAATAGGATTTATTTTAATGAAAAGTTTATTAAAGAACTGCTTACCTCATTGTTAGACTAGCACTTGACCTGCTAACCGCGTTGCATACTGGTAATAGTGGTGACCGACGCGACAAATATCGAATACTTTAATTGTTATGGCTAAAGAACCCTAGACTCAACCCAGGAGGGAGTCAGTAGGACAATGTTCAAGTCCAACGTACCTACCTACCCACATTATTTGTACGTAGGGCGGACGAGCACGAGCGCGAGTGACATGTTGCTCCCGACACGCGTTACTTATTCATGTAGTATCTATCATGATATTTATCATGTGTTGTGCATTACCACCCCGCCGCCCCTTGATAACATCTATAAAGATTTATATTATTGTACCTTGAAACGCGCAGGTCATAAAATATCGATTGCAAGGACGCGATGCACAATTTTAATCATGTTTCAAATCGTCCCTTCGACAAGCCAAGATGCATATATCTACCTTTATGCCGTAGTTGGGTCCATGATAGTTATACCTATGTATGTACGTATGTAGGTGTGGGTTTGGGTTTTCAATCAATGTGAGCAATTTAGGGGCCGAGGTATGTCTTAATAAATGAAGGGATTATTTATTTAAATGATTAGGTATCCAAATAATATCGATTATGTCTTAAAAAAATATTGCAATGTGGAAAAGTAATATCGGGTTGACGTCTTTGAGGTATGGAGATATTTCTTTCCAACAGCCACGCATACCGCATACCTTATGCACATGTTCAACAACTGATAAGTAGTTGCGGTCCTAGGTTCGATTCTAGGAAAATATTATTTTTTAAATCGATCTTTAACTACAATATTTATTACATACGTCAATTTATTTCTACCAGGTGGGCTTCTTTATCACCACCAGCACAAAAAGTAAAAGGTGATTGGGCAATGTACAGTCAGCACAGCACAGCTATTTACCTACTAGGTGAGAAAATAAAGACTTACTTGAGGTGACTTAGTTGAGGTCTCTCAACTAAGTCACTCTAGCTATTATTATACAAAATTATATACACATATTTTAACCAAGCCACATCCTCTGTAACCATCGGTCGATTTAACTCATGTTTAACTAATCAATGGTTCCTATCTTTGTACTGAATCTGATCTTTATTTTCTTACCTACTTACTAAAAGCAAATAAATATTAAATTAAATGTGAGTGACGAGCAGTGTAGGTGGATACACTCACCTAGCTCCTAGTCATGAAGCAAAGCTGCTCTCGTTCTTCGGTTTCTTCTACATAATGTCCTTTCTTCGCCAGTCCGTAGATGCTAGACCGAACACAGACAGATACGACGCGATGTTACAAACTAATAGCTGGTGCCTTGTTAGCGCGCTCCATGTTAGTGGGTCAGCTTTTAGGTCAGCGTATGGCGGTAATCGATGACGTGGCGACGACCACCTATACCACCTATATAAAAGCAACCTATTCACTTGGGACTTGAAGAAGATGTTATGCCTGTGTTATGCCTTCTGTAAACACAGCCGCTGTCACATCGAGACGCGTCGCGATGAGATTCGTAAGTGAAGAGCGGGGAACCCGCGGATTGTCCGATTGTAGGTACCTACTGCTGGTACTGCATCGCGCGAACACCGCTCACCCCCGCTGCTAATAATAGCTTTATAGATTTGTTAGCATTCTCTGCACCGTGCACGCCTTTTATCCTCGGAGGGGTAGGCAGAGGTGCACATTACGGCACGTAATGCCGCTATAAACGTTACCCACTTTTCACCATTTGTGTAATGCCCGGTTTACATTATTCCAGTCCAGCGATTCAGTCCAGTACTGGATTGCTTACTGGACTGGATCTGTTACGTCTACATTATTCCAGTTATTTAGAAGCCGCCACTACAGTGACAATGATTTCAAGAAGAGATCAGTTTCGAAAATGTTTTAAACGTGGTCAATTACTCTTGCTACAAGAAGTTATTAATGAGGTTGATAAGGAACTAAAAAAAAAGGAACGGATTTGGGTGAGAAATTGGATCAGCGAAAACGATCAAAAAGGAGGGTCAGTAATGCTTTTGCAACAACTGAAGGTAGAAGATCCCAATGAATATAGACTGGCACTGAGAATGACAGCAGAAAACTTTGAAGAACTGTTATCATTAGTTTCTATTAATATCCAGCGTAAGAATACGTTGTTCAGAGATGCTATACCCGCAAAAATAAAATTAGAAGTCACTCCTTCTTTTTTAACTACTGGAGATAGTTACAGAAGCCTCAGTCGTATGTTTCGATTGTCAAAACTTCTGATAACTTCTTCACCATTGTTAAATCCTTTTTCTTCGCAAAAAAAGTCCGCAAAAACAACCAACACGTGTGTACTTCGTCAGCACTGGAATGGCACTGGATTGGCCGTCTACATTATACCAGTTGCACTGGATTGATCGCACTGGACCGAAAAGTAGACCGCGAATCCAGTTACTGGACTGGAATGCTTACTGGATTCAGTTCATTCCAGTGCCGGTTTACATTTTTCCAGTAAGCAATCCAGTACTGGACTGGATCGCTGGACTGGAATAATGTAAACCGGGCATAAAGTGCTACGTAATAGGGGGTGAACCGAAAACAGCCCAGTAATACGCCGACTCGGGAATCGAACCCGAGACCCCTTGAGTCGCACTTGCGACTACTCGACCAGGGAGGCAGTCTACGAGGTAGTCTTAGCATACCATCAATATAATAAACAAATAAATACTTGAAAACTTGAAACTATGTGAATTATTCTATTGTATAGTGTAGTGTAAAAATAAGTAAATAAACACACTTTTATATTATATATTTAGGTTTATTTTATATTTATTATTAGGTACTATAAATTATATTACTTTAAGCACCAAATAGGTATTACAAACACTTTTTCGCCATTGCATACCAAATTATGATGAAGGGGGCCCATAACCCAATACCATAGACGAACGCGAAGAATACAGTCGCTACATACCTGAAAAAGCGAAAATATAAATAATGGGTACCTGTCCCATTCCTTTGTGCTGTGGAAGGCATACAGTATGTGGTAAATATTCGAATTATATCACCACTCTTACACTTTCTATACTTATTATACTCTTTGCACTTCCCCCAGCTATCATACTGAGACGACTAAGGTTCAACACTTTGAAGAAACTGGCCAGCAGAGCTTTTTGAAAAAAAAAAAAAATAGCATTTTCGCTGGCTGCAGAGGTTACCGCAAACCGTCTTATGAAACAAAGCTTTAAAAAAATTTTTTCCCAAGATATGGTTCACAAAGGGCTCACCGATTTATAACTGAAAATGGTAAATTATCAAATGGCTGAGGTGGTCCTTCCACGTGCGTTCTATGCTTTGGAATAGGTATGTGCTGTAATTTTTTAAACAACCCCTTTGAACGAGTGGCAGATGACACTAAAGAGCGAAAACCAATCATATTATTTTATTTATATCTATAATAATATGCCTCCTTTGAAAATATTTTGTAAATTGTTAACGAAACAACCGAGCACGATGAGTAGGTAATGACAGTTTTATATATGTCACACGACGTTCTACATAAAATATTAATTTAAAATTCTTTGCAGCTACAAAACATGACAACAGCGCCAAAACAGCCAGATTCATCACATGGAGATTGGTGCACGTTTTTATTTTGTATTTGTTAAATTAAATCATTCAGAGATTCTGAGGGATCGCTAACTGGGATTCCGAATTTCGAAAAAACTGGGGTACCGGGCCAAATGTTGATCTTATTAATACCGATTTTAATTTCATATAATTCGGGATCACAAATAACAAACAAACAGAAACAGAACAAACTTATAATATAAGTTTTTAAACTGACATGGTCACCAACAACAACATTAGAACTCGAAACGGAATATTTAGGTAGGTACTAACGAGTTTCCGATATTTCGGTACTGTTGCAAGCGCCGTGGTCAACAACAAAGCGTACTGTGGCTTGTAGAATTTCAGCACAAAAATCTGCTATAGCTCAACACCTTTTAGAAACTGGATCAAACCACTGGACTGAGTTAAATAATCCTCAAGTTATTCTCGACAGAACACCATTGTAGACCAAGACTGTGTACCCAAGCACAAAAACTTCAACCGGAAGGATGGGTTTCAACTGAATAGAACTTGGAATCCAGTGGTCTAATTGTGTGAAAGCCGCAAATGTGCTAAGAAAGAAGAAAGTGCGCGAGCGGACACAGTTAGTTTGGCGTGTCGAGAAGTGAATCGAGTTGTAAGTGATACAAGTGACAGTGGTAGCTGTGTCGTTGGCAACAAGAAACGGGGTAGACCGATTTGTCTCCTTACAAACATCCACCTGCATAATATGCTCCAGTTCATTCGAGATCATGGTGCTTTTAAGTTTTATATTATACCTACCTACTAGCTCCCGCGCGGTTTCACCCACTGCTCTGCTCTTATTGGTCGCAGCGTGAAGTTTTAATGAAAAATTTGCTGACCCAGCATACTTCGTACTACCGCAAAAAAATTATTTTCTCACCTTTTAAATCTTTCCTGGACTTCCACAAATAATTCAAGACCATATTTTGCCAAGTCGGTCCAGCCATTTTTGAGTTTTAGCGAGACTAACAAACTGCAATTGATTTATTTTTAATTAGAGGTAAAATCATATTGAATAGGTACTTATAGTTGGTTTTTGTACCGTTCTATTCAATAAAATAATATAAATAATAAAATTAATTAAACAAGTTACGCGTCATTTAATACAAAATACGCGTGTGCGAGTTCGTTCGTGAACAAGCAAGACCTATGAATCCGAGTATAGTCGAACTTCGACTCTAAGTTCGACTATCTATCTATCTAGGCTCTAGGCTCTAGATGACGGCCTATACAGATGATGCGTTTTACGTGCGAGTCCACGCGCGCGTGTTTTTTTGCTTAGCTTTGGATATAATGTTATAAACATAGTAGGTGTGCGTCATTTTGTCACCTAGAATTGGGTGCACATTAAATCGTTGACGTTCTCTTCGTTTACGATGTATCCATCGGTGGTATGCGAGCCAAAACATAACTGCTGTCTTTGAGTTCATTTTTGTAATTGTCTGGATGCAGGACAAAAACGCGCGTAAAACGCGGTATACCTAAGCAATAGAAATTTAATCGCGCGTAATCGCCTCACAGGACAGGCTTTTAGCCAACGAGTCGAAAGAGTGATGCGCACGGTGCTAGGGAGTTGTAGTTAAAGTTAGTTGTAATAAAATTCATCATGCTATGTACAATTTCGTCGCAAAAATTCGCTTTAATTATATTGGCGGTGGTGTAAATTGAGCATATTACAGGTTTCTTTATTTTTATCCCTTTTTATTGATTGTCTATGATTTGGTCTATGGAGAAAGACGAAAGATGTTTTCAGCTGGAATGTCAAAGTCAAAATGACAGATTTGGATAAAAGTAACCTTACTTCTTCATCAGTCCTGGAAATAGAAAAATGATTTTTAAAACTACTGTATAATTAAATGAGTAACAAAATATCAGCACAAAACTTAAAAATGCTCTCAATTAAACGTTTGCCGGCGTTGTCTGCATCTAAGATACAGCCAAAACAAAACTTTTTGTTGAGAAATACTGTTGTAGACAGGCACATAAATAAACAGTGCCAGAATGATTTAGTGAATTTGTGTAGATCTTTTTCTATGTTGCACAGTTTAACCAGTAAATCTAGAAACCCGGTAAGTTTGTCATCTTATCTAAAATATTGTTTGATAGAGTAATACCGACGTAGTTAACAGTGTGATGTGAAAATAAACTCAATAGTATTACCTCACTCTTCTCTACTCTACTCATTTATTTATGTGTTTTTCTGTATTATTAAATATACGAAGAATTCTAATTAGATTTGATCAGCTATTTATCCTATTAGAAACATTTTAAAATGTAAAAAACCTTACTTTATACTATATTCTGCTGAATTATGATTGTTGCCATTAAAATAGAGAAATATTATCGTTTCTGCTTTTAATATATACTATAAATAATATTTCTATACTTGCAATGATAAGAATATGTTTCTAATAGATACATTTATTAGAAATTTATGAAAATCATTTGATGTAATGTAGTTTAATGTTGTGAAATATTACATGACTATGAAAATATGAATGTTGCGCTGCTAAGGCTAATAATAGACTTTATCCAAATATGAATGAGATTTGATTACAAATAAATATTTCTTTGAAACTAATAACTCATAAATAGGTATTACAAATTATTGTAGTTAATGGTTAAAAGAACTACATAATCTAAAAATTGTCATTTCTATTAGCTTTACATAGACTTTCAAGACAAGTTGAGTTGCACAGAATTCCGTAGTTTACAAGGGAGCTTAAACAACTAAAAAGTTAATGACAGTTTACACTGGACACCCTACAGTTCATATCATCGCACTTTTAACAGTATGGCTCCAGCTTGCCTCCAGCATTGTGTTTTGGGCTCTGAAAACAGTATGAAAAGGCTGTAAGAGCGCTTTCAGCACATTGATTGTGTACTTACAACCTTTTTGTATTGACGTTATATCATACAACATAAGATTTAATGTTTAAATTTAAAAGACAAGATAATAGCTGGTTGGAGCGGTGTTGTTTAAGTATGCTATGGCCATAACCCTACACAGATCACTGAATACTCTAACAACATAGTTGACCTTGTTCTGTATTAATTTATGACATTATTTTTCAGCAATTTCGCCAATTCAATGCTGAGTATAAGGCAGTTTGTGCTTTGATGCAACGGTCCAGTTTACCGCAACTTAGTTCTATTTTCACAAATAATGTACGAGGGTTCCGTACCAGTGCTAATGATAGACAGAAAAAAGATGACAAGGTAAGTGTTGTTTTATTTTGAATTACGGAATTAAAAAGAGTTGGGACTTATGCTGGCTGATAAAGGCTAATATGCCTTATATACCTTATCAGCAATAGAATAAAATACTAGTTTTGAAATATTAACTTTTTGTAAAAAGTTTATATTAAAATATGAAGTAGGTTATGTATAACTACCTACTTCATAATTACAATTTCATAGGTAAAATTATTGTGGGGCTTTGAAGTAATCAAAATTTCGAACTTGTTACTGAAATGTTTAACTGTTGAAAAAAAAACACAGTTATGTTTGCACTAAAAATTGTTTATGTTTTAGGTTGATAAAGATAAAAAGAAAAAGAATGACGAAATGTCTTCACTGATGATGAAAGCCGTCTTCTGGATGTTCATGTCTTGCTTCTTGATAATCTCGCTTTCCCTCTTTTTGCCTGGAGGAGAAAATGCTCAAAACGAGGTATAGTATTGTGTAGATCAAACTAGACTCACTTTTGCAGGTAACAGATCTAGATAGCAATACAAGTTTCTGATTTTTAGTCAGTATGACGCTTAAACCCCTATTTGCCTGCGATTTCCTTTGGTATTAATTTATTATGACTTATTTTTATGAACTAGATCTGCTAATAGTTACATATGCTTTACCGTTGTGATGCATCTGACCTATTAAGAACATGTACTTTAAGCACATTAACTTATCATAGCATCAGCACCTTATTTAGCTACTAAATGTCTAACAAGCTTCTTCTGTAAGCGTCAGAATTCCATTTAACATGATTTCTATGGCGACAATTATTTGAGTGGAACTTTATCAATCAACAATACTATTAAACTAGCTCAGGGTGTAGTTTCAACTTTATCGGCTACCAAATTCCTTTTGTTGATTTTCTTACATGTTTCAGATGATACGCTATGTATCATGGAACGAGTTTGTCTACTCCATGTTGTCCAAGGGCGAGGTTGAAGAGCTGATCGTCAGACCCGATCTGGAAGTGGTTACAATCATACTCCATGAAGGTGCCATCATCAAGGGGAAGCGGGTGAGTTGATTGAAGTCATGAAATTAACTTTCCTGTTCTTTCTTGAATTTAAATAATGTGTAGTAGTAGCAATACATGTACATACATTAACAAAATATTACGGTTTACTCACGTAAATTAATGGACAAAAGCTCTACTACTTTCAAGTCACAGAGGGACTCTTCATCATGAGCAGCGTGACGCAGAATCACCGTTTACTCACGTAAATTAATGGAAATAAACTCTACTAGCCTGCCAGAAGGCTACAAGTAGGCTGCGCGACGTCGCTGCGTCTCTGTGACTTGAAACTAGTAGAGCCTTTTTCCATTAATTTACGTGAATAAACCGTGATTTTTAGTTAAAAGCAAAAAGGTGTACAATCAACAAAGCCCCATCATAAAAACAACAATATTGTTTGTATATAAAATTTGTAAGTACATTATAGTAATTTAAATAAATAACTCCTATTAATCCTCGACGTGGTGTTTGCAGTCCAACCATCGCGTGTACCACATGAACGTTGGTGACATCCATCGCTTTGAGGAGAAACTTCGGGATACTGAGAAGAACCTGGGTGTTAAAGAAGGTATGATATAACGTCTTATCTATTTGAATCAAGATCAGTGTGAAATTATTGTAAACCCACTGTGACTCTATTTCTCTTCTTCTTCTATTTATTTATACGTGAGCTAGCATTAATTCAATTATCATTATAAATAAATTAAATCGAATTATGCGCAGTAGCTCCTACAAAGTTATTAGCATTGCGACATTAGTGATTTGCCGTTATATAGCAAATAGGATGAATGACTTTGCTTTGTAGGTGTCCGAGTGATATACGACAGGAACGGCAGTGTGGCCGGCAAGGTGATAACGACTCTGCTGATAGCAGCCGTCATCCTCTCCTTCCTCTACTCCACCAAGTCTATGAGGATGAACATTAACCTTGGAGGATTTGTGAGTACTTATCGCAAATTTCTTAACATTATCATTTGACTTATCATGGAGTTTCTTTCTCGTTCTTCTCCATTCGAAGTTACACTTTAGAACAAGCACCTAGCTTCTTAGGCATATTATTATTTATTACTTTATTATTTATTACATTACAAAATTACCTATTTAGTTTAATTGGGATGAATGATTGGATTTTGATTTGACATTGAAATGATCTCTCTACCTTTAACATGAAAATCCTACTGGGTTTGATACCCTCCATTAATGCTTGTTCATTCAAGTTCACTCATAATTTCTCGTTGTAACTGCAATGGAAAAAGCCCAAAGGGTTGGTGTGCAAGTGCAACACTCACTCTCTTAATTCTGATAGCAAACATCTTTTTTTTTTTGAATAAACAAAGTACTAACTATACATTCAGATAAAATTATAACACAAAAATAAAAATAATCCCTAAAAATCTACCACTTTTATCTATTTCCTATACAGAACCAGCTGGGCCGCGCAAAGTTCACTCTAGTGGACTCAATGACCGGGCAGGGTAAAGGAGTCAAGTTTGAGGACGTGGCTGGCCTCCGGGAAGCCAAGGTTGAGGTGATGGAGTTTGTAGACTACCTCAAGAGACCTGAACATTATAAGAGCTTGGGAGCCAAGGTACTATTACGTAATATGTAGTGGAGACTAATAGTACTTTTCCGTTCCTTTAATAATAATTATCTTATAATTTATTACATTGCGGGATCCAAGACAATAGGGAAGATGCAAAAATAATATTTATGAAAATTTTGTTATTAAAATGCTAAAAAAAATAAAAGAAGGGCCATAGCAAGGTTTTCATTTTATTTAATGTTGATTTTTATCATAAATTATGAATAAAAAGTTACATGTAAAGAAACGTATTTCAAAACACCAATCAGTGTTTAGTGACGTTACTCCTGCTATGTCAACTATTGACAACTTTGAGTTGTGAACATTTTAAGCGAAAATTATTTTGCATTTATCGGCTAAAAATGGAAGCTGGGTTTATCAAAGCAGATTCTAGGAATCTACCAAAAGTTAGCGTAGACATGGTTGTAACTTTTTTATGGAAAGTGCGGAGTTTTCGAGTGTAGAAATAATATGGCGATAACCCAATCGGCTATGTTCAAATCAAAAGAGATGGAGAATTATGTATAGTAAAAAGTCGAGTTACGCCGGAGCATGAAATACGTAAAGAAGGTTATCGTGTTACAGCCATTATAAATGAAACGCAAAGCTTGGTTCAGTCCTGCCAATGCGAAGATTGTGCGGCTTCTGAAGGTAAACATTTCAGGTTATTTTAAATAGTTAATCTGTAGCATGGATAATTTAGACTAAAATCTATTTCCAGGTGGGTGCAAGCATGCTGCTGCACTATTGCTATGGTTACACAGAAGATCTGAGGAGCCTCCGATAACGTCCATAACATGTTATTGGAAAAAGACAAAATTATCTATATGTACTTCTAGAAAATCATTTATAAAAGCGATACAATGCTTTTATAAATGAAGTTATGAATGCTGCAAAGAAATTCTGGATAGATGCTGTGTTTCCAAAATTAAAAGATATTAATTACATGTTTTTTCTGTAACCATTTTGTAGATATTTTAAATAAAACTTTGTTTTTTAAATACTTTTTTTATTCAATTTTAATTAAAGGTGATTGCAAATTGACAAGCGCACAACAAATGATTATACTATAGTCTAAATGGGGAATTAGGAAATGATAAACACAGGAATGTGGCTTCAAAAAGCAAACTCACACAGTCTTCTGATCACTCTTTCAATATGAATTCGCAGGCTTGCAATTTTCTTTGACCTTAGTACATCATCTCTTGAACTTTTCTTAGTGTTGCTAACACTAGGTGGTCTTATTAACTGAAATTGCTTGTGCAAATGTGCTTGAAGCCTCTGTCTGCCATGATACAAGCTCCAGGTGGTAAAATGTCTATACATTTTTAGCTTGGAACCACTTTTTTCTCAGTTTGGGATCAGAAGGCCTAGTTAAAAACAATTTATTAGGAAATTTGGTTGAAGTTGATGGACACAATGGCACGAAACATGAGTCAATACGGCTTTTTTTGGTGCTGTTGTTGTAATAACCAGATGTTGATGGGATGTCCATTTTTAGTATTATCAAAATATATCTTGAAAATAGAGGAAATTTTGAAAAAAGCCAGCGACGGTAACAAACAGTGAACAGTGACAGACATCGACAAACAGGTATGACGTCATCGGAACTATAGGTCCGTTTCCGCGCGAAAATTTAAACTGTCAGTTTCAAAACGCATTTTTTGCAATAAATTAGGGTTTTTTTTTAATTTTTAATATACTTGTGGTCTATTCTACATGGAATGCTTTACAATGAAAACATAAATAAAAATATTGCATCTTCCCTATTATTCATGTTCCTGGGACTTCAGTGTTCCAGTGTTTTTATGGCTGTATTACTGTACATCCTGGTTTACAAGAGTTGTAGCGGTTTTGTGTGGCTGTAGCGGGCTAACAAAATAAATATGTTCTTACTTTTTTGTGAAAATGGGGGCAAACGAGTTGACAGATCATCCGGTAGTAAGCAATCAACGTGGACAACCGTAACGCTAAAAGAGTTATAATTATATAAATATAAGTACGGTGTTCACTACTACTAAGCTCACTCACAAGAGAAAACCCAATCCACGAGTTGTTCACACCATTTTTCTGTAAGAGCGTGGTCCGTGAGCCGGCCTATTCGTGACGAAGCTATCTCTGACTCTTTCAAATCGTGATAGATTGGTGTCTTTATTGTAACATCTTTAACTTATTCCAGGTTCCAAAAGGCGCTCTATTGTTGGGCCCTCCTGGTTGTGGCAAAACCCTGTTGGCTAAAGCAGTGGCAACCGAAGCAAACGTGCCATTCTTGTCTATGAACGGTTCTGAATTCATAGAGATGATTGGCGGATTGGGAGCTGCGAGAGTCAGGTTACTATAATTTTTAGAATTACAACAATAATAAAAAATAGAACTATATGAAATCATTTTCTCTATGACAAGTAATAATAGGCTTTTAATAAAAAGCTTCTTATTTTATCATATCACCTAAAAGTGCTTGATAAGATTAACTTAATTTAAAATTGTATATTAAAAAGAAATCTTGTCTCATCGACATAAACACCAATGTGTGATCTAAATGAACTGATGAACTCACTAACTTTTTACGTATACATACGTTTATCCCCAAAATAGATTTACGATATAAAATAAACTAAATAATCACAAATCTCCACATTCTCAGGGACCTCTTCAAAGAAGCTCTGTCCCGCGCACCCTGCATCATCTACATCGATGAGATGGATGCGGTAGGACGAGCCAGGTCCTCGGCCCCTACGACCTTTGGTCCTGGAGGCGGTGAGGGGGAACAGACCCTCAACCAACTGCTGGTGGAAATGGACGGCATGAAGAGTCGCGAGGGCGTTGTCGTTTTGGCGTCCACGAATAGAGCCGATGTGCTTGATAAGGTGATGAAGTGATATTTTAGTTTTGTCCTTTCTTGGTTTAGCCTCCGTTCTCAGAATAAAAAGTAGCCCGAGGGCTTAGTACGAGTTTCTTTTACGTTGAACGAGATCAAAACGAGACTGCGTTCGGCGCCGTGATTGGCCGGACTGCAATAAACCAACCGATCAGCGCCGAACGCGCTTTGTTTTGATCTTGTTAAACGTAAAACAAACTCGTACAAAGGGTTTTAGGCCCTTGTATTATTGGAGACTGTAATCTATTTTATTGTTATCAAAGTTTTAAAATAAATATCCAGCAGATTTAAGTTTTTTGTTAAAGAGTGAGGAAATATACACATGCATGCATCCTCACAATCAGGCACTTTTAAAATATTTCTAATGCCTCACTAAAGATGTTGTTTCAAATTCAATTCGAGCGTGCTTTATGCTGAGAAAATAATACTAGACATTGGACAACTACAAATAATACTAAATCTGCAGTAGTATACTTGGTTCTTATATAATAATACTTATGGTTTATTTTCCAGGCATTATTGCGTCCCGGTCGCTTCGACCGCCACATTCTGATTGACTTGCCCACACTGGTGGAGCGCGAAGAGATATTCCACAGACATCTGAAAAATATCGTCTTAGAGAAACTTCCTGACTATTATATTAAGAGGTAGGGTACAAACTGTATTACTTTATTGCCTAAGTAGTACATCCATACGGAATTTAGTAGGTTTTTCTCCTGATGAATTCAGACGTACAAATAAAAACATCCAGTTTAACCTTCTCAGGGTAATTATTTATTAAATAAGAATTTTAAGTGACATAGACCATGTTATTGGGCTTTTTTGGAAATTGCTTACTAGTAGCACGAAATCTGATATATGGTAATAGGTTCACCCCTTATTACATCGGACCTATAACACAAATGGTGAAAAGCGGATGTACAATACTACTAATGTACTCTGCCTACCTCTTCAGAGATAAAAGGCGTGACGTTGCATAAATAGTCAATTTTAAGTATACGTTTAAAGTTAAAACTACGTTCAACTACTTGCTTATACTTAAATAGTTCTTAAAACATTGTATATGAGTATCAAACTTCGTTAAAATCGGTTGAGTCGTTTCCATGAATAGGGATTACTAAGTTTGTATAAAATATTGCGTCACGTAAACGCTTTTGGTCTGTATTGGTACAAGAAATAACTATGTTTATTTATTTATAATTACTCGTTCGTTCGTTCTAGGCTAGCGTACTTGACGCCCGGGTTCAGTGGCGCGGACATCGCCAACGTGTGCAACGAGGCGGCGCTGCACGCGGCGCGCCACAAGCAGTCCATCGTGCGCCACACCGACCTGGAGTATGCCGTCGAAAGGGTCGTGGGTATGTATCCATATGTATATGTTTTATGGCATAATATATTATGATAGCGGTGGGCTTGGAAACAAATTACTAAGCTTCCGAAATTTCTTGTAACTTCTGTAGGCTAAGATTTATAGCAAATAAAACCATGAAACCGCTAAAATAAGGAAGTTCAGCGCGTCTCAAAGACGTGAATAACTGCCATGGATCCCACGGCAAAATAAATCAGGAGATATCATTAGAGAAGATAAAAAGATATAGTTTCTTCTTCCCCACTGTATTTCTTACTGTAAGAAACAGAATGTCGTATTAACATTTAAAACGATTGCATTTTTACCAAACACTACGTTTTGACTAGTCAATAGGTTATCTATTACCAGTGTGTCATTTTATTAACATGGCAACTTTTACATTATATCCAATTCCTCACATGAAATTCAACCCTAAAATATAAATTTACTTTCGCCCATTCGTAATAGTATTGTGAATATTCACAGGTGGCACAGAAAAGCGTAGTCACGCGATGTCACCGGCAGAGAAGCGAGTGGTGGCGTACCATGAGGCAGGACACGCGCTCACCGGCTGGTTGCTGGAACATGCTGACGCATTGTTGAAGGTCACCATCGTTCCTCGCACCAACATGGCACTCGGGTTCGCGCAGTACACCCCTTCTGACCAGAAACTGTATAACAAAGAGGAGGTAAGGAATACATTATGATCTTAGGAGTTAACATTATGAGTCACACGTAAAATTGGGTGATCCAATTCTCATTTATCGTTTTTTTTTTGGTGTGAGGTAGTGAGGGAGATGAGACCATAGTCCAGTAGCGGATAGCACCTCACATCCCCTAAGATTCCGTTTCATTTTTACCACGCAGCAGTAATCGCGGGTAGAAAGCTAGTACCCATCACAACATATCAACAACCTATTTGTGCCTACTGTTGTTACACCACGTTTCCTCAATGCGGGTTGACAATTTCATACTTATAGTTAGTAATAATCATAAAACTCGGGAAAAGTTACATTGGTACTTGTTTGTCTTGTCGAACCTGCACCCTCATACAAGTGAAGCGGGCGTCTTAAACATCCGGGCAACCACGACATTATCAATGTATATGATAAAAAAATAAATCTATCTACATGCATAATTTTGTGTATATTGTCTGCAGTTATTCGACCGTATGTGCATGGCGCTGGGAGGTCGCGCAGCTGAGGCGATCACCTTCAACTCCATCACCAGTGGGGCTCAGAACGATCTCGAAAAAGTCACTAAGATTGCTTATGCTCAGGTACTGATACTATGCGAAATTGTAGATACCTTTGTAGAAATGTAGATGACTTGTATTTGATGCAAATGACGTAAGAAATCAGCGTCGCAAGCGCACTGCCGAACCCTTGGAGGAATAGTGGTATGAGATTTTAATAACCTCACTCATAAATAAGATAAAAATGCTTTAGTTTTTGTCCACTATAAAAACGTGAAATCGTGTATTATATTTCTATAATTGGACCATTACAATTACTATTATTACGTGCAAACTGTCATAAGTTATTTTTTATCAGATCTCTCGCTCACACTTATGCGACTAGTGCAGGATAGTCACATTCTTTTGATGTGACAGTTCGCACGTTTGTAATGGCCCAATTATAGTCAGTTTACTTTTAGAGAGAGTATAATATATTTTACTAGCTTTCCGCCCGCGGCTTCGCCCACGTGTAATTCGGTTATATATAGCGTTTTTTAATGATCTCGACAGGGCTTTTTCTTCCACCTTCCGGTAGAGTATACTTTCAAGTTAGTCCCGTTGTTACCTAGTCAGGATCTGATGATGGTATTCCAGGGAAATCAAGGGCAAACCTCAAATTTACAGGCAATTACGTTTTTGACAATTTCATAGATCTGTTTAAGTATTTGCGTCTGATAGTATCATCCCATGTGAATGAGCTGATGATGAAAGGTACAACTCCTCAACGGTTAGGAGTTGAAAGAAAATTCTTACGAAGTAATACGTACATGTGAGGCTATTAGGTTGAACTGATAATAAAAAGTAAATCTCATTAACGTTAAGAATTTAGGTGAAAATGGATGCGGACAAATTTCGTCTCTTCACTTGTTTCCTTTTAGCTGTTTGTATGGGTAGTGTTAACACAAAATAGGGATTTAAAGGCGTGATGTTATTAATGTTATGCATGTATGTACATAATTATGTATGTTATTATGTATGTTAAAGAGACGACTGAAAGTTGTCATACAAAGTCTTTTTTTTTAAGGATGGGAAATCATCAAGTGACCTCTCCCGCTCTGGGTGGAACGGAAGGGAGTGTCAGACTTTTACTGACTAAAACCCACCTCGTTCCTTCAGTTGCCCTTTGCGTTCCGGGGCCACGGTATCTCGTTAGAACTTTCCCGCAGCCCCGGCTCAGTTTATCCCGTTTCCCCCCTTGGGGGTTGACATTTCAAAAATCCCTTCTTAGTGCTCACTTATGTTACTAAAGGAACCTCTGTTCAATATCTCAGACTCCTATACCGTGCGGTTTCGGCTGTGCGTTAATAAATCAGTCACCCAATCGCACCCCTAAATCACGATTGGAGGGTAGTTTGAAAAAACTTATAATGTCAAACATATTTACTTGCCTATGTACGTGTTCATGCCAAGTTTCAAGTTTATAAACCCAAGGAATAAGATTTTTCATAGAAACGTTTTTACCCCTTTTCCCCCCTTGGGGGTTGAATTTCCAAAAATCCTTTCTTAGTGCTCCCCTACATATCCCAAGGAACCTACATTCCAAATTTCAGCTGTCTACGACCAGTAGTTTCGACTGTGCGTTGTCTGTCAGTCAGTCAGTCACTCAGTAACGGAAGAGTTTTATATATATAATAATATAGATAGCGATACGAATAACTACAATTTTTCTAAACAGCTTTGCGTTTGCACATGGCATTGCTAAGCATTAAATCTAAGCAAGACTGATAAAATATATGCGAGATATTTTGCGTTGCTATCGCTATGCTGCAAACATATTTTGCGACTGATATTATTATAAAGCGAATGCCTTGGTATATCCCTTTTTTGAAGAAATCTGCGAATTTTCTCTTATTATATTTGTTTTCAGTGCGATATAAGTCTGCTTAATGTACTATTGTGCATATAGCTTAAATAAGTAAATATTTAACTGTGCAAAAGGCCCATGTTTTATGTTCAAGAGCTTCCTGCTCTTTATTCACATTTTTGTGTATTACTTAACTTAGTGCTTAACATGAGCCCTTTGTTCCTAGATCCGAGTATACGGCATGTCGAAGGCAGTCGGCCTGGTGTCGTTCCCGGGCGTCAAAGGACATGGCGGCACTCCGTACAGTAAGACCTTGAAGAACCTGATGGATTTGGAAGCGAGGAAACTCATTGGCGAAGCTTACTTTAGGACCGAGAAACTACTCCGAGACAATAAGGGGAAACTCATTATGGTTAGTAATTGTAAAGGTTATATCGCTCACCTAGTAATATATTGGCACATCTGCAAAAAATGTGAAATTGTCTTTATATGGTTTACGTGTTTAAAAGTGCATATTAATCTATTTATTTCCATATTCATCGAGAGAGGTCGTAAGTGTCATTATACCATTATTGTAGTTTCCCCCCTCACGCACGTAAAACAACGGTTCATTGGTCAGTAAACTAAAAACTAAACAAGTCAGGTAAACTATGAAAACTGTAAATGTGCCAATATATTACTAGGTGTGCGATATAACTTATGTGAGACATACTACATTAGTTATTAGCAGCGCAGTGCAAGTAGCAGCGCGACAATCGCCGCGTCGTGTGTCGCGGAATGCAGCTCATGAATGCAAGCCTCTAGCATGGCTCAAAATTAGTCGAGTACCTCGTCAAATAGTATTTGATGTTGTGAGATTCTAAGCGTCTGGTGTCATTTGAGCGTTTTTGGAAATTTTGATTTTAATATGTTCTCAAAATGACACGGAATCTAGAAAGGGGTCCGGTGTATGCTTTCAGTTCCGTGAATGTCCTACGACATGTAGACGAAGTCGTTTAGCTATGAGATGTTCCTCTGTAAGCTGAGTAGCCTTGTAATAATTATCAGGGTACTTACCTAGCTTTTCTGACTGCAGATAATTGTGAACATATAGTGTCAGATTCCATTACAATATTGAGTACTTAAAAAAAGATTTCAAAGTTTGAGCTGTGTAAGCGCATAATAATTATTTATTTACAGTTGGCTGAAGAATTACTGAAAAAAGAGACACTGAACTTCAAAGATGTGCAACGTATCCTCGGACCGACGCCGTTTCCACACAAGAAGTTCATTGACCCCGTGGAGTTTGAGACGAACCTGAAGAATTTGGAGAACGCTGCGATACCCGACTCCACTCCCGCCGGCGCTCCCTCGCTGAAGCCCGACGGTCCCCCGACATAAATGTACATAAAGTAGTTTGTTTGTTTTAAGTTACAGAAATTATATTAAATCATGTTAGTTAGATTGTTGCGTTTCATTCTTTTTTACATCGATCTTTCAAGCTGTGCGTGATCATCTATGCTAATAAATAAAATTGTTTGTAATATTGAAGTAACCGCTTTGTAGAGAAGAAATAAGTGTGTGGTATGGCGAGAAGTGGCCTTTGGTCAGCACTGGCCACTTATTGACTGTTAATGTGTGTGATGTGATGTGTGGTCACACCACATTACCGAAACATTTACCTAGGAGTAGGTTCTTAAGGTACGCGTCTACAGGCCCGCATCGTACGCAACGGATTTTAGTTTGTCTTGTATAGAAACTCATACAACTGCGTCCACTGATCCGCATCTTATAGATCATGTGATCTATCGCATCGCATGTAGCCATTGCCGGTTATGTAACCGGTAATGCCTACATGCGATGCGTACCGACCACGTCATACGGAAAGCGTACGATGCGGGCCTGTGGACGCTTACCTTTAGGGACCGATGACGTAGCTTTCAGTCAGAAGGTAGGTACATAAGGTTAGTACCTTACCTGTATTGTATAACCTTATAGGTGTACTCAGGCGTAGGTTCTTCATTACATTATACATAACAAAAAAAAAACACAGTATTGTAGCAATGACATATTTATTGTAAGCTATGGTTAGAAGTACAGGCTCCACGCTCAATCTCAGTAAATCACCATTGAGACAATAAATCGAAATCTGTGATCCTACTTAATATCCAAGGTTTCGGTTTATGCAACGGCCCGCCTCCGGCTGCGCCTCCGCCATCCGTCGCTGATTTTGATTTCTTCTGTTTCTTACACGAGTGCCATATAAATCTGTAAAATATATAAAATAATTAGTATTTGTATTTAATTTCTAGATTTGTTGTTTGTCTTAATTTGGTTTTAATGTGATCCAAAAGGCTCGGTCTGATTATCAGAAAACATGTGACTATGAACGATATTCGCAAGGTGGCTGGTAGTGGTTGGATGCGTAGAGCTGAAAATCGAGCTCAGTGGCATGTCGTTGGAGAGGCCTCTATGTTTACAGTGGACGATGACAGGATGGCGATGATGATGAAGTGACATTGTGAAAGTCAAATAAGGAAATTAGGACTGCAAAGTGGGGCTCTCAGTTCTCACATACATCCTCATGTAGGTAAGTATTGGGGGATAAAAAAACTATATACTAACACTACCAGTGTGTTAAGTATTAGTTAATTGTCCATTTGTTTGTTGTTTATTGTTCAATTTTTCGGTGCTGAGGCTTACGGTCAGCAGCTTTGCGTATGCACGATTGAACGTTTGGACAAATACTGCATATCCATTATAAATTTTAAATTAAATTGTTTTGTTTTCTTATTGAATTTAAAATAGAATCGCTGAGAAAATTCAATTGTACAAACAGGTACCAAATAAAAGGGGTGTAGACATATAGACAAGAAAAACTAATTGCAGACATGCATTATCAACCATTTATTTATTAAGATATTCGACTTACCTTGGTGTTTTCACTGTGGCATTATGTATCGGACACTTGTACTCGAAATCAGGCAGTTGTAGAATGTATATTATTTCCTCGTCTTCTTCCTCGGCCTTAGCTTTCGCTGATTTCTGAGATGTATCATATGGCTGTGGAAGAAGATTTTATTATTATTTTTGCTGCCATAATAAAAACAGTGATAAAATTAAATATTTTTGAAAAAAGGGAACTGCTTTCTATTTTCTTTTACACCTCCATTTTTTTAAAACAGTTTTCCGGTTCACCGAAGTTTAAAAAATACTACGCTGGACACCGCATCAAAATTGGTTCAGCCAAACATAATGACATATATACAAGTCGAAACTACATTTTTTTTTCGAAATCGTTTAATAAAACATAATTTATAAATTATAGATACATCATTTACCACTACACAATTTTATTACGTATGGTTTAAGTTATTACTTTTAAAATCATTTGTTGATGTTGCTAGGTAGTCTCCATCTCTGGAGATATTTCTATTAACCATACTTACTGTATGTTGTCGTTCAAACGTAATTCTATATTACGTTCCACGCTGCTGATTTACAAAGGTCGTATTTAAAAACAATTAGGTATGTCCGATACTTACAAAGACACTTGGTGCAGAAATGGCTGCACTGGGATCCAAGAAACCGTCAAGAATTTGTTGATTAATCTTTTGCTTGCGCGAAATATTAAAGTTCTTCGAACCCCCCTCTTGAGTTAAAGGAAATGTGATCAAGGGCCGTCTGGAAATAAACAAGAAATTAGTTCGTTATTAATGCTAATTAAATTTGTAGTTCAGTTATAACATAACTAATAAATAGTACCAAGATATTGTTCTTATTCTAAACGGGGTAGCTAAGTACTATTGAGATCAGCGCCATCTATAAGATTTTGTGTCCAATTGCGGCTCCCACCAACCCTTGGTTAAACACAATGCGCCCTCTATATTCAGTTTAAGATACTTTTAGTACTCATTGGGCTCAATAGATGGAGATAGTCGCTGTCTCGCGGTTGCATTTGTAAGCAATGCTTGTATCTAAGACCTAAGTAATATTTGAAACCTGCAACAGCGGAGCCAGTGCGTTGTCAACCATTGGAAACTGTTTGGATACGCGCTGTCTTTTCAAAGAGTTTTCGTGTCTCTCAGGCAACGATGTTGTTGCCATTCGGAACTTTTACCACACGAAACTTTAAGTTAGTAGATACCTACTAGCTCCTTCACGACAAGTTTGTTTAAATAAATTGTACTAAGCTTTAAGTTAGTAAAATAAACTCAAATACACTGCAAAGAAACGGAGTCACTAACGTCTTTTTCATGTTAAAAAAACTTTTCTTTAACTTTACAAAATATTATATTTACCTACTAACCAAAACCCCTTTTTAAGGCATTTAAATAACCTTCCATACGACATACGTCACCAAAAAATAAAATACTCGAATCACAAACAATTTTACAAGAAATAAAAAGAAAAAAGCGCTACTGGCTCCGTATCTTTTCTCCAAGTCTATTTACCTAAACGGGTCAAGGTAGAGGGCCCTTGGAGGTAGCTTGAAATGTTTCTTAATGTAGTCTTCATCGAGGAGTTGGAAGTCATTCTGGCCGGCTGCGTTGGCGCGCGGCGCTGGACCTCTTGGGGGGTTGCGGGCGGAGCTCCCAGTGAGATTGTCCGTGTGTGGCACGAGGCAGATGAGAGGCAAGTTGCTCCTGCCCGAGTGATCGACGGCCGCGCTACCCTTGACGGCATTGTTACATGGGCAACACCTGTAAGCATAGCGGTACAGACATAAACATTATAAAGGTTTGTAGATAAATTCCTATAAATTGTACACACTTTTTAATACTTAATTAAAGTTTCCAAATGGTAAATGCGTATGTTATGAGGTGTGTCGTGTGTAGTGTAATAGTGTAGTGTAATAGCTAACTATTGTCATAAATTTTAAATTACTTAAATAGGTATTGCGGCTTGATTTACCACGACTTCACAACTTGTGATAGTGATATGTGCAGCCAAAGAGTGTTGGCTCTGAAATTAATTTTCCCGATCGAACAAATGAGCAAAATAAAATGATATCTATCGAAAACTTAAAATTACCTTTACCACGGCTTTTAGCGACTTGTCCTTGTTGAAACTAATGATATAAATGCATAGTTGTAAAAATATGTTTTTTCGGATTAACGCGCTGTATGTCGGATCGTACCTAGATCTACGCGAGACACAATGTTTATGTAATATTGTGTCTTATATACCAGTAGACAAGAGGTTAAATAATACTTAATTCTTTTTTATTTTCACTTTCTATTTACCTTCTATTAATTAAACCCCATAAAATGGTTGAAATCTAATTTTTTACCGACTTCACAAAAAGGAGGAGGTACTATGTTCGGCTGTTTGTATGTTTTTTTAAGAGCAAGTTTCAACAGCAGGTGCTCAGTCATCGATTCCTCGCACTCTGGCCGCGCTCAATGGTCTCTTGGATTCTAATCCAACAAATTGATCTGTTCGCGGATGGATGGAAGGAGATTTTGTCGGAATGCCTGAAATACTGCGAAGGGAACTTATGAATGCTGTTAATTCTACTATATTCTACTTATGTGTAAAGTCGGTTACTTTATTGTTCATCCGTGATCTCTGACGTGACTCGCAAAATACTAAAAAACATGTTAAAATATCAGGTTTTGCGTTCTAATGATGTTACTAGTGACCAAGTCAGTTTAAAAACTTATACTTTAATTGGTTGGTCTACCCTTGCATCTGTTAAATAAAATAAAATAAACTAAATCATTATTTACTAAATAAAAACCTACTAATCAGAAAAGCAACATTAGAAAATATGTAGAATCAATTCATTTTAAACATCAACCACACAGCATCTACAGCTACAGTGTAATTAGTGACATGTTGCCCGGCCACGTCCCCTATCCCCGAGCGACAACGGGCCAACAGTTTCCAGCCCCGTACGTCGCTGGGACACTGATTGGAAAAACGTTCAACAAACTGTGTCATTTGTCGGTGGTAATTGTTAAAAGTGTCACTGCCCACGGCTGAACACATCACCATGCTTGTTTGCTAGGGGTGCGATGGAAAATAGTTTTACATAGTTTATAGTTTGTTATACGTGTATTGAAACTTTCCCATGGGATTTTCGCGAATGTAGGCTAAAGAAAGTGTTTGAATTAGGTTTTTGTTAAATTCTTTATTAATAAAAAGTAGACATATGTAAATATGAATTGAAAACTTATAAACTAAGTTTTTTAACAATAAAAAATGGATATTAGTTGGAACGTGTCGAAGTAGTCCTGTTGAAGTAAAAAAAACAAAGTCGTATTTGTGTAATGCACGCTTGTCTACTCTATTGTGTATATCTACTCAATACACGCTACATACCTTACGATTTAACTGTGCAGTTTTATCTATTCTTGATTCGATCCAGTTAAAACTTTGCAGTTCGACTATTTGCTCTACACACGATCACGAATCTTACGATTTAATTGTATAGTTCGACTGTACAGTTAAAACTGTACAGTTAAATTTGTAAGATGTATAGTTGCTAAGGATTGGTAAAAAATACTTACACGGAAGCCATTATTCTGCAGGAAAGGAAGTGTCTGTAGTAAACGGTGTAAAAATATATTTTATTTCGTTATTATCATTTTTTTGTATTTGTGTCAGCTTTTTATAAATGTAATTTAAAGCATTTTACTGGAAAAATGGTGGCCCAGTTTATTATGTCATCGCTTTGACGTTTTTGTTATTATTGTGATTATTTTTTTGTTGTTCTACTGTTTATTTCTGTATGGCCTCGCCCTGTACTTATTTGAGAGATACTCTTTGGGTCAACTTTAGTTGTAGTTTTTGGTTGTGAAGTTTAATATGAACAGCGATAGTAACTAATTAATTAATTGATTGATGCGAAGCGATTGATGGTCCGATTCCCGGGTCGGGCAAAGTATTACTGAGGTGATTTCGGTTTTTCGAAAAATTTCTCAGTAGTAGCACGGAGCCTAGATTTGTGTCCAGTATATGGCAATAGGCTCACCCCCTGTTACATGGGACTTATAACACAAATGGTGGAAAGTGGGTGTATAGCGGCTTTACGTGTCGTAATGAGCACCTCTGTGCCTACCCCTTCGGGGATAACAGGCGTGACGTTACTTTCTTTTAATTAATTGATTCAGATGTTCTTGATTCAATGCATGCTGTGATGTCCTTCAAATGTTGTGCATTGGTAACAAGGTTACTGATATTAATTTAATGATAATTATTCAGCAACAACTGGATGTCGAAATAAATATATAAATATAAAAATAAATAAAAGTAACTCACTTTGTCCACTCCACGCTGTGGTTTTTCAAAAATAAAATACTCCGTACATTTTTCCGACTTGTTTAAGATATTTCATAAAACCAACAACTTTAATAACTTGTGGCCATATCTGTAATGTTTTGAGCTGTTAAGTCAACAAGAATAGATGCGGTTTATATTTATTTTTATACTATAAAAATGCGAGTACTGTTAGCTCGCTGTCACCGCGCGAGCTATGCATTCCGAGCTGAATTTTATGCAACACTTACGTTCTACTCGTAACTGAATAATATTACGAGGTACCTTTAATAATATATTTTGCAAATATGTGTATTTTGTAAATAGGAAACGTGTCACTTTAACGTATCTATAATATAATGTACAAGAGATAATTTTACAATTTGATATGATTTTTGATAATTCATAAAGATTTAACTATAATAAATGATCGAAGGGTAAAAATGCCAAAATTTTTTACTTCTCTCCAGAAAATCACATACAAATCTAAATATTCGTACGTACATCGTTAATAAAAAAAATAAGAACACCTCATATAAAGCGGCTTATTGACATGCCGGGGCAGCTTAAACAGTGGCGTAATCCTTAGTATTAACGGAATAGAGATGAAATATTCAATGTTGGGGCCGTGGGGCATCGCATCGCCGACGTCGGAGCATCGTACGTCTTGCGGGCGACACGTGGCCACACTTCCCCGATGAGAGATTTACCGTGGGTGCCGGGCCCCGCGCACGTTATTCTGTTTGCAAATGATCCGATATTTATCCATCGCCCCAGGGGCACACAGGCCCCAGGCAACGATTTTATTGCTTTATATGCGCCCGACGATTTTTACTTCGATGTTTTAAAGGATACGGGCAGCGGCAGATATTTGAGTTGGGCGTCGTGATTATTTTCAGGGCGAAGAAAATATTTGATATGTCTTACTGATTTGTATGTTGTGTGATTTAATATGTAAGGGAGGGTAAGGTATTATTTATTTATGTATTATTTTCTTCTTTTATTTACCTTTCTTATCTTTGAATCAAAGATATCAAATCAAAACAACCAAAGACTTTGATTTAAGTAACATAAAAAATACATATTAGCTGGATGTGTTAGCACATATCTCGAGACAGCTGTTCTCGAGATTTCTGAAGAAGAAGTAGAATTATTTCTATACCGAAACTAGCTTTCTTATAAAACTAACAGTCTCGTCAAACGATAAACAACAGTGAATATAGGTTGAAAATGTACCTAAATAGCTGGTTTAAATGGCTGCTCATCAGAGACAAAGGAGAGGTGAAAGAGGTGAGAGAGAAAGTCCCTCTTTAAACATGAATTTAGATAGATTTTATTAACAAATCTTGTTTTATCTCTAGCATATTACAAAATGTACCGTACTGGAAATGTAGTCCCGTAGGCGAATGCACATATACTAGGTATTATAACAACAACAGTTTTTCACCAGTTATGTAGTGAATCTTACATAAAAGGGATTGCACCTGTTGTTATACATCAGAAGTAATTTTAGAGCTGAGAAGTTATCTATAGCACAACAAAAATCGAACAATGGCAATTTGCTCGGCAGTCACTAGGCAGGCAGTTCAGTGCTGAACATAGGCCTCCCCCAATGATATCCAGATCGATTGAAAGAACGAATGATCGAACTGCATCCAGCGGCTCACTGCGATTTGAAATTGGTCATCTGTCCACATTATAGGTGGACGTCTTGCGCTACGCTTGCAATTTCGTGGCTTCCATTCGAGAACCGTCCTCCTTTTTGCCTCCTGCCTTCAGTAGTAAGTAATTTGATAAAATACTTAGATGGTCAGACCGTCTGATCGTCGTCATGCTTATTATGATTTCTGATTAGGTATATCTTGCCAATACCAGCCATTTTGTCGATATAACTCCAACTTTCTGGTTTACACCCAACGTTAAATACATCCTAGTCGTCACTCCAGAACAAGTTATGAAGGTTGTCTTCAAATTATTTATTTTATCAAAGTCTTTATAATTATCAACGTTTCTCATCATCACACCAAAAAAAGAACATACCACTTAACATACTAACCAGGAACCTCCTTTAAACTATCAAGTGCCAATCAAATTGCAAACTGCGATCGACTAATTAGACAGTGATCAAATAATAGGCATTAAAACAAACAGCTTCGTCCTCGATTTACCCTACTGGGGGCATTTTGTTAGTTCAACCCTCCCTGGGGGAGAGTTGCGAACGTGCGACTATTTGTCTTGCGACCTGACGACAAATTGAGCGGCAGTCGCGTCGCTTTATTGCTTGCCTGTGTACCGTGACGTCACCAAATGAGTACGAAGGGAAATGGAGATAGAAACTGGATTTTTTTTTATACTTGGTGCAGATTGAAGATGTGTGTGATCTAGGTAACAAGTATGTATGTATTGGTTGTGTTTTATTAAGTTCTTCAATAGAATATACCTTTATTTGTCAATCTAAGAAGGCAGTGATGTATTTAGTTATTCTGAGTTTGTAACTCTTTAGTGCAAGTATGTAGTTAATGTTAGCTTGTTCTGTTTTAGTACCTCAGATATTTAGAGCTTTATTTTTATTCTAGGTTATGCGTGATTTTATTGCTGCAACATGGCTGGTGGCATATTTGATGTAATTTCTTTATTTCTTTGTAGTCACTTCATCGTCAATACATCAATTACAAAATGCCAACTACTGAACTTAAACCCCTTGGCAGTGCCACTTTAGAGTCCACGACCTGGTTGTCACTAAAAACAATGTCTCAAAAAGCTGGAAGTTCATTGGTAAATTCAATTTGTAAGTTAAATTTCATTGGCCATTCAGCGAAGTTCGAGAGCGATTGGAAGTTAAGAGAAGCGTGTCGGTTCCGTATAATGTTTGAACGGTTTTGAACTTTGTTTCAAACGAGATAAGCATACGGAAGCTTCTACACAAGTTCAGTGTATTAAAGTATTCATGTGTTTACACTACACACATGAAGGTAATAGAGGTTCCGTGTGAACCTGGTTTAAGAGAAATTGACCTCCACACTTGTGGCGACCAGCGATTTGTGGATAAACCTCAAGTTTTCAAACTAAGCATAGATTACCATGTTTGCTCAATGCGGGTTGGTGATTTCAAACTTGTAATTAGAAATTATAAGCCCAGGTTTCCTCACGATGTTTTCCTTCATCGATCAGTGGTGTCTAAATAATCTTAGAAAGTACATATAACTTGGAAATAGCCACATCGGTACTTGCCGTTGGTAGGTTTTTAGGTAGGTAGCTTCGAACCCATACCCTCATGTATGAGGCATGAGGAGCGTCTCAAAATTGCAGAATATCATTATCATAAAAGTATTCATTCAACATTTATTTTACTTATAGTTGTCTATAACCGCGATCAACAAGCCTTGTAAAACATCGCCATACCTACCTACCTATGTCTACTGTATACGATATACAAAGTCCATAGCGCGGCATCTTCCGATATTGTTTACCCCATGCACCATTCGATACCTGTTGAACACTTGGATCAAACACTCGTTACGTGACGGAGTGACAATGTTCCGTTAAAACCCCTTTTGGAGGAGTTTTGAGGACAATTTTGTCATTTTTTCAAACACGTCCTTTAGTATCGAACACTTAGGAAGCCATTATTGGTACAAACTTGGCAAAGTTCAATGTTGTCTCTTCTGATCGTGTTTAAGGAAATGTGTTGAGGGCTGTTTGAGAGTCTGTAGGTGTTCGCAGTTGGGAGTTAGTTGAGAACGATTATTGTATCCAGATAATCGTTTTGGTTTTTGGTGTTTTCTAAAAAGGTGCGTGCGATGATGACTTAAATGTTATAGCGATTTTAATTTTTGGTTAGAAGCCAAAAAAGACTTAAGAGATTAATTTATATTTCTTAACATTCTTGGCAGTTTCTTATCTATGACCAGGTTAAAGGTCCTGCTAGTCATCCTGCATCACATGACCAGAGAGCCATCAGAGCAATTCAATATTTTGCGTCTTTTTATTATTATAGGGACTTTAAATGGAATTATGCATGCAAACTAAAATAAGCTTTAAGATAAGGAAATTAATTGCATTAATTCCTGTATACTTACTTACTCAAAATGTATGATTAGGTATAACATAAATGCGTTGCCGGCCTTTTGGGGGTTAGGAATTTGAGGATTATTGGGGTTTCGGGGATTGGGGCGAGTATTTGGGTTTCCGGTAACCTCATACATCGGTAATCATAGATTACTGCCATAAGAATTGAAACTTAAAACGGGATATTGGTAAATATCCCGTTAGTGACCATGTCAGTTTAAAAACTTAGATTACTCCCATGGCCGTATATGGCTCTCCCATATTTATTATAATAGACAAATTACGTTATTTTAGATTCAATACTCTAATACGTAAGAAAAGCGTAAATAAAACCAAGGGAACGAGTTACGAAATCAATATTTCTTCAATACATAAATTAAACTAAATGTATTACCCTCCAGGGGATAATAACACGTACGCCTATAAAATTAGAACACAATTTTCTAGTGAAATATATATCCAAATGAGTATGATGACAGTGTTACCTACTGATGTCCAATAACCCTCTCGGAACGTCTATCTTAAAGTTTCATCCAATCTGTCCATACCAATATTATAAATGTGCCTGTGTGTGTGTTTGTTTGTCCGTCTCTCACGGCCAAACGGAGCTACGTTGACGTGATTTTTAAGTGGAGATAGTGATGTAGATTGAATTCAACAAACGTAACGAAATAATTGACTTTTAAGAATACGCAAAAATTTAACGCAATCATTGCTCTACAGTGTACTATGCGTCATTTGACGGGTTGAAAGTCCCGTCAAAATCGGTTTTGTTTTTCCGGGTCTAGGTGTTGTTGTACTTCTATGTTTCTAAACGCACCCACGACACATAACAGGAAAAAATCCTAATGTGGGGCAACGTTTAAAAAAAGACCCAACAAGTGAAAATAGAATAAAAAAGTCCAGTTCCAACGAACGTTTAACTTTTATTTTTGAACCTAAGTTTTGCGACTAAACACTGGAATCTAGTTTGCTGTCTAACAGCCGTGGCGACATGTAAAAAATACAGCAAGCGAGTTTGAAGCCAGACAAAGCTAATTGTAAGCTATGTTTAACAAGAATCCAGGGTAAAACGACGGTCTTTTAGCTTGAAACGATTTTCTGCTTAGATATTTATTTGCATTATGCGCACTTTGCTCTCATAATTCTTTACCCATTCACGTAATTTATTTGCACTCTGAAGCCTGAAGCTGAGTATTAATTTCCTCCTTTTTAGAGTGATTATCTATTTTTAGGAGCTTCAGTTTGGAGTTTTAACGTAAGGTATTCTGTGATTTTTTATCTTAAAATTTTCAAGTTGGATATATCAATGCAAGACTTCAAAATTATTGGGATAGCGATCGTAAAGTGTAGTGAAATTAGTTCACAGGAATTTACAATATCGTCAACGTCACGCCTTTATCCCGAAAGGGGTAGGCAGAAGTGCATGGTACCTACATTACGGCATTTAATGCTACGGGCCAATGTACGCCCACTTTTCACCATGTGCATAAGTCCCATGTAATAGGGGTTGAACCTATTGCCGTATACTAGGCAAACTTCCAAACTCTGAATTTCTCAGTGGAAAAACCGAATAAGGCCCAGTAATATTTTGTTTGACCTGAGAATCAAACGAAAGACTCCTTGCCCGTAGTAGTAGTAGTAGGAGGCAGTTTTCCCCAAAATTAGATAATTCACCTACAGACTAACTCATTCTCAATTATTGTAATACTTTCTTCTGTTACCTTTCCAATTACTACTCGTCATTGTTTTACCTATCCACTTCAGTACTAGATATATGGTAGATATCCCACCCACTCGCACGAAGCGGTTCGCTTTAAGATTCCTTGTGCGGACTGCTAGGGAGTGGAACTCCTTGCCGGAGTCTGTGTTTCCTGATGGGTATAACCTGGGTGTCTTCAAGGCCCGAGTGAATAGGTTGCTTATGGGCAGACGTGCTCCACAGTGGGCCGCATCATCACTTATCATGAGGTGAGATAGCGGCCAAACGTCGACCCATCAAATGTACTACGCATATAAGTTCCAAGTTCTCTCAAAACGCATACAGATAAACAAAGGCAACATAATATTCGTATATTATTATCCTAAAACTAATTCATAGCGATAATGAAACTGATACACAGAAAACAATAAAACAAGGGCCAAATAACGTGGATTGTGTCGGAAAAATCAATTGGACCGATTTTATCACGATCAGCACTTGAGTGGTGCGATATAGGTGATAAAACTAAAGCCGATAACGCTTGATAGCGCTGTATAAACCTCACTGGTGATAGTGAGGTACTGTGCCAGTCCACTGGAGCTGTGTGGAGCTTTGGGGATCAATTGTTTCTTTGTCTTTTCTTGTTATCAGCAGACTTACTGTTGAAAATAATCTCAAGTAAATCCCAAAAATCTCAATAATTAAGTCAAAGACAACTCAGTTCTACGGCATAAAACGTAATTAAAAAAAAAAACGTAAAATGTATCATACACACACAACGTCACGCCTTTTATCCCCGAAGGGGTAGGTAGAGGTGCCCATTACGACACGTAATGCCGCTATACAATGTACACCCACTTTTCACCATTTGTGTCATAAGTCCCATGTAATAGGTGGTGAGCCTATTGCCATATACTGGACATAATTCCAGACTCCGTGCTACTACTGAGAAATTTTCGAAAAACCGAAAATACTCCAGTAATACTTTGCCCGACCCGGGAATCGAACCCGAGACCCCTTGTCCGGCAGTCGCACTTGCGACCACTCGACCAACGAGGTAATATTAACTTAATTAAAAAATAAAAGATAGCCAAAGCTAAAAAAATATTTACTATTTACAAAGCATCAAAAAATTCGTCCGCATCGACGTTAAATAGTAACTATGTAGCGGGTTCGCCTCCAACAAAAGTTTGTTTGATCAAAAAATTGTGGCTCTGAAAATTGATGTATACTTTGTATACCCGTAAACGCACCCACGACACAAGAGAAAATTCAAAAGGCAACGTTAAAAATTACCGGAGCTGCGGACTGCCTAGCGGGTTACCGGGGCTCCGGCTCGAAAGGCAGGAGTAGGAACGGGTGGTTTTTAGTCAGTAAGAGTCTGATACTCCCTCTCGCCTCGCCCAAGGCGAGAGAAGTAATTGGATGGCTTTCCAATTAAAAAAAAAGTACGTCAAAAATTCAAAAGTTTCTTGAAAATGCACTATATTAAACGGAACCAAATTCAATCAAACATTATCAGTTACATATTTGAAGTTCTTTTTAAAGATTCGAAGTATCTGGAATGCAATTGATCAAATGGACCACATACGTGACGTCATAGGTATGCCACTGTGTGATGTCAGTGCAGAATCGCACATTGCATTGATTCGGGATGCAGCATGTTTTCAGGCCCTATCGCTTCTGTTTTGCATTTCATTTTTCAGTATGCTTCATAGTTCAATTGGAATGTTTTCAGTTGGCCAAATACCATCCGTTCGAAACGACATTTTTTCCCTGAATTTTCCACAGATAGGACTTAGTGCTTTGTCAGTCATTTTCTTTCTGGTGTAAAAAATCAAAAACCGCAGAAACAATGCAGAAATAAGTCGGTGATTCTTTTTTTCTTTTTTTTTTATAAATTCTGTGAAGAACTTTTCTGCTTTTTATTTACTATTTTACAGCGTTTTATTTCCCAGTAGTTTGTTTCTTTGTTTGAACGCTTTAGTCTATATTTCTAGAAGTTGTTTATGTCATCAAACTATGTAAAGATCCGTAAGTATTTCCTGGGAAATTTATATTATATTTATAATACAGTGCGTAAAAGAATTGAAAGATAAATAAATCTAATTGTTATATATTTCAAGCTTAAAGAACCCTAGATAATATAATTTATCTCTTATTTAGAATTCCACGAAAGTTTATAATATAGATATTATTACTAATTATTAGTTTTCTAGGAAATTCGTAAACTGGCTGTTTTTGTTATTTTGCCTGGACACATTAGACTTTTGATTAATCACATAAATATTCAATATTTTATTAAATTTATCGTCAGCAGCGCGTTTCTGTCCACTGTTGGATGCATTGACACACCACTGAGTCCATTCTTTATAACTAAAGTTTCTCGGTCGATTTTCAATCATGGTGACGACCTAGACTAGCCCACAACAAACACAGGAGATATAGTAGTGCACTCTCTGTTCCCTGTTGTAAGAAAGGTCAGGCGCAAGAACTTTAAGGCTATACGGTTAAGGCTATACGTGCACGTCTTTGCCCGACGCGAGAATCAAACCCGTTCGCGATACACCACAACAGCCGGATACCGAGCCACTGCATCAACTGTGTAGTCCAACTTACTTCCCCTTAGATATAAAAGGCATACCTATATTAAACATATCATCAATTTCATTAGCAGATTTTGCACCGCTTATTAAAATGTAAACAGTAGTGTTCTGCCGGGCCCCTAACCGTGGAATTATGCTGCCGCAATATGTTGTGTCAAGAGGGAGCGATGACGTCACTACAATGGCGGCCGGGAATTTATGCGTCTGCCAGGGAAGAGCACGTGCGTGGACACCAAAGGGCATTTAGTTGTTATGCGTGAAATGCCATATTTAGACCTTTTGTGCATAATTCTTGTCAAAATAAAGAAATCAATTCAAACATTTTTTTTTATATCTAGGTGCTATGGCTGCATCCGTAACATTGATCCGCGTTGCATGAGGGTAAGTGGCGTTTAGTTTCCCTGTTAAATTGCGGTATCATTTACTTTAACTTAATCTACTTTATTCCATTAAGAATTGTTGGTATAATTACTAGCACTACGGCTCTGTCGCCACAGTTACTTGCAGTTGTAGCAACTAATTTACTAATCTACAAGACAACACAATGTCACGCCTTTTTATCCCCAAAGGGGTAGGCAGAGATGCACAGTACGGCTTGTAATGCCGCTATACTTGCCCTTGTCTGCAGTCGCACTTGCGACCACTCGAACAACGAGCCAATTAAAGTTCAGACATAAAACATAAAAAAGGATAATAGACAAAAAATCGGTAATTTTTATAAAAGTAATTCAGAGGCCGGTAACTTGAGAACGGTTGAGTTTGAGATATGGGGTTCCCTAGAAATCAGTCAGAAATTATGGAAACTATCTTCTCTTAAAGGATTTAGGGCGACATAACCTCGATCGACCTATGTATATAATGCTGAAGAGTTGCAACTCTTAATATTTAAGAGCTTAGTGCAACAAGTGTACCTTAATACGAAGTCCAGGAATAATTTCCCACGCTGAGGTACATTATGTAGATAGATACCTAAGTAGGTATATTATAACTTAGTATAGATATACGTCGAGCAAGGGTAGCTCGCCGCCCTACCCGAACCAGAGCCATGCGTACGGCGCCCAACGTTCCGCGCGCGTCTCATAGAGCCAGACCAGACCGATGGTACGCATCCATAGGGCTCATGGCTGATCCGGAGCTGTGGATAACGTAACAGGTTACCGGGGCTCCGGCTCAAAGCAGAAGAAGGAACATAGTTGTTTTTAGTTAATAAGAGTCTGACACTCCTTCTCGCCTCACCCAAGACGGCAGAAGTCACTGGATGATTTTACTCCCCTCAAAAAAGCATCCATTTAAAAAAAAAGTATAAGGGCCGTGGCACACTGTAACAGCTCGGCTACGGCACGTCGTTTCTGGCTTTGGAAAATCTTAGGCGCGCGAACCATGCGGTTACAACCAGCCTCCGTTGGCTTTTCGTCTTGACGTTATGAAATATGTACCATACGACATTCGATTTAATGTTCAAAATTAAATGACAAGTTAATAGCTGGATGCCGTCACGGTGCTTGCACAATGTGCTATGATCTTTAATTTTGACAATCTGTTGGAATTATAGTTCAGTATCGTGCTCTATCGCTTATTTGCATTATCTATTTGTGTATGTATACGTACTTCACTGATTTTGTCAATACTAATATTAATTTTCATATTGTATGACGAGTTGGCAATAGTTGGTACTGAGTCATAACCAGATGAAAGTTAATATTACCGCTGTGTCATGGACCAATGAAATAAATATAAAATGTAACAAAAAGGATTTTTACTGAATTCGTGTTCACTCAGTGCTCAAAAGATTTGAATGCTGAAAACGGATCTTCGTCACGCCTTTTATCTCCGCAGGGGTACGCAGAGAGAGGTGCACATTTCGGCACGTAATGCATACAATGTACACCCACTTTTTCACCATTTGTGTTATACGTCTAATGTAATATGGGGTGAGCTTATTGCCATTTACTGCATCGAATTCCATACTCCGTGCTACTTCTAAGAAATTTTCGAAAATCCGAAAGTAGCCCATTAATTCTTTGCAGTCACACTTGGGAGCACTCGACCAACGAGGTAGTCGGATGTTAATGATGATACAGCAAACATACATAATGAATATGGACATATAATGTTACAGAAACAAACATCACCAATATAGGCCACGGCACAGATTTCCCAACACAACACTTAAAAAAAACACAATAGATTTTATTTGAAATGAAGCAGATAAATAAAATCCACGGCAAGCTGAAGCCGTTCTCAGATTATTGGTTCGTTCGGTGGCCATATTGTGTTTTCATGCCACTTGTTAGCCCCGCACGCCGGCGGGCTGGCCCACTGGCATGCCGCTGTTATTAAAAAGTTTGTAAACACCTTGTACATAGCTTACGTACTTATGTTATGCAATAAACAATGGATTGGACTCGTCTTTGAATGAGACTGTGACCTCTGTGTTTCGTTTACGAAGAGACCAAAATTAGGCTAAAAGTACTTTTTCCTACTCGTAATATATTTATTTTTTATATTTGTTTGGTCGCCGTTTGGTCACTATCTTGCCTGGTGGGAAGTGATGATATGGCCTAAACGGAAACACAGACTCCGGTAAAGTGTTCGCACAAGGAAGCTTCACGCGAAGCGTTTCGAGTTTTTTCACCGATTGTCTTGTGGTTCGATGATGGTAAGGACTAGGGAGAATTAAGTTGTACAATTCCCTCGCACGCTCATCGAAACGTCTCCGGTAAAAAAATTTAAAGGCTTGTAACTTTGCGCATCCACAAACGCATTATCGTTGATGAGCTTCTTGGTACTCCTATTGAAATTGTATTTTTTTATTAGACTGACACTATAACAAACTATATAGAACTTAATGACCCCTTTCGAAAATTAACAGTACCTAGTCTGAGACAAAGTATGGAACTATGTATGACTACGTGCTATTCTCGTACTACGCTAAAATACAGTTTTCCTTCACAGTATCGTAGTGCAAGTCTTATTAAAGTTAGAAGTCTATTTATTCCACGACATCAAAGAAGTGCTTTAGTGCTTTGACAAAGTTCCAAATGAGTTCCCTACTTGTCCAACTTCTTAGTGAGGGAGACAGCCAGCAACTCTTTACATCGTATTGTTTACTCTAGCTACGTAATCCTTGCTGATATTGTAAACATAAACAAACAAAGCCTTTCTTTGTCTATCTTTTGCTACGGAACCATCTTTAGGCATGCTCGGATGGTTATATTTTGAATATGAGGCTGGAGATTGCTTCCCTATCCTATATACGACCAAACCGAGGTATTACTTGTAGTAAGCAAATAATTTTGGTATGGCTGACCCAGTTATAACTTACATTTGTTTATGAAATTGCACACGTGCCTGTTATACTTATATACTAATTTAATTTTTTTTTCATTACATTAACAACAAACATTACATCCTTAACAGACATTATATTAAAGAAGGGCCAAATTAAAAGTACCCTTAATCGACGAGCATGCATGAAAAGACTGATGACTGTTGATGAAGCGAAAGAGGTATGTAAGATTCGCAGCAATTGGCGTTCCATTGTCTCTGCCTACCCTGCCTGCCCCCACGGAAACAGGCGTGAGGTTATGTATGTAGTATTTATTTTTTTATAATCAATACATGTCAGCACATTTTTAACCAGGACCACATGCTTGTACCTAGTTCAGGTTCTATATAGATTAAGCTCTAAGTCTAGTTCAGGATTTATACGAATGCACTAAGGTCTCCAGGCAATTTTGTTGAACAATGTACCTTGTACAATACGATGTATACTTATACAATATAGAATGTACGCAGCAATGTAGTATATATATCTAGTGCCAATTGCCACTAATTGGCTTAACTTGATTGTCTAATTAAATTAATGATTAATACCTGTGTAAACCAATATCGCTTTGAGTTCGAGGGTCCGATATACCTACATATTATATCATTGATTGAGTACCTACTCGAGATGTTATCAGATTGCTTTAATTATAAATGATTGATTAATATTTATTTCGCTTTTTGGTGTAAGTACAGTTTGCCAGATTTCTATTTTTTTTCAATATTAAGTAAGTAAAAAGAAAACTCGACTGCTTCGTTGGCCGAGTGGTAGCAAGTGTGACTGTCAGGCAAGGGGTCTCGTGTTCGATTCCTGGGTCAGGAAAAGTACTGCTGAGCTTTTTTCGGCTTTTCAAAAATTACTCAGTACGGAGTCTGGAAATGTGGCTGGTATATGGCAATAGGCTTACCCCCTATTACATGGGACTTACAACATACATTGTAAAAATTGGGTGAACAGTGGCATTACGTGCCATAACGTGCACTTCTGCCTACATACAAAAAAAAAGATTAAAATATTGATACATCGACGAGAAGTAAAAATCAATTTGTGATTGTCCTTAATACAAATATCTTAAAACAAAAGCAGAATAAAGAAGAAATGCGATATAGTCACAGGATATAGTAGACAAAAGTCAACTAATGCAAAACATATTACATCCTTATTTTTAAGACTAATTCAATATAAATTAACTACTGAGTTATTCTCTAATTGACCTCTCTAAGCATTTCAAAAAGGCCACAAAATATAACGAAACCTGTTCAAAGTCCGTCTGGCGTTAATTGTTCATTGAGTACGCTAGAGAGGCGTCGATCGACGCAACAATCGGCGCCTGTACGGGCACTTAACACTGGAGCTGCAAGCCTGCTACATTGTTGGCGATCCGTGGCTCACCTCTAGGGTTATCGATGTCGATTGATACTAGATAGCTATTTACAAATCGAGGGTTGAACTTAACTAGATAATTGCGAGCTACTAGAATTTCTCTGATTGATACTAATAACTTGATTGATTTCAAGTTCAATTTAGAGAGAGAATGCATGCATATATAATTTATGTAAATAGATTTTATTAGTGGGATTGTGTAATCAGAGAGAAAATTCTTTTGAATGGTAGTAGCTTAATTAGACAGTTGAAATCAATTCTTTATTGATCCGTCGTGTGTTTAGCTTTTCTACATAATTCGTAAGCAGAATGACAGGGTTGTCTCATTGAAAAATTAATCTTATCTGGGTCATATTAAGCTTTTAGTTTAGTTATGCTTTAATGATGATTAGGCACGTATTTTTTTTTATTTTCTCATGTAAGAAAAACGTACTAGATAAAACGAAATAAAGTTTAGGAGTATATACGTCATTTGTACGTACAAAACGTACCTAGAAAGCATTTGTTCCGTAACAAAATAAAAAAAATACGTGTCTAATATAATCTACAAGACGGGAATTGAAATAAAAATTAGTCATCTACCCTATTGTTAGAGCCTGATTGAAAATATCTAGAATAGATCTATTCATTCATATAAATGACTGAATCTAATTGAATAACTCCTTTTTGTTGTGTTGCTCACTGTCGGAACAAAATATGTATAAAATAAAAAAATAACGGACCAATCGCGAGTCGGGTTCGCGTACGTTTCGGAATGGTATAGAACATTTCCTTTGTAATTTCGAAAAATAAATGGCATTAAAATAAACTAGAGTAGGAAAATACTTCAAAATAAAGTTGTTACGTCAATACAAGAAATAGTGACATTATCATCAACTGTCTAGCTATCACAGTTCATGAGATACATCCTGATGACAGACAGACAGACGGATAAAAATTAAAAAGATTGGTAGCAAAGTTGGATTCCAATTATTACCCTTTATGGAACCCTAGAAAGCCAGGGAACAGCAAACGAGGCAACTCCAAAGCAGTGTTATTAAATTTTTGAAGGTAATTCTTTGTCTATTTTTTTAATGATGTGCTTTTTACGGACGTCTGATTTCCAAACAAACTTGTATTGTAAAAAAAGTATTGGCAATTTGCTAAATTATTTAGACACGATCGAGTTGTTACTTGTTACTGAACAGCAAACGAGAAACTTCGCGTATCATGTTTATTTATTTTTTAAAGAGTTTGCATTACTGCTTACATGTGTCTGGCGATGAATGTTGCACATCAACCGAGCGACCAACCAATCACAATAACTATTGGTTTGAGACACAATCGGCCAAGTTAGTGCGAATAGTGATATTGTTTACGCTACGCAAAGAATTACCTATAGTTTGAATTTTTATTGGAAAACTGCATTATATTTTATCGATTTTTCCGAATTTTCCTGCAGTGCAGCGTACGATATTGTGTTGAATATTTGTAATATTAAAATATTTTTGTTACTATAATTTGTCCTCTCATTTTCTACTAGGTCTCTGCTTAGCCATTCGTTATCGGTAAATTAAGATTTACCAGTAAAACCCGAACCTGTGATGTCGGGATCGGGATAAAAATGATCCTATGTTGCTTCTTAAAAAGTAAAATTTACACCGGAAAAGATTTTTTGAATCAACCTAATTAACTTCAGAGCATATTAAAGACGTTATTGTAAGGCAACTTTCTGCTTTGCACAGCAAAACTGTGGAATGAGCTGTCTTCGGCGGTATTTCCGAACGACCTTCAAAAAAGAGCGTTTTAAAAGGCCGACAACGCACCTGTAACTCCTCTGATGTAGCGGGTATCCAAGGGCGCTGCTGATCGCTTAAAATCAGGTGACCGGTCTACTCGACCACTATTCCATAACAAAAAAATGGTATTAAAACATAGGAAGACAAAATTGTTCACCTACATTGATCTAGAATTAATAATAATCCTTGAAAGTACTACGGGCTGGCTTTACCTGTACCGTGCAGGCGATATAGGGTTGAAATTCCTTGGTGAGCGGTATCGGTGGTTGGGTTAACCTTTGCATTCTTGCGTCCCGCACGTCAATATACGATGGATGCCATTTTAGATGAATACGACTAACGGTATTCGTTTTGCATACTTTGCTCTGAGAGATGCGTTATTAAAAAGTTAATGGAAATATTGTTTAAAATTATTGGTTGCGGATATTTTCCTTTTTGTGGCACACAGAGGCACTTCGGGGGAATTTTTAGTAAGAGTATGATCATTTTCTTTTCTAGATGAGAAAATCCACTAAAAAGCTTTGTCACTTGGTCTCAGTCAGAAAAAACTGATGTATGAGCAACGTTAACAACCTGAAAGTCAGCAGGGACTTATAGCAGGAAAAGGGAAGACCTAAATTATCCTGGAATTCTTTACTAATAATTAATGCTATGAATGCAAATGTTTTTATCCTAGACACTAGATTTCATTGTATGGAAAATCAAAGAAATCTGTTTATTGTAGGGTAAATTAAGCTTTGTTTATTTAGAATGCTAAGGAAAATTTAGTTCTTGGAAGCAAATAAATAGAATCACAACCGTTTTTTCAATTCTGAGTGAGTTCCGAGTATTTTATTAGTTAGTATCGTATAAAATGCAATAAATTACATTTAGAATAAGCGTATTTTATTGAGAAACGAGTAATTTTTATAAAAAAGATAACACACAAAAACTATTATTAACTAATACTGTTTGTTTATTTGTTTTAATATTATTCTGTAGAGATCTGTAAAAAATCTCTGTATATGTAAGAGCTACTGTCTTACAGTTTGTCTTCCTTTGTTTTGTTTAATAAAACGGATTCCACACCTGAGGAGACGGCTCAAATTGTAACTTTACTCGAGTCTGGTGCGGACAGCGGGAAGTGGCTCGCAGGTCGCAGGCTTTATGTAAGTCGGTCAAGGATAATAAAAAAGTATAGGTAGGTAGCTATTGTATACTCTTACTTGCAAATTCGTCTGTAGGTAGAGATTAATGTACAATATTTCTCCAAATGACCTTGCAAACTTTGCACCAACAAGTTAAAAACATCTCATCTATATACATATAATGAAATCGTAGAAAAGTGCTGTCTGTACATTGAAAATAAAAATAAAAAAAATAGCAGGGGTTATTGTTATGTCGATGTCGAACCCAAAAATGTAATTAACTTTTTTTTTGTCTGTTTGTCTGTTTGTCTGTTGGTCTGTTTGTCTGTTTGTCTGTTTGTCTGTTCGTCTGTGCGCGCTAATCTCAGAAACGGCTGATCCGAGTTGGATGCGGTTTTCACGAATATATTGTGGGATGCTTAAATTTACATTTAGTGTTTGTTTCATGTCAATCGGTTCATAAATAAAAAAGTTATGTCAAATTAAAGAATCACGTCGAACATTCTATGCTTATACCATTAATCTCCGCAACTATTTGACGGATTTGGTTGAAATTTGGTACAGATATAGTTTAGAACCTTTTTTTTTTTTTTTTTTGAGGGGGAAAATCATCCAATGACTTCTCCCGCCTTGGGTGAGGCGGGAGGGAGTGTCAGACTCTTACTGACTAAAAACCACCCCGTTCCTTCTCCTGCTTTGAGCCGGAGCCCCGGTAACCTTTTACGTTGTCCGCAGCTCCGGATCAGGCATCAGCCCTACTGGGCCCCATCTGTGGTGGTCTGGCTCATTGAGGCGCGCGCGGAACGCGACGCGCCGTACGCACGGGTCTGGTTCTGGTCGGGCGGCGAGCTACCCTTGCTCGCCGTCCGCAGACCCGCACTTACGGTGGCCGGAGATCGTCACGCGATCCCCGACGCCCGGAGTGTCTTCTGCGGCGGCTGGGGCGTGAGGAGGATCGTTCCCTCACGCGCTCCGCCTCCTCCTTAGCTAGCATAACTGCTTCGCAGAAGGAGGAGACGGCGTCCCATTCCCCCTCGCTCCGCACCATGGCCTGAACCAAAGCCGGACGCGAGAGGTCACCGTCGCCGATCACATCCCTAAGGACACGGCGGTGCTCAGCCCATGCAGGGCACACCGCTACTGTATGCTCCACCGTGTCCTCCGGGTGATCCACGCAATGCCGACACCCGGGCGTTTCCTCCCGCCGAATCCGAAACAGGAACCTACCGGAACTTCCGTGTCCGGTAAGCACCTGCGTCAGGCGGTAGGTGAGGACGCCGTGACGCCTCTCTAGCCACTCCTCAAAGAGGGGACTTACCGCTGCTATAACAGCGAGCCCAATAGTTTAGAACCTTAGAAAGGACATAGATATATCTTTATTTCAAAAATTAAAAAATAAAAATAAGAAATAAATTATTTATAAATAATTCTATGTCGATCGTTACACGACTTCGGTTCATGTTATTGTTTTAATTCATCGAAAAAAAGTAAATAAATAGTAAAAAGGTATGAAAAAAATAATATCAATATAATAAAACATTTAGTACAAAGAAAATGCTCTAACGGAGTATAGATAATTCTATGTCGATCGTTACACGACTTCGGTTCATGTTATTGTTTTAATTCATCGAAAAAAAGTAAATAAATAGTAAAAAGGTATGAAAAAAATAATATCAATATAATTAAACTTTTAGTACAAAGAAAATGCCCGAACCGAGTATAAATAAATAATCCAAGTTGTCTTTATCCTCGATAGATGGCGTTGGGATCGAAATAGATCGCGCTATGGTTTCGTTACATTCATTTGGTTGGGTATCGGCCGAGCGCTTCGGTACTATTGTAGAAAAAGTGTATTATCAGTCGTATGATTATTTGTCTGTAGTGGTCCTGCTGTTTCGTATATTCTAAATTGGTTTCGTTGTATTTGTCAATTAATAAGTTTATTTGTTGGGTTTTCCTGGTTTTTTGGTTAAACTATTTAACGTAGGTTTAGTTTGATATCGATTATTAGTAGTTACTGTAGTTAGTTTGTTTAATAAAATTGTAAGTCTAATTTATAAATTAATTAGATTAGATTTAAGTCGTTTCTTTTAAATTATTTAGTTTAAGCTTGGTTATTATAGCATAGAGGATAGGTTGTAATATAGTTTCTTTTTTAATTGTTATAAATTCGTAATTCGTAGCTTTCTTTAGTTTTAAGTTAGTTTAAGTCCGTTTTTAAACTATTTTTTCAATGCCCTAAGTGAGTATACATCTATTAAATTCAAACGCAGAGCTCATTATGTTGATTTTTGAAGAGTTCCCTGGAATATCTTCCACATCTCATTTTTGAAGAGATCCCGCGAGATCGGGAACTATGTGGTTTAAACCAAAAATTTGCCGGAAGTCACTATTCCACGCGAACGAAGTCGCGGGCAAAAGCTAGTCATAGCTAAAAAACAGAAATCAATCAAATACAAATTGCAATAAGTGTTAAAATCGAATGATTAGTGGACATCCATAAATTACGTAGCAGTTAAGTGCGCAATGGGTGCAGTTAGCTAGGGCTGTCCCAAGCTGTAGGTACGGCGAGCGTAGGGCTGCTCACCACAACTGGGGACAACGCGTGCGCGTCGCAAATCGCACGTCAACCCGTGACATTGCATATTATGGGTGTGTTGGGGCCATGAAACTAGCGAGTAGCGATAACTTAAATTCAAGCTATCTATTACACTTATCTAAACCTGGTTTTTTGACAGGCTGATCAACTGTGCTGTGTTTAGGCTTAAGTCATTCTGTTTCCTACATTAAACTCACTGAGGGAAGTGCAGGATACTATTGTTTTTTCTTCTCGTCTCATATTTGATTGATTTCCTTGTGGAACTTTAGTATTCTGGTGTTATATCTACTATAGATACAGGAGTATAGATATAGCATACAGGCGTTGCAGCGGTTTCAGGAGGTTGTGCCATAAAAGGCTAATCAACACAAATCTGCTTTTAGATCTCTTGACAAGTGTTAATTGTATTGCAAGGAGTGCTGCTGTACTTAGTTTCTTATAAAAAGGCGAATTAATGTTTGGTATTGTAATTTTACTACATTCTTCAGCCCCTTCCACAACCCATAAATCTATTGGATTGTGTTGTAATCAAATGTAAAATGGCCACTTGCTACGGTTTTTTTTTCGTAGGGTACCGCTGAAAGCCACGTCACTTTCTACCTATAGATCTAAAATCCATTGGATGAGGCCTATTATGCGTGTAGCAGTGAATGTCTTCTCCATCATAATATGGAATTATAATAATTGTTCTAACCACAAGAACTACTTGCAGAATTTGGAAAATAACTTAATTTAAGTATCTGATTATGTTATTAAATCTGTTAATATATCCCTAAACATGTTAATTAAAAGAAATTGAATATTTCCCGCTGGTTTCCGAGCCCCAGTATAGTGCGCAACGCCTGGTTAGCACCCCGCCCCCACCGAAACGGATCGCGTTTGACAAATTTTTGGAAAGGTATGACAATATGCGCGCACTTGAACCAAACGTACCTGACAGATAGCTTACAGCCGTGACGCCATGTCTGTTGTCATTGTGTCTGTTGTCATTGTCACGGATATCCGAAAACATTACACTACTTTTAGTAAAGAGGGTAAACTGAGTGATCCTGCTGTTTACTAGTTGGTGTTTCGTTCAAGTTATTTTTTAAGCGACTTCAAAACAGAGAAGGTGATTCTCAGTTTACTCTGTGTGTATATATGTATTGCAATTTACTGAAACAATTTTGATGCGTATTTCAGAAAAACATTTGTTACATTTAGGAGCTGGTTTCAGTGCATTAAGTGACTTACTGCCGCACTTAGAGATATTTAATGATTACTTAAACTATTCCTTAGCAACGATTTTGTATCGAAAACAATTGCTAAGGACTGGATTAAGTAACCATTAAGTGACTCTGAGTACGGCAGTTAAATATACTTTAATCTAAAGTCGATGTTTTTTATGTAGTTTATTAATAGTATTTGTCAATTATTTGGGACATATAATGTAAGGGATTGGAAAATAAAGGAGTAAGCATTTACAGTTCATCTAACGCTCGCTCTATGTATGTTCTACGTACATCGATTTATTTCACCTCTGTTGACGTTGCCAACTCAGGTATAAACTAGCCCACCTGTTTAGCACACAGCTACTGAGAATTGGAACTCAATGAAACAGCACTGTATATATTTGCGAGTACACAAATTCTCAGTAGTAGTTCTGTTCTTGTATATCTATTGGTTCCTGGTTCAAAAGGCCATTTCCCTTGCACATGTTTATTGCAAGAAGTTAAGTAAACACACTATTTTCTATATCGTTTGAACTTAGAATTAAAAATGCTTGTGAACCTCTCATAGTAATAGCAAAATGAAAATATTTGACTACAAATAATAATAAAAAATATAAACATAGTAGAATATTTCCTCGTCTGGGAATTCAATCTATCTCCTACGGTTCGGTGGCTGTGTTGTCGCGGCCCGGCCCAAAAGGCCAGTTTATTACTTCAGTATTCAATTAATTTCTTATTAAACATTTTGTTGTGAGGAATTTCTTCGATGGTAATTGAAGAGTGGAAGACTCTTCATAAAGGCCCTTCGTAGTCAGCACCCTCTCCGTGTGTTATGGCCTCTTTTGGACGTAGAGTAGACAGGGAAATATTTTAATATCAAAACATTTTATTTTTTAACTCCTGATGCAAACAAAGGGATGTTTTAGGTGTAATGTCCGTAGCATCATAGCTTCTGAATTGATGCAGTGATTTTAATTTAGTTTGTTTTTTTTTTATATAAAGGGTGATTGAAAGTGGGGAAGAATAATCGAAGGTCTGCAAAGTGCCATGAAAATGAATTATTGATGATGTAATTGAGAGTGTTCCTAACTTGTCTGATGAGACTATTATAAATCGAAAATAGAAGAAACTTGTTCGACATGAATCTTATTTAGTGATCGTATATATCCACTAGCATTATTATATAAATTCTTAATCTTAATTATGTGTTAATCATGCACCGTTCCTAACAGAACTGCTTACATCAAGGTTTTTAATTAGGAGCAGTCCGCTATAAAGCATAAGTATTTTTAACGGGTTTATTAAGCTTGTCTATTTGTACCATTCCTAACGACAGAATAATCTGATATTTAGTGCACGTTCTTAATATTGATGACCATACACATATTCTGATCTATTTTTGTCCACCACTATCTCCACTAAGGATATCAAATGAAAGGGGCTTGATAATAGTTATTTTAATAATATAGAGTATATTCTTCTTCTATATATTCATTTTATAATATTTACTTTTCGAATGAAGAAAACGTGAAGAGGTGTTGTTTAAAAATATAACTTATTAAATTAAACGTAGAAAATAGATGCTAGTTCAACAACACTTAAAATAATATTTTAAATATAAAATATTGTGCAAAATAAGTTTCACTTCTCTTAATAACAAAACGACGCGCGACTTTTACTTAATTTAAAAATTAAAATGCTATTTTTATCTATGCTATACATAGATTTCTGTGGAAAAGGTCTTTGTTTAGTTGGAGCCAATTATTATAGGCTATTTTTTGACGGAGGAAAATTTTCCAATGACTTCTAACCTTGGGGGAGGCGAGAGGGAGTGTCAGACTCTTACTGACTAAAAACCACCCCGTTCGTATCCCAGCTTTTCGATCCGGAGCCCGGTAACCAGCTAGGTAGTCCGCAACCACTTATTGGCTGTTGATTTGATGTGTCAAATAAATAAATAAAGGTTTATGTACTATCAGAGTGTATAAAATGCCTCGTTAATTTTTTTTTACATAAAATCATAACGTCTAACATGTATATTTGTCTTAGACTATAAAACTCCTAATCTTAAACAAGAATTCGTCCACTTACTCTCAGTTAGGTATTTATTGTATCAGAATCGGAACGCATCATGGCGGCTAATACCTACTGCCGCCCCATTGGTCAGAATGTAACCAAACGGGCACATTTTATGCGTCACCATCTTGGAAAGACGACGGCTTATAAATTATAGGCTCGCCTGTTTCACTTTATTTATTGATATTGTATTTTAATTATTATATTTTTCAATTGAAGGTTTTTTACGAAAAAATATTGGAAATTGACTGTTATAATGACATAATATTATAGTTTTAAATGAGCGTATGCGAACTCTATATTGCCTTTCATATTTCGGGAGAATTTAAAACGTAAACACGAAAATTACACTTCATTAATTTTTCAATCATTACTTATAACCAATAAAATATCACTATATTTCATCTGCAAACACTGTTAAGTACATAAAATAATCATATTGTGCAGTCAGACATTCGTAAAAACAACAGTCAATATTAAAAAGATATCCATTTAAAAACGCAATCATGCGTTGATTTCAAAATTCACGCAAGCGTTAAAAACTTATGGAATTCAGTAGCATATTCCTCTTTGCTCATATTAAACTGTAAACTGCGTGGGTGGAGCATATTGTGAAGTGCAATAATTGTAGGGAAATCGTTCAGTTCCAGCGAATAATAAATCTATGTTGGAACATCACTATATTAATTCTGGGAACTGGGGGCCTACTCTAATTCAACGAACGAAAAAACTTCGCAGATTGCATACTACAAATTCTATTTATTGTGAACTTTCGTGAACAAAAATTAACGAATGAAATGAAGATAAATAAATAGGTTTTGATATGAAATGAAAAATAAAACGTTATTTCAAGTTATTCTATTAGTAAATCAGTAAGTATATGGCAATAGGCTCATCCCCTATTACATGGGACTTATAACACAAATGGTGAAAAGTGGGTGTACATTGTATAGCGGCATTACGTGTCGTAATGAACACCTCTGCCTACCCCTTCGGGGATAAAAGGCGTGACGTTGCGTTGCTCTATTAGTAAATCAATAAAACCTACGGCCGAAGATTAAACGAAACTTCGCATTCGAGAACCGGAGCACCCCTACTGGTTGGCGAGAGTAGGTATGTTGTTATACAGTGAGAGAAGACATATGTATAATTTTCTCGCTTTTATAGTTTCTTCTTTTCGACTAAAACCATCCAACTAACACAGCAGCTAAAATGTTCACACACGCGTACCTATATGGGTTTCAATGCAAGCATTTCCAAGACTAAAAATGTCGTGGTGGCCCGGAGGTTTAAGACTTTTCTTGCATGCAGTGCGGGGTCGAAACCTACTAACAACAAGTACCAATGTAACTTATTCCGAGTTATATCTACTTTCTAAGATTATTTAGACACCACTGACAAACGGTGAAGGAAAACATCGTGAGGAAACCTTGGCTTATAATTTTTAATTATTAGTTCGAAATCGCCAACCCGCTTTGAGTAAGCGTAGTCGTGTGGTGCGTGGCGATTAATGGTCAATCCTTCTTCATGCGAGAAAAGGCCGTTGGTCAGCAGTGGCCACTTGTAGGCTGTTGATGTGTGCGAAGTGATTTTCAAGAAATTAATTTCACAGCCTGTTTACACTATAAGAATATATGTAAGCAATATTTTTTTAAACTTCCTTAAAATACGAAGCTCAAGAAAAAAAAATACAAGACATAGTTTCTGAATAGACATCCATAGGTGACCTAATACCCTCAAGTACAATCAAACTCGTCCCCTAAATAAACCGATATACACACAAAACGGGTTTTTATACGGAATTTATTAATTACCGTGCCGCGAAATTGAATTATTATTAAATGTATGGCAATATGTTTGTGCGGGGTCGGGTGCTGTCATTGTTATCCACCCTATCGGATGCACCCCAGCGTGGTCGCGGGTGCATTCCTAGGCACACGTGTTGCGTGCCCGGGTGCAAGCAAGCCGGTGCCGCATTGAAATGGACCATTATAATGCTGATTATGTTGGTAGCTATCATTAATCTTTGTCTTATTAAGCGCTGATGGTGTAACAGGTTCATTTATTAGAGGTGCTGAACTGATAAAGACTAGTGTTGACAGTAAACTTCTTTTTCTTTTAAAAAACGTTGCCCTACATTAGGATTTCCTCCTGTGTCGTGGAACTGTTTACAAACATACAAGTTCACATAAACATCACATTCAGACCCGAAAAAACAATTTGTGGATCACACAAGTAATTGCTCCGTGCGGGAATCGTACCCGGGACACGTTGCCCAGCCACCACACCAACCGTGGAGTCCAATTGAATACTGCAGATACGCTTAAACTAGTCTAGTTTTTATTAAATTAAAAAATAAGTTGGTTTCGTGTTTAGTATGTATGACAACATATCTACACGTCACACTCAGATCCAGAATTTTAATTTTATGGACGACTGCAAATTGTTCTTAACACGAGCTCACTCACATACTCATTGAGTATCAGTCGGTCGTTCAGCCTCTGCGTCAAACATGCTTTTGATTTTTTTTAACGTTGATAAGTCTGCGTTTGGCCACCAACCCGCTTACTGCCAGGACGGCAAAGCGAAGATGTGATTATTTCATAGCCACCATTTTTCAATGAGTCAATACAATATTTCTTATTTATGTTGTATCTGTCCTATTCGTTTCAATCGGGAAGCGAAACCTAACCGGGTTGTAAGGTCTTGTATTTTTAGAGGTTATTTCAGGAGCCTTCAGGCCGTTATCTAAGGCCCGCCCACCTGAACAAACGGCTGATTTTCAGCACTCAGGGTTGCGGCATTCTATGGTTGCGGGCCATGGGGTGCGGGGTTGCGGGGGCTGCGGAGTGGAGGGGGGGGGAGAGGTGGTCGTATTTCACAATTAAATTTTTCTGGCGCGATCTCACGGAGTGTGTTCGCCAAGCAACGCCGCTCTCGCTAGGGGGTGAGAACCAGGCGTTCTCAAAGTTTCTTAGTACTGTGTTATTTTGATGGTTCTTTTTTTTGTTTTTGGCTTTCTAAGTGATGGAAGGATAATGTAGCTACGTATTATTTAGAGAATCTTAAGTCATTTCAATGAAAGTCCAATTAAACTTAGATTTTTTACATGCTTGCAAATCTTCACTTTTGTAGTTGTTTTGTACATGTGTACAAAAACATCATATACATACACCCACCCAAATAGTAAACTGAAACAGTAATTAATGTAGTTTCAAAAGTTATTGAACATCAACAACATAAATAAAAACCTAAGTTAAATAAGTATAAAGTATAATCCAAACAAAAACCACCTGCTACAAAAACAAACCAAATCTTATAAAAAAAAAACGGCAAAACGTTTGAGAACCACTGTAACCTAGTTTAATATCGCAGTGGCGACGACACGGCGTCACGTGCAATCGCAAAGATACACTTACACACACAGCCACACACACACTGACACAACCACTGTGTCCGTGTCCGTGTGACCTGTCTGATATCCACTGTCATAACAATTGAATCGACCCAAAGAACTTATTAAATCACGCCATTTCACATCTTATTTTGGTTGATGCGACGTCAAAACGTGTGGAGCTAGTATCCTTTATCCATATCTCTTTTAATCGTTGTTTTGTTAAGGGTTTGTCAAATGTTTTCGTCATTGGTATTTAATCTTTGGTCATTGAAAAGTTCGCGAGAGCGAGAAGGTAGCCATGCTTACAAACTTTTTTACTTGAGGCAAACGAGCAGACTAATCACCTTATGGTAAGCGATAAGTGCCGTCTGTGGACACCCACAAAACTAGAGGAGTCACAGATGCGGTGCTGGCCTTTTAAAAATTAATACGTTCTTTTCTTGCAGGTTTAAAGGTGGTATCGGTTTGTAAATATTGCTGACAATAGGTCATTTCACAGTTTTACCGTGTGAGGCAGAAAGTTTCCAGAGAAATGGTTTTAGGTCATAATACACTAAGTAGTACATTTTTGTACACGGATTAGAAATTTCATCAAGCAATTTGTGCTCAACATTACCTCAATATCAACCTTTCAGTCTGTCATATCTGGAGTTGCGGACTGCCTAGCGGATTACCGGGGCTCCGGCTCGAAAAGCAGGAGTAGGAACGGGGTGGTTTTTAGTCAGTAAGAGTCTTCCTTCTCGCCTCGCCCAAGGCAAGAGAAGTCATTTTACCCCCTCAAAAAAAGTCTGCCATATCTCCAATACCGAATTCCTATCACTCAATCAAAACCGACTTAATAGACTTCCAATTAATAATAATTATTATGAAATGTTTTAAACCTCTGGCTTCCAAGTTGAGGGATAAAGTTAGACTCATTTTGCGCTCAGTGATTAGTTGTAAAGCAGTTGTTATCTACACTAAGTCTAGCTTAGCAGTTAGCTGCTGAAGCCGGCAGAAGTTGAACTTGTCTGGCTGTTGAACAATTGCGAAGTGTTAAGCTTTGGTTGCACTTTAGAGGTTAATGCTAAAGGCCTGATATAATGTTTTGATTTGCAGTGTGTCCGTATTTTAGTAGAATTCATCTCATGATGCTAGTAGATTCCATTTTATGATCTCTTTCTCTTTCTCTGTCTCTGTATTTGATTTATTTTGACGCTGTGTTGTGGTTACATTGTTCTTACATAATTATTATGTATACAATATGTAATAGATCAAATGATCTATCAGAGAAATTGTAAAAAAAAACTTTTTTTTTGAAAAGAGTAACGTTCGAAGCTACACTTTGCAACGAGCACCTAGCTTCACTGACAGACAGACTGGTTGATAATTCAATCTGATCTGATGTTTTAAAGGTCCCTAATTAAGAATTAATTGAAATAAATGTTTTGACTTTTACTTTGACACGTCACGCAAAAATCTTTTGTTAATATTGACTACTCGTATACATACAACCAGTTACAACCAACTTCATGTACACAGTTTATTTTGTGTTGTACAACTGTACACAGAAAATCATGAAACAACAACATGAACAAACTTCGATATGACTGTAAACTTTTCTTCGTCACTCGTCGACTGCCTCGTTGGCCGAGTGGTTGCAAGTGCGACTGCCGGGCAAGGGGTCTCGGGTTCGATTCCCGGGTCGGGCGAAGTATTACTGGGCTTTTTTTCGAAAATTTCTCAGTGGTAGCACGGAGTCTGGAAATGTTCCCGGTATATGGAATTAGGCCAACCACCTATTACATGGAACTTACAACATAAATTGTGAAATGTGGGTGTACATTGGCGTTATGTGCCATAATGTGCACCTCTTCCTACCCCTTCGGGGATTAAAGGCGTGAAGTTATAAAAAAAAGTTATTTTCTTCGTCAAAGAGTCGCCAGCGGTGCGTGAACGTAGCGTCATCGGCGCGTATACGCCACCGCTACTCGTCCGATCCTTCAGCGCTAGCGGGGCGCAGCATATTTCAACGTACACACACAGTTCACATCCATCTACACGCACACACACACAATACATGAATTCCGACTAAAATTTTAATTAAACACCACTGTGACTTGTGTTTAACTACTAAAATTTTATGTAAACAAGTGTTTGTCTGTGTGAGAGACTCAAGTGTATCAATGTGTATGTTGTGAGTGCTTTTTTTGTGTTATGTGTTTAGTGTGAGCTCTAAGGTCTCCTGTCCGCCTAGTCACTCCGTTTACTCGACTAATCAATGATCCGCGTTTGATCGTGAATTGATTGCGTTTTGCGGCATTTTGTAACGCATTTAAAGTTGCATCCATTACGTATCGCATCGTCACGCTGAATGCTCCTGATAACAATATTTTACTGTTTGTTTTCTTCGCTACCCATTTAATGTCGTGTTATATTTTAAAAACGTGGACTTATTGTAACGTTGTCAAAATTATCGTAGTACCGTTACTTTATTTAATCTTCAATAGAAAAAGTGTTAATCGCGTTTCATATTATTTATATGGAGCAAAACGCAGAATTGTATAATTCTACTCATTAAAAAATTTAAAAGCCTAATATATTACCAAACTGAGTTTTAATCTAGGACTCCACTTAGCATATCCACCAGCTAGCCAGCCAGATAATGCTTACTAAGTAATCTACCGCGCAAATGTATTGACACGGACGAGCTTTAGTTCGTATCATCCCTAAAAATTAGGGTTGATTCGTCTCCGATATTACACCACCTGTTACAAGACCCCTGCGTGCCACCCCTATTGGCTTAAGATCATAAATTATTTTTGGACACGGTCACATTGCTGTTTGAAATTCAACCCTCAACCGTGAACAGAGGATCGGAATTGGCGTGAATGAAAAAATAATTTCTCTAGTTTTAATTTAATCCGTTTATCGCGATTTAAATGTGATTAAATAAAGGTAAGCAAACAGAACATGTGTTGTACAGAATGATGTTATAAAATATACAAACATGAATGTTGGATTCAGTGTGGTACAGCGAGTTAGTAAGGTGGACAGATGATCTAATAGGTAAAGGTAGCAGGGTGCTAGTGGTTGCAGGACGTTCCCAACCAAACGACATTATTGAAGAAGGTCTATCTCTGAAAATGGTCGTGGTGTGACCTGCGCCTGTGACTGATTTTGATTAAGATATTATTGATAATCCTTACATGCCGGTTTCGGCTACGGCGACCGTTTCTTTACTAGTGTCGTATGTCTATAATGAGCTCTCATATGACTGGCAAATCCACATTTGTTTATAAATATTCTTCCACAGAGAGCACCATTAACATAATCTATACTTATAATAAATCTGTAGAGAGGTCAATTCTGTACATGAAATATATTTCCAAAATAACTATCAGCGGGTGATTAGTGATCGATACTGATGCCAAAAATGCAATCAGAAAATTTTTTGTCTGTCTGTCTGTCTGTCTGTCTGTCTGTCTGTCTGTCTGTCTGTATGTTCTTTATAGAAACAAAAACCACTCGACAGATTTCAACGAAACTTGGTACAATTGTTCTTCATACTCCTGGGCAGGTTATAGTATACTTTTCATCACGCTACGATCAATAGGAGCAGAGCAGTGAAGGGAAATGTTGGGAAAACAGGAAAACTTACTCCATTTTTTAAGCTTCCGTCGCGTGTGCAGCCTTAATGGTTAAAGCTACACAGAAATAATGTATGACGGAAATGTTCTCCTTAAAATTGTTTAAAAAATATTCCACGACAGCAAATGTCTATCTTTTATGGTTGACTCACAATAACACATATAACTCCCGATAGCTTAGCATTTCGGAGCTTTCTGATTATATTTGTCTACTCTTACGTTTATAACACTCTCATTCATCCCTATTAAAAAAATGTTAACATTATTACCTACCTATTTAATAATAAAAAAACCTAGAAATCGGTACAGAAACACCAAAGATATACATGAATTACGCTAATAAGCCATCGTGCGTGAATACTGAATCATGCAATAAGGATTATTTTTGTGTAAAGACGGCGGATCCAAATGCGAACTGCATACAATATTTGGCTGTTGGTGCGAGTAGACGTTAGAAATAAAACATCCACGCGAAGAGCGACATCCGCGCGGACGGAGTCGCTGGCGAAAGCTAGTTATAAATAATTACCACTGGTTGTCAGGCTTTTATTTCGTCCCGCTTAGCATCCACCTTTGAAAGCCGACGAGTTTTAAAGTTAGATATTTTCTATCGCACTAATGACCTCCACTCTCTTCGGTTAGATGAAAGACTCTTCCCACTGAGACAGATCTACATCACATGGCTTCATGTGTCGCTTAAACATATCTTTAAGGGTCGGTTCATATCTGACGGAACATGCGTCGCGTATTATCGGTCGCGTTGCGCCCGAACAGACAAATGTATAGAAAAACACTAGACCGTTCACACTCAACCGATGATACGTCAGTACGTTCGATGTATTCTACTTTAGATATGAACCGACCTTAAATCTCGAAAGTTGTTTGATTAAGATAACAGTAAATATGAAACATTAATACTAACCTTTGATACATGGCTTCTCTGTCTGCAGTATAATTAAAAGAGACTTACAGACTGGGTATACTAGCTTTCCACTCGCGATTCCTGCGGCGTGGTAAAAAGGAAAATGGCGTCTCAACAGCTTCTTAACTATTTCCACAGAGCATACCATAAAAATGCTCCGTTGCACCGTGCAAGAAAGAAAAAAAGATAAAAAAATATCTTAGCTTTCATAATACAAAGTCTTAACAAATATAAACACTTTTTTACAAACTCTTATTTAACTTGCTATGTATGTGTGTGTGTGTTTTTTTTAAGGTTTCAAAATGTATTTATTTCTAGTCATATTATACGGTAGCGTCTGACGTAAAGTTACAAGACGGTGGCCTGACCGGTGGCAACTTCAATGGGTATAGGTACTGTCCTATATTTTACAAATATAGGACAAATAGGAGCCGACCAATAGCGGATGCATGGTCCAAGCTACCGGTGATTAGAATTCTAGAGACAGAAAACTCCTCACAATACGTGCGTTTCGATGCGTACTGCCTTCTACATCAGACCCTTGATCCATCCGCCCAACGTCAGCCTCCTAAGATAGATGCCGAGGCTTTTAGGGATCAACCCATTGGCTGACACGACTATCGGCACAACGATAGCCGAATCCACATTCCACATGTCGACAATCTCGTGAGCCAAGTCAAGATATTTTATTTGTTTATCTTTCTCAGTCTTCTTTATAATGGGACTTACTACACATAGCTGGCACTCCTATATTTATCTACAAAAATATATAACTCAGTAAAATAAGATGCAACACCTGATTGGTTTCCGAGCTAGCACGTGCTACAAAAAAAATGTAGTTCTAATAAATTACATCAGCGGCCACCCATCCAAAAATCATCGCTCCACAATTACTAGCTAATGTGACATATTATAATTAATTGCTGCCAACCCTATCGTGCGCAAGTGTGCGGGACGTGCGCGTGAATGCGCCTGCGCTCATCAATTACATCGAATGTATTATCGTCATCGTGCCAACCCTAGCTGGTGACTTTGTGACACACTTTAAGTTGACTAAGTTAATGGTTATTCGATGATGACCATAACAAATGGTGGTGATGTAAGCTGTTCTTTTAAACAAGTAGGAACTGAATGTACTCTTATTTAAAAAAATAACAATGCCGATTCGTTCATTCTTTGGGTGTGATACTTATTGATTGAATTTTAAGCACGATATCCTTTATTTTTTAATGTAATCATGTATGTTATCTTTAATTTGTAACATTTCTGTTTAGAAAAATTGGACTGGATTTGTTCCTGAAATGCCACCAAAACTACCACCAATGCCAAAACTAATACCACTTATAATTTGGCTTACTGAAAGCATTATACTAAAATTGTCTAAAATATGTTGAAAATGTATTGCGTACCTATATGTATATTTAGATTAATGTGTTTGAACACGTTAATCTCTGACACTACCGGTTCGAATCGAATAATTATATTTGTTGTGGATAGACAAACAAAACATGCAACATACGCTGTGATACCTACAATAAAGGCTGTGGTACCTAGTTTATTTATTTATTTTACACTTTATGTACATTTTACAAAGAGTCCACCTTCGTATAATGCCAATTTGGCATTGTTTACCAGTCTGCGTTTCCTTTTATTTTTCCTGAACTTTCCCACTTAGTTATAGTGGACGGGTATTTTAAGTGGAGCGACTTCTTCCAACCTACTAAAGATTAATTTTTTATGCAATCTCCAATAGTTCAGTTTAAGTGTGGCAGGGCCATGCCTGACCATTTCGGGTGTAGGCAGCGGCGATTGTTTACCAAACAAACGGATCACTTGAAGATCCGTCAACAAATTTACCGGCTTATTATAAAAATTATAATAAGCCGGTATACAAAATTACGTAATTAAGTGTTTAAGTATTTAGAGTCGACTCATTTGCGCGCAAAAGGCAAAGAACTGCCCTCAAATCCGACCACAATTTGCAAAACGGAGGAAAACATTCGGTCGGAATCGGAGTTGAAGTGGAAATCTGAAAGATGGAATGAAAAGAATTGAACACGTGTGAAGCGAGGTATTACAGACTGCTCGGAATTTCTTCTAAGACGTTTTTGAAAAGAAAAATTAATAATAGCAATGCAGCGCGGCACGGCATGGACCTCGAGAATTCTGCCTGTTCATGGGCAGGATTTTTATTTTAAAGTGTACCGGCCGTGTCTCGATATTTCATTCGAGGGTGATACGCGATTATTTATGTACCTCTCTTGTGATCGCTCAATCGATTTAAGGTTTTTTTTGATGTTTAAGTATTTTATTTACGTAAATCTGTATATATAAAAATCTAAATTTGCTGTTCGTTAGTCTTGCTAAAACTAGAGCTCGGTCAATGAGAACAACATATTTGAGGCGGTACGAAGTTTGCAGGGACAGTTAGTAGTTATATAAAACAACCAAGGATTTTAACACATTGAACGCCGTGGTGGTTATCGGTGACCGACATGAGCGGTGGATTTGCTTTCAACAGTTTACTATTGGCAGTCAAAGACTTAAGCAATCGGGAATAAATAAAAATAGCTTAGTTTTTATAATTTTATGAAAGAAGTGAAAAATGCGATTGACATACCAACAGATCATCGTATTTGACCTGTTCGAAATTAATTTATAAATAGTTCTTTAGATAATGTAAATTCTCATAAAAAAACTTTAAAATAACAGTATGCCTCTATAAATAACAGTTTAAATACCTACGTTTAATTATCTTGTATAAATTTCGTGTAAAATAGAGCGAACCTGTCTCAAATAATTGTAGTTATTTAATGCAATCACACTATAAAATTATAAACGTGAAAGTTTGTTTGTTTGGACGGATTATGATGAAAATTGGGAGTAGTCGGGTGAACAGACAGGGTATTTTATTTGTTAAAACATGTACATGTTAAAATCTTATAAACTAGTGAAACTACAGTCCGACAAAACTATATTATACCTAGTTTGTCTGTCGGTAGTATGAGCTGACTTGTGTGATTGGATACTTTTTGTCCCACGGGAGCGGGCGAAGCCGCTTTCAGAAGTTAGTTACAAAATATTAGTGATCTGAAGATATTTGTACTATTGTGCTATCTCTGGTATGCTGATTAACTGCCATACCATGTCGGAGCTCTAGTGCTAACTACACCGAATAGGCGAAGCTTCGATGGCTGCAATTCGATGGTGCTACGAATTCATATTTGGCATTGTCGCGTGATCCATCCTTCTGTAACAATGAAATGGCTCATTTGTGAATCATTTTGTGAATTTCGTAAAAGTGTTTTACTTCTGAGCTCTTTAAACTTGGATTGTGAGATAAATAAGTCAAAAATTCGAGTATAACCCTTCTTAGTTTAAGGTCAGTTTACGATGGGACTGACGTGAACTGTGTTCAAAAGTCCCTTAAAAATAAAGATTAAAAAAAAACCCTTCTTAGCAGTTAGTTAAATGACTTATGCATAATTTCTGTCATTTACAACATAATATAGGACTATAGGACTCAGTTTTAATGAGTTGTGGAAAATCATTGGGGTATGCAGAGGCCGTAGAAAGTCAAATGATTCGGTACTTCTTTCGCTTCATCTGCATTCATCAATTTCTCGTATGCTCTTCGATGAAGGGTGATTTTAATTTGATATTTTTCCCATAATATTTGTAACAAAGTAAGTAATTTAAAACTTCTATTGTTGTATCATCATGAAACTTGGCAAAATAATTGGATCTTCATTGGATTTTTATAAACGTTATACTGTTGTAGAACTAAAAGCTGCTTATTAATTTCTTAGAACTATCGGCCAATATAATATAAACGATACTGTTGATAAAGCGAAAAATATCTTTGAGTCACTAGATACACTTAAATAGAAGTTTCTTGTTCTGGTTCAAACACAAAGGATTAATGCAAGTGAGCTTTGCAGAACAAATACTGGCCGGTGCCCACAAAGTGTTCAAACACAACCCCTTCCCAGCTCACACAACGGCATCGTCACGTCAGGGTAACGTCACGTCACGTCCCGTCGCGTCGCTGTCACGTCGTCACGTCGTCGTGTCGGTAGCACGCTGCGCCGGATAATCGGATTACACACATCTGCCCGGATCACAACGCGTGACTTTTGCACTTTTAATTTTGTTTTTAGATAAACGTTGTACCGTACGTAAATGATAAATGATATTTATTTCTGGAAATAGGTTATAAAATAGCACTTTTGCACGTCAATATTTCAAATAGCTAGATGAGGCCGTACTTCTTTTATGTATGCATATAGAAATTATGTACAATTGTTAAGTGATTTACTGTTTTGAAATAAACACAATGAGTAACATTACTGACTTAAGAAACTCTCATTAAATAACAGCCACCCTGCTGAATGCGTAGCCTCTCGACCCTATACCCCCAGGCCAGCAACGCACTTGTATCTACTGCCAGCAACGCACTTATAACTAACCACTCAAGTGTTGCGGGTATCCATGGGAGACGCTGATAGCTTTCCAGCAACGTGAACACGAACATTAGTGTGACAATGAATAAACTGAAAAACTATTGCATACCAAGTCAACAACGAACGGACCCAGTAGGTATATTAATTAATACGGCAACCTACATAAGAATATTAATAGATAAGATATTAATATAAGATTGTCTTAAAATAAAGACTAAAACCCGACGAACATCACATTTACCTATAAAATATATTCATGAAAAGTATATTACCACCGCCTCTTTTAAAGCTTCCTGATAAATCAGAAGAATTTAAATAGGACCCCAATTCATTTTGATCTCATCAAAGTTATTTAATTTTATTTTAATATAAAATTAACCATTCGCGAATTAATAAAATGGTAATCGCCTCATTGCATAGTAGATGCGATAACTTATTAAATAATTGCTTTTCTTCAGACTTCATTATAGTGGGAATGAGCGGATAGCGGCAAGATGGCGAATCGTAGAAGTGTAAAAAGAAAAAGATTTCTCCTTGACTTCTTAATCGTTATATTTTAGCTTGCTTTTAAGTAAAAAGATAGTACTATTTATAATAGGCAACTAATTAGTTTTATTCTAACGTTTTTGAACGATATTCAATCTTAAATATAAACATTATAAAGTTATATGAAACGTTTCATGTGTTATTTATTTAATAAATTAAAAATAAAAGTTGCTCATCACGACTAGGATTTTCTACTGTGTCGTTTATAAAGATACAAGTTCACATACACATTAGAATAACAGTTCGTGGGTCACACAAAGACTTGTTCCGTTCGGAAATCGAACCTGCGACAAGAGGAAATCGAACATGGCAGCCAGTTGCCGAGGTACCGCGCCTACCGTGTGGTATTTGCTTTTACTCGTATAGTAAATTTTTTTTCGTTTTATGTGAGAAACTCAGTGTTAGTGATAGCAACAATAATACAAACACATATATTTTTCATGTTATATGTAATACTTAAGTTTTTTATTTCAGACTTTTAAAAAGATACAGTCCATAGTTGTGTTAGTGTAACGGTGTTAGTAAGAATATTACTTAAGCATATATGTTAATATTGTTAGTAATAATAACAATTATTTTATTTCCGACCTAAGACTGCCCCTACCCAGTGGCCCTGGAAGGGGCACCCCGCTCTATTTCTCACACAGGTACAAAGCTCTCAAGTAGCAAATTCTTCGTCAACAGCTTGAAAACATTCTCCCAAACAAAACAAAAGCATAATTGTACAAAGTAACACGAGCCGCTAAACTTTAACGATGTTACTGTTATTGTGATCAATATGGGCCGGCGTGTACGCACCTCGTACGACGTAATAGACCAACCGTTATGCCATAACATCATCATGAAAATGTATGTGACGAATCGTATATCTGTCATTCTTGCACGTTTCAGTCGTCGCATTGTATTGATCCTTTAGATAAACGTTTCTCATTATTATTGTAATATTCCTTCGATACATAGAAACCTGTTTTATGGCCGACATTATGGCAGTTTACATAGTAATTACATCTTTGTAACGTTGCAGCGACATCTACTGGGTTTAAGTCCAGGATAAAGTATGAGTGTGAACTCCCGGGGTGCCATACAGTAATTTTATAAGCAGAGGGCTTAGTACGTGTTTATTGCGTTTGAAGAAATCGCAACGCTACTACATTAGGGTTCTGATTGGATAGTTAACGTTTTGATCTTAAATCAGTTACCTACATTTACTGTACTGTGTGAACGAGTAAGAAGAGTGACATTTACTAAAGTAATAAAAAAATATAGAGTATAATCACAAGCCGCAAACTTCCTATATGGAACACAACGATGTGATGTATCTCGAAACGTATGCTATGTCCAACGATATGCATACGTTTAGGTGCATTTTTTGGGAGAAGGAGGAGATTTTTTTAATTTTGGGAGAATTTAGAATTGGTGTCTTATTTTTGAGCGATAGGACTTAAAGTAAATAAAAATATTCATTATATTTCATGAAATGTTAACAATCACGTTAACAGCCGCTTGGGTTACTGATCGGGGACTGAGGTCAATGGAGGATTTGCTTTGCGCACCTTTATATCGGTAGTAAGTTTAACAAACCATCTCTTTAATTTTATCATGGTTGTTATGATACATTTGTATCATAACAACCATGCCATACCAACCATCAATTGAATTCTAATTTATATATTTCACATTTCACCAATTACTACTGATAGCACGAATTGCAATCGTTTACGTGTGTATAATTAATTTGATTCAATCAATTTGGTTTAATTAATTATTTGAAAACAATTGCCTGTGGTATAATTGTTGAAACCAAAAATGTTCATTTTGTGTGTGACTGGGTACTCAGTTATGTACTTAATGTTTATTAAAATGTGACATAGGTTTTTTTTTTAACTAAAAATCAAGGTTTATTCACGTAAACTAATAAAGAAACTCTATTAGCATTAATAAGAGTCTCTCTGTGACTTGAAACTAGTAGAGCTTTTCTCTATTAATGTACGAGAGTAAACCGTGATTTTTAGTTAATTTACTATGTCTCACCATATTTTCTTTTTACAATGTGTTCTATTTTCAAATAATGAAGCAATGTCAAATGCAAATGTATGAATGTTAAACATTAAACATAATATACATTAAACATAATATGTACCGTATTTACTTAAACTCAAGCTTTCATCATTTACCTAAGGACAACATTTACTTAAAAACGTTATAGAATAAAAGAAATAGAGAATTTAGAAAGTTTGTAACAAACTCAATAATAGTTTCACAACACAACAAAAAAAAAAAAAAACGTAATTATATCAAGTACGAGTACGAGTGAGTAAGATGTATAATATATCGCGATATATGTATAGAGGGGTACGCACCACAAAATTAAATGCAGGGCTATTAAAGGCTCAGAATCGTCACCTAGGCCATGAATTATTTATAAACGAATAATGCGGATGGTGGGAAAGGAGACATGACAAAGGGAAGTAATGATTTTGTCAGCGTCGTTCCACGTAATCCTTTTGGCATTTAAGTATTAGGAAGTGCGCCTGTCGATGGTACAGGGAAAAAGTTTTCGAGCGCCATTTTTAAAGCGTTTGATCACGATTTTGTTTGGGAGGCATAAAAGTTAATCGTTTTAGCTGACTCTGGTAGGTTAGATAGGTTTTGTTGTTGAGGTTAGTGTTGAGTTGCTGCATGAAATGAAATGCTAAATTTTGGAAATAATTCTGTTAAAAATTCATATTAATATTTGTTTTGAGCTAGACTCATTTACATATCTTTAATTTTGTTTTGCAACTAAAAACTCGAAAATAGGATAATATAATTTTACCAAACTTTAAAAAAATCCGCTACTTTGTAACTGTAGGTATATATGTCTTTTTGAATGCAAATCTATCAATTTTGTTCTAACACCTCTGGAGATCAATATCCAAGACTTTTAAAGCGCAGTGTTTCACACATGTCTCTGCTGATACCTTGATTATTAGCTACTGCATCACTGACTTCATTCAAGTGAAATTGTATAACATTTTATTAAGTTCCCCACTGATTTTCAATTTCATACTCCATGTGGATTCCTTAAGGTTCAGAATCGAGTGTAGTTACATTAAAGGGATGGTGAGGCTATTGACACACATTGTGCATTAAATTTTGACTCGATATAACCAACTAGTGTTCACCGGCGGCTTCGTCTGCGTCGAATATTAACTTAATAATGCTTTGAGCGTTCTCAAACAGCTAGAGAGATTCAATAGGAAATAACAGTAAGAACGTATAAATTACTATATAATATACCTACCCATATAACAAAGAATAGGGATGATGACGAAATATGAACATGAAAAATCTATTTAGTCCGTCAGTTAGGTAATGAAACAATATTGAACACATATATTTTTTTAGTTTGGGTTATAGAATAACAGCACTTAGATAAAAGCACGATAAAACGAAGCAAAGTTTAGAACTGAGAGCAAATATATCATTTCTACGTATAAAAAGTACCTAGAAGTGATGTCACACGATATTTCAAATCAATATCTTCAAAAATATTTGTTTCCGTAAAAAAATTAAAAAATACGTGTCTACAAGACGGGGATTAAAATAACAATTAGTCATCTATCTACCATATTTTTCAAGATTTGGTATTTCCAAATCTATTATAGAGAAAATAGTACTGATCAACATCATCATCCGTGATCATGGCGCTTGCAACAGTGCCGAAATATCGGAAACTCATCGAAGTGAATAAACAAGGTAAATATCCCGTCATAAGTTCTAATAAAAGTGTTAGTGACCATGTCAGTTTAAAAACTTATAGTACTAAAGTGTTTAAAAATAAATGCAGGCGAAATCCTGGTTCAACTGGGTAAGAATATTCTTTTTTTATATTAAAACTTATGTTCTAAGCTGTTAGTAAGGAAGTTACAGCGTTGGTTTATAGGGGTTTTTAAGTGGAAATATTGTAGGGATTCTGTGTAACATACCGCCGTACTCATGCCCGAATACTGAAACGCTACTCAATTTTAAGTTGTACTTAAATATCGTGCTGTCTCTGTCATTTTATAAAAAAATGATTAGACAGAACTAGTTTGAGAACGTCTTAAAATTGAGTACGGTAGCGTTTGAGTATTCGGACATCCAAGTCATAATGGTTACGTAACCCAGTCTTTAGCAATTATTTTCCATACAAAATCGTTACTACGGAATAGTTTAAGTAATCACTAAATGACTCTGAGTACGGGAGATAGTCTCTTTTTAACCCGGAAAAGAAACGTGATATTACAAACTTATTGATTGAGGATGTGAAGATCTAAGGGAGAGGTCATTTTATCCAGACGTGAACGTCTTTGGACTGATGATAACAATGAAGACGATTCATTCTAAAAACCTCCGAACTTGACCTGGAGTCATCTCAAGACGAGCAATAGCATCTTCTAAGCTATTAGGAACGCCTATCCTCGCCGCTATCAAGATCCGCCGAAATAAATAAGTATGACAAACTGGCTACTTGCTGAAGATGGCTTCTGGATCTAATGACGAAACATGGAACAACTAATTACCGAATTATACTACCGAAGATGCTGGAATTGATGTGACGTGCCTTGCAAAACCCAGGATATAAAATCCCAAGTGTACCTGTAGAAAAACACCTCCATTAGTTTTCCTACATGCAGTATATCTCCCACAGGTCAGTGTACGGGACGTATTGCCTTGTATCTGCTCGGTAGCCGGCTGTAATTAAATCAGGTTGCGGTGCATTCTGACGAACTAATATTGATGTTCCTGCACTGTAAGGCTGGGTTTACGATACATGAGATCCGTCTGGTCGTTTGCCTCCTATCCCACAAAAAAAGACTGGTAAAAGCAGTTGACAAAGAGGAGAAATTGTAAAGAAGTTGAATTATCTCAAGATCTTGATCAATAACTCTGCTGGAAGGTACCGTCTTGTAGGTATTTCTCATGTTTATAAATTTTGCAGTGAAATGAGCTAATTACTTGCCGAAGTATGTACGTAGATTTTACAAAGATGGGAATGCGTAAGCAATGCTTCTAGAAACCAGTGATGTAAATGGCCATGTAGCCGTCAGTGATACTAATATATTATGTAAAAATACCACCTTTCAAGCGGATTCGTTAGTTAGACCAAAAAAGTCATTGATTATTATTAACTCATCACAATTTAGGGTGAAATTCGTATGAATACAAAATACATTTAATATTTCAATTCGTTATCGGCAATTGTATCGGGGCTGGTTAGCTGGTTACTATATTATATCATCCACCAGACATCTTAAGCCCCGTCACCCTTCATACATGTACCAGGACGTACGCGCGCGTGTCGCTGGCGGGTGTGCACGCGCCTTTAAGCCGGACGGCGCTCATGCGCCACTAAATGTCAAACGGAGCGATTGATAAGTCCGCTGGTGGGCACCCGCCCTTGTTTACTCCCATTTATTCGCCCGTGGGATGTAGCTCATTGTTGTTTTCAATAAATACATCAATTGGTGGGTGAACGTTTTCCGCTGAGATTTTAGTGGTCCGCAAATACTAACTTGTGTCTTTACTGCGTTTGCTAGCTGTGTGGAATAACAATAATGGCGGAGACTGACTTTTGTTGCTGCCCCGTGTTATCGTTTCGTTTGGCCTCAGTATTGGCTTTTATTGTCTTGTTTGTGAACCGCGCCGTGACAATAATATCTGTATTTTATTTATGTGAGAACTTATTTATTTATAACTGAATAGAATGGTGGTAAGCGCCAATAGAGTAAGATGACTAGTTTTTATTTTAAAGTACATACGTCTTGTAAATTATTTTATAATATTAGACACGTATTTCTTATTTTCTTACGGACGCAAATGTTTTCGAAGATATACATAGATTTGAAATATCGTCGCTTCTAAGTACCTACATTTTATACGTAGAAATTACGTAGGTATTCGCTCCCACTCCTAAACTTTGACTCGTTTTATCTAAGTATCATTATCGTATATGAAAAAGTAAAAAAATATGTGTCTAATATTTTTTTATTATCTAACTGACACACTAAATAGATTTTTATATTGTCATACCCCGTCATCATCCCTATTTCAGTTATCTTTCTAAGCTTGTTTGTATCAGACTCGATCACCGCGATAATGGAGTGGGGACACACAGGCCGGCTGATCACCTGATAGAGAATGATCAGCACCACCAATGTACAACATACACGCAAGATAATTTCTTGTAATGTCTATTTTGGAAATACACACACACAACGTCACGCCTTTTATCCCTGAAGGGGTAGACAGAGGTGCACATCACGGCACGTAATGCCGCTATACAATGTACACCCACTTTTCACCATTTGTGTTATAAGTCCCATGTAATTGGGGGTGAGCCTATTGCCATATCCTGGACACAATTCCAGACTCCGTGCTACTACCGAGAAATTTTCGAAAATCCGAAAAAAGCTCAGTAATACTTTCCGCGACCCGGGAATCGAACCCGAGACCCCTTGTTCGGCAGTCGCACTTGCGACCACTCGACCAACGAGGCAGTCATTACGATCAACGAGTATTTTGGAAATCTGGTCTAGAAATAAACTCTGAGAGACAAAAACTAAATCTCATGAAAAATTAATTCAACAAACCCACCTCTCTGTACTTACCTCCGTAATGCCACAAACGTAATAGCAGAAACAATACCACAATACTACATAAACATATAATAACAAAGAACAACTACGTATCGACATTCGGAATGAGTGGTGTCTTGCCAATCAGTATGATAATGGCACCTGTGCAAACAGGGTCGTGTGTTTGTGTACCGACCTCAGCAAATAGTTCACTTTCGGTGCTGATAACAGATGTACTACATGCTGCTATCAAAGGATATTACATGGTTTTTTTACTTACTACAATAGTTACGACTTGGTGGGAGAATTAGGCGTGTGCTAGGAAAATATAACAGGAGTTTGAAGTTAATTGGGATAGTGTGATAATTATGTTGTTATGTGATATTGTCCTGCAAGAAATGATTGACACAGTTTATCACGGAGTCTAGACATTCATATATCTGATTAGCTACTCCTACGCTGGGTGTTTGATTATGTGTTATGTATTGTTACCTTTGTCGACAAATGGACTATCCAACAGTAAAAAAATAATTTGATTTGAACCGGTAGTTGCGGATATTAGTGCGTGCAAACAAAGAAACATACCAACAATTTCTTCCGCTTTATAATTAGCATAATGATATAAGGTTAATGAAAAGTAGCTGTTACGTCGTATGCTTCTCTACTTTCGGGGTTTAAAATGATAATTTATTGCGTTATTTTGTGGTTGAGAGCAAGTCTGCTTCCATCTTCTGATAGCAGTTCCAACGACATAATTATTTGTATATTATAAAAATACAGTAATTCTTTGATCCGACTCCCTAGATCAAAGTCTCAATAACTTCACTAACTAATATTGGACTACATGGTTCCTACTACTTATAGCACAAGTTACAGGTAACCGAAGTAACGGGCGGGCTGAAGTTTAAACACTCAAAGTGTTAACTCGTATAGAAATTGTTCTTCGAAAAATGTTAGCCAACCCAGTTACGGTACATTCCTGGTTTAACTCTAAACGTTAAAAAGCTTGAAACGTCATTTAAACCGTTATATAGTTATAGGTAAACCTCTTTGTGAAGTTAATTGCAATTGGTTACAGTAACGTTTGAGATATGAGTTTTAGTTAAATTCTCGTCTACTTGCTTTGCTTGCTTGTTGTAATTGTAAACAGTTTGGTTTAATCTTATGGGTTACAGTTATGTCATGGTATAGTTAAATTTTCTATGGAAAATGAAGATAGGTATTAAGCTGCTTTAAAAAAATAAGTTTTCCCCTCACCGGTAGCTTTCGTGCTTCGGCACGAATGGGCCGATTTAACTGGAGGGATACCACGTCCTCACAGAAAACCGACGTGAAATGACGCTTGCGTTGTATGAGTGAAGTTACGGGAGGCCCAATTACCCCCCTTCCTAATCTTCCCAATCCCCGATTCCCCGACAATCCTTAAATTCCTAACCAAAAAAGGCCGGCATTTAAAATTTTTACTCATTAGCTTCTGCCAGCGGCTTCGCTCGCGTTTCCGTGAGATAAAAGTATCCTATCACCCAAGTCAGCTCATACCCTGTCTTCGTCGTGATTGACAGATAAACATCCAAACAAACAAACTTTTATATCTATTATAGATCAGTGTGATAAAATTGCTTTTCTACGGTTTATTTAGACCAATAAAAATCATTTGATCACTTTAATAAAAAAAAAACATGTAAAAAGCTTTGTTTAAAACAATTTCACACATTACATGTACCTGTACGGCTACTAAAGACTTCCCCTCTGAGAATAGTATTAAACAGTTCGTTTCATTAACCCCAGTGAAAAGTGATCGTTTTATCACTGAGACAAGTGCTAATATAGATGATATCGGTGCGCCCGCGCCGGCGTTCCCACGCGTGGCCGGGCGTGCGCGCGCGCCCCTTGCCATCGTACCTGTGGCGATTAGAGAATACAGAGGGTAGTTTTAGGCAGAATACGTTTGTAGCTGTTTTTTTTTATTTGTGTTATAGTAAAATTGTTAGTTGTAGAAATTGGATCGATTGATAATGGTAGGTACCTGGTTTTATTTACTTTCTTGGATAAACAGTCCAGTGTGCACCTACACAAAATTATGCAAACCTACATGTTGGGATTAAAAAAAAGGCAAATGAAGCATTACTCTTTAAACTTAATTAAACATGTAGGTAAATTACAATAAAATCGCGATTTTTGTAGAAATATTAAACTATCTAGTTTTCTAAGTAGATACAAAATTACATACATTTTGAATCTTTATTAGTTTTCTTTTTATTCCTACTTCTCTTGACTTTATTTATTACAGAAGATTAGTAAAATAACTTTTCGTATGCATTCTCAAGTCCGCAGAAAAGAATACAAGTCGCGAGAATACGGCTGTCACAACTCACACCAAGTTTGCAATTGAAGATTCCCTCCGAGTGCCACTGGCACAACTGCGTCAGCACAAAACTTACTCTATGACCAAACCGGCCGATTATTTGAACTGCAAAATATATTACAATGAATCTTTGCATGGGAACTGTAGTCAACTCGTCCACTTGTAGCGTCCCTATTTGTTTGGACGATACACTATCTATGGCAGTATCTGATAGTTACGTCGCAGATTAAATGTTGCTAAATTAGCCGGTGAGCCTCATACACTGCCTGCTGCCTGATATTGTACTTGGTTCCATAGGGGTGTCTCTGAACATTGACTTTGATCTTGATGTTGTTGACATTGTGTATTGTTTTGATAGAATGTTGTGTAATGTTTTATTTTATTGTTTTGTTTAAAAGCTCGCGATTTGTTTTGTTTCTAACTTTTTAGTTTTCCACCAGCGTTCCCTGTGGAGTTTGGAAAACTCTCGATTCGGTCTTGATACTGTAGAAATATTGCGATATATAGCCTATGTTATTATCTGACGAGTAAGCTTTGTAATCATGAAAGAATATGGTTTTTTCTAAATGGTCGATTAGTTTCGGTGTCTGTACAATGTAAACAAACAAACAATCAAAATGAAAATTTTCCTCAACACAGACAACCAAAGCCTCTTGGGTGATACAATACATGTTTCGCGTAAGGAGGTACATGTATTTAATATTCCGCCGGTATTGTTTGATTGTCAATAAATCAATCATCTTGCTTTCCAATTTGTACTGCTCACTGAAATGGAAACATTGATGTAACGTAGACATCATTACTTGAATGGTTTATCAAAATATTGTGCAGTCAATATTGTATCTAATTTGTTTTCATTTCCAGATATACTTGTCTCAAGTTAAGCTAAGTTATTAGTCGGGTTAAGAAATCAGCGTATGTACTTATATATTTAACTATGTGCTTAATAAATAAAGTAATAAGTTAACTAATGCCCAGTTTCTGAGTTACTTTTATCGACAGTTTATCTATTCGTTTGCACTATTGATTTGATAACCTACGAATGTGCGTTTCTGAACAACGTAATGTCAGTTAAACTCCGAATAAACTTCGATTAACTTAACTGACCAATGCTCGCCGTTTATCGGTTCCATAACTTTATTTGACGTTTCATTCTGTGATATAAGCTTCATAAACTTTTATGTTTATACGTATTATTTAAAACTATTATCAGTGAAAACTAAATATTTTATATTATATTAGCATCATGAATACCAGCAGTTCATCAGAGTCTGACGTGGAAGTACTGGAGTTAATTTCGAATATATCAGTATCCCGAAACTTGCGAAGTAGGAGAAATCCTTTCGTAATACATATTTTTTTATGAAGAATTTAAATTGAGACATCGTTTTGAGAAGAACACTGTAATACACCTCAGTGAAATCATCAGCCCTGCTCTAACTCTAACTCAATGATATTATATACTAGCTTCCGCCCGCGACTCCGTCCGCGCGGATGTCGGTCTCGCGTGGAAGTTTTATTTCTCCATTTTGAGTAACTCTGACAATGACATCTTATAAATATCTATTGATTGGACCCAAATACGGCGACACCCATAATAATTAAGGAGATCCCTCTATTGAGCTACTGCTGTTGAGCTCGCGTTCTGTAGAATAAAACTGAAAAATAAAGATTTTTTTCTACGTATTTTTCAAGGATAAAAAGTATCCTATTTTATGCCCAGGATAGTAAGGTATAATTATACCAACTTTCATCGAAATCGAACCGTTAGTTTTCACGTGATGCCTGAACATACAGACAGACAGACAAAAAAAATCACGTATTTGGGTTTGGTATCGATCCAGTAACACCCCCTGCTATTTATTTTTTCAATATTTTCAATGTACAGAATTGACCCTTCTACAGATTTATTATATGTATAGATAATTGGTAAAACCTCATTGCTCTAACTCCTAATGAGTTTGATAGTATATTTTTTAAAGAACTGTCAGTGATGTTGTTCATGCAGCCGCTGTATATATAATTATTGTAAATAATAAATAAAACTATTTGTGGCCACACATCTAATAATAATTAAATTAATATAAAATATTTCATAATAATTTACAACTAATTTAATTGATAAAATTAATTTTAGTCGATACTTTTTTATGAGACCCATCTAGTGGCGTAATAAGGAACTAACTATCGGTTTCATAGTTATAGAACGGCTCTTCGCGCATTCAGAAACGCAAGAATAGGTAACCGAGGTTTATCTTTTCCATAACTTTATTGAATCGATAGTTAGTGACAGTATAACTGATACCTTCAGAAACCGGGCATAAATGAAGATAATTAATATGTATAAGCACTGTGCTACACGTAGTACAAACACAAGAAGACTTGTTTTTTTTTATAAGTTTATTTACATTTGTTCTCCACGGACTCTTGATCCGTGCCCTTGTCAAACATTTTGTTTTTTTTTTACATTAAATCTAATCAATATGGTATCTTCGGAAGACGTAGTTTACACTCATATAGTTAGTAATGTATTCTATGAAGTATAAAGATTTTCGCGAAATCTGTAAGATACAGTTCTTTTTCACTCCTCTGGGATCTGAGTAAATACGAAAATAACAATGAAATATCAAATTTAAGAAAAAAATATCCTTGCCAGTTTAAGGGTGAACATGTACGCTTTATGTAAAGGCGTTGTTGTTGTTTACGCCAGTTTCTACAGTCGTATCGAACCAATATTTGTCGTTTATGCCAATATTTGCTTTTCATATTTGCGAAGCGCGCCACCTTAACCTCTGTGCCACCACGACTATCGGTCGTACATATTTTCAAACGTATTTTTCGCAAAATATTTTTGAGAGCAAAGGAATACCGTTTGGGTAGGTCGTGTATCGCATTCCCGATACATTTCCCGAATTTCTATTCGGTACGAGCGATGTAGTCGGGAAATAAAAATTGTAGGCTAGGTTTTTCCGAGGCTAGGAATGCTGGATGCAGGTAGTTTCAAATCGACCGATCTCAAAGGTATTTGTAGCTTACATTGAGCAGTGAACGTTTTGTGTGGGAAAGTTAAAATTCTGTATTAAAAAATGTTGTTGGTATGTTCGACCAAGAGACAAGAGTATTTATTTGACCTCATCTGTATTCTAAAGTTATAATATAACACACATACAACTTGATACAACCAAGCAATTTCAATCTAAGTTAACTAAGTATGAAATAGAGATAGTTTTTAATAACAATAAAAGATTTTAAACTAAGACGTCTATGAACGTAACATACAGAAGCCGACACAATATGAGGCACATCAAATCCAAAGGCGCGGGCTGAAAAAGTTTAATACCTACTATTTTGCTCAACCCGGGACTTGTGCCAACTCTTGAACCGCAATTCATATCCGTTAGTATCACTCGCAAATATTCGAACGGAGAGCACAGGAGTGAATCGTCTGTTTATAATGTAAAATTACAAGAATTGAGAAGAATTTTCTCAAATTAATTTAAGTGACCGATATGGTGATTCGATTAATATGGAATTCCTGTACTATGAGCCTCATTCAACTCAGTATCACTCAGCGCGCTATGGAAAGGGTTAAGCTCAGTGTTTCTTTGGGAGATCGAATCAGTAATTTTATTTATTTAAACCTTTACAATCAGACAACTATGGCCCATAGATATATACCTTAAACTAACATAGGTATATACGTCATATACAGAAACTTATTAGTAAATAAAATTTAAAACTATGTTAGTATCACTTCCTGTAATGAGTCCTTCGAGTAATGAGAAGACTTGGAAGGCAGAAAAGTCGCTGACTCGGCCCAGGGGATTAGCAAGCTGAAGTAGCACTGGGTATATAGCTGAACCCCACGGTAGGTTCAGCTATGCGGCAGAAAGATTCTTGATTCGAGGTACAACGTCCTCTCACAAGATAGCCAGACAACAAGATTAGGCTGTTAATTCCTACGGACTACTCAGAGATGAGATTTACCGAAACAAACTCAAAGGTTTCGGTCACTTCAAACGTGCACCAAAATACGTCAATTTAGTCCACTCTTTTGTAATAATGTTTACTGTTATAATATTTAACCCTTTAACCGCCGCAATTGTATATAAGCAACTATAAAATATTAAGTTGCTTATATACATAACTTAATATGTTAATTATTTAGTACATGGAGGACTTGCAGCAAACAAAAACAGAATAAAAAAAGGCTATAGTCACTAGAAAGCTAATTACAAGTCTCCGCGTACATAATTCAATATTAAACTCAATAACAAATTCACAACAATATAATAATTCCAATAGTGGCTTCCTACCATATTGTTTCTGCCTGCGAGCCGACCAAAGAGCACTTTCCTCCTTTTTCTTTACCTCGTCTATGGTCGGCGCTGCCACATTTATTTTATTTTATGAATCCTGCAATTGCTCTTCATTTACCTATTTTAATCTGTTTATAGCAATTTTCTCTCGTTTTATAGCAATACTAGCTATTCCTGCGGTTTCACTCGCTGCTCGGTTCATATCGATCGTAGCTTGATGTTTTATAGCCTATGTCAATATCCACTCCTTTAATTACCTCTATTAAACGAAACATGTCAATTTCTAACTCCGTTATGTTGCTAAAAACTGAAAATCTAACGGTGACGTACTCTTTCCCATTACAATATTAGTATGAATGTCCTCTAGATGACAAAGCCACTGTCATAAACACTCCAAGTCAGTAACACAATCGCAATACCTACTCACCTATGTACTGCATTACTTTGATCTTCACTATAAACATACATTATTTGACAGAGAGTAAAAGAATTTCGCTCGCGTCTTTAGCGGCCTGTCTCATATTGATACTATATAGAGCAACGCCCCGCGTCCGTTCGCCTCTCGGTCGGTTACCATGGCAACGAGCTCGCCCGCACCGCGAGCGAGGGTAATCGCTGAAGGGCAGCAATCCCAACTGATATTACATGTCCTCCTCTCAAGAACTGAGAAAAAGTTAATAAAATCTCCAATACTTCTAGCTGTGTTGAGGTTCTGTGCTATTTTTACTGGATTTTGCTATAGAATCTGAAGATATACTTTGTGACGAGGTATTTTTGTTCAAAAAGCCTAATTATGTTTAGCCATAACTATAGCGCATAAATCAGTGTAAAATTCGCTGATGATGCTTTGAGGCTTTGTTTTTTGTTTGCATAATCTGATTTAAGAAAACTTCACAAGAAATAGTTCTTCAAAAAGGGACAAATCGTAGGTTCACTCTCGGAGGCAAGCTCACTTCACCTCCACTGGAGATGACAATGACTTCAAATCGTCCGGATTGAATATACAATGTGGTACAACGCAGATGCTACGAGACACATAGCGTCGTATCTTTCTGTTGTGAAACCAGCATTCGGTGTTTGTATAATTTTTAGGCCAAGAAATAACTTTTCTTGGTCTACTAAATTCATGCTAAGGAAATTTACAGCGCTTTCTGTTGGTGGTGCTGGCCTGAACGGGTTAACTGTTTAAGTGAACACATGGACTCAAGAATCTAAAAGCGCTTACTACTTCCTATCTACTTACTTACTATCCACTACATTACAAATAGTCTTCATGTCAGAAAGTGCGAAACAGAACAATAAACCAGAAAATCCATGTTATAGTGCTGACAAAAATACACCTTATAAATAAAAAGGACATCATCAATAGAATCCATAAAAAACTACATAGTCTGAGCATTATTTACACTGGATCGCAAATAGAATAGTAAAAAAAAGAATCGACATTTCCTCAGCGTTTAATTGATGTTAGCGGACATGAATAAAAGGGACCTCTCGCCCACTTGGGGTTGTCAATCAGGCCAACTGGTCAATGATGGACGCGGCGCGGCGCGCGGCAGGAGATCTGACCGTCCAAGACCCTAGACGTAAAAAAATTATGAAGTACTGCTTACCCACTCTTGATTTGCACTTGCCATTGCATTGATCTGGTTCTGCAAATACCAATTTACAGTATACAAATACCAGAGAAAAGATATTATTAAGACAGACGTTAATACCTATGTCATTGATTTGTACACCCTGTATTAAAATAGGGTACTTCCAGTTTTCAGTGTTTTCAGATTTTACAGTAGAATTTTCATCTCCTGACTTTAATCAATACAAAAGAATAAAAAATAAATCAACGACGCGCCTTTTATCCCCGAAGGGATAGGCAGAGGTGCACATTACGGCATGTAATGCCGCCCAGGCCAGCCCATATAAGCCCAGGTTTTTTCACGATGTTTTCCTTCACCGTTTGTCAGTTGTGTTTAAATCGTCTTAGAGAGTACATGTAACTCAGAAAAATCTCACATTGGTACTTGCCGTTGGTAGGTTTCAAACCCGCACTCTCATGCATAAGAAGCAGGCATCTTAAACCACCGGGCCACCACGACACCGTATAAAAAAGTAATAAATTCCTATATATTCATTCTTGTTTAAGCGCAACACATTTTCTCTTTACACCGTGTCTACCTAGTTTATTACTAGCAGTATAAAAAAAGAAGAATGCAGGGTGCAAGGTCATTACTACGGCAGCCTTGGCCAGGAGAAGACGTCTCGACGTCTGAACATCTCGAGTACGTAATTTCTCGACACCCTCGAGTGAGCAGCGTTTTCTAGAAAAAATGCCATTTTCCACAAAACTGATGAACAGACGTCGCGTCGTCGCGTCTTTAGCTATTCATTTTTTTTTATTCCAGCGTTCCTTAAGGCGTCTTATTCAAAGTCAAATATTTGAGTAGTTAGCTGTTAAAGATATTTGCACTTTACAACTAGAAGTGTAGCTAAATTCGATACTTTTTCTGCAATGTCCAGAATGACACGACTTTAGATTTTTTGTGAGTTCAGAATAACATATATTTACGTTAAAAACCTTGTTTCTTGATTTCTTGATTAAAGTAATCATTTATCTAATTTAAGCTATATAATCAATTATGTAAGTAAGAAAATTAATAGATATATCAACAAATGAATTAATATAAGTGTATTAAGATGATAAAATAGTTATTGTTGACCGAGGGAGCATGTTTACACACACGTACATACCCTATCCTATATCCTATATCTTAGATCCCTGTATCCTAGATTAAATGCCATCGTTCTTCGAATAATATGACGTAAATTGAAACCAGAACCAGTACTTATTTATAGCATACTGCGTCTCGTTACCAACAAGCATCCTAAAAATCTTTGCAATAATAAATTCCATTAGAAAATTGTACTCTAGAACATTGTCCGGCCTTTTACAACGCAGTTATGTGAACATTTTTACTCAATACAAGTAATGGAATACCTTGTAAAAGTTCCTTCCTTTGAACTTCCTTTTAAAATTAAAAATTGGGTGACGCCTTCTAGTGGAAACTTGATTTAGGAAAAGGCTTCTTTGTAGAAAGACCCCGGTAGGCGCTATGGGCATGTAGAGTGCGAGGCGCCTGCCTTGACCGGCCCGGCCTCGCGCCTTGTCGGGATTCTGGAACACACGATTGACAAATTTTAATGGACAAGATAAATTCCTTTGCATTCCCCTTTTTATTCGGTAGGTATTAACATTAACAAGTAAAGTATAAACGAGGTGCAGTTTTATGAAATGTTTTGTCCCTTTTATTATTATTACTGCATTTATTGGCAGGTAGCTGATGTATTAAGGAGGAACTTAGGATACTTTTATTTGTCACAAAGTTCATAATCCACACAGGATAGTTTAAAATGAACTTTGTTACGCATATAAGATACGAAGTATGAAACTGCAAATTTTACTACACTCAATGTATAAAATACCTCGAAATATTTTAAGTTCTGTTTCCGCAAAAAATATGAAGCATTATTAATTTACTCTATAACTCAATTTACGAAATCGCAACCAAAAAATATTTCATTAAGAACCGCCGTTCCATTAACCAAACTGCGTTGAGGATGGTCAGTAGGTAAACCTTTTTACATGCTCCAATTGGTTGCTAAATATGTGGTAATGTACAGTCAGCCAATATTTTTTTGTATTACCTATATTAACATTAATAGCTTGTGACAGTTTTATGTTGTTGCTATTGCAGGAGTTTACTATGGACTTTTTTGACGGTGAAATGCATTCAATGGGAGAGGCGAGAGAAAGTGTCTTATTGTCTATACCACGGGGAGTGCTCTGAGGAATTGTCTGGTCTTATACCTGCCGCTTCTTGTCGCCATCGACCCACACGACAGCATTTCCATCCCCATCATATAGATGGTTGGCAGGCCACAACTGTGCGCTTCTCGCGCAACTTTCTGCCCCGCAGAGCAAAACTGTGGAATGACCTGTCGTCGGCGGTATTTCCGAACCGATACAACCTTCAAAGCTTTAAGAAAAGAGCATACTCCTTTTTAAAAAGGCCGGCAACGCACCTGTGACTCCTCTGGTGTTGCGGGTGTCCATAGGCGGCGCTGATCGCTTACCATTACAGGGGACTCGTTTGCTCGTTTGCCTCCTATTTCATAAAAAAAATGACTTAAAACCACCCGCTCCTACTCCAGCTTTTCAAGCCGGAGTCCTGGTAAATTCGTTAGGAAGTCTACAGATCTGGATTAAGCATCAGCGCTACTGGGCCTCATCTGTTGTGGTCTGGCTCTTAGAGTCGGGTCTGGTTCGGTTAGGCGGCGAGCTGACAGTCAGGCGGTCTACACTTTACTATAGACTTACTTACTTGTCTAGTTGGTTTCGAGATAGCAGTTTAAAAAGTTCAGACACCTATATCACTATAGTGTCACTAGTAGTCCAAATAGCAGTAAATCTTTATTCTCTTCTTGCATACCAATTTCTTGTACTGACGGTACTTTCTCGTATTTTGCTCATACATACTACAAAATAATGAATATTCAATTAAATATACACTGGCTTTTAATCATCGCATGATTCGTACGCCTCTTCGTAGCCCCGTGGCTACGTAAATGAAGCTCATTATTTAAATCTGTAAATGAGAAATTTTTAATTACCCTACGTAGGTAAATGCCTTCACAGCTACTTTAATTTCGACTATTTTTACACTCAAAATGTATCGAACGAACATCGGCTTAATCATTGAACAGGGAAATGTCGAGAACTGATTTCGCTGACCGCCATTTTGTTACGTGAGTCAATAAAACATTATAATGTTCGATAATGTTACGTAGTGGTTAGATGACCGGTTGCTGTGGATCGATTCCCGTGCGGACCAAAAAGTGATAATAGCATTTTCTGTGTAAACTGACCATTTACCGTACCGGAGTCAGGAAAGCCGTTGGTCCTACGCCTTACCTCTCTCCGGTCATGTCGGTCTGCCGTCCCATCGGGCTCAGAACGTGAGGGAACAGAGAGTGTACCCATGTTTACACTCACACTTGTCAACAGGAAGTGAAAATATCGGCATGCCTCCATGCCAGATATAACTACTATCAAGTGCGGCTTAAAATGGACTAAACCCATATTAAATGTGTATCATACATATAAAAGTTAATGGACCAAAATAGAGTCCGAATAAAAGGTGCAGCAAAAAAAAAAACAAAATAATATTTGTTTTAGTTATTTAATTTTTCGTTGGTATTTTGATTGGTTGCACACACAACACGATCTGTGCAATGTTTCAATTACGAAATAATTGCCAATTTTTAATTAAACAGAGGCTGACGAAGAATTTTTCAGCCAGTCTACTCGTTATTTATTTTAGCGAACTACATTTTATTAAAAATTCGTGTATTTATGAGAAATATTTTTATTATAAATGTAGTTCTATATTATGGTCTTCTTTTGTACCATAAGCCTGAAGAAGAAAATAAGGTTGGGAAGGTTCACGGGGTCTACGCTGTCTAAATTTATGGAGTTTCGGAGCGCATCCAGGCAAGGTCCTAAGCCAACCAGAGCTGATGCGTGCCGTAATTATCTACACGATTTGAGCTTAACAAGCACAGCAGTAGCTCGGCTCCGGCACGGCGTGTTTTGTTTTGGAAACAATACAAAAAGGTTACAAGCGCGCGTGGTAAGCGCACTGGCAGCGCGCTTGCCACCTTTTTGTATAGACGTTGTGAAATATATCATACGTCATGCGATTTAAAGTTCAAATTTAAATGGCAATTTAATTGCTGGGTTAGACTCAAAACAGTAAAATAATGTATGGTATGGCACTTGACTGCATATTCAGTAGCTGCAACTGCAATGAAACCGCATCAAAGCTCTCTACACTAATAATTGCGGTTAGCATTGTACATTTTGAGTGTGTGTGAATTTCACTAATGACATAATATACCTAGTTTACGTTGTAATACGTCCATATTTGAATGCTTTTCATATTAATTGCTCATTTCAATAATTCCATTTTCATTAGACATGGAGTATGTACGTATGGAGTGCCTTATTATGGGGGAATTTAACAATATTATCACAGATATTAAATTTTGGAATAGCAATTATTTACTCTATCGCTTTAATTTGTGATCAAAATTTATCAGGTCTGTGACTGATTTACTTTTGAAATAAACTATGCATAGATTTATTGAACCAAGACATCGGCGATCCAGTCATATTCTACAATATATATTAGACGTCTGGTAAACAAAGAAAAAGTACACTGATTAGCTAAACCTGTACATTTTTACACACGTATTACGGTGGCGGAATGAGATTTACTCTCCAAGCTAGAAAGTCAAAGCGTACTGTAAATTATAATTATTAATGGTAATTATTTAATTAATCCACATGCACTTCAAGGGTAGCTCGCCGACCAGAACCAGACCCGCGCGTACGTCGCGTCGCGTTCCGCGTGCGCCTCAAAGAGCTAGACCACCACAGATGGGGCTCAGTAGGGCTAATGCCCGATCCGGGCTCCGGCTCAAAGCAGGAGAAGGAACGGGGTGATTTTTAGCCAGTAAGAATGGCGAGGGAAATCATTGGATGATTTTTCCCCTCAATAAAAGGTACTTGCTTTTCTACATGCTTTTGTATAAATATTATATTAATGTAATACTTACAGATTTAAAAAAATCTTCCACCATTATAAAGCTGCATCTTTACAACGAAGGCCATAAGACTAAAAAAAAGTTACTAAAATTTTTATTACTCGTATCTGTCAATCGGTTCGTCGGATTATTAATATTTCTCACTAAAATAAAAAATAAAACGAACCGGATAATCTTTCAAACTATATTTTATATTTCTGCGATTCTATGACAGAGCACCCAGTGCTGAGGAACGTGCCATTTTTTGTGATCCGTGCTCGCAAACTTAGGGTGGTTTTCCACACGAGATGTGCTATGCTACGTCACTGTAGATGCGTTTGGCTTCCACCAATCAGATTCATTGGTACACTTAACTTTGTAGGTACTGGTGTAAACGGGTTCAACTAAGATATATTTTTTAGATAAAATCTTGCATGCTATGCATGGCCTTCCTACGATCGATTTATTTATAACGAAAAACATGCATCATTTTACAGCTTGCCAATACACGATACAGTTAAAGTGATATAAAAGTATAATAATTTTAATTGCTTAAAATAGCATTGCATTTGCTGCATTGATGCATTTTGATGAATTGCATACTCGATCTACGCATCTTTCTCGTGTAGCTATTTTGCAGCGACACATCTTCATAGCTCATCTTATTCGCACAGGTTAGTATCAATGGAAACGGTCACATAATTTCACAGCTTAGCTACAACATCCTCGCAGTATAGCTACATAGCAAATCTTTGGTGGAGAAGCGCCCTTAATGCTGGAGCGCTAAGCGAGGGGTGAGTGCCCAGCGTGACGTCACGCGATGACGATATAAAGCTACGAAATTAAAAGATCACAGCTGGACGCACGAATGAAAGGATTCTGTAGAAGAGGATTTAGTTTTTAGTTTAGATAATAATATATGCGTTTGTTGTGTCGGATACTTAGTGTTTCGGAGTTTATCTTTGATTAGTTACAAGTATTTTTAATATGGAATTAAAATCTGTACTAAAAAACTAAAAAAACACTTTTTTAAAAGATCTGTTACCGTACATATTTTCTATGTATCATGGGCAACGCTTATCATTTACCTTTAGGTGATATGTCTGTTCGTTTACACATCACATAAAACAGAATATATGTAGTTCGGACTATTAAAAATTATATGTTTTATTCTGAAGTTTAAAGGTATAGTCCATTGAAATGTTACAATTTGAGGGCCGAATTATGCATTTTTTAGAGGACGCAATTTTATTTTTTGATCATGTAGGGGGGTCAATAGAAGCTTAACTTGAAGTTTGTGGGGTCGCCACCCTTGTCCCTCGGCCGCCATCTTGGAAAAAGGGATGGAAACACTTTTTTTGCTATATCTCGGAAACTATGCATCGTAATAAAATTTTTAAAATCATAATTTGTAGGAAATTATTTTGCCTACAAATATGTTTAATAACTTTTTGCCCTAAATTAACAATTAAAGAAGTTATAAGTAAAAAAGTGAAATTTTGTTAATAATATTTTCTCTTTTGCTCTATAACTTTTTTTACATTTTATAAATAAATGGCTTCAGACCAATCTTGTAGAATATTTTTCGAGAAAATATTTTCCCTACAACTGTTTTCAATTTCATTCATCAGAAACTCAGTTACAGCGCTCCGAAGTTAACCGGGTTCGTCAAATTAGTCCAGTCAAATAAGCTTAAATTAGGTAAGAATCTCGGAATGCGAGATGACGTGCGTTCTCCGCCCTCTAACTCGACAACGGTTCACCATGTAAAAAAAAATTTGACAAAAGTTGTGGAGAATTTTGTATTCTACAATATTGATAATGAATACAAATACCAAAAACCCATAGGAAATGAGGTATTTCCAAAAAACCGCAAAAGAACGATTTTTGGGACCTTTGACCCTGAATTTTAAGAGTTGCTTACACCCTACGATATATACCATGGTTTTGAGACAAGTTTTAGGGTGTCAATATACAAGTATTTACAAAATTACAGCTGGTCATCTCGCATTCCGAGATTCTTACCTAATTTAAGCTTATTTGACTGGACTAATTTGACGAACCCGGTTAACTTCGGAGCGCTGTAACTGAGTTTCTAATGAATGAAATTGAAAACAGTTGTAGGGAAAAAATTTTCTCGAAAAATATTCTACAAGATTGGTCTGAAGCCATTTATTTATAAAATGTAAAAAAAAAGTTATAGAGCAAAAGAGAAAATTTTATTAAAAAAAAATCACTTTTTTACTTATAACTTCTTTAATTGTTAATTTAGGGCAAAAAGTTATTAAACATATTTGTAGGCAAAATAATTTTCTACAAATTATGATTTTAAAAATTTTATTACGATGCATAGTTTCCGAGATATAGCAAAAAAAGTGTTTCCATCCCTTTTTCCAAGATGGCGGCCGAGGGACAAGGGTGGCGACCCCACAAACTTCAAGTTAAGCTTCTATTGACCCCCTTACATGATCAAAAAATAAAATTGCGTCCTCTAAAAATGTAAAGCTCATGTAACATTTCAATGGACTAGTAGGCATATTCATACTATGTACGTTCACACCTAGCTTTTGTCAACCAACGCGAATTAAACAATAAGTATTATTTTAGTTTTTTTTTAAATCCCGCCGTACTGATGACTCTTGATGAAGCGAACGAGATGTGTAAGAATCGTAGCAATTGGCGTTCTATTGTTCATTTATATTTATATTATTTTTCCATTATAACAAGTAGGTAGATTCCACTCTGGCGTGTTGTGAATAGTCGATTAATATAACAGGTGGACAGATCACATCGAAATGTTAACCCATTTGGTTCAGTGGTACCAGTATCCAAAGTAAATCTAGGTATAAATAAAGAACAAATTAATACATCTAAAACGAAACCTTCTGTATTTCTCACTGACTCCCCACGTCAGGTGCTATTTACATCAAAACAAGAACGATTAATGTCCCTTCTGTTTAAAATTAGGGTGGTTATACGGATATCTAGCTTTAGTTAAATCACGGCACGTGCCCGGCGTGTGCGCAGCTCCGGCCCAGCGCCTCGCGAGGGCGCTGCGATCGCTTTTAGATTGACATTATTGTGGGGTTGCTACTCTTGTTGGCGATTTGACAATCTGCTACATGTATCTTGGGAATTATTGCCGTCAAACGACGGGGTTTTTATTGTTTTATTGTCAATCTGACCCTTTGAATATTGCAATGTTTTAGTTTTTTTTTTATTTGTATACTTTGGCTGTATCTTGTCTGGTACTTAAAAAATATGTTTTTATTTATTTATTATAGAATATCCTCACAGCATAACTACATAGCACATCTCTGGTGGAAAAGCCCCCTACTTTTTGTTTCCCACGAAAGCTGCAGAAACGCGGAAAGCCGAGCTCTTAAAATATCCGCTGTCCCAATCGTTGTTTTCCTTTTATTGATAAAAGCTAGATAGAGCTGAATAAGTGTGCGTACTGCTAAAAATGAAAACGTATCTCCCGTGTTAACTGTTCTCTGTCAAAAAGAACATATTTCATCCGGCACAATATCGTTTATAGTGAAGATACTATAGAAAATTGGTTTTGATAAACAATTCATATTGTGGAAATTGTACGTAGATTTTGCTACGAAATCTTCTACCGACAATAGTGCTAACATCCGTTATAATTAGGTACATAATGCAATGCAAATATGTACATGCACACTTACAAAGGTATCTAAAGCTGTCCCGTACTATGCAAACTATCAATTAATTAATTTCCTTTATATTAAAATTCCTATTTGATTTAATTAGAATAGTTTGAGTTCGTGGTATTTCACTACCTCTAAACACATAGGTAAACATCAATTAGTGATTAATTTAACATTTAACAATATAGTTACAGGTTAAAAGTTTTACTGCTAAACATTTTTGGTTTATATTTTTCTCTAACTGCTTCTCTTGACTGCCTCGTTGACCGAGTGGTTGCAAGTGCGACTGCCGGGCAAGGAGTCTCGGGTTCGATTCCCGGGTCGGGCGAAGTATTACTGGTTTTTTTTCGGTTTTGTCAGTGGTAGGACGGAGTCACATTTCCAGTGCCCGGTCTCACATGGGACTTATAACATAAATTATTGAGAATGAACCAACCAATCTGAGTGGCGAACGCGCTCTAATTTCGTTTTCAAAGTAAAGCAAACTTGTACCAAGGGTACAGATCACGTCAAAAATTAATTTTATTTATCTACAAAATGCCCACTTACCAATTTTACCTTACTGAGAAAAACATTACGGTAAACGACCTCAACACGGAGTTACCTTAAAATAAAATAAAAACAAAACACTTGTTAATAAACATTCTGTTATCTTTATTTTCTATTTGTCAATAACGGTCGAGAGTTTCCGAAATTTTCGAATTCCGATTTCCCCTAATTGTCTGATCCTGCCCCGAAATGTTACGCAATATCGTTCGACTGTTATTGTTCTGTTATCAACGTCGCTATCTCTTTAACTCTTAATCGTATTTAAGGACTTATTGTGTAAGGAAAATTTACTTTGTTGTGTCATACTTTTTTTATTTACTGTGAAACTGGTGTTTAATGGACAGTGGCTGAGCCTTTTTAAAGGTTGGAATATAATTTGTAGTTATTTTATATGATTGAAAAAGATTTCGTTAGTAAGGACTTTTGAGTGATTAGTGACAAGAGTTTGATTGCTTAGCTATGTGTTATTAAGGAGTATGGTGAGGACTGAATAGAATACGTTTCTCACCACCTTGCGTCGCCCCCCCCCTCCCTGCTCTAAGGGCGTCATAAAAGCAAACTAAGGGACTGACAGAGACTGAGCAACAGTACATACGCTCACATGAACATTCTATAAGTGGCCAAAGCTGACCAAAGGTTTTTTTTCACACAGAACAGGGTTGAGAGTTAATCACCACACTTGCTCAATGCGGGTAGGCGATTTCAAACTTATAACTGGAACTTATAAGCCCAGGTTTCCTCCAGGAAAAAAATTTCATTAGTACTTGCCGTTGATAAGTTTCGATCTCGCGCCCTCATGCATGAGAAGCGCGCGTCTTAAACCTCCAAGCAACCGCGACAATAAACCATAGCACTAAATGATAAACTTAAATTTTTAAACGGCAATCTCCAATACTTCTGCGAAACATGGAGATTCGATAAACACTTTTATAGAGGCGCCCATAGTCCAGTAGTGAAGTGTGGGTATTTAATAAATGTTTTCTAACTTCGTAAATCTGTTGTGTAACGATAAGACTCACCACTTATTATTTGGGGTTCGTAACTAGTGACAAGTAGGGTGAAAAGTGGGTTATTAAATTCTATATGTGAGTGCAAACCCCTTCAGAAAATGTAAATAAGACGTTGTATTAATATTCTTTTAGTCTGTTGCGTTATTTAGAGTAGTAGTGCTGCTAATGTTATAAATAAATGCGAAAGTTTTCGAGAATCTCTAAACATGAATGTGTTCTAAACCGAAGCATGGTTCTCCCCCGCTTGCGTGTTATGAATACATCGCAACATAGTTCTTCTGCGATTTTTCTATGCCATAATCTTTTCTCACTATTGGTCGGTATCGGAACCCAGTTGTTATCCTCACTCAGTAATGAATCATTCTTTATTTTCTTACATGCATTCTAAATTACTTAGCTTATAATTATTTTCCAAAGTATAAGGTACAACTCTCAACTTAAACTTTAAATGCATTTAATTCACACGAACACTGGCGATCGATATATCGAATAATCTTTTATTTTTCATCTTTAGAAAGTGGGTTTAAAGTTTTAACCGTGTTATTCCGCTCAGTATATAATACTAGATAATCTGCACGTTATTGGGTTCCTGCAGTTTGTTGGTAACGTACATATATTAAAAAATAACGTGGCTTGAAGTCGGCAAGCCGACGCAAAGCCGCCCGTTAAAAATGCTTACGGCCGCTTTAGTCAAAGAGTAGGGAAGACGGTTTGAAAGGGGGTATTGTACCCTTAGTGTGGTATCCTCTGTGAGGCAATTTTATGTGCAGCAATAAGATAGGTAAATTGGGATGCCCATTAGTTAGATAATGAAAAAACATTAGACACGTATTTTTTATTTTGTCATTTAAGATTATAAAACGTCGCTACGTCACCGTACTCTATGAAACGTAGTAAATCGTGACGTCACACGAGATTGCAAATCAATAATGAAAGCGTCGAAAAAATTTAGTTTTGTGAGAAAGAAAAGAATAATACGTGGCTAATGCTTTTACACAATCTCCAAGACGGTCTTAAAAATAAAATTTAGGGAACTGCCCTATTGAGGTTATATTAAATTGTGGAAGACGTGAGTGTTCCAATGTGTGCTTTTGACTATAGGTAAGTATTAGTTTTAGGTAAGTATTGTAATTGAAAGTACAACTAAAATTAATTTCAGTCTAATATCTACCTTTTCACGGAATACTCGTGGGAGAGACTAAGCTTCACATCTTACAGTCGCATCTGCAAACAGATACCCTCATAATCTATAACAAAATACAGCCCTGTGTTTACGATGGGGGAAGTGAGTCCCTTTTCGTTTAAGATTCTTACTTCTTCACTTAAAATTCAACCTTCTCGATTTGTTTATAAGGTCAAAAGTTGTTTAAGTTGGATAAACACCGGGAATTTTCCGTATCGATGACACGTGTGGTTCTCGTCCTTTATTGAAGATTTCGCTCCTCCCACATAGAGGGAGACAAATGAAATACCACCTGCTTTAAATACTTGCCCCCACTTTATACACATTCAAAAATGCCACTCGCCTTTAAGATAAGAAATAATAAGAAAAACGTCGTTAATATTGGATATTAACGACGTTTTTGGAACACATTTCTTCTTGCTCATTATTTTCAAAGTCAAAGTCAGTCAGTCCTTTAGTGAAGCTAGGAATCTACACTTTGGAACAATATGCTCGTTCGTTCGTTTCTATGGAGAACAACGAGCAAGAAACTCCATAGGTTGCAATTTTGTTTGGCAATCCTATTTATCTAATTTGCCTTGAAGCGCAATTGACTGAGCAGAGATGAAAATTGTATGCTATATACAACCCTTGCTGCACGTTTTCCAGAAGCCTTGCTGCATTGCTCTCTGATAAACCTGAATCTTCAACGACGATTATTTTTACCTAGCGTGGAGAATGTGGCAAAACCCTTATAATTATGTAGAAGAAACTCATGTGTGCGTGTGTGTGTTCGTAAGTAATTAGGATGAAACATGATGGATGAAAATGCTGTGGTGGCCTGGTTTAACACGCCCGCTTCTCGTGCATGAGAGTGGGGGTTCGAAGCCTACCAACGGCAAGTACCAATGTGACTTTTTACGAGTTAAATGTACTTTCTAAAATTATTTAGACACCACTGAAACGGTGACGGAAAACATTGTCAAAAATTTTTGGCTTATTATTTCTAAATTATAAGTTTGAAATCGCTAACCGGTATTGAGCGTGGTGATTAATACTCAAACCTTCTCCATGTGAGAAGAGGCTTTGGTCAGCAGTGGCCACTTATAGGCTGTTGATGTGATAACGTTGTACCTAAGTATGATAATTGATTCGTCTGTTTAGAACCAAACTTGATTGGCCACTTTGATCATGGTCTTAATTACGACATATAAGATCTACCTATGTATAATATATTGCTGGACTGATATTGTAGTAATTTGCTTTCGAATTGGATTCCCAGATTCAATTTTAGATTGGTTAGTCCTCAATATTTGGTCTTTAGTATTGTTAGTGGCGTATATTTGGTCTTTAATATTTGGTCTTTAGTATTGGACCCGGGTACGTCCTAAAACTGCGACCAGCCACCGAGGAATAGGCAGCAGCATTCTCAAATTTATCGGTGACCTAACTGCGATCCCCAAGCCGCCTGCCAAGCGTGGGGATTATGGCAACCCCCCCCTTCAAGGGGGAGGCCTTTGTTCAGCAGTGGACGTCACTCGGCTGATGATGATGATGATGATGATGATTGTTAGTGGCGTATGACCAGACACAGCTCCGCCATTTATGATTGCAATAGAAACACATTCCATAATTTGCTTTGGTACTCAGTTTAGGTTACAATTAAGTTTTCAGTGTTCCAGGAAAATTATAATTTAAATGAAGTTTCTATTTTAATTAGGTATGTAAGTACGGTACAGGATTTGTTAATGCTTTTAAAGAAAGTCTATAGCCACCACAACCACTTATGTATATCTACTACTTACACCACTTATACAAATATATCTACTATTTATACCTCGTATATCTCAATTAGAACGAGCAAATAACTTCACTAGAAGACTGGCAGACATTTTGTTTTGTTTATATTGTAATATTGCCTTTGACGTTCAAAAGTCTATGTGAAATAAATAATTTTGACTTTAACTTTGTATTAAAAAATCATAAAAAACAAAAGCTTCTACATATTTCTTCACTGTTTCTTCTATAAACGTTTGTCTATACAATATACATAGTTCATGTAAATGTGTACGTTAGCTGTTAAACGTACCAAGCCATACCCATTGATCGCTCCTTATGTCCACTTCACATTACGCCAGTATTTTGGTCGAGTGGCGAGTAATTTAATAGCTAAATGTGTCTGAACACCAAACATTCAGTCGAGTAGTTTAGTGAAGTGCGAGCGGTTTTGGGACAGTAGAGAGAGAGAGAGCTACTAAATTATTTGCTACTCGACTAAAGTAGCGTAGTGTGAACGAGGCATTGGAGTTGAGTTGGTTGGCTCGATTGTGCTACTGAGTATAGATGCACTGGCCAACCTTGGACATGGTAAACAGTGAAAAACAAAGCCCTTTGTTCCCTGAATGTATCTTACATATCTACTATCGAAATTACGACCCGATCATTATCTACCAAAATCTTCGGATTTATGACAGTATATAAATATTATGTTATCGGCTGTCTCACGTAACTGTTTGCCGAGGAACTCGACTAAAGAGTAGCACCCTGAGAGAATCGCGACAGTCGCGTCATGTGTCGCTGAATGCTGCTTATGAATATGAGCCGCTGACATGCTTGAAACTAGTCGAGTTCCTCGTCAAATAGTTACGTGAGTAAGCCGATAACCGTATTAACCAATAAAAGTTATATGAAAATTATGTAAATTAATTGTGGATATCTATCTCTACAAATACTTTTACTATATTTTTTGTTTATTAACAATACTTGGAAATATATGAAAAATGTATGTTCAAACGCTCGTAGCGTCAAATTATTCCAATTGTTATCCTGCATTCGAATTGTTTTGTAATAAAGCGTTTAAAAGCAAAATAGGATGACTGCGCTTAATATTCAATAACGCATACAAAGGCATTTCGTGAAATCAAATTAATATCGTGAAAAGACCAGGAATGATCTTTTTTGCCTTTTCTGTAAATAAAATAAATAGGTACGGTACTTATTAGGATCTTGCTTTATACTTTTTTTAAGGGGGGTAAATCATCCAATGGCTTCTCCTGCTCTGGGCGAGGCGAGAGGGAGTGTCAGACTCTTACTGACTAATAACCACCCTGTTCCTACTCCTGCTTTTGGAGCCGGAGCGCTGGTAAACCCGCTAGGTAGTCCAAGTCAGTCAGATACGCTTTTAAATTTAGGCGATTGGTGTTGGACAGCATCAGTACCGCGGCGGTACGTCATCGGTCAGTCATACCTACCGACACAGTTCACGTACGACAGTCGTCGACACATCATCATCATCATCATCATCATATCAGCCATAAGACGCCAACTGCTGAAGATAGGCCTCCTCCAATGACTTCCAGTCATCAATGACGTCGTGCGACACAAAAAGTGTAATTTAAAAGAGCCCTATGAGCAAATTGATTTCATTTAAACTTGTTGATTCGCCATGGTGCCAATGTTCGACAGCGGAGCTTCAATATGAGCAGTCCGCCCGTCACATACTTTTTGAGTTGTCGGTATAGTATCTGGTAATTATGAACGTAATACTTACTATATTTAAATAATTTAATTGTTCCAACAGGTGTTATTAATTATATGAAGGAATAATATAAATCGGATGAGAAATGAAAACATGGATTTTGGTTTATATCTTACTCGTATTTAATAATTCGACTGAATGTTTATTGAAATATTGTTCGGAAATCATTTTTTTTTTGTTAAATTTGCAGTTTGGAAGGTTATGCAAATAATGCAAATATACATACCATATTTGCATTTTACGGGGAAACTATTTGAAAATGATTTTTCAGAATAGGGTAGATGAATAATTTTTATTTTAATGTTCATCTTGTAGGTAATAAAAAAATATTAAACACGTATATTTTATTTTCTTACGGAAACAAACACTATCGAAGATATATCGAATTGACGTCACTTCCAGTTACATTTTATACGTAGAAATGACATATTTGCTCCTACTTCTAACTTTGTTTTGTTTTATCCAAGATTTATTATCTTATAAGACAACAAAATAAAAAAATACGTGTCTAATATTATCTCACTAACCAACTAACCGACTAAATAGATTTTTAATGTTCATACCCCGTCATCATCCCTATATAACTATTTAAAACAGACGTACAAAGTAAATGGTAGAAATCTAGTTTTCTAATAAAATCTCGTTAGATATAATATTTTCTCATTAAAATGGCGGTTTGAAATGGCGTTGGCCTGACTTTGTGGCCGCTTCACAGCGCTGTAATAAAAAGTCAAGCGCTGAAGAATCCGTTTACTGATATAATTGATGTTAACGAGGTTCTATTACCGGCTGAACATTTTTATTACGGTATGCAAAGGTTTTCTTCGTGTGTATTTTAAATAGAAGTTTGTAACGTAGCGTAATTTTTATTTTCATGCACAACTTTGCAGGGATTTGTGTGTAGGATCGACACGGTGGCTGGGTACCCGGCTGCGCAACGTGTAGTGGGTTTGATTCCTGCAAGGAGCAACTCTTTGTGTGATCCACAAATTGTTGTCCCGGATCTGGTTGTCAGCGTATGTGAAATTATATATTTGCAAAGATACTAACACACAGACGAATATCCTAGTATGAAGTAATTTTAAAACAACAATATTTTTAAGCAAAATACGTAATATACTGTGAGTCCCATGTAATAGGTGGTGAGCCTATTGCCATATACCGGGCACATTTCCAGACTCCGTGCTACCACTGAGAAATTTTTCGAAAAACCGAAAAAAGCCCAGTAATACTTCGCCCGACCCGGGAATCGAACCCGAGACCCCTTGCCCGGCAGTCGCAGTTGCAACCACTCGGCCAACGAGGCAGGCTCACAATATAAATTGTGAAAAGTGGGTGCACACAGTGGCATTACGTGCCATAATGTGCACCTCTGCCTACCCCTTCGGGGATTAAAGTCGTGACGATATGTATGTAATGTATGTAATATACCACAAACATACAAAAGTATATTAAAAATATCTAACTTAAAAAACCACACGACAATAACACAAACCCTACTTCTCCAAAAAAAAAAAAAAACACACAAACATTCAAGATAAGAATTTAATTTGAATCGAAAAAGGAACGCTCATAGACAATCTATTCATAATACATTTTTTTTGCGAATGTTTCCTAAACTGTCAATACAAATAAGATTTCCATTGGCAAATCACATGTGTATGATTTAACCGTATTTCTTTTTTTATTGGGATCCGTCAACCGATCACCATTTTTCTTGATCACCACACCGTTTGACTTGAAGTGGTGATCCCGACTGGGCACAATGGCCGAATGTCAGACAAAAAATGCACGCAGAGCTATTCATTCAGTTTTGAGCAATGAAAACACAATAATAATTCCATGAGAATGTTTGAAGGGATGTGTTTGGTTTGGATGCGGTATTTTAGTATCGTGTTTGGAGGTGAAACTTAGTTGTCTCTGGTCTTTTCTAATATTTAATTGTAAATTCAATGACTTATTTATTTCTATAATATTAATTATTATGTAATGACTACAATACCTATATGAATAAATATTATATTGTAGCTTCTAAATTCGAAATTAAACAAATAGAAGCTCAATTAAATGTCTATACCGGTTTCATCACTTATTTATTTAAAACAAAAACTGAATCTATCAAACACTATTTACATTATCTACAATAACCCCTACATCAATTCAAAAAACACTGTAATAAACATAGAAGTTAAAAAATTTAATCCTTTAATTAAAAGCCCGTCTAAATTATACTGCCGTATCCAAAAGCTGAGAGTGAAACCGGCATCGGTAATGTTTACACGACGGATGGTGCATGTAGGGCCTCAATGGGAGAATTGGCCTTCTTGAAACACAATAGCCCATACAGCCCCCATCGAGATGCCACTCGTATCTAAACCGACCAATAACATGTTTTAATTCTTTTTTTTATAACGCATTCGCGCGTACCACGTATTAGGGTTAACTGAAATATAATTTGAATTGAGAATTTTTTTTTGGTGTTTTTTATCTGTTGTCTCGTTGTGGCTTTTTTGTTAGTTTAGCATTTTTTTTAATATTTGGAGATTTTTGTAACTATTGGGACTATTATTTAATAAATTAGTAAATAAATAATAGAAGAATTAAATGTCATATATAAAAAAATAAAAAATAATAACTATTGTTTTTTTGCACTATGGTATACTTTAATTATTATTAATGAATAGTGTGAATAATTATAAAATACACTTTTCATATTGAACAACATATTATAAAATTACATATACAAATAAAATCTATTATTTCGTCTAAGAGTTCCAAGTTACGGTAAATATGAGAGAACTTTCATTTTACACCGGTATCTCTCAAAATTTGAATGTTAACTTAAATAGTATAATTAACTACTTATTCCGAATCGTGCTGAAATGCTCGAAAAGCATTGTAATACCTCGCCTGCTGGGTTAAATGCATAACGAACTAAGAAAACAGCGGTATTCTCTGACGCTCGCTATGCACCGAAATAGTTAAATTTTCAATTCACTCCGTCTTAAGTTTATTTATGCAGCTTTTCGGTGCTTAGGAAAAATTATAGTACTGTATAAGTTGATATAAGCTTATATTTTTATTTGAGTAATTTTAATGTGTCTATGTTTATAAAATTACACGTTGTGCGTGTTAGAAGTGTTGAACACATAATTATTTTTATTACTTATATATTTTGATACTTATTAAATTTCTATTTTTTACACAAGACTCGTTTACAGGCAAGTTCATGTAGCGTGTCCTCGAGCTTAAAGTGACAAGCTGTCAACGCGATGTAAGCTCTGCGAATGCAGGTAGCCGAAGGGAAAGCCCGCGAACGTACAAATTGAATCGGCATACGAAAATCAAAACAAAATCGTGTTACGTACGGTCGTTGAGCTGTCATCGATGAAAATTCCAATAATATTTGAAAATTTAATAATGACCGTGAGTGCCCCGGTCATCCAGTCGCAATTTTTTTTTTCCGAAAAAACACAATTTTTGGCCGCTTTAGCCGAGTAGCGGGATATCATCGCCGCGATCTGTATAATAGGTAGGTAGGGTCATGGGTAGATGGGGCGGGGCTGGGTACGAAAGAGGCCTGGTATTGGCCGATAGCTGGAGGGCTGGCCCCTCCGTGGTGCCATGTCGGGGGTAGGAGTTTGATCCTGGCACCATTGAGTGCTCGGCCGGCGCGCTGGCAGCATCTCAGCGTCTCGCGCGGCGGTGTATAGTGTGTTGTTCCAAACATGTTAGAATTCTACACGAACATGAACGGAGGATTGATGCAGGAGGGGATGCAGCCTCCCATCACCTGCGCTGCGAGGACAGGTCAGTTCCATCACCAGGAAAAAACTTTTCTTGTTTGACAAATTTTTCGATAAAGTTTTCGTGACTTTTAAAACTTTTAAGTGTGTTCGTTATTCAAGTTGTGAACATTAAATATTGTGTGAATAAGTTATTTGAGTTTCATGGTGGCGTAAAATAATGTATAAGTCATTTATTGTGGCGTAAAAAATTACTTTGGACAAAATTAAATTTGTCAAACTAGAACTTGTTTTGTTGAAGTTTCTGCAACAGTTTACGTAACGTAAGAGTTTACGTAAGCGTTGCTTATAAGGGAGCTTTATTACTTTTTTTTACTGAAAAAAAGGCGAACGGTTTTTTTATTATTTAAAAAATTGGTTTCTGAAGATTTTGTTTAAAATAGTGTGTTTAAATTAAATCTTAATTTTACTTGTTATTATATATAAATTATTATTTTGTTATGAGAACATTATTTTCAGTTTAACTTAAAAGTAAAAAAAAATGTTTTATAATTTATTATATATTTTATACTTACTTATTATATTTTTATACATAATTTAATGAGTGCTATATTAGTTATTTATGTTATTATGTATATATTTATTATAGGGTTATTTATTTAAAAAAACAAATTATGGAAAAATCTTTTGAGTTCTGTTTCGAGTCTTTACGAGTGTCAGACGTATATTTAGGTATGCTATATTTTTTTATGTTGTGCTTTTTAAGTACAAAAATTTTACATCACGCCTGTTAAATCGTCAAAGGGATAGGCAGAAGTGTTAAAATATACCTACGAAGTAATATCCACATTTTTAACCAAAATTTTGTCGATCCTGTGACATACATATTAATTGTATAGGTACTGTGCCCGGCTTGAGCTTCGAACTCGAAAACATGAAAGTCGAAAGTCGCGCTCACAACCACTAGACCAATGGGGTAGCATAATAATATTATATATTATTTAGTAATAAAATATATTTCGTCACAATGTCGATATCAGAAAGGAATGTCACGGCACAGTTAGTGTAAAAATTAATACATACGTGTTTTAATACAAACATGAAATAAAAAAATATAGAAAAAAAGTGTAGTAGTACGGTACTTAATTTGTTTTTGTGTCAACGTTAGATGGGTTTGCAAAAAACAATTTTGGTTTAGTATTTATTTAACAAAGGAAACGTTTGAAACGTGAATATTAGTTTCTGAATACGATAGAGGCGATCGGAAAATAGTGTAAAACGGAAATTTGACGGAGCGAACCATGCATATATGTGTCACTGGAAACGGTACGGATTTTTTTTTAATTATACGAATTGTTAGTGTGGATATTAAAACTCAGTAACAGGAATTTTGTCACTTTGTTGTTGGATACTGAACCTTTGTGGGCACGTTATAAGGATCATGACATATAATTAGTGTTTTGTTCAGATCCTTTAAATGGTTAGAAATTACGGATACCGCGATGCGTCAATTTACCAAATTCAATATTCTATACACAAAAAAAATATATATATTGCGGGATATAAATTAAATGCAGTACATAAAGAAAGTTGCTTATAAGCGGTTTTTTTCATACTGCACGGCAGCATATCTCTCTAACTTTTGCGCGTGACTGTACTTGATACGACAGCCAATGTAATGTAGCAGTACATTGCTGGATTATCGGCTGCATAAGAGGAGTTTGTCATGATCTCCAAGCATGGGAGGCGGGTTGGAGATTGTAGTTTAAGTTTTTCAGATAATACTACTGATGATAATCTCTTACTCGTATTTAAGTATGTAGTCTCTGTGTTCTAAAGACACCCACAAGAAGACTAGAGTTGGTGTACTTTGTCGTCTGCTGTATATTTGAGGTGGAACAAAATAAAATTTGATTTGACAGTAGTTTTATAAATGGACGGAGATGGTTTTGTATTGCGTTCTGTTGTGCGTAACTATAAACTGTGAAGGTACTTGTAGGTTAGCGAGTACAGTTAGCAGATGTTGCGTCTTAGGATTACTTTGAATAACAAAATTTTAATGAACATTTTTTTTTATGTTTTGTACATTAAAATTTCGTTATTTTGGTGAATGGATAAATGTAGATAAAGTAAAATGCTTGGCCAAAAATCTTTTGACTAAACATTTTACTTTATCTACATAAAGCGTTTTGTTTAGTCTTCCATAAAAGCTACACGACGTGAATGTAAGTGCAGTTGTTTCGAATAGGTACTTGAAATATCTTTAAACGTTTGGGGTAGGTAGGCAAATATAGTTGATTTGTGAAGAATTTATAGATAAGAAGTAAGAGTATAGTAAAAATAAGTGTAAGTATAGAATTAAGTGAACAAAAAAATCGCATTTTTTTTAAATGACTAAATATTTTCATATACATATTCATTAAAAATTATACAACCAAGCTCAAGCAATATTAATGCCTAAGAAAAAATAGCTTCAAACTAAATATTAATTACTACAAGTCTTCTAATATCTAAGTTATTCGAATAGCATACTTACACGCTACCTCATAAAATCGAAATTTGCATGCAGTTCATCGCAAGGTTGTCATTGGGGCCTGGCAGATATGGTTGATCGATATAGCATATATAGATATAGTTCTCTATCTATGACACAAATATGAAGAGCCGTGACAATAAATATGACAACGGATGATATTTTGGATTCGTTACATTAATTCGAATAAAAAGTAACTGACTGATGAATAGGGGTAGATGACCATCAAGGGATAGATGGTAACGTCATTTGAACCCCAGTTGACTTTTTAACTGGGATCTCCAAGCAAAATAATACCAAGCTTCACGATGATGGTATAATCTATCCATGAAGAAAGGCGTTTATTCGCCAGTATACGTATTAGGACTGATGATGATGAGTCAGACGGCCTGTTACTTAGGCCTGTTTAAAGAATAATATGTTTTTAATAAATTGAAATATTTTGTCAATTATAAATAAATACAAAATGTCTGCCTCATTAGTGTAACGTGGACGTGTGTGAGCAAGCAATACATTTCAATACAAAATGTAGCATAAAATAAATAAAATATTACTTAATATACAAATATATTATAGTTCTGCATAGCTACAATACGTAAAAGCTTTTAATCTAACGAGTTAAGTGATATAAAAATCTTCACTCAATTTTCCCTTTAAAGCTATTAAAAGGCGTCCTCCATTTTATAAGTTTGTTTTTTATTAGCTTGGAATATTTTCATGTCATTTTTTGCGCGCGTTCCTCGATCGTTACGGCTACATTATTGAAGCTCCGAGCCCAGTAAGGCGTGAAAACGTGATTCAATTTTATACGCCATTTCTTAGTTAAATGGAAAATCAGGGCATAAAAAATTGTGCGAAGTTCTTTCAAGCTTATAAAATGGTCATCTCTACGGATAATGTGGAAGTATTTGGTATTTATAATGCAATTCTATAGCTATGCTTGCTAATATATTAAAGTAGGTGTTAATACAGTAATACTCGCAATAAACGCACATTCGAAATTACATTAATGAAAACATATTAAAGCAATAATGAAAGGAACTTTAACAATAATATTCGCATGAAATCGCCTGTCAATCAACGAATAACTGTGTACCACAAATTCAACATTAATACAGAAATGCACACGAATTACACGTGTGAATTACTCGCGTCCGTTATTAAGTAAATATTGAGTTTTTCAATAAATATTTATGCATTTATGGTCAGCAATAAATAAATGTGTGAATTAAATGGGAAATATGAAATAGCTGTTGCCCAAAGGCTCTTAATTTATTGAAACGTACAGTCGAGAGCGTAAGTTTTGTATTTCCATTGTCTGTTCGCTGAACACGAATGGCAGCAGTTTTAAAATTACGCAGTAAAGACACAGTAATACTAAATAAATATGTTTTCTTTACTTTATTATTTTTACTTTCTAATATAGAAATAATGTATATCTGTTTGCACACAGAACAAATGGTCGAAATTCAATGAAACTTTAAATGTGCCTTGGTATATTTTTTTCGAAAACTGGATCACCAGTAATTACAAGGCAATAATAAAATTCTGCCTAGTCATTATTTTACGCGATTGTAGTCGCGATAGAAACTTACTGCCGTACTCTGCCGGAACGACTGACCAGAAAGAAAATAAATGGAATGCAAAAAGAAAAAATACCATTTTTATAAAAATAAAATAATTTCTCCAGTTCAACCACTCCTATTCATCTCCATAAGAATTTAATAGAAATTCTTTTCAGTACAAGCAACTTTCAAGTTCTTTATATTTTAGAATAACTTCAGTGGAATACTTCGGGCGGAAGGAATGCACTAGAGTGGTGCAAATATCGACATGGGTTTAAACAAAGAATAATATTAAACCATCACGTCCTATGAACACAAATGAGATCGAATCGATATTTTAAACACAAGAGCAATGTAACTCAAATACTGTCTGTATTTGAGTTACATTGCCAGCTTAATAGCTGCTAATGCGACTATGCACCCAAATTCAATAGCATAGAGTTAATTATTGAATACGGAGCACTAGAAAGCTTCCGAATTGGAGTTCTCACATGCGAGCGTGTTTATTCGTTGGAAGATCTACCATAGAGCTGCCTTCTGTTTGAGAATGAATTATCTATATTCTGTTTATATACTAATATGTAAGGCAAAAGAGTTTGTTTCTTTATTTGAACGCGCTAGTGTCTGAAACTACTGGCCCAATTTTAATGATTCTTTTGTGTTGAATAGTACAATTATCGAAGATTTATAATTTATAGAACATTACATTATGCCCAATAGGATCCGAACAGAGGGTGAAAAAAATATTAATACGAAAGTAACTCATGTCTCTGTCTATTCTTTACGCTTAAACCACTGTAGGCTATATGGTTATAGGCTGTATAACATCACAATATGATCATAGTAACAAAACAGAGCGGATGAAACCGCGCGGAGTAGCTAGTTTCAAATACATTGATGCTAATGAGTTAAAGATAATTTAATGTTAGAATGCAACGAGCAATGTACCGCATCTATGGTGAACCGACATTGAATGCTCGTTCCTTTGTGTTCTGTTAGAAAAAGGCAATACTTTCTTACAACACGTTAATTAAATTAATTATGTTATAATGCAAGTGTGGCTCGGAACAATGAACTCGTAAGTTGAACAACCTTATACAAGAAAATATAACAATGAGATACTGAGTATATATATACGTTTGAAAAGTTCATTGACATTTACACTTTTACAAAATTTTAAATACATTAATGTATTTTTAAACTGACATGGTCACTAACACATTAGAACTTAAGACGGGATATTTACCACGTTTATTAATGTCTATAAGTTTCCGATATTTTGGCTGTTGCTGTTCCAAGCGCCATGATCACGGATGATCAGTTCATCTATTGTTTATATCATTAATGTAGGTCCCAATACAGTACTATCAACTATAGTAATTAAGTGACCATTGCATATATTTCCTTTGTGTAATATCACTCATGTTAATGCAAATAAAAATAACCTAATCAAGTATGACAGAAAGTAAATGTAAAAATGTAAATATTCCAACAATGAAAAAGCGTGACACATATTCACGGTGACCCGTAAAGGTCGTTGACATTGAATAAACTGCAACACTACAAAGCCTTGCAGCGGGAAATGCAAGCCTCGTCGCTGTGACTTTATAAATTCCTAGAAACGGGAGGAAAATATTTTCACTTTGACGCCAACGATGGATGGAGAAAGATTTTAAAATGGTATCTCGTCTTTATTTTAAGCTTTCGAGGCCATTTTTTTTATAGAGGTTTTGTATATACTTTACACCGTGACGTTAAAATAATTTTTGTTTTGAAGTAAATTAGTTTTGTGTCGGTAATGCAGTAGTTATACAAAGAAATAAAAATGTAAATAATTGACGAACCATTGTTTTTGTGATGTGTGATTAAGCCAATGAATGTGCCTGGCTATTGGTTTAGTGCCTGAAATAAATAAATAATAATTATTATTGTAAAAAAACAAACTTCGAAAGCACATACGATTCTCATATATGTACATTATCGAAACATTTAGCTTTGTAATTCTCGAAGAAGTATCATATTATAATGCCACGTGCGTTGCAAATAATGCCTACAGTTACATCTAGTGTCTCATGTGTGTAAGTCGATGAACACATTTTTTAAACTTACTACACCTAAACTAACTTTATGTTTATGTATCGAAAGTAATAAATATGGCAAGTTGTTTTGCCGCGGGTAGAATACGACATTTTCACATAGATAGTTTTTATTTCTACAATTTTTAGAAATTCCTACTACTATTTCTTATCTTAGCCAACGTCTATTAGAAGTCGGTTTCTAGGTCATACAGTCTTCATGGATCGTGCCTAGACTGCATCATACGTAATATAAACTATAATAGCTTTGTACTACGAAATATATTATTGTAGTATATATGAAGCTTAGAATCATAGTTTATTGTTATCTGAACTTCGAATAATCTAGAGCTTAGAGTAGACTTAAGTTATACAAAAAAAAAATACTACTTTCCCATCAAAGCCCGTTAAACCCTTCTTTAAAAACTGTTTATATAGCCTAGGACGTTCACCTCCGACTTAAGTAGTGGCACACAGCAATATTTTTTTTCCTTTGCAATGTAAAAATTTTCACACAAGAGTGATCCCGATTTCAAACTCAGTTGCACACCTATGAATCTGTTGCGAAGAATGCCAACTATTCAGGAAAGCGTAGCGAAGTGCTACGCCTTCGTAGCGCTACGTAGACACCTACGCGGCTACGGAGCTACGCGACCGAATCAATAGGCGCCTCACAATGCTGGGTGCACATTTGAGTAGGTACTGATAACGGTATCTAATGATAACATTACCGCTGTGTATCTTCCACATGTTAGATACGAGATGTTTTATTCACTAAACAGTTTTGGTACGATTGGAGAATTCAATTACTTTTTCCAAAGTTTGTGTAGAAAGAAATAACTATCAATGATAATAATATCTTTAATTTTTCCGGTGTGTACTTAAAAATTGTATACAATAAACTGTGTTCTATTTATCTGCAACTTGAACCTGTCGATTTTTAAACAAAGCATATCGAAATTATCAATCGATATTACTGAAACAATACAAATTGTTTTACTTTTTAAAACCCTAGAGCGTCACTGTAACACTAAAGGTTTGGCATTCGCAATTTTAACTCGCAGTCAAAGAGAAAATGCATTCATTCATACTGAGCACGATCGCCGTACCGTGGCATCTACAAATACATATTCCATAATTATTAGCTTATCATAGCTTGAAATTAATTTTTGAAACAATAGATAAATGTTTAATAAAAAAACATTTCAAACAAATTCAAATTGCACACATCAATAGACATGTCAAGTCATTATTAGGTACAATAAAAAAAAAATCCAACAATTTCTTCAAATAGTAACTGTAAACGAAAAATAGTTTCTAAATGATTCGAACTATTCGTTTCATTTAAAGCACTCATCATAGAGCCCAGTGCCTGGCAAACCGCTATAAAAATCCAGTTGCAACTTTCCATAAACTCAGAAACGGTGTGTGGAGTCGGAATATTTGAAACACGCCCAACTTTTGCATACACACGTAACTAGACAAATGAAGTTTGAATAACTGTCTGGACCGTTGTGGCCATTTGCAGTATTTGTCTACAAAACTGGCGATGCGAAATATTTCAGACGGTATTTTAGCATTTATTTCTATGTTCCATAACGCTTGTTTTTGTCTGAATGCGTTGCTGCGAGTGCACTTAGACTGTGTCGGGCTTTGTTAAAGTGCTTATCGTCACGTTGACAACGATTTTGGTTGGGAAAATATTGCAGTGTACTTTTTGTGGTAGAAAGATTAGCTAAAAGTAGGCGTTCAGTTGTTTCTTGTTCAGAAGCGTGCGGTTGGTTGTTCTACAGCACGGAGCTAGCACCGTGGCTCGGGAGTGGTTTGTTAAATTATATTAATTTATAAACAGCTCCATACAGATCTGTCAGCGCCACGGAATTTAAAAATCCCTTTGCTTATATTTTAGAGAACAGAGAGTAAAGTTCCCTAAGAAAAGGAGGATCCTCCGACCAGGCGAGGTGATCACGCCTTGCGGGCTTTCTGCCCAACTGTTGTTCGTTGGGATTTTTTATCCGAGTTAATTCGCATGTAAACTTCGTATGTGCGATGCAGGATATTTGTGACGTCATCCATTGATTTGCTCGTCGATAGTCTATGTGCGACTTCTGTCATCTGTCACTTGTCAGAGTGTCGCCACAATATATTCCATGGCTGATCTGAGGTTATACATAGGACAAGATCCTCAAACCTATACCGTATCGATATGTTCTTGGAACAAAGACTAACCCTTTCATCGGAAGATTTATAGAAATTACTATACGCAGTCTTCTTTCATATATGAATGACAATAGAGATCGAGCTATGCACTTGAATTATTGAATACTGGCATGTGACGTCATTATACTGTTGTAGTGACATTCTCTTCCACAGACGCCCCGGTTATCCGTTTTTATCCGTGATTATGTGCGTTCTGCTGTCTCTATACACTGTATACGAGTAGTTTGCCCTTGTGGGAGGCTAGACCATAAAAGAGCTGCTTCGCACATATACGGGCAAATCTTTAATTTAATCTGGTTTTTGAAGAATTAAAGATGTTTATCTGAACTTAATTAATATTGTATGCACATTAATGTTAATTAAGCCTGTACTTTGGGGAAACTTGAGTAAATAAAAATATATTTTATTGTATCGTGTAGTGTTTCGGTGTTGTTTGTAAACGATTACGAGACTGTTTCAAATGCTCAGTAAAAGGTTAGATTCTTGAGTCGAGTTCCCAGCCAGTATTCATGTAGTAGTGCGGCGGATCGTTTGGCCATAACAATGATGATTGTTTTTCGGGAAAATTTTGTTGGTCGATTTCATCACCGTGACCCCGAGGTTGGGTAACACCCCACCCTCCGAGGGGGCGTGGCTACCCTCGGCAGGCACGTCTAAGGAGCGCGGTAAGGCGCCTTATTTTGCTCCCAGGCTTTCGACCGTTGCTATAGGTACATGTACGTAAACTACACTTGATGGGTGTATACACCCTGTGTTTGGGATTTAATCAATAGTTTCTCTCGAGGGTTAAACGTCTGATTCTTTAACCGTTTACGCCGAATTGTGCGCGGCTGTATAGCTATCTGTCTCTGTTCATCTTATTTTTTATTAAGATTGCTCAGACATATTAGGCATAAAAATATTATTAATATTGTATTTTATATGTCAAACAAGCCATGATTGATTTCTTATGACTGCATTTTGCGTATTATTTTATTTCACGTGTTGAAATTATGTATTTAGATACAAGGTTCGAAAATCAGTTGAGTCCAAAAATTAAAAGAAATTATTTTTAGGATCTTTGAAATTATCTGACGGATATATTAACAACGGTTTTGTAATAAAATTAAATTAAACAATTGCCTTCGGACACAAAAACATTCGTTTCAGTTTACACTGTAGATAAACGAAACTGAAAACTGAAATGAGAGTCGCGTTGTGGCATTTTATTTGGGCCAATATTATTAAAACTTGGTTTTTCATTGAAATGAAACGACGTATTTGCATTTGTGTAGCTATTATGTTACATATTTATTTAACTTGTTTTTGACACGTTCATATTTTTTGGGTCAGTGATAGTGAAAGTCGTGAATGTTATAATGTCAGTGTCTATACGTAATACAGAATATATTTTACATTTTATTGTGTTTGTTAAATTATGATTCATATATTTTTAAACTTAAATTGTATGGAGCATAGAAACATAGATATATTTTTTTAAATAAACGTATTCCCACACTGGGATTTTCTCCTGTATCGCGGGTGCGTAAATCACACAAATAATTACTCCATATGGAAATCGAACCCGCTACATGCCGCACGTGCAGTCTCAAGAAACGTAGCGTGGCAGTCAGACCCAATATTAAATGCCCATTCTAGGCAATTCCTAGGCTTTGATTCCACACTGCGATACCAACGTTAGAATCACAGTAACATAGAACGACAAAGACAAAGTAGAGGAAATAAAAAAAAGTAAAAATCCGAGATTCGAACCGTTCACACTCCGAGTATGTACCAACAAATAAGGCAAAACGATATCACTTACTTTGTGTGATTTCTTTTATTAACCATTTGTGTATTGGTATGATATCCCAATGTGACTACGGAGCAAAATTCGTTTAACCAGTGACGAATTCTGCATGCACGAGCCCCACTTCGAATTTCTGCAAAGGATCCATAATCATAGGGCTTCACAACAGGATTCTGTTTGCGCCTTTTTTTAAAGGCGCACCTCTATCTTAGGGTTTGACGTTTTACGTATTACGGAGGATCCGTAGTAATTTCGTCTTGCGAGTAGGTCATCTAAGACTGCTACAGAGTTTCCCGAAGGTATATCCAAGGTATAACCTGGATTTCTCCTAGACCCGAGTGAATAATTTGCTTATAGGCAAGGCATGATCCATTGTAGGCCACTTCATCGCTTTAGGAGAACTTCATTCAGGGCAGATAGAGGCCAAACGTCGCGTCGATCCATCATATATAAAAAACTGAGTTTATCTTTCTTATTTTATTTTACGTATAAATTTTAGCATGGCTTGAAACTAGTCGAGTTCCTCGTCAAACACTTACATGTACTTAAATAATTAATTTAGTATGTCTTAATTTAATAGTAAGTGACATAATCGCGGGTAACGTAGCATGTAAGCCGACTACACTATCATTCGAAGTTACGGACTTATGCACGCTGCATACATTGCAAATCAACTATGCAGTTTTAACTGTACAACGGTAAAGCAAACAATTGAACTGTACAGTATGAACTGAAGATGTGCAGGCTGTATAGACCTAGGTTTAAACTGTACAGTCTGTACAGTTTGACTATACAGCTAAACAGCATAGTTAAATCGTAAGCGTAAGTCTGTAGCCTTCATTAGGAAGACGGGAGGTTCATTCAAAAAAGATCACCTTACTTATTTTAAACTTTATCTGCGTTTTAATAGAACCTCTTTTACATTACTACATAAAAACTTCTGTAGTTCTGATAAATACTCGACATCAATCTTATCGTCCTCTTATTAATCTTCATCAGCTATCTGACCGTAGAACTGAAAGTTAACGTGGATTAATTAAAATAAAAAAGGCTTTAAAATGAACTACACATTTTTCGAAATACGCAACTTAATACATTTCAGTTACTTTAAATAAATTAACTTAAATGATTCGTTTCACGTTCATTTCATCAGTTGAATTAAAATTATTCGTAACAAGAGTGTTACTTTGGTAATAATGCTTGCTTTTGCGAATTACATTCTGGCGAAATATTCAACGTTTTAATTGAGCGTTCGTTTTAAATGTACTGTAATATTGTAAGGTGTTAATTTATTTATCTTTATTTGAGATAATAAATTGTTTGTGCATGAAATAAAGAAAATACTTGAACTATATTATAATATAACACGAGGCTTCTCTTGGGCATAAATAAGAGGTCACAAATGAAAAACGTTGACAATATTTTATGTGCAAACAATTGCTTTTGATTTAAAATCACTCTCTAATATTTATAAAATATCAATTCTCAAGTACTTTTTAATATCTAATTACTTGTGCATTATCAGTATCTATATTAATTTTGGTGTCTAAGTTACAAGAGCTAGCAACCCTAACTTGGGTTATTATTCTATTAATACTAAGACCTGTCCACGTTGTGTCGTTGGACGAGTGCATGTATTAGTCAAAAACAATAGGCAGATTTAGGCCGCGTTTCCATTGACGCGGAGCGGGGCGGAGAAGAGCGGTGAAGAATCTCTGGAATGAATGGAAACGCGGCCTTAACGTTGCCGCTTCGTGGTCAGCTTTCGTTTTTTCTGAGCAAGGTTTAAGCATTTGTCATTTGTTGACCGCCTATTGTTTGTGAAGGTTGCACGCATTCGTCAATGGACGCAACGTGGTCGGTTACAATGACTCGATCATAAAATGGCATTGTTACTATAATATAATATATCGCATTTTTAATATATTATGCTTTATGTGAAGTCTACTTTGTGTTTCGACTTAACTTACTTTTAAAACTACATCATCTATTTGTTTCATCATTTCGTGATATTATTATTATAGCAAAGTATTTTTATGATCGACCCATGAGCTGTTACCTATGTTTTAAGTACTATACACAAGTGTATGCATGGCCTTTTGAGTTCTTAATTCACGTCCATAAAGTTTGTAAACATAATACTCATGTAAGTAATTGTAGTCAATTTCTAAGTATCCGTATTGAAGTATAGATACACAAGTCGTTCGTAGACATTTCTAAATGAAAGCGTAGAACGCGAGTTCATCGTTAAATGTATACGTTGAATAGGATTCCTCACACTACAATTTTCTTCTATGTCATTGGTGCGTTTACAAACATACAATTTCATATACCCATGACAGCCCAAAACAATTGTGGACCACACAAAGCGTTGCTTCGAGCGGGAATCAAACCCGTTACACATTGCGCAGCCACTGGTATCAAAGGTGCAGTCTAAAATCGTCAGTTAACCGTAACCCGTTTTGTCGATTTAGCTCAACAAACCCCCAAAGTACACCATTCGGCGATTAAAGCCAGACAGTATTTACCTAACAAACAATCCTCTGACAGTCTCTTTAAAGACACATCCAGTAAAGTACATAGAGCTAGCAACACGTTTGTCAAAGTTCACACGAACCTATCTCTAGCTACATAATTTACATTAATTCAGACGCCGTTCGTCAAAGACCTTCATGTACCACACAACACAATGTTATATGAAACGTCTCAAGCAAGTATTCCCAGCTCGTTAAATTACATTTCGTTATAAATTATGTGCTTTGAAGCGCACACTTTGGAAACGCGCAATTTAGTAATAGAGGTTCTAAGGCGCGCAGCGGTTTGTCAGCAATGTCTTCTGTGATTAGAACGCTCGATATTACTTCACTACAAACTCCTAAGTAACGCTTTAACCAACTTCTCAAGCGGGATCTCTGTGCGCCTTCAAAGAGCGTCGATACACCCATGCGTAGCTCTTAGTAACTAAACAAGAACTAGTGTTCCTAAACTTGATGCTGGAAACCCGAAATTGAATAATCAATGGAAGTTCCGCAACGTGCCTTTGAAGCAAGTTATCAACTTAGATGAGATGAGAAGGCCATGCATACATTTTGGTTTTTAATGTTAGTTAAAATAGAAACATGTGTTTAGGCATATTTGGACTTACCACATGCTGCTAATGATAGCGATGTTACCACAGAACTCAGCGCCAGCATCAAGCGGGAGAAGATCGTAGAGATCTGCGAAGGATGCGGTCAGAAGATCCAGGACCGCTACCTGATGCGGGTGGGCGAGCTGTCCTGGCACGAGCACTGCCTCAGCTGCTGCGTCTGCGGCTGTCCCCTCGCACACACCTGCTACACCAGGAATGCCAAGCTTTACTGCAAACCCGACTACGATAGGTAAACTATAACACTCTAAACCTTTGACGGCAAAATGTTCTTAGGCACATTACATTTTGCTCTTGAAGGTTTTGTTTGAAATATTCTCAACATCCTGAAACGGGCTTCTGGAAAGCTTGTTTCTAGATGTTCATTTAGTATCTATCACCCTAGCTTAAGTAGTTTTTTAAGATAAACTTTTGCCTTAGCCACTTCTCCCATGCGAAATGCTAACGATATCCTATGCGAACTGCTCGGCGATTTCACCAGCTATGTGTTATTGCAATAAAGAGTTCTTGTTCTATAGATTGTTCGGAGTCAAATGCACCAGGTGCGGCGACCGACTGTTGCCGCAGGAGATGGTCATGCGAGCTCAGCAGTACGTGTTCCACATTCAGTGCTTCGTCTGCGTCATGTGTTGCCAACCTCTACAGAAAGGAGAACAATACGTCATTAGAGCAGGACAGATATTCTGTCGCCAGGATTTTGAGAAGGAAATGTATTTGATGCAACACGCGGAGGATGATATGATATTAGATGATTCCGAACGACCCCGAGATGGGCGCCGGGGCCCGAAACGTCCCCGCACCATACTTACATCAGCACAGCGCAGGCAATTCAAAGCCTCATTCGAAGTCAGTCCAAAGCCATGCAGGAAAGTCAGAGAGGCATTAGCCAAGGACACAGGACTGAGCGTTCGAGTTGTGCAGGTGTGGTTCCAGAACCAACGGGCTAAGATGAAGAAGATCCAGAGGAAAGCGAAGCAGGAAGGGGAGAAGAATAATGACAAAGAGAAGGACAAAGATGAGAAGAGCATCAAGCAGGAGTCTCCGTCCAGCGAGCACGGCAACTATCTGGGCCTGGACGGAGCCTACTCAGCTTCCAGTCAACCACTCAACCCGAACCTGCCGTACTCTCCCGATGGTACAGTCATATTTAATACTACTTTGTAAAATAATTTTATAAGCGTTAAAAGAAAATACGCAGACATTCAGTAATTCCACTGTAAACAGCGAGAGTGCCGCAACGTTAAACCAAATATGCACTTTATTTATCAACGCTTGCTCCCGACACTTTACGTCGAATAATTTCTAAAAAAATACGTTTACAGACGGGACGCAGTAAAAGCTTGTGGTTGTTTGCATAAATTTATATTATTTCTTTATGTTGGATTCGTAGTTTATTACGATACCAAATAATGAGTATTTTTATTTACCAGTTTAAACATTAAATTTTAACGTGTCATTTTCAGATTACCCGGCGCACTCTGGCGACAGCTTCTGCAGCTCAGATATATCTCTGGATGGGAGCAACTTCGACCAGCTGGACGAGGGTGCCTCCGACACGATGAGCCTGCAGAATTTGGAGGTGCAGCACCACTCGCACCAGCACCCCGGCCACTCGGCGCACGAGCCACTGAACCTGGGCACTGGCTCCGTGGTCAACCCCATAGATAAGTTATACCTCATGCAGAATTCTTACTTCAGTACTGATCATTGATTTAACGTGGGACGTGGCGCTGCCCTGACTCCCATGTTCGGCCAGCGACTGCGCCCACCATCGCACGTCCCCAAGTGTACCGAGACTGCTACTAGTCACAACTATGTCTTTACCAATGTTTATCCGCAAACTGCTGTTTTGAACCAGACTGATACTCTGCTGAACCATTGTAGGTAAACTGTGTATGAAGTCATTAATTGTTCCGTAGTTAAGTAGTGAAGGCAGATATATAAATGTCGTAGGTAATAGTACTGTCTGTATTTGCATTGTATGATATGATCTAGTCTCTGTCTGTACCTAAAAGAACATTTTCTTGTAGAGCCTTCAGTGATGGGCAACGGCTGCCCCTTTTCTTTAACTTTCAGAGATGATAGAAGCAAACTGTCGTAGACGAAATCTGTAGTATCAATAGACCCAAACTACTTCTGACTTTGTTGTGAAATATTCTCTCATAACTCGTAACCATGATATTGGATTTAAATAAATAATTAATGTGTACTCCCCGGATAGTTGGTCCTTGTGTGAAATACCTAACAGTCTGGTCAATTTCCTCACCCAGTAGAAAAAGTCACATAGACAAAATATTCAATAGCTGTAATTTTATTAAAGTAATAATTCTATAAATATTATACAATCCGGTTTACAATTTCTTAAATTACTTTTACTAATCTCGGTGTTGTTATAAAACAGTTGAAAATTGCAAAAATAAAATAGTGTCGTAGGCTTTGTAACATGTTATTAAAAGTAGATATCGAAATGGATTGAAACTGTAAAAAGAGATATATCAATATTAATTAAAATAATTTACAGAATCAACCAATCATTGAGGAGATTTTCATATATGTTGTAAATAAAGAGAATTGATGTGTTAAAATAAAAAGTAGAGAGAGCCTGTATTCGGCGAATAAATTGTAAGGGTATATTATTTACCTTCCGTAAAAAATAAGACGTTTGCTTGTATATATGAGAAAGAAGAGAAAATAAACTTTGTAGAATACATACATGAATCTGACATAGACTTTTAAACGACTTTCGTTGTTATATTTCCTGGATAGAGTTCATTATTGATGTTTTCTATTTCTCCAGTCCATAACAAACTAATCTTGTCGTTCAAGTGTCCTCAGGCCCAAAAAAGAACTATCTATTGGGAGGCTTAAGAGAAACGAACATTCTTTCGCATTTTAAAACACAAAACATATTCTATAATATTATTATTTTTACTGTAAAAAAAAGTTTTATTCGCAGTTTGTTATAAATTTTACAATTGTAAATAATGTATATAAACTTATAAAAATATATTCTAGACCGCAATTTCATAACTCATAACTGTGTAGAATATATGAACTTTTTGAAATACATAGTCAATGTAATAACTATAGGTAGACAAACATGTATGTATATTATCTGATGTTGTACATCAAAATTATCGTATTCGTTACTAGTAAGTGTCTATAGATATGTGCTAACTAAAATACATTTTAAACAATTTCAATGTTTACAGATCTGATCCATAAGTAGTGTTCAATAGTTGGATTTAATGTCACAATTTGTTTATAAGTTAAGTCAATTCGTTTTAAGAAGAATATCTAATGAATTTTGCGAAAATGTTTTCTTAAAACAAATAGACTAATACGAGCATTTTCTGGTTATTATAAATGTATAGTTGTGCCCGTAAACAATATTCTTCATGTCAATGTTATAGAAGTTATTCCAAAATATAGATGTTCAAGTTCTAAGCCCCCCTTCCACAGTCGTAATGAAGTATGTACATGTTTATAGTAGTTATTTACCTGCTAATAAATTACAGGCAACCCTAGTCATTTTTTCGTATTGTTTCATAGTCCAAAATAGTTTAATAGTCATAAAATATATTATGTTGTCATGTAGGTTATTATTTAATTTCTTGTATAATATTAAATATGAGTTTATATGTTAATGTTTTGTAAGTAAATAGGTACCTAAATGTGATGGTTGGACGAACAATCTAGTCAAACTAAATGTTGTGTCCGTTGTCAATGTCCGCGCGACAGAGATGCGAGTCTGCTACCGTAGTTGTACCATAACAACTCTTGAGTTAAAGTCATGATAGTCATGATTATAATGACTATCAAAAATAGCTATTGACTACAACCGCGTGATTAACAGACTTGGATTTCTGGAATGGACCTGGATTATCAGGTGTGGATCCACAAGGTTTCTTTTACGAACTCAGCGGTGTAATGGCCTGTAACACTGTACTATAAATATGGTTAATGAGACCTAAGGACTATCTAAGGACTTGAATAACACTGAATTTCCAAATCAATATCGCTGAGTTCGTAAATTAGACGTAAGAGCTGAATGAGAGAAGACTGCGTCTTCCACGTATAACACGTCGTGTGGATCATCAGATCAAGGATCCATCTCTATGTAAACCCATAGTTTATTCAGTAATTTTATAAATTGATGTAAATTAAAACGATATAAATTGAAACCTGCTTCATTTTGTTGTTAACATTAAACCACCTTATTGTATATGGTTACCGGTTTCGACCAGTGGTTTCGCCCATCCCATCTCACCATCCCAGTGGGATGACAAGTAGCCTATATGTTTATAAAGACTATATTTTACCCCTGTTCCACGCATCCTGATCACTTCAGAGGTTTTACGTAATTGAGTATAATGTACATTGTAGACAAACTTTATAATGTTAGTAAGATTTAACAAGATACATCATATATACACATACAAATAAAATAAACATTAGGCTGTAAATCTTTCGATCGATCGACAAATACGACCGGAGATGTCAGGCGCAGGACTAACTAGGCTTTAAGTGCTTTCAACACCGCCGAACTTACTGACTCCGGCCTAATAATGGTAATTTTATCCAGAAAATGCTATTATCACATTTTAGCCGGCGCGGGAAACGAACATTCGACACTTGCATAACAGTCGGTCACCACTGCACCAACCGCGCAGTCAACCTTAAGACCTTACTTGGTAATATTCATTGGGTCAAATAATTTACAATACAGTTTAACAGTCGAGCAATAAACAAAAACCAAGGGGCACGTGCGGAAACATAATGTAAATCACACTTTATACCAGATGTTATTACCCCATAAACCTAATAGAAGGTAGGTTTATTGCCATACACCAGTCATGATTTCAACGCCCAAATGTTATCTGACCGCATTCGATCTTGATACCTCTTGCTCGACAGTCGTACTTTTAATCTCTCGACTTAAAGTTTACCTATTGGTCAACGATACTTTTTTAATTAAATTTCTCTAGTGGGAACAAATCTAATAAAAAAGTAATCAGATCTCATGGCGAGCCGAATTTCTAACTCTAAAAGACCTATCAATCTCGAAGGTGTTTGAAATGTGGCTCAATTGGCGAACTACGGAAAGAGTTTTTAAATACCTTAGTCAAAAAGTCAGTATTTAAAAAGGTACTTAGTATCTAAGGAGACCGCCTACGAGTTTAATAGCGCGAGCGTTGCTACGCGCTACGAGATGCATGTTACGGGCTACGAGCTACACGCTACGCAATACTAGCTTCCGGCTACGCACTATGAGCTACGAACTATGAGCTACGCACTACGAGCTACGACTGTAGTTTTTCGCAGTTACTAACTAAAATATAAGATGCTTTTGTAGGTTTAATAAGTTCAGCACTGGAATCAAAAACCAAAGTTAAGAAAGATAAAAAATAAGAAAAAGCGTTTAAATAAAAGTAATACAAATGGTAGTATCCTTCCGCTTCATTTAGCTCGTCTTGGCCGGGTTCTGCCGTGCAATAGAAACAAACTAACTTTTACCACAGAACAACGAACATCGTCGTGACTTTTGCTCACGTAAACTGAAACGCTTACCACCATCTAGTGACGATATCACAAACTACAAAATTATCCCTGTATTCGTAGACTACTCAAAATAATAGGGAAAACGCCATCTGTGGGCGCAGCTACAAACTTGCACTATGTGTGAGTAATTCGACTTTGTACCATTTTATTTAAATGTCATAAAAATAAACTGATACTGGATTGATATAATTTATGATATTATTCTGATATTAAATTTCATATAAAACTTAAAAAACTTAAAATTACGAATATTTTTGTAAACTTTATCCTTTGCTTGAACTTGGCTTGACACGTTATACGTACACCGATTCGAAGTAGTTCAACATAGATTTCATAGATGGCGCTTTAACACAGTTCTTAAAATTGGAGTTGGGGGTCGCAATAACAGCGTGGTGAAGCGCGGAGGGTTAAAATAATTTGGAGCGTCAAACACAATTCCACTATTTTGTTATATATTTAAGTTTTATAAAGAAAGAAAGTGATTGTAGTGCTAAAGTGAGTACTTGAATGTGTTATTGTGATTAAAATAGTAGGTACAAGTTTATATGTATGTAGGTAACTTCTAAGCCTAAGCAAGCATAGCGTCATCGATTTTACCTACTTTTGCGCATGGATAATCGTAAATCTTCTGTAACAACTTACGCATTGTATTTTTCTTACAACACTGTAATGCAATTGGTGCGTTCTACATTGAGTTTGCTCATGTTTTAAAATGGTTGTTCCAATTAAGTACTGTGATGATGCTAAGCGTAAGTAGTTTTGTTTGTAACGCGACGAAAATTGTCGTTTCCTACCGGTTGAAACCATCGCGGTGTTCTTTCCCGGTCTGTGACCGTGACCCGGGTCACCCTCGCGGTTTCACCACACCCAGTGAAATTTTAGCCATTGATGAATAAGGGTAGGGTTTTATACATACATTAATGTTATAAACTGATTATTCAATACCGATTGTTAGACAGCTGTAATACCCGGCATATACAATGAATGACCCATATTTTAGTAGTCCTGGTAATCGTGCTGGGTGCTAAGTAAATGACATTTCCTTTCTGTTTTTCTTTTCTAATTTTCAATATTTATTTATTTCTTTATTGTTGCGTTAGCTGTGATTACTAAATGATGGTAGTAACCATAAAATAATAAGTACTCATGACGCGTGATCTACCTTCACCACGGAGACGGAGTATACCTACTTTATTTTGATAGTTAGTAAATACGCAAATGTACCCATCCAGAATATAGCTCATGCTGTATGTAATCATTCGGGAATGATGTTACTACCGCGAAGATAATTATTTATATGTATTTTGAGCATTTAATTGTCATCG